>NC_133505.1:161357500-161963571 GCF_049354715.1 Callithrix jacchus
CCATGAACAGAATTGAGGGATGAATTTTAGGAGGTGTTCATTAACTCAATAAGTATTTATGTATTAACCAATTAGATGAAACATGTACTAAGCATGTGTTATTTCCAGGCACTATTATAGGTACTAAAGACATAGCGGTAAAGTCTCTGCCATCGATGAACTCATATTTTAGTAGAAGACAGATTTTTAAAATTAATAATATTATAATGTCGTTAGGTGATTTATGCTAGAAAAAAATTTAAATAAGAAAGATAAAGGATTAGGAGGTGATAAATGTGGGGGAGGGACAGAGTGTCATTTAAGAAAGAGTAGTCGGGGGGACTGCTTGGATGGGGGGCCATGTGAGCACCATCTTGCATGAAGTGAGCAAGAGGGGCATGTAGGCGGACAGTGGCGGGGTTACCAATACTGCTTTCCAGACCGAGGGAAAATTCCATACAAAGATTTGGAGACAGAAACAACCCTGCTATGTTAAAGGATCAGGGCCAGACATAGTTAAGCACAGAGATCCAGTGGCAAATGAAAGAGACATGCTCCCTGCTCTGTAGGGCTTAAAGTCTACTGGGGTGACTGCCATTAACTCCACAATCACACAAATAAAAGTAAATGTATAAAGCGTGGTAAGGGCATAATCGAATTTGTGTTTCTTAATGACTACATGTCTACCTCGAGGAGAAGGACTGAAGGGGGTCGATGCTTGGTGTCTGCCTATCATTCAACATGGTTCATTGCTCTATCCTTTACTTCTCACCATTCATAACTGGATGTAGCCCTGGAGGCTCGCCGTGCTCATGACAATCCGCTGCCTGGCATGTTTTCAGGAAACATGCTGACTTGTAAAAACTTGAACTACTTATACCCCTATCTCTGCAGAGAACAGTTGAAGGGAACTTAGCCTGAAACTCTTATATTAATAGTAGTGATTTCCACTGCCATGCCAAAGAGTAAGTCAAGATTCAAGAGCCAGTATGCTATAGTGGAAAGAGCATGGACTTGGACTCAAACCCAGTGAGGCTCCAATTCCAGCTCTGATAAGATTAACCACGTAGCTTTAAACAAATTACAGATTTCCCTCTCTAAGCCTCATCCTTAAAAAGGGGCTAATAATGCCTGCTCTGGAGCATTATGAAGATGCAATTGGATCATGTATATAAAGCATCTGATTCACAAGGGAGGCTGAAAATGGATTATTATATTCCTCACATCATAGAGAATCCTAACGAATCTAAAACACTGTGATACATGTGGTTTTTGTCGGAACCGAAAAAAAAAAAAATTAAAATGGCCCATGCAAAATTGAAACAAATAAACAAATACACTGAAAGGAGCTCGTAAATAATCGGACAAACCCATTTAGTCCAATTATCCCAAGACACATATTTAGTATCCATGAGAAACTGCTGGTGGTGGAATGAAAGGGATAATGGCAGAAGAAAGGTAAAACTGCCTGTGGATGATTTCCTGGAAAAGCGTTTCTTTCCAGATCTCTGGTTTAGAGAGAGGTCAGACTGACAATGAGACACAGATGCTGAAGCCTCAAACATAGGAAAAAGGTTCCACGAGGTCCAGCCCCTCAAAGAAGAAATGCATTTTGATGATCTAGCAAGAAATTCTTATTAGTGCAGGAACTCATATCCACCATCTGTCTAGGGAGGTTGTAATAGCATTGTTGACTCCCACACAGCAAGCAGAGCCTTAATCATGTTTTACTAGGCCTCACAGATCACAGGAGCAGGCATGCCCTCTTAGCCCCAGGCCTGGCACCACCCATACAAGGTAAGTAGTTTACAGGTGTGTTCAGGTCTACTTTAGGTCGGTGAGTTTATGTCAGCTACAGAGGACCTTAACCCAGAGAAGGAGGTCAGCCCCAGCCAGAAGCTCCCACACCAAGGAAGAAATGCTGGGTACCACTGGCACCTACTTCACTATCTCCTGTGCATCAAATTAAATTATGTTTAGACTAGCCCGAAAGCAGTGACAACAAATCCAAAAGAAAAGTAAAAACTGGAAATAATATTAAGAGCAAAAGCTTGTTGCTGTCTAATCAGGAAAAGCAGCAAAGCATGCATTGCATTCAGATGTGCAGGCCAGTGGTCTAGAGACTTTTCAGGCTTTGGGTCCTTCCAACAGGCCACTTCTCCTCCTCATCACTTACCACAACAGCAGCGTAGGTTATTATGGTGCTGCGTGGCTTGCAAGGCATTCTGGAACACATGGTTTTGTTATAATCCTCATGGCAACCTGATGAAGAAGGTTACTATTGTCCTCATTTTAAGAGTGAGGCCATTGAGACTCAGAAGACAAAAATTAGTTGATTTATGCCAGAAGCCACATGAAATTGATTTGGGGGTAGAGATTTGGACCCTGGGCTCCTGACACCAAGTTTTATTTTTGTGGCTACACATTTCATATTGTTGTGGATCTTTAATTTACAAACGTAGTCCCACACTGGCATTGCAGCTGTCTGGTGGCACCAGGACAAAGTGCATTTTACATGTGGCTCTGGGCTGAAGACACATCACCACCTAGGAGAATAGGTAGCCCACAGAGTCAGTCCAAATAGGCCAAGTGGTCATTAGTCCAGAACTCAAGTTGCCAAATCTAAGGAAATGAGGTCTGAAAGTGGGATCTCAGCCAAACCAGTAATTTCTCAAAAGCCAAGGTGATCCTGGGTAACTGTGTTCTCTTACTGGGCAAAGTAAGAGAAGGGCTTTTTTCTTCAATTTCAGTAAAGGACAAAGTGTGGGTTGAACAGGATTAATTGAAAATGTCTTTGAACCTATTAATAGAGTTGAAATAAATCATCTGCAACTTTGTTTATGTACTTCCTCAAAGTCCTTAAGTATGGAATCCTGACCAAAAGATTTTGATAGAGGTTTTTGTTTCTGTATTATATTCTCTAAAATTCTCATAACCTGTTTTACTAGTTAATGGAAATGTGTGATGTCATAACACTTACAATCTGAGTGATGTGTGGGTATTTCCTTTGATT
The DNA here is from genome assembly GCF_049354715.1 of Callithrix jacchus. Lineage (NCBI taxonomy): Eukaryota > Metazoa > Chordata > Mammalia > Primates > Cebidae > Callithrix > Callithrix jacchus. The sequence continues at coordinate 161,360,493 of NC_133505.1, forward strand.
GCCAGTTTTGTTTTTCCATGAACCATACTAAATGTAGGATAAGAACAGGGATTCTTGTCTGAGTCACTCATGAATCCTCCATACCTAGCACATAATAGAACTCAATAAATATTTTTATCTGTTGTATGAATAGTGGGGACATTTTACATGGCCTTTTGGCAGAAAGAGGTACTTATTTTAAATCTTAACTGAAAATAGATTCCCTTATTATAAAATACAGTAATTACCTTGGCAAAACATCAAGTATCTCCCTCCTTTCCCTGATGATGAAAGTTGTAATGAAGACATAACTTATTTATTGCTTTTCCAAGAGCACGTAGGCCTCAGAATTACCACATGGTTATGCATACAGCAGATAAAATATGTTAAGTGTGAAAGGTACTAATTATGTAGGTAGTGGTTTTCAGTAAGGGTCGAGGATCCCGTATCAGTCTTACCCAAGGGGTTATGGTTCCACATCCTATGTAACTTTTCTATAAGGAAAAACCTGTTCTCATATTATCTGAGCCCAGAACCTAATTCCATTTTACATGTGAACACAAAGCATTTTTGCTTCATGTTAATATACATGGGATTTCCAGGAATGCAAATATCAGGTAAATTGAGGAAAGATGGAGACTTGTTTTGTTCGGAAATTTACCAACAGTAATTGACTGTTAAAGAAGATCACCATCAACAAATGTTTATAGTATTAGAGGCACCAATAAAAGAGCAGCTATCTCAGTTTTTGTAACTATTGCATTTATGATGATAACATATTAACTTTCAAATTTACTTATTTAGACTTTCACTTCCATTCATGAAGAATTAATGGCTACAGGAATTCTATCTCTCTTCAGTGCACAAACTGAAAATTAGATAAAATACATGAAAAAACAGTTTTCAGACATCAAACAACTGGTAATACTGGACTGTGAATCCTGAAAGAGAATCAATAGAGCTGAATGCTGTGATTGCCCTGGCTTCACTGGAGGCAGTTTTCAAGCCACAGCATGTAGCCAGCAGTCTTACTGAGTTAAGAAAACAGATCAAAGTTGAGGGCAGCAAGGTGGCTAGATTTGTGGGGCAGTCTTGGAAAGGAGAAAGCTGCGCAGAGAGAAAGCTGTGCGGAGAGAGAGAAAGAGAGCACACTCTCAAGATCTGCAAAGGGTTCTCTCAAATCTTTGACTAAATACTAATAATAAATATGATATCTCATAGGGAAGAAAAAACACTAGATAAGATTGATAGCAATTTAGACACTGTAGAAGAGAGGATCAGTATTCTTGATTACAGGGCAACAATACCTCAACAAAATAAAATGCCAAGAGAAAAGACGACAAAATATTAACAGAGCATCCGTGATGGAATATCAGATGGAATAAGGAGGAATATCAGGAGATAAGTGGTCTAAACCATGTATAACTGAAGTAGCAAATAGAGTGGGTGAGAAGGACAGAAAAAAATGGCTTAAATTGTCAAAATTTGATGAAAGCTCTAAACTCTCAGATTCAGGAGGCTCAAGGAACTTCAAGAAAGGTAAAGAAATTCAAACTAAGAACGATTGTAAAATCAGTCATAAAAAAAAAAATCTTAAAAGTTCCAGTAGAGGGATTATGGGACACGTTATATATAGAGGAATAAAGATAAAAATGACAGCAAACTTCTCATTAGAAATTTTGCAAGCCAGAAGGCAATGGAGCAATGCCTTTAAACTACAAAAAAAAAATTAAGAAAAAACTTTGATCTAGAATTCTATAACCAGATAAAATAGCTTATTTAGATTACAAAAGCTGAAAGAATTCATCACCAGAAAAATGCACTACAAGCTACATGAAAAAAGTCGTTCAGACAGGAGGAAAATAATACTAAATGGAAATGTGCATCTACACAAGAGAGTGAAGAGTATGGAAATGATGAAAGTGTAGGAACATACAAAATACATTTTCCCCCAATTTTTAATCTCTTTAAAAGATACAGATTATTTAAAACAGCAATAGCATGTATTGTAGAGGCATGTATGACAAAACAGCATGATGTATGACAATAACATGTAAGAAACAATAGCACAAGGACAGAAGGAAGAAAATGAAGACATACTGTTGTAAGGTGCTTATATTATATGTACATAATTTGAAGGTAAACTATAAATTAGGTGTGTATTATAAACCTTAGATCAACAACTGAAAAATAAAACAAAGAAACTCCAATTAAAGGACAGAGATTGTCAGATAAAAAAGCAAAACCTAACTACAGTGTTGTCTGTGAGAAAAACACTTTAAATATAAAGAAACAGAAAGATCAAAAGTGAAGTGATGGAAAAAGATATACAAAGAATACACAAAACGAAAGAAAGTTGAAGGAGCTATATTAATATCATATAAAGTAAATTTCAGAACAAGAAATATTCCTAGAAGTAAAAATCAGGTATTTTTTAATGGTAAAGATGTCAATTCATCAAGAAGACATAACAGTCTTGGATGTTGATGCACCTAATAAAAGATATAATTGTCTTAAATGTTTATGTACCTAGTACATGAAAACTTGATAGAACTAAAAGGAGAAGTAAAATATTTTGCAATTTCAACACTCTGGTATCAGTAATTGATGCAAGTAGAAAGTCAATAAGAAAATAAATTTGAACAACATTATTAGCAAAGTTGACCATTTATAGGACACTCCACCCAACTATAGAACATTCATGAAGATAAATTATATTCTGGGCCATAAGACAAATATACTTATTTGGCCCTTATTTTTAAAGGTCAAATATAAGGACAAAGTGTGGGAACTACTTAGTAGAATACTTTTCTTACTAATTGTAAATCTGAAATTATTCATTGTAACAAGGAGCAAGCATCTAACTATTAATACTTAACAACATTTTCTTATGTAGCAACTGAGAATTTCTACACTGAAATGCCTTTTATTTTCTTTCTTATTACATATGACATCATATTTAATTGCATAACATTTTGTGTTGAAGTTACTTTATCAATAAATTTTTTTCACGACAGCAAAAAGATTACAACAATCTAGTCATAAAAAGGGGTTTTGGATCTCATGGAGTAAGAAATCACTTGTCTGGAACACAAAAGAATGTTTTGTTGTTCCTGCTATCTTTGCCAATACTCAGATGGAAAACCTAGGAGTGAAGTAGGATTTTTCACATGTCTACCTACTACAAATTCTTCCACTTGTCAAAATGATATACTAAGGTAGGCCTCTATAAATTTGAACTTTGTATGCAGAGATCTCACAGTTGCAAAAGAATTATTAGTATTACAAATAAAATTGAGAACAGTCGTTTCATGACCACCCTAGATATAGAAACTATGTTCTTGTTAATATAGGTGACAGTTGTAGTTAATTTTTCTAGAAGCCTCATCATATGGTTCATATCACACTTATGGTTCATATGTTTTCTATATGTAAAACAAGTGAAAAGACAAGAGTCTTTTAATCCAAATGAAAATTCTGCATTTATCAATTCCTGTTAGATTTGATCAGGATTTGTGAATTGTAGCTCTTCCACAGAGATAATTTTGAATATCAATTCTGATGAACTTTATATAGTTGCCTCCTATCCTCTGGTGTTGGGTCAGGGATAAATTTCATTTGCATACCTTTGGCAGGATGTGAAAAGTCTTTGATATTAAAAAAAAGTCTGATACATTTATGCCTTTTAGTCAATCATTATTGTTTTGAGAAAAAAAAAAAACTCTAATATATTTAGCATGATAAATTCCAAAACTGGGAGTTTCCAGGAGCAGCACACTAAAAATCCCTTAGTGACCTTTGTCTCTCAGCTTCACACCCACCCCTCTGTACCACTGAAACTGGAATTCTGCAAACTGCATTGTTCAAATCCTCTTGTCATTGTGGTCAGTGAAGATATTTTATATAACTATCTTCTTAAATCTATGGACACTTAATTTGTGACCCAACATATGGTCTATCCTGGAAAATGTCCTATGTGCACTTGAGAAGAATGTGTATACTATTGTTGGGTAAAATGTTCTGTATGTCTGTTAGATCTAGTTGGTTTATTGTGTTGTGTAAGTCCTCGGTTTTCATATTTATCTTCTGTCTTGTTGGTCTGTCCATTTTTGAGAGTGGGGTACTAAAGTCTCCAATTAGTATCATAGAACTATTTCTCTCTTTATTTCTGTGAAGTTTTGCTTCATATATGATGGTCAGTCATTAGGTGTGTAAATATTAATATTTATAATTATAATGTCTTCTTGCTGAAGTGTACCTTTTAGTAATGTATAATATCCTTGTTTCTTGAAAACATTGTTTATTTAAAGTTTATTTTGTCTGATATTAGTACAGCTACTCCCACTCCTTTTTGGACACTATTTGCATGGAATATCTTTTTCATCCTTCCACTTCCAATCTCTTTGTGTCTTTAGCTGTAAAGTAAGTCTCTTATAGACAGTACACAGTTGGATTTTGTTTTTTAATACATTCTGCTGATCTCTGATTTTTTATTGGAGAATTTAACTCATTTACATTTAAAGTAATGACTGATAAGGAGACTTACTTCTGTCATTTTGCTATTTGTTTTCCATATGTCTTATACCTATTTGTGGTCCCTCACTTCCTGCATTGCTGTCTTCTTCTGTGTTTAATTGATTTTTATATTGAATTATTTAAATTCCCTTCTCATTTCCTCTTACATGTATTCCATAGCGACTTTCTTTGTGGTTAAAATAGGGATTGTATTTAACACCCTAAAGTTGTAACACTCTAACTTGGATTCCTACCAGCTTAAGCTTAATAACATACAAAAACTGTCCTCCTTTCACAGCTCCATTCCCACCCCTTTTGGTTGCTGGAGCCACAAAATTACATCTTTATATATTGTGTGTTCAAAGCATAAACTAATAATTCTTCGGAATGCATTAACCTCTTAAATTATATGAAAAACAAAATGAGAATTTATAAACCAATGTTACAATAATAACTTTTAGACTAATAATTGTTTCTTTTAATGTTTTCATCTCTTAAATCATGTAGAAAACAAAAAGTGCAGTTACAAATAATTATTATGATAGTGCTAGCTTTTATAATTGCCAACATATTTACCTGTATTTATATGTTTATTTCTTCATGCAGCTTCAAGTTATTATCTGGTGTCTTTCCATTTCAATCTCCAGGACCCGCTTGAGCATTTCTTGTAGGGCAAGTCTAGTGATAACAAATTTTATCTAGGAATGTCTTAATTTATTCCTCACTTTTGAAAGACAGATTTTCCAGGTATAACATTCTTGATTGACAATGTGTTTGCGTTTTTTTCTAGCACTTTGAATATATTGGCCCACTGCCATCTGCCTCTAAAGTTCCTGATGATTATCTGTGGATAATCTTATCATGGATCCCTTGTATATGAATTGCTTCTCTATTACTGTTTTCTCTCTTTGTGTTTGGCTTTTAAATGATTATCTGTGAATAATCTTATGAATGCCTTGTATATGATGGGTTGCTTCCCTCTTACTGCTCTCTCTCTTTGTGTTTGACTTCTGAAAGTTTGATTATAATGTCTCTCACTGTGAGTATCTGAGTTTATCTTAGAGTTCTTTGAGCTTCTTGAAAGTTTACTTCTATGTCTTTCACAAAATTTGGGATTTTTTAGCCATTATTTCTACAGATATTCTCTCTGCCCCTTTCCTTCTCTCTTCTCTTCGGAGACTTCCACAATGTGTATATTGGTCCATTTGATGATATCTCACGGATCCTTTAAGCTCTGTGCAATTTTCTTCACTTTTTTTTTTTTTTTTTTTCTCTTCCTTGGACTTGATTTCTATTATCCTATCTTCAAGTATGCTGGTTCTTTCTTCTGCCTGCTCAAATCTACATTTGAATTTCTTTTTGGTTTCTTTTTATGTTTTCTATTTGTTGGTATTGCCATTTTGTTTATACATCTTATTTTTGACATTCTCCACATCTTTTAGTTCATTGAACATTTTTAAGATGGTTGTTTCAAAGTCTTTGCCAAGTAGCTATGCCATCAGGTCTTTTACAGAGACTGTTTCTGTTTATTCCTTTTTCCTTTGAATGAGCCATGTTTTCCTGTTTCTCTGTATGCTTTGCAGTTTTTTGTGGCAGACCAGGCATTTGAATCTAATAATGTGGTAACTCTGGAGTTCAGGTTCTCCCCCTTTCCCAGGATTTTCTGGTTTTTGTGTTCGTTTTATCGTTTGTGTTTCTGATGTTGTAGTCTCTCTTTGTGTCAAAGATTAGTGTCAGTTGTAAACTTTGGGTCTTTGCAGGTCTTTTCTGAACTTGGGTCTTTTCCTGGGCATGTGCAGTCACTTTCTAATGCTCCCCATATATGCAATTGTTTTCAAATATTACAGTCTTCAATGAGGAGGAAAAATGAGGGGAACAGAAAAGGGCACCAGCCTTTTAAATCTTCCAGAAATCACTTCTGCTAGAGGGGAAGGGCTTGCAAAAATGGGGGGAGGTGCAAAAACAATGGCCTCTGTCTGTATCTCTATGATCAGAGGTAAACAGTGATCCAATCACAGATCCCTGATGTTTGGAGGACGGAATCCTTTTTGCCCACTGCAGCTCCTAGAAGCTGCCTACAAGTCACTGCAGGAACTCGTGCACAGGTGCCTGTCATGTAGCTGGGGTGGAGGATGAGTACTGCTGCCACCTGCTTAGAGCTGAAATTGACCAACACTAACTGCAATTTACTGCCTAAGCCTTCCCCTGGAATTTGCAACCTTCTATAGATTCCTGAGTTCCAAAATAGTTACATCTGACAGATTCTGCCAATAAAATGCTTGTCTAGATGGAGAGACAAATTCCTGGTGCTTTCTACTCTGCCATCTTCTTAGAATCCCTAAACATCCTCTTTTGCTACTTACAAAATTAAAATATTAAGAAACAAAAATATAATGGCAATAGCAAAAAAAAAAGTAGAATTTTAACTATAGTGCCTTCTAAGATGAGGAAGGTTTTCCATTTGACTATAAATCTCTTAAGGGCAGGAACTCCAATCATTCAATAGGTATTTGCTGAGCATTATTTCATGCCACACTCATTCAAGTGTTTTATATTACTTCAACTCAAAGTTGAATAATTCTAGGACAAAGCAGGAGTCTTAACTTTTATCTAGACTAGACATTTATAAGCCTTCTATTGGCCTTTTAGCTCTTTCATCAAATGAAAGTTCATATTGAAGTCCAATAAATTTGATAGGCACGAGTAAAGCTACTCCATTTGAGCAGGTACCTCAGAGAGTTCAGAGCCCAAGCAGCCAGTGCCCACTGCCCCCACCCCACCCAGTGGTCCTCAGGGAGTATTCACAGACATGCCTTGTGGAGCATTATTTGAAAACATCTGACCTACTTAGCCCGTCATTTTATATCATAGATAAGAAACTGAGAACTAGATACAGAGAGCTGCCCAAGGCCACACAGCTGATGAGTAGTGAGTCCACTTATAACGGAGACTGTGATGACTGAGGTTCACGGGGTCACAGATTTTTGCAGGTCCCAAGTCTGAAGGGATTCAAACTCAAACCTGGCCAGAGGAATCCCAAGTTATATAAAGGGGGATACAAATTTTAATTGAAAATACAAAATAATGAGGTTATATGTCATGTCTGGATACTTGTATTCATGTGTATATTTTGTCATATACCTAAAAAGGAGAAGAGCTAATAATTTTTTGTGCAAAGATGTTTTTAGGAACTAAGTCAGTAAAACCAATATAGTTTTCATCTTGATGCATGACTTATGTATGATTAAATATACCATTTCTGGTTGGTTTTAGGACAAACTTACCAGGTTTGTAGATTATAAAATTGGTTGAACATGTTTACTGTTTGGAAGTGGATGGAGTGATGTCAAAATGCAAGAGCATTTAAACAATTTTTATTACATAATATTATTAGAGATTTACCTTAAAATTATTTCCATGTGCTGAAACTTGTTCCATTACAGCAAAGCTTCAGTAAAATTACATAAGCACATGAACTAGAAATGCAATTATGTGTAATTAACATTACCAATGCAATTGAAGCACATGGCCTCACTATATAATTTATAAATATGTACACAATTAATTTTGTGTGATCTTTTTGATTTCTTTTTACAATGCGCTACTTCTCTATGTTCTGTGAAATCTTAATAGGCTCTTAGTAAAAGCCCATTTCTAAGAGCATTTTTAGATTACAGCCCATCTCTTACACCCTTAATAAAATATCCATCCCCTTGTCATTCTGGCTCTTGATTCGACAGATTAGGCAATAGCTTTAGTTGAGAGAGTCAAATTGGTTCTCTACTTAAAAGACAGAAATTATCTCTTCTTCATAATTATCTACAGTCTCATTGTAATCCTCATCTACCACCACTGTTCCCATGCAAAGCACTGATTAAATATTCCTTTGTACATTTCACAATGAAAGACTTTTCAAGTGCGTATTTACTGGCTTCCAGAAAATAATAATTTAAATGGAATATATGTTAATTATGTGTTTGAAACTATAGATGTTAGCTAAATCTTTTTGTGCCTCTAATTTATACCCAGGTACTTGAAATTTTAAATAGCAGTTCCAAAAAATCAAAAGCTTTTTGACCAAATGTGTTATCATGGGGAAAGAAATTCCTACAGAAACAAATAATTGCTAGAACTTTTATTTCGTTATCTTAGGAACTTCCTCTTCAATGATTGTTGATCTTAATATGGTTATTTCCTCATGAGGCCTTCAAGAATTGGCTGGGGAGAGTCTCTGGCATTTGTTCGGTGCTTTAAAGGAGTTAGCTCGGCCGGGCGCGGTGGTTCAAGCCTGTAATCCCAGCACTTTGGGAGGCCGAGACGGGTGGATCACGAGCTCAAGAGATCGAGACCATCCTGGTCAATATGGTGAAACCCCGTCTCTACTAAAAATACAAAAAATTAGCTGGGCATGGTGGTGCGTGCCTGTAATCCCAGCTACTCAGGAGGCTGAGGCAGGAGAATTGCCTGAACCCGGGAGGCGGAAGTTGCGGTGAGCCGAGATCGCAACATTGCACTCCAGCCTGGGAAACAAGAGCTAAAACTCCGTCTCAAAAAAAAAAAAAAAAAGGAGTTAGCTCTTCCAGCTTGTCTCTTTTCTCCATTTATCCTTCTCTTCAGAGCCTCTAATTAGCAACTGCTCTCTCTTCAGTGGCTGTAGGGTTTTATGCAGCTATCCTTTATCCCTTGAGTACAGTTATTAGACCCTTAATTACCAACAGCAGAGATTTGCTCAGGACACCTTAATAAAAATGGGGATATGTTATAAATATGAGTGAGTGCCAGAGCTTAAAAGCTATGAGACCATTAAGCAGTTCTCGAGACAACGCTCCTTCTCACCTCTCTTACACCCCATGTGGTCTCTTCAAAGTGCCATTGGTTTGCTCTCTATGCCTGCCCCATCTTTTTGTGAATCTACTCTGTATTCCCCAGGAATTTAGGGACTTGTGCCCCAAGAAACAGTTTTGAAGGAAGTTAATCGGGTTGGCTTAGCTTAGCTCATTACTAACCTCATAGAGGGCAAAACCTCCACATCTGGCCTTGGGTTTGATGCTCAATGTGGCCCCATCAGAAGTCATGCCTGCACAGCTACAGTAAGATAATGCCTCACTAAGCAGGGGGCTATGGCCAGTGTGTTTTCTACTGTTTAAAAAAAAAAATGACAGCAGGCACTGTCATTAACATGTCCAGTACATGTATAATCAGAAGTCACATGTGCCTCAGCCTTGGATAGCTAAGAAATTATTTTTACCCAATGATACCTCCTTATTGTACATTGAATTAGTTAATTCCTAAGTTTTGGGCTTCTACAGAAAAAAGCTTTGACAAAATTCAACCCTGTCGTACTCTGAATGATGTATTCCCAACCATATTCCTTTGTTTGGTTATTCATTTGTGTTTTGAATAATTGAGCAGGAATTCTAGCCTGAATATTCTAGCCATCTCAAATTCCATTGGTTTATCTGTACAGCTAAAAATAATTACACTCATGTGCTCTTAATGAATAGATCAGACTGCTTCACATTCTTGCCTGCATTCAGAAATTCAGAAGGTAGGTGACCCTACTTTTTGCTAAATTTCTAGTGATACTAATTTGGGGAACAGATTCTGTAAACTTTAAGTCCTAATGCCCAGCTTTTGGAATTACGATTTTTAAGCTTACTATCTGAACATATAATATCATCAATATTTCAGAAAATTGAAAAATAAAATCGATTTGAACTTGGCTAACCATTTTCTCCTTCAGTATTTACAGACCTTCCCTAATTGAGATGACGTACTTCTTCAAAAATAAAGATGCTGTTCAAATACTTTCAGTGTTTGCTTAATTTAAAAGGACATTGGAAAAAATGACTTTGTATGCCCACTAATAGCAGTTTGGAAGTGACACTTCCTATTCATTATATTATCACCATTTTCCTTTAAAATAATCATTCAAATACGTGAATTTCTCAGTTTGAAGAAAACTAAAGCTGACTTGTAATAAACTGAGAGTTAAGTACAGATCCATTATTGTGAGGCCAACAAAGCCTGTGTTAGTCAGATCCAATCATAACACAGTTGCACACAAACTCCATGCATCTGCTTATATCAAATATGTGCACATATTGACTGAGGAAATGGGAAAGCAAAGCTGGGCTCAAGAGTAGTAATGTAAACAGCATTGCACCTACGCTCAGCAGGGATCGTTTGCACACCTGTCTTTCTTGGAAATGTGTCAACCAGTTGTTTTCTCAGGTTCATGTACAGTTTCATCGGGCCCTGGAAACACCTACTCCATGTTCACTGTGCCAACCATTAGAGTCCAGTTCAGTTCTGAGTGAAGAGGTGGGGGAGGTCTGGTGTGGAAACCAAGTCTGTGACTGTTCCAAATGCACCAGTGGTCTCCCAAAGGTTGATTTTTACCACCTTTGAGATAGTATTCCCTGAAAGCCTCTCCCTCATCCTTAGAGATTGAAATCTTGATTTGAAAAAAAAAAATGAAGAGGGAGTAAAAGGAAATAGAGAAATGGGACCACATATAGAAAAACTGGGATAGCTGGACACAGTGGCTCAACCTGTAATCCTAGCATTTTGGGAGGCTGAGCCAAGCTGATTACAAGACTGGGAGTTCGAGATCAGCCTCGGCAACATGGTGAAACCCCATCTCTACTAAAAAATACAAAAATTATCTGGGCGTGGTGGCAGGCGCCTGTAATCCCAGCTACTCAAGAGGCTGAGGCTGGAGAATCGCTTGAACCTGTGAGGCAGAGGTTGCAGTGAGCCAAGATTGCGCCACTGCGCCCCAGTCTGGGTGACAAAGCAAGACTCTGTCTCAAGAAGGAAAAACTGGGATAAAGCTTCATTTATTCAGCACCCACTGTATGTCAGGCCTGTGTTAGCCTTTAGAGATACAGTAGTAAATAACTTTCTACTTTGCCTTCTAAGCAATAAATTGGCTCTAACTTACTGCAGACTTAGAGCAAAGCCTCCAGAGTATGGTCAGTAATAAAACGGAGAATTTGGAACATTAGAGAAGGAATGCTTTTTTAGTAGGTGACACTTTCTTCAAATAACATCATTTTCTAAATTTTTTAATGTCATACAGGTATTGTTTTTGTAATTTAAAGTAAACATGAAGTTTAGGCTGGGGATGGTGGCTCACGCTGTAATCCCAATACTTTGGGAGGTTGAGCGAGAAGATCACTTGAGCTCAGGAGTTCAAAACCAGCCTCGCCAACATGGTAAAACCCCATCTCTATGAAAAATACAAAAATTAACCAGGAGTGGTGGCACACAAGTCCCAGTTACTTGAAAGGCTGAGGTGGGAGGATCACCTGAGCCAGAGAGACAGAGGTTGCAGTGAGCCATGATAGGGATAATTTTTTTTTATTTTTAAAAAAGTAAACATAAAGTTTGGATGAAATTCATACATTAAGAAATTTAATTTGCTAGGCCAGGCACTGTGGCTCACGCCTGCAATCCCGGCACCTTGGGCGGTTGACATAGGGAGATTGCTTGAGCTACCAGTTGGAGATCAGCCTGGGCAACATGGCAAAACTCCATCTCTACTAAAACCACAAAAAACTAGCCAGGCGTGGTAGCACATACCTGTAGTCCCAGCTACTCGGGAGACTGAGGTGGGAGGATGGCTTGAGACTGGGAGGTGGAGCTTGAGACTGGGAGGTGGAGCCAAGATCACACCACTGCACTCACTCCAGGCTGGGTGATAGAGCCAGACCCTTTCTCAAAAAAAAAAATAATTTGCTTTTAGTCCAGTGGTGACAAACTGATACATCTACTCATGAATGTATATGTAATTATAAAATAATACAGCGCAAAGTTCTAGCTACATAGATATTAAGGAGGCAAAGAGAAGGAATCCTAACCCAGCCTGGGGAGGAGTAAGAGAGGGAGTTTGGGAGGGCTTTCTGGAAGCAGTGACCACTGAGTGTTAAAACCCGGGTAGGAATGAGGTCAAAGGAAGAACATTCTCTACAGAGAGCATAGCAATAAAAAAAAGGACCTGGAGATCTAAAATAAGTCTTCTTAATGTCTTCACTGTCTTCTATGTGGGGTGTTGGGGGAAGAGTACTAGAAGGGGTTGGATGTATCTAGAACATACGCTATGACTCTGGCGAGGGTTGAGAGACAGGGCTAGAGAGATAAGCAGGAATAAAGTCAAAGAGAGCCTTGAGCACCACCGCGTTAGGAAAGTTTGCCATATTGGGAAAGGCTGTTTAATATGATGATGTCATAAAACCTCATTATTGAAGATTCATGAGAGCTTATCCAAGAAAGCTTTCATACTCAGGCAGGATATTAGATATTTCCATATTGAAAAGCTTGCCCTAATTCTCATGTCTGTGACACTGTCATCTACTCTTCCATTTCATCTACTCTCAGCTCTTAGGCCTGGTGGCAATTCTGTAAGACTGCCAAAAAGGAAGCACAAGCTATAAAAATTAATTATACCATTTTTAAAACAAAACAAGTCACCAAAAAAAGTCTGTTTAAATTTTGCTTTCTGGGCTGCAAAGATCATGACCGTTAGGAAGCCGAATTGAAGAAAAGTCCTCCTTTGTCTTGGCCAATGTTGTCAAGTAGAAGTCTGAATGTGTTGCTGTGTCCAGAGATTTGCTGGTATGTGGTTTAGATGCTTCTCTGGTAGAAGCTTTGTGTGAAATTAAAAAAGGTGTAGGGCTCACCAAAGCCCCATAGGGAGCTATCTATGTGTGTCATGGGGCAGACTCTGAATCCTTGTGAGTAATCCCTGCCTGCCGTCCCTCCCCCAGCTCTCTCCCCAGCACCATGTAAGGTAAGTTCAGCCAGCAAACTCAGATCTGGCTCTCTTTACCCTTGAGAAAGTTGCTTATGCCTCTAACACACGCGCAGATGGGGAACTGGGCACATTGCTTTCTACTACTAGGAAGGTCACAGACTCTTATTGCTAGGGTGACCAGATCTCTTGCTTCGCCAGGCACCATCCCAGGCAGTGTCACTGCTGTCGATATAAATCCCAATTTCTAAGCACCTTCAGCAGGAATTCTACCTCTGCTTGCAAGCCTCTCTCCCATTTATTCCACAGAGCAGTCTATATGATGGAACTTCAGTGAATTCGAGTAAAACATAAGAATTCAAGCAACACCATAGAGATTATGGTTGAGTTTGACCTACAATTTATATGTTCCAGGAACCTTCAGATAAATTACAGAATTATATTTAATAAATCCTTGTTGCACTCCTCTGAAAAACAAATGGGTAATTTTTTAAAGTATAAGGAAAGCCCATCTCCCACCTCAAGCAAAGGTAATCAAGGAACTCAGAAAACCTAGGGCAAAGAGTTGAGTGAAAGTAGAGCTTGGAAGAAGCCATGTGAAGTGCCATTCATAAGAAAACAGCTTTGGGGTCTTGCATGGTGGCTCACGCCTGTAATCCCAGCACTGACCAGGCGTAGTGGCTCATGCCTGTAATCCAAGCACTTTGGAGGCCAAGGTGGGCGGATCACCTGAGATCAGCAGTTCAAGACCAGCCTGACCAACATGGTGAAACCCCATCTTTAAAAAAAAAAAAAAAAAAAATCCCAGCACTTTGGGAGACCAGGGCAGGTGGATAACCTGAGGTCAGGAATTCAAGGCCAGCCTCTTCAACACGGCGAAACCCCGTCTCAACTGAAAATACAAAAAAGAGCTGGGTGTGGTGGTGTATGTCTGTAATCCTAGCTACTTGGGAGGTTGAGGCAGGAGAATCACTTGAACCCGGGATACAGAGGTTGCAGTGAGCCAAGATCACGTCACTGCACTCCAGCCTGGGCAAGAGCGAGACTCTGTCTCAAAAGAAAAATGGTGTTTGCCATGGTATATTGGTCATCCTATCTGGCTCCTTCCTATAAGCTGAGTGGACAGTATGTTACTAACAATGATTTTCGCATCCTCCCTGGCTATTCTGAAAAGCATGTTCAGCAATTTCTGGTCCTTTGACCCTCTCTCCTTCCCTGAGTCTTTTACAGAAGACTCTGAGCTGATGTTTCGCTGGTTTTACTTTTGATATATATACATATGTATTGGAGACTGGAGGCTGGAATGCAGTGGCATGATCTTACCTCACTGTAGCCTTCAACTCCTGGGCTCAAGCGATCTTCCTCAGCCTCTGGAGTAACTGGGACTGCAGGCATGCACCACCACACCTGGATAATGCTTTTTCGTTTGAGAGTTGGGATCTCACCATGTTGCCTGGACTGGTCTCCAACACCTGGCCTCAAGCAATCCTCCCACCTTGGCCTCCCAAAGTGCTAGGATTACAGGCATGAGCCACTGCATACAGCCTGGTTTTATTTTTTAAGAAGTCTTATTGAGGTATAATGGATTTAGAACAAACTGTACATATTTTTAAAATTACAGTTTACTTGCTCTTGAGGCACATTTCTTTCTATGAAGTATCACCACACAATCAAGATAATGGTCATATCCATCACCGCTAAATCTTGTCCTACTCCGGGGTAATTCTTCGCTTTCCCCACACAGGCTCCCCAGCTCCCATCCCCAGCCATCTTTCTTTTGGCTTGAAACAAAACAAAACAAACAAGAAACTTTTTTAAAAGCTCTTCTTTTCAAATTCTTTTCTAAGTGCCTAATTGAAACCTTCTGAAGCTCTAAGGTTTCTTGCTAATTCCTATGAAACATACCAAGCAATCTGCTTAGTTGTCTGGCACACTTTTCGCATTTAAAAAAGTGAATAAATAAAATACAAGAAAATTCCAAGAGAGCAAAGAGTGTATTTGGCTTATTTAACAAGCATAAGGAAAAGAAGTATTTGCTTTAGCTTGAAGCCATTGAGAGCGTTCTTTCCTATGGAAAAGGGAATGCCAAGCACAGCTAGACATTGAAATGGTCCAAGTCTTTATTAAAAAGTGAGAGATGGCATTGCTAAAGGAAATGCCCTCTCAGATAATAAAAACAAATCCTCTTTCACCTGAGTAGAATGCTTTCGGTTTCCACAAAGAAATCAATTAAAGAGCAGCTTCTCTAGCAGTACTTTAACTAACTGGAAACTTCAGCTTTGAAAACAATGCCCAGAGTTTATTCTTGGTTTGGATTGCCTCTGCTCTGGGGCGGGAGGTGGGGAGGGAATCCATTTTAGTAAATGATGGGAAACTTTCAGAAAAGCACGATTCTGAATGTCCAGAGATTCTTCCATGAACTAAATGTGTGGGCCCACATACAAGTCATTTCATTTCAGCTTCTTATTGGTATAATGAGAAGATTGAACTAGAAGAATCCTCACAGTCCTTCAAGCTCTACATCTTATAGTGTGGGACCTTGTCAGGGATATCTTTGTCTAAAAAAAGGGGTTCAGCTGGTTAAGATTTACCCAAGAGTGGAAAGAAGAGAAGCATTCACCCCAAGAACAGCTTCCCCTCCTATAGCCTTTCTCTGCTGAAAGCTATGTATTACAATAGCTATTGTTGTATAGCTATTATACAATTCCAGACGATGTAAACAGACAACCAATCTATTTAAATTTTAAAATATTGCCAGAAAGTGGCAGGGCGTGGTGGCTCACGCCTGTAATCCCAGCACTTTGGGAGGCCAAGGCAGGCAGATCACGAGGTCAGGAGTTTGAGACCAGCCTGGCCAATATGGTGAAACCCCGTCTCTACTAAAAATACAAAAATTAGTAGGGGACGGTGGCACACACCTATAGTCCCAGCTACTGAGGAGGCTGAGGCAGAAGAATCACTTGAACCCTGGAGGTGGAGGTTGCAGTGAGCTGAAATCATGCCACTGCACTCCAGCCTGGTGACAAAGTGAGACTCTGCCTCGAAAAAGAAAAAATATATTGCCAGAAAGCTTGGAGAACCATGCCACAGACTGCTCTTGTGAGAAAATACAGCTGGTCCTAGATCCCACAATTTAGCCTGGAGTAGCTTGCGACACATCGTTTGCAGCAACTACAAGGAAGCCCGAGAGAGAATCTTCCCAGCTCTCTATTTTTATGTGTCAACAGCTCCGAATTCAGCGTCCTCATCCAACATTTCCCAGCCTTTTTTATGCTATAGCACTATAGAGAATTATATTTTGACATGTCCAGGAGCTCTGGCCACTCCAAACCATAGCCAGGCCTCTCCAGAGGCTGCAGTGGCTCATGCCTGTAATCCCAGCACTTTGGGAGGCCGAGGTGGGTGGATCACCGAGGACAGGAGTTCAAGACCAGCCTGACTAACATGTTGAAACCCTATCTCTACTAAAGATACAAAATTTAGCCACGCCTGGTGTCTCGATAATCCTTTAACCCATTCATGACCACAGCACACTGGTTAAGAAGCTCTGCCCTGGGCAGTTTCATTACTTGGTGCCCTGTTTGCAATGGGAGCAGGGAAAACACATACCAATTTTTACTTTTTTTTTTTGTTTTTTTTTGAGATGGAGTCTGGCTCGGTCGCCCAGGCTGGAGTGCAGTGGTGTGATCTTGGCTTACTGCAACCTCTGCCTCCCAGGTTCAAGCAATCCTCCTGCCTCAGCTTCCTAAGTAGCTGGGATTTCAGGCACACACCACCAGACCTGACTAGTTTTTGTATCTTTAGTAGAGACAGAGTTTCACCATGCTAGTTAGGCTGGTCTCAAACTCCTGATCTCAGCGATCCACCCGCCTTGGTCTCCCAAAGTGCTGGGATTACAGGTGTGAGCCACCATGACCCGCCTACTTTCTACTTCTGTAATTGTTGGGGGGGAGGAGAAGATTTCCATAAATTGGAGAATTCCCCAAACAGATGCAGGGCCGTAGTGGTGGGGAGGGAAGAGTCTCTAAGAGCTTATTCCTGTATTTATAGCTGTTACCGTGGACCTTGCCAAAACCACTTCTGCCATGTGTCAGCAGGAACTCTATTCGGGATAACATATGATTTCAAGAGGATCTGATATCTCATGAATATGAGCTCTGCCTACCTCCCTGCAGCCACTCAAAGTAGCAATGCTAGATTCAGTGAACCCTTTCTTTCAAGATGAGTAATTTCACATATTTCCACAGAAGCAGGCTCTGTGGCCCCTGCTTTAGAGGGTCCTATTCAGGCCTGCTACAGTTTTCAAGTTGGTGAAATCTGACCTCCAGTGTTGGAGATGGTGCCTCATGGGAGGTGTTTGGGTCATGGAAGCAAAGCCCTCATGAAAACCTTGGTGCCAGCCTTGTGGTAATGAGGGAGCTCTGGCTCAGTTAGTTCCCATGAGAGCTGGTTATCAGCAAGAGCCTGCCCCCTGCAACCCTCACCGTGTGATATCGGCATGCACTGGTTCCCCTTCACCTTCCATGAAGCCCCTGAGGCTTTCATTAGACGCCCAATCTGCCAGGCAGCAGAATCAAGAGTCAAATCAACCTTTTTCCTTTATACATTACCCAGTCTCAGGCACTCCTGTACAGCAACACAAATGGACTAAAACAGGGTCCTTCTCTGACCACCCCCATCCTCACCAGGTGAGGACACCAGGGGACAACAGAGATGGCCCCCCTCTGAGCCCATACCATACATTCTTTCTAACCTTGGCATGGGGCATCCAGAACCCAGAATTGCCTGCCCAAACGACCCTGAGCCTACCTCTAGGGTCAATACAGGCCTTTTCCTAAGGGAGCAAAGATGGCATTATTGGAGGCACACTCTGAAAACTGAGCAGTGATCAGTGGGTGACTGTTTGTCAGGGAGGGCATGTGGCTAGAGTGTCTATACCCCTGTGTGAAGGACAGAGCCAGGGGAAATAAGGGAGGGGTTACAATGGAGGTGCTCTACCTGTGTTCTTGGCCTTGACCTTGTGTCTACAGCATCCACTCAAAAGGCTGGACTTCCAGGCTATCAGCTGCTCTCAGAGTCAGATTATCTATGTCATGTGGCCTTCGAGAGCTCCTTTGATATAAAACTGGAAATCATCAGCTGCAAAATTATGGAGAATCAAAACCCTCTGAGTCATAGCTGTACAGAACACATTTCACACCAAACTTAGAAATCCCATCAGACACATAGTTTACAAAATTCATCTTTTAAATATAAGCTGTCACAATGGCGTTCACAGAAGCAACATGCCGTGGAAAATGTCACTGCCTTCAGTGTAAGTAAGGCCTTCATCTGACTAGGCGGTGAGTGAAATTATCCACAAAGTAATTCTCCAGAGAAGACCTCTAGCAACCCAAGAGATTTTTTTTTTCCTGGTAGAGAAGCTAAACATAAAAAACCCAATCCCTCACGATGGCCATACCACTCCTTCACAGTGAAAAAGTGATTAAAGCTTTGTGTAGTTAAACAAACCACCTCCCGGCGCCATTAGATTTCTTTCTGCTTTTCAATGTAGATCTTCAGAAAGTGCCAGTCATTCTTATCTGGGAACTCAAATTTTACTGTAACACAATGACCACCTGAAAGCAATACAGGCTCTTGCCAGATCAATAAAACTGAAGCTTTTTGATGTTTCCAGTCACAGAAAACTCCTGACCCCTCTGTCTTTGTTCATACCATCAAGTCTGCCCAGTGGCTTCACCCCTCCTCTCTTCCTATTGAAATCCCAACTCTTCTTCGAGGCCCGGCTCAAATTCCAGCCATCTGGCGGCGATCCTTCTCACAGCTCTGAATTCTGAGCATGCTTGCTGTTCCTGTCATTCATTTGGTATCTCTCACGTGTTGTTTTCGGTTGCCGATTTTCTTGTGAAATCGACTTTCTTACTCTCTTTAACCTGCTTGGAACGTTGATGTCATTTACAGCCACCCCCTTAGTTTATTGAAAGTGTCATTTAATAAATTCATTTTGATTCATTGGAGTATTAATACATATTTTGATGGTGTATAGGCTGCTTTCTAAATACAATAAACATTTTGTATGGATTTACTGTAACATATAAGAACAAGTGTTTAAACTGATGAAGCCCGAAAACAACATGAGAGCCTCAATTATTAAAGATTCAATTCAATATATTGTATATCCATATTTTTAAGTCTAAAATGGAAACATGTTTTGGAGAGATTTTGAGAAACGAAAATTTGAAATCAATTGAGTTTGCCAAAATCTACTCATGGATTTGGGGTCCCCTCAGAAAATGGCTGTGGGCTGGACCGTCCTCGATCCTGGGCCTGGCTGAGCTGGGGCAAGAGTTAAACCAAGCGCAGATGGAAGGAAGACACTGACTGCGGTCCAGAAGAACCCAGGATCTGAACATTAAGCTTAAGATTTAAAGCTAATCTAGAAACTGAAAAACCAAAAAGGGGAAAGAATCCAATGTGTAAAACAAGTCAACGCAAGTGTTTCAAAATTAAAGTTGTGAACAGTTGGAAAATCCAGCAGAAACTTTTATGTGATGCCTGGGGACCAAGGGGCAAAAGCAGAGGCTTAAAGTAACCACACAAGACTAGACAGTGATTGTTAAGCATTAGCACTCAAGATACCAGAACACAGATACCCACCTTCCCTCCACCTGTCCATATGTTCCGTCCTTCACTTATTCCCTGCACGTCTTTAATCACTGCATTAACTACTTTAAAAATAACTTTCTTGGGTGCAGTGGCTCACGCCTGTAATCCCAGTACTTCAAGAGGCTGAGGCAGGCAGATCACCTGAGGTCAGGAGTTCGAGACCAGCCTGGCCAACATGGTGAAACCCAGTCTCTACTAAAAATACAAAAGTAGCCAGGCATAGTGACACATGCCTATAATTCCAGCTACTTGGGAGGCTGAGGCAGAAGAATCGCTTGAACCCAGGAAGTGGAGGTTGCAGTGAGCCAAGATTGTGCCATTGCACTGCAACCTGGGCAACAAGAGCAAAACTCTGTCTCAAAAAAATAAAATAAATAATTTCTTTTCTTTTCTTTTTTTTCTTTTTTTTTTTTGAGACAGAGTCTCATTCTGTCACCCAGGCTGGACTGCAGTGGTGCCAGCTAATTTTTGTATATTTAGAAGAAACAGGGCTTCACCATGTTGGCCAGGCTGGCCTCGAACTCCTGACCTCAAGTGATCTGCCTGCCTTGGCCTCCTCCCAAAGTGCTGAAATTTCAGTCTTGAGCCACTGTGCCCGGCCTTAAAAATAATTTTCTATTCCCGTTTTTCTCTTCTCTCACTAGACTGTAAACTTCTGGAGAACAGGAACTCTCTCTCTCTCTCTCTCTGTTTTGGCATATCTGCAGAGTGCAGTATGCTGCCTGGAACCTAGTAGGTGCTCAACAATACTATATTTAACTCTAACCTCTAAACTTAGCTGCCTGGTTCACAGGTATATGCTCAGCACCCAAAACAGTGCCTGACACAATGAACAGGAATGAATACATGAATGCCAGTGCAAGGCCCATGTGCCAGACCCATCCTCAGTATTGGGGAACATGAGCTTTTCCTCTAGTAGGTTAAAGGGATTAAATTATTGTTGTATATTTTATTCATTGTGAGGCTCCACAGGCAGTGAGTGTGGAAGGGATAACCATAGAGCCATGTGAGACCAAATGCCCCCAGGTGATCCAGATCTAGTGCTACAAACCATTAAATAAAAGATTATACAGTCAACAACCCATGGCAGGCATTAGCAGTCTAAGGCATTCTTACTTAGTACATAGTACGTTCAAATTTTAGTCATAGCCTGGGTTTATTGTCATAGCTCAACTGTCATTGTCATTGTCACTCCTAACACATCTGTTAGTAGCAAACAGATACCATAAAAATCTTATGATCACCACTCCAGATGTCCCCTGCCCAACCATAAAATCATGTACACCTTTCTTTACATCTGTTTCGCAAGTGAAAGTTAATTCTCCATTCCAGTTTATACCTTGACATAGACAAGCATTTGACCTCATCTTCTACAGGTTGAGTCTTCAGCACACACAGATGTGTATGTGCATTCATGCACACATATACCTACATGTGTTCACATGCATGCACAAGCATGCACACACATACACACACCAGTGTGGCTCCCTAAAGACAATAGGTCAACAAACAATCCCTTGAAAAACCAACCACATCTTAAAGACTACTGAACTAGGCCGGGTGCAGTGGCTTATGCTTGTAATCCCAGCACTTTGGAAGGCCAAGGTGGGCAGATCATTTGAGATCAGGAGTTCAAGACCAGCCTGACCAACATGGTGAAACCCTGTCTATACTAAAAATACAAAAATTAGCCAGGTGTGATAGTACACGCCTGTAGTCCCATATACTTAGGAGGCTGAGACACGAGAATCACTTGAACTCATGAGGCAGAGGTTGCAATGCCCAAGATTGCACCACTGCACTCCAACCTCGGCGACAGGGACTCCGTCTTAATAATAATAATAATTACTCTGGAGTGGATCCATGTAAAATAGAGATAGTGAGAAAGTTCTGGACACCCTGAGGAAAGGAACTCACTATTATCCGATGCCTGCTTTGTGCAGGATGCTTTTTAATGGGTATCTCACTCATTCTTATAACAGTCCTGGGAACTAGGTATTACTAGAGCCATTTTCTAGATTTCAAAAAGGAAACCTGAGGAGTTTAAGTTTTGTTCCAAGTCACACAGCTAGCAAGGAGCAGAACTGGGATTCGAATCTAGTTGTCTTTGGCCGGCAAGTCCACTCATTGGCATATTAGGGCGTGGCTTCAGTAAGGAGATGAACATGTAATTATTGAAATATTAAAAGTCCTTTAACAAAAAGAATGAGTGATTTGGGGAAACGATTATCTGGACAATCGGACCAGAGTATCTGGTGGCTCTATACAGGAGGCGCAGTTAAGAAACGGCAATTGGGCCGGGTGCGGTGGCTCAAGCCTGTAATCCCAGCACTACGGGAGGCCGAGGCGGGTGGATCACGAGGTCAAGAGATCGAGACCATCCTGGTCAACATGGTGAAACCCCGTCTCTACTAAAAATACAAAAAATTAGCTGGGCACGGTGGCGCGTGCCTGTAATCCCAGCTACTCAGGAGGCTGAGGCAGAAGAATTGCCGGAACCCAGGAGGCGGAGGTTGCGGTGAGTGGAGCTGGCGCCATTGCACTCCAGCCTGGGTAACAAGAGCGAAACTCTTGTCTCAAAAAAAAAAAAGAAAAAGAAAAAGAAATGGCAATTAGGCCTGTGTAGCTGAACAAAGGAAATGGTAAGGGAAAAGAACACGGGTCACCGGGACAACTTCCCGAGGTTTCCTGACTTCTTTCAGAAGTTATTATTCTGGACCAAATCTGCCATCTTCTCCTCCATGAACAATCTGAGTTTGCAATTGTGTCTGTGGCCAGCCAAGGAGATTGTGTCACCCTCTCTTTACTGTCAGCTCAGATATGTTGATTTGTCATCACTGCCTCTCACTCATTAACCCCACTGCGAAGAACTCGCGCCCATCAAAGCAGCATTACCAATATTTACGTCAGTTTTCAACATTGATTTATCAGTATGGAGGAGCGGCAATGCTGTTTTGGAATGTTTTTACGTTAGCAGCCAGGGAATTTCTGTAATTGCTTATTTTGCCTGTGGTTGAAGATACCGCCCTATTTTTCCAGTCAAACAGTAAACACTTCTTTGACTCCTTGGACTTCCTGAATAGGAAGATAAATAAGAACGTCTCTTACAAATTTCATTTTAAGGAACTGTGTTTTTCAGTTCATTGAAGCGCTGTGTAATACATCCGAAGCAGAACAAGATGTGATAGGAGAATGATCATCTGCCTGACTTACTTCTGTTCCAACCCCATCCCCATCCCAGAGGTTGGACTGACTCGGGCTACTTTCCAGGGGTACAGACTGGGTGGGGGTGAGGCCTGCAGTAGCCTGACTCATCTCTGCATCTTTTCTTGGTTCTCTCTCCTCGTGGACTCTGAGCTCCTTGTAGCCTTAGCATCTACCATAGTGCCCAGTACATAGTAAGACTGTGGTTTGTTTTCTAAGTTAATGATTCAATAAATGGTCCCCAAATGAGGATATCATCTACTGTGTTCATCAATGAAAGAACCTAATAAGACAGTTAATTTAGGGCAGGCTGTTATAGGAATAAGGTAAATTTTGATCAAGGGGAGATGAAGGAGAATTGCGTTTAGACAAATGACTACCCCTGATTCTCATCCTCATCTTCAGTGTTGCAATTCTATCCCCATATATCAATGTCTTTGTGCAGTTCAAAGTAGGACCAGCAGTTACACCCCCTCCAAAGAGCCTGACCTTCCTGACTTAGCTTCTTCTCTTTATTTTCCCATTGATGATCTGCATCCACACGCTGCCCTAATCTCAGCTGATGCTGACAGAGTCATGACTTGCTAGAAGAGGACAAGGCCCCCACAGGCTGGATTCAGGGATGTGAGAGGACTCCATGGGGCTGGTAGTGTGATGCTTCCATCCAAGCAGTAGGCAGGTGAGGGAGTAGGAGTCTCTCATGATCCATCATGTAACTGAAGATGGGGTGAGAAATGGGATTGAAACAAACCACCCACGTGACCCCATGGGTGCTCGCTCACTTTCTTCCAGACAGACAGGAAAAGATGGTATCAGGACAATGAGCTAGCAAGCCCCATGGCCCTGTGAAAGTCAGTGTGGCTGGGACAGCTGTGTCAAGGAGTCCTCAATGAGAAAAAAAAAATAGTGTTAGCCTTGAGGACTTTGCCACTCATTATAGAGCTCTGGGTAAATTAAAAAAAAAAATAGTCGAAGTTTGTTTTCTGGACCACAGGCAAGCAACTGATCAAGAAGAAAAGTGGGGCCGGGAGTGGTGGCTCATGCCTATAATCCCAGTACTTTGGGAGGCTGAGGCCGGAGGATTGCAAGTTCAGGAGATCAAGACCAGCCTGGCCAACATGATGAAACACCATTTTTACTAAAAATATAAAAATTAGCCTGGTGTGGTGATGTGCGCCTATAGTCCCAGCTACTCAGGAGGCTGAGGCAGGAGAATCGCTTGAACCCAGGAGGGGGAGGTTGCAGTGAGCCAAGATCGTGCCACTGCACTCCACCCTTTGCCACAGAGCGAGATTCCGTCTCAAAAAAAAAAGGAAAAGTGGATGCATGGCCTTACCAAATAAAGCAAAGCTAGCCATGCTCATGGGCCTGGGCCCTGCCACAGCCCAACTTGGTGAGGGACAGGGGTGGGGTACGGGGTACAGTGGAGGTCAAAGGAACTAAGGACTGTGGCAACTTGCAGTGACCCAGAAAAACTGTGACCTGTGACCCAACGCATCCATCAAATGCCAAGAGGCACTTGGGGGAGAAAGCGGAGCCAGTGCTTAGGCACTAACTTTGGAGCAAAGAGTCATGGGAGAAAAAGCCACCCCATTAGAGAGACCACCCTAGCCTCCCCTCCACCCTGCACTCCTGATACTCCCAGATGGGATAGCGCTGATCTCCCAGCAACTGTGGCTGTAGCCCCTAACTCACATACTACTTTGTCCATTCTCCTGCAGGGGAAAACAGTGCACAGTTTCAACTCACAGAGTTTGGACAGGGCTTGCAGTGGGGAAGTGAAATTAAAGTGACTGTGTGTGAGGTGCCTTGGTTCGATTCAATGCATTGTTTTGGCTTCCGCATCTGAATGTATAGCGAATGGCTGTGTTTGTTACCTGCTTGCAGTTTTCCACCCCACAAAAGTGTCAGAGGCGCTCTCCCTTTCAGAGTTGGCAGCATATAGAAAGGTGCCAATGGGGTTGGGCGTGGTGGCTCACGCCTGTAATCCCAGCACTTTGGGAGGCTGAGGTGGGTGGATCACCTGAGGTCAGGAGTTCTAGACCAGCCTGACCAATATGATGAAACCCCATCTCTACTAAAAATACAAAAATTAGCAGGGCGTGGTGGCACATGCCTGTAATCCCAGCTACTCAGGAGGCTGAGGCAGGAGAATCACTTGAACCCAGGAGGCGGAGGTGGCAGTGAGCTGAGATCACAGCACTGCACTCTAGCCTGGACGACAGAGCAAGACTCTGTCTTAAAAAGAAAAAAAAAAAAAAAGAAAAGAAAGAAAAAGAAAAGTGTCAATGGGGCATCACTCTGCCACCACCAGGACACCTGCCTCCCTGTCCCCTCCCAGATGGTCAGTAGAAGGAAAAAGGGAAGTCACTAAGAACATGGCTTTTTAAAAACAGAAAAGTAGCTAATAGCTTCCTACGGAACACTTAATTGAAACTGGAGTTCTTGTGATATTCCCATTTGGCACTGGGTCAACTCAGACTCAGTAACTAACAGGATGGAAAGGGCCCAACAAGCCTCACTTCCTAAGTGCAAAGGATCTATCTAGTCAAGAACACAGAAAGGTCCTAAATTTTCTTTACCCAGATCCTTTCTTTTTTTTTTTTTTTTTTTAATTTTGAGGCAGAGTCTTGCTTGCTCTGTCGCCAAAGGCTGCAGTGTAGTGACGCAATCTCAGCTCATTGCAACCTCTGCCTTCTGGGTTCAAGTGATTCTCCTGCCTCAGCCTCCTAAGTAGCTGGAATTACAGGCATGTGCTATCATGCCCAGCTAATTTTTGTATTTTTAGTAGAAACGGGGTTTCACCTTGTTGGCCAGGCTGGTCTCAAACTCCTGACCTCAGGCAATCTGCCTACCTCAGCCTCCCAAAGTGCTGGGATTACAGGCATGAGCCACCAGGCCCAGCCTACCCAGATCCTTTCTGAGGGGTGTATTTCAGTGAACAACTTTGAAGAGTGAAGAACCTAAGAAGACAGTTTAGGGCAGCCTCTTATAGGAATAAGGTGAATTTTGATCAAGGGAAGATGAAAGAATTGGGTCTCAATCTAAGTGAAAGTGTTTTTCTCATTCACTGCTTGCTACAAAGTGATGGGGTCCTCATGCTCACTATTGCTCAGTTGAACACAAACCCACTATCTGTGTAGCATCTATCTGGACCCTGCAGATTATCCTCTGGGACTTGGGGACAAGGGAACTAGCACAAGTATAATGATGCTTACACTATTTACTGTGCAATGAGTAATACGGTCTTTTGTCTCTCACCCTGAAGTTTCGTCTTCTGCCATTAGCCACACAACTATAACAGTCAAACTCATTAACTTGTAGGAAAGGCAGAACCTCAAAACAATCACAGTTCTTGATACTGGTTCCAGGAAGGGGTGGGAGGAAACAGCTGGCATTCACCAAAGTGAGTGATCACATTGACACGTCATTCCCTTAGGATCATTACTTTTTCTTTCTCTTTCTTTCTTTCTTTTTTTTTTTTTTTTTTTTTGAAATTGTATAACTTATTTGATGATCAGCACTTAGTTCTTATTCACAGTGACTGTAGATTTCTGAAAGTGGCAACAGGGGCATAGGTAACCAATGCACAGAGCTTGTGTGGCGCATTTCTCAACAACCACATGTGGTGTGGGACATTCCTCATTCCTTTGGCCCAGAAAGCTTTGTGGAGCTTAGTATGAATGTGCATAATGGGAGTTCCCCTCTCCTTCAGGACAAATGTCTGGCCCTCTTTGAGTGCCCCAGGGGGCCTGCTTCTTGAAGTCCACTCTTCAGATGAGCTTATGAACGTTGATGGTTTAGTCTCTGATTACCACCTCACTGATGGCAGGCGGCCCATCTTGCCAGCCTACTATTCAGAAACCATTTTGCCAGGTGCAGACAGAAAGGACGATTGTAGGGGACTGGGTGAGAGGGAATGCAGAGATGGCAAGTACAACTTCTGAGTCACCTGGAGGGAGGAAAACAGGTGGGGCCTTTGCATGTTAAAAAGGGGCTATTTAAAGAGAGATTATTTCTACCACCCCTGAAAAATGAATATCACATAATGGAATTTCCGATTGCTCACAAGGTGGGTAGATGGGAGAAACATGCCATCCCTTCCTTTGCATGAGTGAGAGACCTGACCTATCTATCCCTCAAACAACATGGAGGTGGCCGTCATGGAAAGCAGTGGAGAGCAGGAGATAAGGCTTGGGCTGTGAATTTGGACTGATCTTGTTTTAATTCCTGCTTTTGTCATTAACACTGGGAACTAAATTATTTAGGGCCCCAGAACCTCATGTTTCTTCATCAGTACAATGGGAATATTGATACCAATCTCACATATTCATTGTCATGTGAATCACCTAGCCCTGAGCGGATGCCTTCATGTTGGGGTCCTCCCCCTTTCCCTCACCTCCTACTCTACCTAGAGAGGACATGCCTCCTGCCTCACAGCCCTCAGCAGTGACAGCCTCTATTCTTGCTGTCGGATTCATACCCACCTGTCTCCCACGCAGACCTGTGGGGGAATTTGCTCCGTATCAGCACAGAAGGTCTTTTCTTCTCGTGCCCACATGTTGGGGAACTGCTCATTTGCCGGCTGCGTCTGGGAGAGGCTGGTGATCGTGACAAAGCCTGGCACGCAGGGACTTTCCCTGGTCTGGTGGCGGCAGCCCCTTGTCTTCAGCCTTCCTCCTGCAACTTCAGTTTCTGAGCCAAAAACCAGGCTGAGAAAAGCCTGACCTCCAGTTTCTACCCTGTTGTCACGGGTTGGAGTCACTTTCTGGGCCTCCAAAATTATTGCCTGATGGGAAAATATGCGCCCTTCAGTGCTTGTCCCAGCTCCATTGTCTTCCCCACCTTCTCCCCCACTATTCCTCCCCATCCAACTCCCTTCCAGCCAGAGCAGAGAGGCTGGGTCTTCAGGGAGAGGGCAGAAGGGCTTTCCGAGCTCCCTGAGTGCTTGTCCTCCTACCACAGCCCTCTTCTAGGCTTCTTTGAGTTATTGTTTAATTTTCACTAAGGTGTAAGTTCCTGGAGACTCTATTTTACTCACCTCTCCTCAATAATGCATAGTAAAGCACTCTGCATGTCACAGGCACTCTGTGACAATTTGACACTGGCGGCCTCACCTCAGCCCTGACTTTTGCTACTTTGGATCTGTTCCCCAGGAAACACAGGCATGGAAGGGGCCTGGAGAGGTCATCTGTGTCCAAATAGGCAGCTGCAGCCAAGGGAGAGAAACTGACCTGCCCAAGGTGGGCAGCTGGCAATGGAAAGGGGCATGGAGGCAGGGACTGTCATGGCGCTCTGTTCTTTGAATTATATTGAATTACAATTTGCCTTGACAACTACTCAGTTGACTAGAATAAATCTTCCCAGAAACCACTGGCAACAACATCCACTAAATGGTATTTGCAGGAAGTGCACTAAAAGACATTCATCAGTGAAAAGAGAGACTCCAGCTGCCCAGAAAAGCCTGTGAAGTTTGCAAAAGGCAAGAGCAGAAAAAAAGTTACTTTGCCTTTTCTGTAAAATAAAGCTAAGTGCCAACTGGCATTAGCATTAGGCACTCCTTTAGGAGCCTCCTCTTTGGGGCCTCCTTCCTTTAGGCCAAAGAGGAGCATCAGAAGAAGCAAGAATGAATGTTTATAAGTTTTTCTCTCAAGTCTAAACAATGCTTTTTGTCCCCCAGGTTTCCTCTGCTTTCTTCACCTTTTTCGTGTTTCTTTTTCCCAGCAGAGATGGCCGTGAGGAGGAGTCCACACGAGTCTTCTCGGGACCATACCACCTCCATTTGGTGTTAGAACAGGTTTGAAATTTCTTTGTTTTGGTTTTATTCCATGGTACTTTTTCCATAAGTAGTGGTTTCTATTAAATCCATAAAACAGTCATTTGCAGATGGTCTGGCATCTTTTTCTTTGTCGTAAAATATTATATGCTACTAACAAGGTTAACTCCATCCACTTGATATTTTCATTGGGTATATATATTTTAACTCTGAGTCATAAGAAAATAATATGGCAGACAAAATATACATTTCCTGAGGCAATGAGAAGGAAGATTTGAAACACACATTTCACTGAGTTAGGCCTGCCCATGACAGATATTAATAATTTCCTTTTGTAGACAATTCGAAGCCCATTTCTATGAATGTATTATATAACCCTGCAATTTTAATCCTGGAAAAAATGTCAGAATTAATCCCTTTCCATCATCTAATTTTTCAGAAGAAATTGAGGCTTGGATGTGAAATTAATGGCCTGAAACCTCCTAGAAGTTTCAGAGGTGGGACAAGAAATAAAATTTCTTCATTTTTTATAGGGACATGGATGAATCTGGAGAACATCATTCTCAGCAAACTGACACAAGAACAGAAAATGAAATACCACATATTCTCACTCATAGGTGGGTGATAAAAAATGAGAACACGTGGACACAGGGAAGGGAGTACCAAACACTGGGGTCTATTGGGGAAAAGAGGGGAGGGACAGCACGGGGGATGGGGGGAGCTGGGGAGGGATAGCCTGGGGAGAAATGCCAAATGTGGGTGAAGGGGAGGAAGGCAGCAAAACACACTGCCATGTGTGTACCTATTGCAAATGTCTTGCATGTTCTGCACATGTATCCCAAAACCTAAAATGCAATAAAAAAAATTCTTCATTTTTAAGTGAGTTGTCTCTGAAAAAAATAAAACAAAGTATTGCTCAGTAGCAATGTACTACTAATGCCTTCTTCTAGTAAGCCCTCACTGAATATGTCTTTTGAGTACATGATTCATGGAAATTGTCAAAAATCACCAGTGATAAATAAATAAATGAAGGAGAAGAGACAAATCTCCCATGTAGATGAGTTCAAAGTAATTTACATAGATACTCTATTATGAAGGAGGTGAAGCAAAACCCCTTACCTAAATGTGGGCTGCCCATAGTGACTTCTTCCCAACGACCAGAGTATGGAAAGGGGGTGGGGGGCTGACTCCACAGTAGAGAAACCTGACCAATGGCCCCTCTGCCAGGTGATGAAGGTCAACATCAACAGCACTGAGTCATTTGGTAGTCTGTACCCTGGATTTATTTGATGAGAATGGTACTCCACGTCTGGGGCCTTCCTTTCAAAAACCCGTAACCCCAGTCCAATCATAAGAAGCACATCAGGAAAATCTCAACTGAAGGACATGCTGCAATATGCTTCACCAGCACTCCTCAAAACTCCCCCAAATAAGAAAGGTCTGAGAGACCGTCGCAGCCAAAAAGAGCTTAAGAGGCACAATTAAGTGTAATGAGGGATCCTGGGACAGAAAAAGGACATCAGGGGAAAACTTAAAAATCTGAATAAAGAATGGACTTTAATATAATATATATTGGTTTATTAATTGTGACAAATATGCATACTAATATAAGATTAATAACAGGGAAAACTGGAATAGGGTAAATGGGAATTCTCTGTACTTTCTTCTCAGTTTTCCTGTGAATCTCAAACTGTTCTAAAAAATATAGACTTTTTTTTTAAGGTGATGGAGTTTGCTCTGTCACCCAGGCTGGACTGCAATGGCGTGATCTTGGCTCATGGGTTTAAGCAATCCTCTCATCTCCGCCTCCCAAGTAGCTGGGACTCCAGGCATGCACCACCACACCCAGCTAAATCTTTCTTTTTTTGTATTTCTAGTAGAGCTGGGGTTTCACCATGTTAGCCAGGCTGGTCTTGGATTCCTGACCTCAAGTGATCTGCCCACCTCCACCTCCCAAAGTGCTGGGATTACAGGTGTGAGCTACTGCACGTGGCCTAAGGATTATTTTTTTCAATCTCTGGTAAAGGGGTCAAGGGTTTTCTGTTGTAACCTGTTGACCTACTGGCTTGCCACAATATGTCCTTTTCCTCCACCTATCCCACCTGCAAATGTACATCTCAAGCCTTTCTTAACAAGAAAGGGAATAGAAGTCACTATGCTCTAACTTTGCTAGCGCCTTTCCCACCCTAATATCTGGGCAGTTTGTTCACACAAACCCTCAAGAAGGGACTATAGACTAAGAAAACTAGAATGTATGATGCATGGGATTTTTGTCTGTTGTGCTCACTGGCTTTTCCCAAGTTCACAAAAAAAGTGTGTGGCATATGGTAGAAGATCAATAAATATTTGTAAAATAAGTGGGAGTCTTAAGTAAGAAATTATCTTTTAAAAAGATATCTGTTGTATGAAATGTGGTCTAAAATGCTATAACTGAACAATTATTATTGGTCCACTAAAAATACAGAAAATAAAAACCAAAACGCTTTAACTGATTTTCAACATAAATCTATCATAGCCTGTATACTCAAATGAGTGTAAGCTCTCCAAATTAGTACTCCTGGCAGGCATACACTTCATTCAATCCTGATGTTGCTACTCCAGTTAATTTTAGAATTGTTCACTTAAAATTTTTTATCACAGACATGTAAAATGAGACCTTCGTGATCAAGGCCTCCGACAATTTCCTCTAAACAACTTTCCTCGAGACAAATGTCCTCTTGTTTGAAACCTTCCCCTTTCCACTCCCACTCCTCATCCATCTAAGAAATTCCAATTCCTCCATAAAATCCTAGCTTCAAAGACATATTCCCTGAAAACCTTTTTCTTAGTCGTATCACCACCTCCCTGAGAGAGAATTCATCATTTTTTGGTTTTGCATTTGTTCTCTATTTTTACCCTTATCATGAGCTGTGTTTATGTGTTTATCTCGTGGTTCTCTGTATTAGCCTGTGAGCTTCTCAAAGGCAGGAGCCTTGTATCATTCATCTCCATATCCGCAGCTGCCCACAGAGCTGCTGGCTCAATAAGTGCCAGTTAAATTGAATGGGATGGAACAGAACTGTAATTAAGTCCAAAGTCATAAGCCATAGTCCTTTTAATAATCTCAGTGGTGGCAAATCTCAATGCTTTGAGACTGGATATGTGATCAAAAAAGATCCAAGTCATTTAGTACCTACTTTGATGAATGAAGTGGGTAAAAATGCTCCAAGCAATGCTATTTTACACAAATCTAGAAATGTCTACCAATAAGGAGATTAATGGCCTTATATGTCTCATCAGGGAAACAGGTTCAAAAATCAGTCTTAATATTGCATAACTGAATTCATACCTATTACAAAATGCTTACATATGTAGACAATAGAATCTGGTTATTGCAATAATTTGCTCTAACACATATTCAGCAAAGTTGTTTGTTTGTTTACTTTGAGATGGAGTCTTGCTCTATCACCCAGGCTGGAGTGCAGTGGCACAATCTCAGCTCACTGCAACCTCCACCTCCTGGTTTGAGCAATTTTCCTGGCTCAGACTAGCTGGGATTACAGGTGGCTAATTTTTGTATTTTTAGTAGAGATGAGATTTCACCATGTTGGCCAGGCTGGTCTTGAACTCCTGACCTTGTGATGCACCCACCTCAGCCTCCCAAAGGGCTGGCATTACAGGCATGAGCCACCGTGCCCAGCCAGTAGTTTTGTTAAACGTAATAATCGCAGCACTGTCTCGATCTGAGATATTGCAAGAGTGAAAAGACAAGGCCTGACCCTAAGGAACTCACATTCAAGGGGTGAAGACAGAGCTACACAGTTATCACACTAGTCAAACAGTAGTAAGTGACAAATAAAGGTGTAAACATTATACATTGGGACTATAAAGTCTGGAATTGTTCATCTAAACTGGGAGGGTTTAAGAAAGGACACTCATTGAATTACCATCTTTGGCTAACCTCAGCCATATATGTCTAGGGAATAGTGTAGATGATGTGTAGTGAAAGATGAAACTGGAAAAAACGGTTTAGGTCAGACCATGACAGCATCTCAGTGCTGGTCTAAGGAGTCATTCTGTAAAAACAAACAAACATGAAGCTGTTGGAAGTTTCTAAACTCATAGCAACTACCAGACCTACATTTTAGGAAGATGACTCTATTGTCAGTGTGGAGACAAGTAGAGGATGATCAGAATAAAGGTGAGATCAGAGAAGCAAGAGAAGAAGGAAGACTAGTTATATAAGGCATTCACATAGGCTCGAGATGCTCACCCAGTTTCTATCACAACCCCTTTACACTTTTAAAAACTACTGGGAACCCAGAGAGTTTTCACTGATGTGGGTTATATCTATTTTCAATATATTATAAATAAAAATTGAGGAAAATTTAAAACACAACAATGCCTAAGTACACTTTCCATTAGCCAGCAGAGATAGGACATCCCATATCCTGTAGCTTCTAAAACACTCCACTTTCTACTTCTTAAAGAATGAAAGTAAACAAGAAAAATCATGTTTTACCATTGCTATGAAAATATTTTCACATCACAGACCCCCTGAAAAGGTTTCAGGGGTGTCTGGGGTCTTGGGAACTCTTTAAGAACCATCTATCTGGATATGTGATTGAAAAAGATCAAAAGCCATTTAGTACCTACTTTGATGAACAACGTGGGTAAAATTGTGCCGAGCAATGCTATTTTATACAAATCCAGAAATGTCTACAAATAAGGGGATTAATGGCTTTGTATGTCTCATCAGGTAAACAGATTCCCATCAGGCAATAGACCTAAAGCAGAGATCGAAGAGAAGAAAAAACAACCAATCAATTACACGTCAGAGGTAGCCTTGGTAGGAAATGGTGACAGATTGTGATTTGGGAACAGATGAAGGAAGAAAGAAGAGCTAAAAATTGCTCTCAGAGTTTTATTTCAAGGGACTGTGCAATTTTTTGCCCCAGCTTCTCCAATATTTACAAATGTAGTTAATAAAATTAAAATTTGTGTATACTCACATAATACTTTTAAACTGTGGCTTGGTTGTTTGATCTTCTTACTGAGATTCTTAAGCAACCCCGTGGCATTCTACACAGAGATTTTCTTCCTCCTACCAAAAAAGTACCAAGGAAGTAAGGACTTGGTATAAATGGTTGATGAATGAATGAGCACTAACCTAGATATGTGTAATACGTAATTTTCCAAGTCCTCAGATGAAAAATACAAATATGCAAGCTTCCAGTCTTAAATATTGAATCACCTTTTAAGTATTTATCAAAATTATTTTCATAAGGGGGCACCCTCACCCTCCAGTCCAAAGATAATAGTACTAAACCCACTTTAAGAAACACCCATCACTTAACTGTGCCTTTTTAAAAGTAGGGTGTGTTCATTTAATTAGTCTTAATTTAAAGACCAATTAACAAGGTTCCAACATAGAACAACATGATAAACATCTATTTCTTTATTTCCTGAACTACTGAGTCATCTCTGATGATTCTGACTGGATCTGAATTAATTTGTACAATACAATTTTATTCCAAGGTGTTTATGAAAAACACATTTTAGTTCTTTCCCTACTTGGTTCCACGCCCTTCTGTGCTTTAGCCTATTAACCTCAACAAACGTGCTCAGTTTGCCATTTGATTTCAGTCAGATGCTTTATTCCATTTTTTCTGTCCTGTAACCATAATGTGACGACAAGTCTAGGTACAATCCCAGAATCCCATGCTATGACCCAGGAAATGATGTGATCATTCACATGTCTTACCAGTTCAGAAACATTTGTTCAGAACATGAAGAGCCATGATGAGACCTTAGCCCACGTTCAAAGACGTTCCTTCTCCAACCCTCCATGTGGCGGATGCTGCAGCGTCAGAGAGGGCTTGCCATTTCCTGATCACCTTGTGCACATCATGCTTTTGTGCCTTTCCTCATGCCTTCCTCTCATCTGGTTTGTTTTCCACTCTTTCCTCTTTCTTCCTTTCAAGATACAATTCAAATGACCCTTGCCATGGGAAGTCTTCTCCAGTGCCTCTGGCCTAGTTTAGCCACTCACTTCCCGTAGCTCCTGCTCACAGCTCTTCTTAGGAGTCTCACAGTCCTTTAGCCCATGACTCACCAAGCTGTGGGCTGCATTTGGCCTTAACATCATCTGTATATTCAGCCCTTCATAATTATTGCTTCAATGGAATTGACACCCAACCAGATAGTAGGAGAGATAAGCTCAAACTTCCTAACTCAGCACATGTGCACAAGGCTCCCAAATCCCTAGTCACATTTGATCTTTTCCTTTGTCAATAAGAAAAATCCTCTCTTAAGAATTATTAAACTTCCAATTCACCTTCTCAAAGTGGATAATAAGAAAGCATTTATAGTGGGGTTAGTGGCGGGAGCGGGGGTGGAATAGATAGGAGATCCACGGCAATGAGTGAGTTAAGTACGTGTCTCCAAATACTTTCTGCTATGGCGTCTTCTAGCCCTTTGTCCAAGCACATTAACTTACTTTGTGAACAAATGCTATGACATCTATTACAGTCCCAGGAATATTGTGTGTCTGAACCCATCTCTGAGCCTTTAAATTACTCTCTCAATCTGGACTGTCCTTCAGCCATTCTCATTCCTTCACTTCTCCCTTCAAGACCAAGTTCACGTGGCTTTCCTTCCAGCTTCCTCAACCACAATCAGAAATGTTAGCACTGGAACTTTTGCTCTACTGCTCACGCACTTAATTACCAAATGAGGGACTGAGCCCAGTGAGGTTAGGTGACTTGTCTGAGACCACATAGCTGCCCTGGAATTCAAATCTCGTGGCTTGCAGTCCTACCTTCTTTTTAATTGTATCCACTTTAATCTTGACTCACTTTGTTTCTCTCAACCCCATCTCTGGTCAGAGTTGTTTCATGTGGATAGATGTGTCATTTCCACCAGATGGTAAAACATCCGGGCACAGGATTATGGGTGTATGTGATGCAGTGAAAGAGACATGATCTCTGGAGTTAGACAAACCCAGACTCAAGTGCATCCCACATTATAACTGTGTGACCTCAGGCGAGTTAGGCAAACTTCTGAGCCTTTATTTCCTCATCAGTAAAATAGTAAAACATAAGTGGGGCCCAATGAAGTGCCAGGAAGTTGGGCAAGCCATCAGAATCTCAAAACAATGCACTGCCTGAACAAGGTCAAGTGTCTCACACTCACTGGCCTAGAGTGGCGTGGCCATATCTTTGTGGTCCCCTTTCAGTTCCAAACAGTTCCTTGACTCAGGGATTCAGGGTGATGTCTACTAAAGTAAAACACCAGCTTGTTTTCAAGAAGGGAAATGTTTATGCTGCCTCTGCATAGAGTCATAAGGAAGAACAGCAGATAGCCTTCCAAAGATATGGTCCAAAACATAGAAATAAAAAATGTCAGCTCTCTGCCAAAGTGACCTCAAAATAGGATCTCGAATAGTTCAAAACCCTCAAGATTGATCCTGTGGTCAAGGGCATCAGCCTCACAGTGTAGCTGTTTCAGTCTTCCCCTGACCAAGGGCCACATTCCCTCTTGACCAGATGTGATATCCTATGACCCCTACCTCTGTGTCCCTATGCATGGAATTTTATTTTTAATCATTTGAAAGCAGAGTAAGCACAAAGCCTGCTCACTGAATCCTGGGTCAGACCATGTCATATATCTACTTTTTTTAAAGTTCTCTCTTTTATTAAAAAATACAAAAGGAAGCCCTCAGAATGTTGCATGTTTTATGTGTTTAGATTCACACTGTGAAATGGGTAAAAGAATATTAAACCCTTAATGGTGATGACCTCAAGACGGGGTGTAGAGATGAGATGATTGTCTTTGTTTATTTCTTGTAATTCCAAATGATACTAATGAGTATGCAGTTGTTCTGGCATTTTATCAAATAAATCAAATCATTACTTTTTTTTAAAAGGTCTTTCCTTTTAGTTGCTAATAAAACAGATATTGGTCGCTGATATTTTTTTATCTTCAGCTAGCCTCCACTTCCCCCAGAAAGCTACCAAAAACAGTTCAGGAGATGATGGACAGCTTGACCTCAGATTTACCAAATTAGCAGTAAACTTCAACTTCTCAAAAGTCTATCATAAGATTATTCAAGTCCCCCTTGCTCTTAGATCTTTAAACACAGTTATGTGCAGATTCACTTTTCCCAATCAATAGACAATTAGTGTCTATTACCTAACCTGGATAATTTCAGAAGTCAACAGGCCCCCAGATGACAGTTTCTTCTTTGAGATCACGGCTGGTTGCTCCTCTCTGGCTTCCTTGGAGCCTACTGAGGACACTGTTGGGTCCTTGCCCAGTTTCTTCACCAGGCAGTGCCTCCACCCCGCGGCTGTGGTGTGTGGCTGCTGGTGGCTCACAGCTGCCCCCTTCTCGGAAGAACCGTGCTCAGCTCCTGGGAGGTTGCTGCCTGCAGGAGATTGTGTTCCTCCCACAGGCGCCGGCAGGGGTGCAGAGCACAGCCACCCTGATGGATGGGGGCCAAGCATGGGGCGCCCCTCACGTTGCAGAGCGGCCCTTGGACTTCCGCAAAAGCCGCGTCTTTGCTCATTCTCTTGCTATTTCCTCACTTCGGTACAGGCTTCTCTCTCAATAAATCACTTGCGTGAGATAAGCAAATCACTCCCCTCAGGCCTAAAACAGCTGGGCCTTTGGTTATCCTAATGAGGAAAAGTTTCATATAATTTTTTTTTTTTTTTTTTTGAGATGGACTTTTGCTCTGTCATCCAGGCTGGAGTGCAGTGGCAGGATCTCGTCTCACTGAAACCTCTGCCTCCCGGGTTCAAGCGATTCTCCTGCCTCAGTCTCCCGATTAGCTGGGATTCCAGGCACCCGCCACCACACCCAGCTAATTTTTGCATTTTTAGTAGAGACGGGGTTTCTCCATATTGGCCAGGCTGGTCTTGAACTCCTGACCTCGTGATCTGCCCACATTGGCCTCCCAAAATGCTGGGATTACAGGCGTGAGACACAGTGTCCAGCCCATATAATTTTATAGTTGATTAAAGCTTAAATTCTTTAAAACTTACAAATTAATATGGAGAAAACCCCAGCTAACTACACATCCCACCCTCCCCTCCAATTCAGGTATGAGGAAATCTAAAATGTTGTTCAGATTAACAGCAAGATCCAATGCTCTAAGGCAGAGAAATGAGGATAAAATGCAATTATTATGCCCAGCCTACATATAAGTATTTAATAAACATTTCACAGCTAAAAACTGTTTTGCCAAAATTTACTTGATTGGAAATAATGCCCAATTCAAGAATCAAAGTGGCTAATAGTTGAATGTGTTTATGACTTTTATGTAATTTTTTTGGAACCCCAAATACCCACTTAATATGCAGGAGTAACATACAGGATTATGGAATAGGGAGAAAGGAGCTTGGGCCACACTCCAGTCTTGAACCAACCACTGTAATTTCCAACATGGCTCCATCTCCGCAATCCTGTCCTGTGGCCCACAGGAAAGAGCCTCACTGGGTACCAAAAGAATACTTTGCATCTCCGAATGTACCTAGAAGGCAAGATGAACAGTTGTATAAAATAATAATGACAGCCAGCCGCAGTGGCTCATACCTGTAATCCCAACACTTTGGAAGGCTGAGGTGGACAGATCACATGAGGTCAGGAGTTCAAGACCATCCCGGCCAACATGGCAAAACCCCATCTCTACTAAAAATACAAGAATTAGCCAGGCATAGTGGCGGGCATCTGTAGTCTCAGCTACTCAGGAGGCTGAGGCAGGAGAATCACTTGAAGCCGGGAGGCAGAGGTTGCAGTGAGACAGGATCACACCACCACACCCAACTTGAGGGACAGAGTGAGATTCTGTCTCAAAAAGAAAAAAAAAGAAATAATAATGACAATAATATACAAAAATATATTGACATTTTAATTGAGGTTTTGGAAGTCTAGTTTATAGATTGATAAATTAATAAGGTGAAATGAGAAATAAAGGGAGAATATTGGAATGTTCAGTTATTCAAATAGAATCTATTTTTTATTCATAGGATAAGTTGGAATTTTCCTTTTGTCAGGAGAATCTATTTTATTGATTAGAATATTGATTATTCTAATCAATAGAACAGATATTCTATTCTATTGATTAGATATTCTATCTAATTAATATTCTATCTAATCAATAGAATAGATATAGAATAAACAATCTTGATCAAGAATAACTATATACAAATAGAATTTTAGGATAGAAAACCAAATGATATCCTTACTAACTGTGGATTCAAAACCATAAGGAAAGTATATGGCATCACTCTTCTTGAAGAATGCAAAGAAAGGATAGGAATGTAGTTTCATCATCTCTGCAATGTATGAAGAGGTTAATCCTGTTTTAAGTAATCTATGAACTCTAACCTTATAACAAACCATATTAAAAAATAAATAGCCATGACTAGAGCATCCAAAGGGCATGTCCACATTTAAAGGGGTCAGTCCCAGAGAACATATGCTTTTTCCAGTGAGCTTTCCATTGCTGAAAAATGTAGGAGAGCTTCTTTTAGAATTAATTACCCACACAGACCACAGCATATTCTTTTGAAATTTTCCAATGGTGAAAATTACTCTTTGAGGTTGGCTTCGACCTTCAAAAAAAACAGCCAACACCTATTTTCAGACAAGTCTGGGGAACACTGAATGATAGGGTTGGATAGTTAAGGCAATGACACTTGGGGTAATTTATAAAAATACTCAAGACTAGAAAAGTTAAAACAAAGGTGGCCATTATAGCCTGCCTTCCAGGATATATCCTGGCTAGTTGTCTATCTCTGAGTGTCTTCATGCTTTTTTTTTTAAGCTGGACAGTAAACTCTATTAAGTTTGCATTGTATCCCTGAAGGTCAGCGCTCAGAACTAAATCACATCACATGATAATAATACAACAGTAGTCTCTCTTGGTGGTATTAGCTTGAGGTTTGT
Source organism: Callithrix jacchus (assembly GCF_049354715.1). Classification (NCBI taxonomy): domain Eukaryota; kingdom Metazoa; phylum Chordata; class Mammalia; order Primates; family Cebidae; genus Callithrix; species Callithrix jacchus. The sequence goes on from NC_133505.1 coordinate 161,400,320, forward strand.
CTCCTTGTAGCCTATGTGCTTGTCAATTACATGATCATAAATGCAGGATAAGAGCATGGGGCCTTGAGCCAGGCTGCTTGGCCTCAAACTCCTGCTCCAATACTTATTATTAAACCCAATTACTTAAACTCTCTCAGTTTCTGCTTCAGCATCTGTTAAACAGAGATAATAATTAGACCTTTCCCATGTTGTTGCCCAGAGTAAGTGACAATATTTTTCAAATATTTAGAACACTGCCTGCTATATAGTCAACACTGAGTAAATATTAATCATAATTATTTTGTGTGGGTTTTGTGTATAACAAGCAAAGAATGAGGAGGTAGTCTTCAAAAATAAATAAACAAACAACAGTGAACAAAAACCAGCTTTCATTGATTGAAATGATACAGCGTCCTAACCCAAGTCACAGGATCTCAAGAGGATTGGAAACCATATAGTGATTCACAGGGCTCTAAACATATAGGACAAAGATAGCTACTGAAAGGCGTTTTAGAGTCCCATAACTGTGGATCTCAACGTTATTCTGGAAACTTCCAAAGAGATGAAATTATTGCTGTTACCAGAAATTGTTGGCTGTTATACAGTTCTGTTTGTTTTTGAGATGGAGTCTTGCTCTGTTACCCAGGCTGGAGTGCAGTGGTGTGATCTTCACTCCCTGCAACCTCCGCCTCCCGAATAGCTGGGACTACAGGTGCCCACCACCACACCCAGCTAATTTTTGTATTTTTAGTAGAGACAGGGTTTCACCATGTTGGCTAAGCTGGTTTCCAACTCCTGACCTCAAATCATCTGCCCGCCTTGGCCTCCCAAAGTGCTGAGATTACAGGCGTGACCCACGGCACCTGGCTCTGTTATACTCTATTTTATAGAACCTAAGATGCCACCAATTGAAGCAAACATCCTAGCTTTGGAAATAATAATTTGAAAAAGTGTGTGCTTCAGAATCAATTAAAAACAGTCATAGAGGTTTACAAGGGAACATCCAGTTTCTAGCTTTGGTGGATTATTTCACCTTCCAGGTGGAGCCTCACTGCTGAAAAGAGAAACTTTCCTAAGATTCCATTATAAAGGTAACAACTGAGCTTGAGTTTAGCACAGTGAGCAGGAGACAGCCCCAAAGGGGGACCATATTTTATATAGGAGGTGAAGAAAATGCAGAAGAATGTGGAAATTTTTGAGTGTGCATAAATGTTTCCCAACGCAGGTGTTAAAAAAAAACTCCCCAAGTGAATTCTGAAATTCAGAATCTTTTTCCATCTGTGGAAAGAACACATTGTTCCAGTTAAAAGTGAAACAACCAGGCAAAAAAACTCCCAGACCTCTCTTTTCCACGCTGCCCTTTGCTTTTCTGGGAGCTCCGGTCTTGGACTACAATCGCAGTTACTGAAACCTGGACTGGCTGCTCTTCACCTAACCATACCAGAGCCAAGACTCGCTGCAAACAGCATTACCAAATGCAAACGGATCAGTCAGTAAAGGCTCTGACCCCATTTTTAACAATTTGTTTTTATATTTTAACTCAACAAGTATTAGTTAAAGACTCTGGACTAGGTGCAGGTTATTGTTTAAAAGAAAAATGAACCCAGGTGCAGAGACTTTTGCACCAAGGGCTGAGAAAGAGACTCAGAGTTAGCATCACCTGGAACTCCATCTTGTACAAGGGGATGAAGGGAATATGACAGAGGAGGGCAGGGCAAGGAGCTGGGAAGAGACAAAAAGAGAAAGGGAGAGCAAGAGGTAGGTTGACATCTGTGAACATAATTCGATTTTCTTAGTGTCTTGTACTGCTCTAAAAAGAATTTTACATGAAAGTGCAGGAAAGGCTATTTCTGATAATCCATTGAAATCTATTCATCTCAAATTTGAAAGAAACGTCGAAGATTGGCCAAAGGTTCTTTGCATCTCACATGTACCCAACCATCACCACCTGCAGCCTACGACCAATTAGTAAATTCATAACACACTCCCTCTGTTAAAATGTGACTCTTGTATCCATCTCCTCCGCTACATTTGGGGGCATTTTGACATAAAGTTTATTTTTTTGAGCAAGTTCCTGAGTGAAACTATCACTTCTTTGCTGATGAAGAGTATAATTCAAGATATTCATTTTTTAGTATAACACCTGGAAGATAGGCCAGGTGCGGTGGCTCACGCCTGTAATCTTAGCACTTTGGGAGGCAGAGGCAGTTCGATCACCTGAAGTCAAGAGTTCAAGACCAGCCTGATCAACATGGTGAAACTCCGTCTCTACTAAAAATACAAAAAAATTACCTGGGTGTGAGGGTGTGCACCTGTAGTCCCAGCTACTCGGGAGACAGGACAATTGCTTTTCCATCTGGAGACAGGACAATTGCCTGAACCCAGGAGGCAGAGGTTACAGTAAGCTGAGATCATGCCACTGCACTCCATCCTGGGTGACAGAGTGAGACTCCATCTCAAAAATAAAATAAAATAAAATAAAATAAAACCTGGAAGATGAGCAGCTGTATAATTTATCAGTATTTTTAAAATTAGATTATAAAATGCATCTTATTCTATCCACTAAAATTACTTTCTTTTTAGGAAAAATAATAGTTGCATCTCAGTACTTTTATAGTTATTCAGTAATACTGTTCATCCCTACTTCAAGTAATTCTACATGATTTAATGTCTTTCACTTATAATTTGGACCAAATACTATTAGAGTTAGATCACTGAACATAAGACTTAGAAATCTTGTGTTCATACAATAATTAAGGAAAAATATTGGCATTTCTTACAGCAGGAATTGGCAGGGATTTGTCAAGAAATTGTATCAGAACTTCATTTACCTAACTTAAATTGTCTTTGTTTTTTATGTATATATTTTTTAAAGTAACTGTCCAAACTATAAAAACAAAAATGAATATGTTTTGTTAAATTATCTATAGCCTCTTTTATAACTAACCCAACAATGTCATTGTTAAAGGTTTTGTGTTGCGTTTTTCTCATTGGCAAAATGAGAGTTGGTAATATATTCAAAGGCTGTCAGCTCTAACTTAGTATATTTGAAGCTTGATGACCTCCTGGCAATGAATTTGAAATTGTCCACCTTCCCTTCTACCACATACACGCATACTTTCTGGCATTTTTCTGAAATGCCAGAGCTCCAGAGTTTATAGCATTATGTCTGAGTATTGAAAAGATGGCAATGATAAAGCGCATGACATCATGTACACTATGTTATTTTTACTTTTAAATTCTCCTTAAATATAAATCCTGGCTAAGGCTGCCAAGAAGTTTGGCAAAGGTCGGTCTGGTTTGATCCTCTCTAAGTGGGTGAAATCAGAATTATTGGCCTTACAAATTATTTTGGTCTCCATGAACAGTTCCTCCTCTCTAACATCAAGTTCATTTTCTGGCCGAGCGCAGTGGCTCACACCTGTAATCCTAGCATTTTGGGAGGCCGAGGCAGGCAGATCACTTGTGGTCAGGAGTTCAAGAGAAGCCTGGTCAACATGGTAGAACCCTGTCTCTACTAAAAATACAGAAATTAGCTGGGTGTGGTAGTGCATGCCTGTAATCCCAGCTACTGGGGAGGCTAAGGCAGAAGAATCACTTAAACCCAGGAGGCAGAGGTTGCAGTGAGCCGAGATTGTGCCACTGCACTCCAGCCTGGGCAACAGAGTAAGACTCAGTCTCAAAAAAAAAAGTTTACCTTCAGTGTTTACTCCAGTGTATCTGGCCCACCAATACTTCCCCTTTAATGAGAATGCAGCTCCTTGCCAGAAGTCCCATTTGGATAATTTACTTTTTCTTTGTTGATCATATCAAGCAAATCATTCCAAATAATGATACTTTAATAACATAGTTCTTTCCAGGAAATGTCATCTCGCCGATGGCATCTAAGACTGGATGTTATTAAAATCTAAATTTTTCAATCCCGGCTGCGCTGCAGTTTAACACCCTTTGAAGAGGAACAACGCAGAGAGATGTTCTGGCCTGTGATCAGTGTTTCAGGTTGGTGGTCAGATAAAAGCTCTGACAGAACTCCTTCCAAGGATTTTCTGTGCACGCTCAAGTTCCTTCTTTTGTGTTGATTCAAGCTGTTATTTTAAGCTAAAATACCTCTGCAAAAACAGACCATTGAGGCAGTTCAGAATTAAACAGAAAAAAATTTTTTTCATTTATTTTTGCTTTCTGACTATGTATGGTTCAAATGACTTTATTAGCCCTTAATGAGTGGGATAATTAACTCGTGCAAAACCTAATGCAAAAATATCAAAAAAGGTTCTATTCCAAAACAAAAGCATTTGCCTCCATCATGTACTTTTACTCCATGTGTTGTGATGTTTGTCCATCATACAGAAAAGAAGTTCTTTTGAATTAAAGAAGGAGATGGTGTTCATTTTGATGAACTACACAAAATCTTTGCAAGTTAATATTTGTTTCCAAGATAACTTTGTAGAGCACACTCAGTAAATATATCCCTTCTCAAGAAACAATGGAAAGAAGTCCTTCTTTGGCAGTAGATGGATAACAAGAAAGACAGGTTAGAGTCTGGGGAAGCAGTGTTTCACCTTAACATCAGGATATGTTGGCTACAATTACAGAATACCCAATCAAAAGTAACAGGTAGCACAGGGCTTTCTATCTCACCTAACCGGAAGCCTGTTACAAGGCAGGACAGTATAGGGCTGATAGCTGAGTCAGGTAGTATCCATTGAATACTTCATTCATTCTTCATTCAACGTGTCTTTAGGTATGCCCTTGGGCTTCCTCTGTGCCAGCCCAGGTGCTAGGAGACCATGGCACAGTGCTGGCTTGCGGTCTAGTAAAGCCCAAGGCTCTATGGCCGATACAAACAAAGGGTAAGACAGAGTCTTTGCTGTTGAGAAGCTAACTCTCTTTTTATCCGCAAAAGCCATATATACATGTGTGTGTGCATATATATAATATATTTTTATTATTATATACATTATATATATGCACACACATAATATATATACATATTATATATATATATATAAAATAAAGTAAAACAGTCTGACACAATAATCAGGCATTTATTTTATTGTCACACATCATACACATCTGGATGGATAGTGGCAAGTGTAATGCAGAAAAGGAATGTTCTGGAAAGTTACTGAGTAGCTCACAAAGCTAACTGGAAGGCTAAAGGACTATGTTTGGAAAACAACACAAAACCCAAGGTTTTCACAACCAGGGTCACATATAAGGAACTGCCTGGGTGCAAAGTCACCATCAGATATCAGGTACAAGACATTGCCAAGATCTGGATGACTTTTAAAGTGTCCTTCTTTGGTGGCATTGCCTGCCTCAGCACTAAGAGTTCACACCTACGGTGAGCTTATTGCCTGTGAAGCCCAGTTCTTTTTGAGACGGAATTTTGCTCTTGTTACCCAGGCTGGAGTGCAATGGCACGATCTCGGCTCACTGCAACCTCCGCCTCCTGGGTTCAGGCAATTCTCCTGCCTCAGCCTCCTGAATAGCTGGGATTTCAGGCACACGCCACCATGCCCAGCTAATTTTTTTGTATTTTTAGTAGAGACGGGGTTTCACCAGCAAGCCACCTTTATCTCCGTTCATACTTACAAATGTGTTAGGCTGTTCTTGCATTGTTATAAAGGAATATCTGAGACTGGGCAATTTATAAAGGAAAGAGGTTTAATTGGCTCAGGGTTCTGCAGGCTGTACAAGCATGGCACCTGCATCTTCTCCACTCGCAGGGAGGCCTCATGGGGCTTATACTCAGGGTGGAAGGTGAAGTGGGAGCAGGTACATCATATGGCCAGAGCAGAAGCAAGAGAGAGAGAGTGGTGGGCGTTGGGACTGCTACACACTTCTCAACAACCAGATCTCATGAGAACTCACTCAGTATTGTGAAGGCAGCACCAAGCTGTAAGAGATCCACCCCTATAACCCAAACATCTCCCACCAGGCCCCACCTGCAACACTAGGAATTACATCTCACATGAGATTTAGAGGGGACACCCAAACTCTACCACATGATAATCCTCTAACGAAACTAATTGTACCTTGGCCAGGTACACTGCTCATGCCTGTAATCCCAGCACTTTGGGAGGCCAAGGTGGGCAGATGACTGGAGGTCAGGAGTTGAAGACCAGCCTGGCCAACATGTTGAAATCCTGTATCTACTAAAAATATAAAAATTAACTGGGTGTGGTGGCAGGTTCCTGTAATCTCAGCTACTCAGGAGGCTGAGGTGAAAGAATCACTTGAACCTGGAAGGTGGAGGTTGCGGTGAGCGGAGATTGTGCCACTGCACTTCAGCTTTGGCAACAGAACAAGACTCAGCCTCAGAGAAAAAAAAAAAAAAAACAAAGAAAGTAATTGTCTTGTTTGACAGGTTAGCATTCTGAGGCTCTCAGAGACCGGGTACCTTGCCTGAGGCCATAGAGCTGGTAAGCGGGGAAGCTGGTACTCAAGCCCAGGCAGCCAGACTACACCCTCCCATCTGCCTCTCCAAGTCCAGGAGCCTCTGAATTCCTGAGCCGATGGCCTGTTCTCTAACTGCCAGCAGTCAAAAAAAGCATCAATGTGACCTTTGCAGTGTCCAAAACTCACATGTGCCTGATTCTCCGACATGCCAAGTGATTTCAAATGCTGGCAAGGAACAATTTACAAATATCACTCCAAAGACTACTGAGAGAGATAGGGAGGAAGTAAAATAAGTGAAAGATCCAAACTGAGAGGAAATAGTCTAATTACTCTCAAGGTAGATTATGATGTCCTATATTCAGCTATATGCGGAATATTTGTTTCAGCCTAGAAATACCTCACTATTTTGCTCTAGTTTATGGGAAGACAAATTAAAATAAAGGATTATATTTTTTCTTTTCTCTCTTTGTAAATTGTACCAAGGTAAGGCTGGTAAAAGATAGCTGTCTGGCTTTGGTCCTCAATCAGTGAAAATAAAAACGTATGATATGATTTGGCTGTGTCCTCACCCAAATGTCATCTTGAATTGTACTCCCATAATTCCCATGTGTTGTGGGAGGGAGCCTGTGGGAGATCACTGAATCATAGGGGCAGTTTCCCTCATACTGTTCTCGTGGTAGTGAATAAGTCTTACGAGATCTGATGGTTTCATAAGGGGAAATCCCTCTTGCTTGGTTCTCATTCTCTTCTTGCCTGCTGCCATGAAAGATGTGCCTTTGCTCCTTTCTCACCTTCTGCCATGATTGTGAGGCCTCCCCAGCCATGTGGACCTATGATCCTATTAAACCTCTTTCCCTTATAAATTACCCAGTCTCCAGTATGTCTTTAACAGCTGTGTGAAAACAGACTAAGACAACGTCCTTACTCCATTCTACTTCTCAAATATTTAAATGATTTTCAAGAGATACTATACTCAAGCATTAACTCAGAGATGGTTTTATTAAACACATAAGAAGAAAAAACAATATGAGACACTTATATTTTTATTCTTCCCTAAATCTCTAGCTTGGAGGAGAAGGAAAGAATGACTTTATCGTAGATGCTTTGTTAAGCCAGCCAAATTGAGGTTATCTTTTCTTTCTGAGGGATATAGAGATACAGTTGCAACCAGACAATCCCTGTCTTTGTGATAGGGATCACAAGTGAAAGTGAAAGACCCAAAATTGGGAAGAAATAGCCTTCCCTTAGCATTTCCCTGAATCTATAGGCTATTTGAGTTTATATTCCAGTAGTAGCACTAGCCAGTAAACAGAGATGACCCAATTACCAAAGCTCACATTGCTCAACCCTAAGAAATAGTGACTAGAATTACTTATTTTGTTCCCAAACATGGAGAAAGAGAAATTATGTTATTCCTAAATTACTTTCTGAATGTATGTATCCAATATATAATTTATATATCATATATACAATATTAGTGTATTTTGGTAGCAAGAACAGGAATGCAAGTAGGGGGGAAAAGGAAATTTTAAATTATGTTTAAAAGGAAGACCTATTTCATTTACTGCAGACTTCAACTCATTAGAACAAAATTTTGAAAGAACATTTAATGTTTTATTTGATTAAGTATATAAATAGGTACATAAAGTCTATTTAAATATAAAATGTCTTTCTCACAGAAGGAAGTCTGGCTTAGTAAAATCCAGAATTTGAATTTAAAGGGACTCATGCCACAGGAGCTGGTTCAATTCTGTTAGAAACAAGAGAGAGAGAGAAAAACCTAGGAATGCATCCCAGAAGAATTCTGCTGTCTTATTTCCTTTTTCATATTTGGCACACAATCTCTCCTCAATTTCCTGGATTGTGATTCCCCTCCATTTAATAAACAAATGATAAAGAGAAAACCCAAGTCATGAAATCAGTGGCTCAATAATCTTCACTTGAGTTTTGAAAAACCCCCTTAGTTAGCTTCAAGGACCATTTTCATTTAAAGCCTAGAGCCAATGGCTTTTGGAGACGTTTCCTTTTTTTCTCTTCTTTTTAAGAAGAAAAGCAATCAATATAAATAATGAAACTTAGTGACAAATTCTAAAGTCTTTTTGTGTCTAAATATTTTCATCGGTTTTAGTTCTCACCACAGAACTCTGGCTCTTGAAACCTTATTTTTGTAATAATCCCACAAAGATGAATTTCCCTGAATTTGCTTCTTGACAGCATTCCAGTAGTCAAAATGGGCAACTGACTTTATTGGTTTTCTAATAATCTGGACACTGAGCTAAAAAAATTCCATTCATCTCTGACTGTTCCTGATACTTGTTTTTCATTTCTGTGGATAAATATTCTGGACGGCAGTTTTTGATCACTGGAAAGGACATAATGTTATTTCTATTGAAACTGACTTGCGTTAGGAAACTTCATGCTGTGTTAAACCAGACTCCTATGCTCTCCAGACCAGAATCTTATCTGGAAAGCTATGGTTGACTTCCACGAAGTCAAACTCAAAACTCAAAAATGTACTCACAAATCCCTAAATTTTCCTCAAAGTTATCTTTCGTAAACGTAATCTCTTTGAACCTTGGCAGAATCACTTTATGAAAAAGTATGTTCCATGTACTTACTCTTCACCTAGTAAAATCATTCTTGTTTGTTCTAAAATCACTCAGTTGAGCTTTAAAAAATGCCTTTAAATTTTTTTTATGTTGAAATTTTATTTCAAATGTTTTCTTTCTTTTTCTTTTTGAAACAGAGTCTCACTCTGTCGCCCAGGCTGAAGTGCAGTGGCACGATCTCACCTCACTGTAGCCTCTGCCTCCTGGGTTGGAGCAATTATTCTATCTCTGCTTTCCAAGTAGCTGGGACTACAGGTGCACACCACCACACCAGTATCTTTTGGTAGAGATGGGGTTTCAACATGTTGGCCAGGCTGGTCTTGAATTCTTGACCTCAAGTGATCCACCCACCTCAGCCTCCCAAAGTGCTGGGATTACAGGAGTGAGCCATCACTCTCAGCCTTCAAATGCTTTATTTATAAGGTAACCCATTTTACCTTCCCTTAGGAAGAATGATGGATTAAGTCATTCATTTTTATTTTTTCTTTTTATTTTATGTATTTTTATGCACTTCTATAAATCCATAAATATTTCATTTAGAAGATATTCACTGGTAATATTGTCTACATGTTAACCGATCTTTTGATTCCTGAGTTTTTAATCCACAAAATGAGAAGACTGACTAAAGATGATCTCTAAGTTGACTTTCTGTAGTTAAACTGAACTTTCAATGGGAATCCTATTTAACAAAACTTAAACTTCCTTGTAATACAGGCTCCCTGTCTGTCCTACACTGCACTTTAATGAAAGACACAGTAGATACCGAGGTTACTCTCCAGTGGACACACACCAAAATTTTTTACTAGTTGAATCATCTGCTATTACTTCAAATTCCTTAATTTGTTTCTGTAAAAGTAATCAAAATGCCAGAGAAAATTAACAATTTTCATTCTGAATTTGGTCCCGAAATTGTTGAACGTTTCTGTCTTTCCTCTGTGGAATCCTGTCCACCTTTCCACGCTGGTGAAATTAAAAGTTCCAAAAAGTGGCCCTCCAGCACTTTGGGAGGCCGAGGCGGGCAGATCACCTGCGGTCAGGAGTTCAAGATCAGCCTGTTCCATATGGTGAAACTCCGTCTCTACTATTTAAAAAAAACAAAAATTAGCCAGGCATCATGGCACGCCCCTGTAGTCCCAGCTACTCAGGAGGCTGAGGCAGAAGAATTGCTTGAACCTGGGAAGCAGACTTGCAGTGAGCCAAGATCATGCCATTGCACTCCAGTGTGGGCAACAGAGCAAGACTCCATCTCAAAAAAAAAGTTCCAAAAAGCTTCTGTATGGTCTGAACTTATAAAATGACCTCTTTCACTTGGAAGAGCATCCTAAAATACCTCAATAAGAATTATTTTGGTCAGGTTTGGTGGCTCATGCCTGTAATCCCAGCATTTTGGGAGGCCAAAGCAGGCAGATCACTTGAAGCCAGGCGTTCAAGACCAGCTTGGCCAACAAGGTGAAACCCTGTCTCTACTAAAAATACAAAAAATTAGCCAGATGTGGTGGTGCACGCCTGTAATCCCAGCTATTTGAGTGGCTGAGGCATGAGAATCACTTGAACCTGGGAGGCAGAGGTTGCAGTGAGCCGCAATTGCGCCACTGCACTCCAGCCGGGGCAACAGAATGAGACTCTGACTCTAAATAAATAAATAAATAGAATCATTTTACCCGATATGTTAGACACTGAGACTTTGCAAACACATTTACTTTTGAGAGGTATAATTAAATTCAGCTTTAAATTATGCAGAACAGATTTTTCAAGTGGTAATACAAAGATTTCTTTTAAAGTATCTAATGGAGACCTTGTACTATGTAAACCAACATTTACACAGTTAACAATCTGCTAGGTAGCACTTTAAATGTTCTGTGACCCTCTTGGGCCCACTGATTTGTTTCTGTTATTAGATTTAATTTTCTTTTCCTTTGTTGAGCCATAGTTGGTCCACACATATCATTGATATAGCAACTAACTTTATGACAATAGACACAATGGCAAGGTGATTAATATGGTAAGAGAGAGAGAGATTTTAAATGGGAAAGAATTAAAAAATAAAATTCATAGTGGAGAAGGCCTTTTTAAATTTTTATCATATATATTTAAGATGTACATGATGTTTTGATATACATAGTGAAATAATTACTATAGTCAAGCAAATTAGCAAAGCCATTATATCACATATTCTGTGATGAATAAGTCTAGGATATTCTTATATATGAAAAAAATAGGCTTTTGTCATTGATAAGAATTACAAATATTGTTCAAAAGTTGTCGGTCATTTATGTACTTGTTGCTGATGTATTATTACCAGGCACTGTAATAAACAGGAAGAATTTTTTGCCCTTATGAAGCGACAGTCTATGAGACACAGGAGGCTACCAGATATACGTTAGAAAACCACCATGAATTAATTTTCATCACCTTTTTTAGGGGCTGGGGGGGATACAGGGTCTCACTCTGTCACCCAGGCGGGAGTGCAGTGGTGGGATCATAGTTCACTGCAGCCTCAGCCTCCTGAGCTCAAGCAATCCTCCCACCTCAGCCTCCCAAGAAGCTGGGACCACAGCCTTGCTCCACCACACCCAGCTAACTTTTTGTATTTTCTATAGAGATGGGATTTTGCCATGTTGTCCAGGCTAGTCTCAAACTCCTGGGCCCAAGCAATCTACCTGCCATGGCCTCCCAAAGAGCTGGGATTACAGGCATGAGCCACCACACCCAACCTATTAATTTTCTTGGTCCTAACTGTAAATGCAACAGATGCACAAAGGAGTTAGAGACAGAGCAGAAAGCCTGGTGGGGAAGGTGATAGCTGAGCTGGCATTGAAAAGCCCAGAGGTGTCTGTGCCAGAAATTCCACTAATGAAAGGTAATTCTTTCCTTCTCCTTCCTTCTTTCCTTCCTTCCTTCCTTCCCCCCTTCCCTCTTTCTTTCCCTCTTTCCTTCCTCCCTCCCTCCCTCTCTTTCTTTCTTTCTTCTTTGAGATGGAATTTTGCTTTTGCTGCCCAAGCTAGAGTGCAATAGCACAATCTCGGCTCACTGCAACCTCCACCTCCTGGGTTCAAGCAATTCTCCTGCCTCAGCCTCCCAAGTAGCTGGAATTACAAGCACGCACCACCAGGCCCAGGTAATTTTTTGTATTTTTAGCAGAAATGGGGTTTCACCACGTTAGCCAGACTAGTCTCGAACTCCTGACCTCAGAAGATCCACCAACCTCAGCCTCCCAAAGTGCTGGGATTACAGGCATGAGTCATGGCACCCAGCCTCTTCCTTTTCTTTAAATTTTCTTTTCCTTTTTGAGACAGAGTCTGTTGCCCAGGCTGGAGGGCAGTGGCATGATCATAGCTCACTGTAACCTCAAACTCCTGGGCTCATGTGATCCTCCTGCTTCAGCTTCCTCAGTAGCTAGAAAGGACCACAGGCACACACCACCATGCTCAGCTAATTTTTTTATATTTGTTTGTAGAAATGGGATCTCACTATGTTGCCCAGGCTAGTCTTGAACTGCTGTAATCCCAAAGTGCTGGGATTACAGGAGCAAGCCACTGTGTGCAGCTCTCTTTCTTTCTTCTTTTTCTACTTCTTCACAACTGGGGTTCTTAACATTCATATTGCATGACCATGGATCTTTCAAGCACTTTAAAGGTAGGTGGGGACACTCTACCCACCAGTCATCTTCCAGCATATTCTCAGGTAGAGAATGAAGTCTTTATTTTTCCCGTGTTTGGTCAAGTATTTTTTTAGTGAGCATGGTATCATTCTTATGTACCTAATGCACTGGATACAGCCAACTGCCATATATATGGTGAGAACAAATTGACTACAAAGCAAATATTAGGAAGTGTTTATGTTTAATAACATCAAAATTACTTCATCAGTAATAGAAATACAATAGAAGCCTTTCTATTTCTGTCTGTCCAATTATCTATCAATCATTCTTTATCTCTTTCTGTGTATCTCTCTCTGATAAGATGTTGTGAATGAGAAATTTAATTAAAATGCCTGTATCTCATCTATGGAACACTGAAAGCAACACAGTTAAAACTCCAGTACCACTGGCCCTGACAGCTGGCTGGAGAATTGCACTTCTGGGTTTTACTTGCTCCTTTCATCCTAAGATGTCTTCCATTTTCCCACATCAGTTCTGAATTGGAAATTCCTAACACGTGTCCAAGGCTGCCACAGAGACACACATACAGCTTGCTTCCTACTCTGGAATTCTTCCCTGTGCCTTTGGCTGGAAAGAAAGCAAGAATCAAAGCATTTCCTTGAACAATGGAAGCCAAGATAAATCTACTTGTTCTAAGAAACAATAGAAATGAAATTTCCACTGGGATCAAGCTCCACACAGCTTATTAGCATCTCTTTCATGCAAGGTATTTGGCTTAGATGTCAGGTTAGGGGGTAAGAGAAGAGAGTCCATGACCATTATACTAAACATGAACGTTCACCAGAGAGTAATCAACTTCTGTTTTACTTCTTCAAACGCTCTTTCTCATTTTTAATGATCAGCATCAAGTTTCCTATTTTGAACCACAATTTTAGTTTGGTTTTCACATTTTTCATGTTGACAGTAATAGACTTATTCTACAACAATTAGCAAACTGGACCACCCACCAACTGCCATTAACTTTGAGTTATATTTTGATGCATTTTATGTTTTTTGTTTCTTGGGTTTTATTTTTGTTTTTGTTTTTGAGTCAGAGTCTCACTCTGTAGCCCACGCTGGAGTGCAGTACAGTGACATGATCTCAGCTCACTGTAACCTCCATCTCTCCGGTTCAAGTGATTCTGGAACCTCAGCCTCCCAAGTAGCTGGAATTACAGGCACCCACCACTACAGCCAGCTAATTTTTGTATTTTTTGAGAGACAAGGTTTTACCATCTTGGCCAGGCTGGTCTCAAACTCCTGACCTCAAATGATCCACTCGCCTCGGCCTCCCAAAGTTCTTGGATTATAGGCGTGAGCCACCGCACCTGGCCTTTCATTGTATATTTAATCAATCTTCAGTAGTAATTATATCTTGATCATGAAAAGACTCAAGTTTCTTGTCATTTCTATTCAAGACATAACCCAAGTGGACAGGCGTGGGCGCCTAAAAATACCAGAAGATACCATATTGTTTTTGAAGGGATGACTCATCTTGTTTATGAATCAAGCACCCAGCAATTAAATCTTCTAACCTCCCCCCCAATAGATGTGGTACTTAAAACAGAATCAAGTACAGTTTATCTTGGTCTGCTGTTATCATGCAGCTGGACCTAACCAGGTTCTTATTGGTTCCAGAAGTACCACCACATTTACCATGCATTTTTATTTTATTTCATTTTTTTATTGCATTTTAGGTTTTGGGGTACATGTAAAGAACATGCAAGATTGTTGCATAGGTACACACATGGCAGTGTGATTTGCTGCCTTCCTCCCCATCACCTACATCTGGCATTTCTCCCCATGCTATCTCTCCCCAACTCCCCACCTCCCACTGTCCCTTCCCTATTTCCCCTGACAGACCCCAGTGTGTGATGCTCCCCTCCCTGTGTCCATGTGTTCTCATTGTTCAACACCCGCCTATGAGTGAGAATATGCGGTGTTTGATTTTCTGTTCTTGTGTCAGTTTGCTGAGAATGATGGTTTCCAGGTTCATCCATGTCCCCTACAAAGGACATGAACTCATCGTTTTTGATGGCTGCATAATATTCCATGGTGTATATGTGCCACATTTTCCCTGTCCCATCTATCATCGATGGGCATTTGGGTTGGTTTCAGGTCTTTGTTATTGTAAATAGTGCCGCAATGAACATTCGTGTGCATGTGTCCTTATAGTAGAAATATTTATAATCCTTTGGATATATACTTAATAATGGGATTGCTGGGTCAAATGGAATTTCTATTTCTAGGTCCTTGAGGAATCGCCACACTGTCTTCCACAATGGTCGAACTAATTTACACTCCCACCAACAGTGTAAAAGTGTTGCTATTTCTCCACATCCTCTCCAGCATCTGTTGTCTCCAGATTTTTTAATGATCATCATTCTAACTGGCGTGAGATGGTATCTCAATGTAGTTTTGATTTGCATTTCTCTAATGACTAGTGATGATGAGCATTTTTTCACATTTGTTGGCCTCATGTATGTCTTCTTTTGTAAAGCGTCTGTTCATATCCTTCGCCCACTTTTGAATGGGCTTGTTTTTTTCTTGTAAATCTGTTTTAGTTCTTTGTAGATTCTGGATATCGGCCCTTTGTCAGATGAGTAGACTGCAAAAATTTTTTCCCATTCTGTTGGTTGCCAATTCACTCTAATGACTGTTTCTTTTGCCGTGCAGAAGCTGTGGAGTTTGATTAGGTCCCATTTGTCTATTTTGGCTTTTGTTGCCAATGCTTTTGGTGTTTTGGTCACTAAGTCCTTGCCTATGCCTATGTCCTGAATGGTTTTGCCTAGATTTTCTTCTAGGGTTTTTATGGTGTTAGGTCTTATATTTAAGTCTTTAATCCATCTAGAGTTAATTTTAGTGTGCACTTTTTTTTATCTTTAATGTCTGTTTTCTCTTTTATTCCCCTGGCCATTAAGCCTAACGCATTCAGCCTTAATATCATATGTTGAAACCCTAACCCTCAACATAATGGCATTAGCAGATGGAACCTTTGGGAAGTGATGAGGTGATGAGGGTAGAACCCTCATGAATGGGATTAGTGCCCTTATGAAAGATCATTTAATAAGCAGTTGGCAGTCTGTAAACCAGAAGCCCCTCACCAGAGCCTAGCCATGCTGACACGCTTATCTGAGATGCCAGCAGTTACCTTGGCGTCATCCCTACTCCTCTGTACCCTTCATACTCTCTTTTAGGACTTTAATTCCCTATCATCCTATATCCCAGATTCACTTATTTTTGTTACCCAAGTCTCAAATTTCTGGAATCAATGTTTGGCTTCATGATCTGCTACTGGCCCATGTCACCTTATACCAACCTCCAGATGTCTTCCACATTTTCAGACCTCTGCCTTCCTGCACTCTTTCTACCTCCACACCTGTCCTTCCTTTTTGGCATCCACCACTATGATCAGTGAGATTACCCTGGTGCAGCCCTCACCCATGGGCAAGCCAGAGGCTCAGGAAATAGCCGTCTTGGAACTTATTAACTTATTTCAACAGGGGCATTCCACTGTACACTAGACTCTGCATTCCACTTTTCACTGGGCTCTGTCCACTGAGGATCAGGATAAACGTCATATGCATTGTTGTATCCCCAGAATCCAACACAATGTCACACATTAGGTTTTCACTCAACAGATACTCACTGAATGGATTTCAATGACAGTAACAAAAGGTATTTTTGCCATTTGCCCACATAATTAGACACACAATTTTGATGTGTTGGTAAGACTCGGTCACCTTCTCTGATACTCCTCCTCCTGCTTTGCACTTTCCAGGCATAGCCATACTGTGCAGTACAGAATGTGCACACAGTGAACTCCATGGGTTTACCTAAGCTTCATCAAATGACCTTTTTGGTGAGGAAACAGCCTGATGGAAACCACAAAGCTAACCTCTGAGAGCATCATGGAATTCTAAGTTTCCTCAGGATCAATTGGAGAAGGCTCAGAAGACGTGTTAAAAGATAATTAAGACATCAAAAAATAATAGATAAAATTAGACTAAGATGCTGTGAGAACGCCTATTAGATTAATTCCCTAAAACCTTTATTTTCTTAAACTAGCTTGTATTAGTTTGTTGGGGCTGTTACAACAAAATACTATAGTGTGGGTATATGCAAAAAACAGCAAAAATTTATTTTTTACAGTTCTAGAGGCCAGTAAGTCAAAGATCACGGCACCCGTAGACGTCCGGTGAGGGCCCAATTTCTCATAAATGGTGCCTTCTCAATCGGGCACAGTGGCTCACACCTGTAATCCCAGTTGGGGATTAATCCCTTTGGAAGGCTGAGCTGGGCAGATCACTTGAGGTCAGGAGTTCGAGACCAGCCTGGCCAACATGGTGAAATCCTGTCTCTACTAAAAATACAAAAAAAAAATTAGCCAGGCATGGTGGTGGGTGCCTGTAATCCCAGCTACTTGGGAGGCTGAGGCAGGAGAATCGCTTGAATCCAGGAGGCAAAGGTTGCAGTGAGCCAAGCTCACATCACTGCATTCCAGCCTGGGCGACAGAGCCAGACTCTGTTATAAATAAATAAATAAATAAATAAATAGGTGTCTTCTTGCTGAGTCTTCACATGGTGGAAGGGGCACACAGATTCCCTCGGCTTCGTTTTTTTGTTTGTTTTTCTGAGATAGAGTTTCGCTCTTGTTGCCCAGGCTGGAGTGCAATAGTTAGACCTTGGCTCACTACAACCTCCACCTTCTGGGTTCAAGCAATTCTCCTGCCTCAGCCTCCTGAGTAGCTGGGATTGCAGGCGCCCGCCACCACACCCAGCTAATTTTTTGTATTTTTAGTAGAGACAGGGTTTCACCATGTTGGCCAGGCTAGTCTTGAACTCCTGATCTCAGGTGATCCAACTGCCTCGGCTTCCCAAAATGCTGGGAGTACAGGCATGAGCCACCATGCACCATGCCTGGCCACCTTAGCTTATTTTCTTTTTTAAGGGCGCTAAAAAATCCCACTTTTGAAATTGCCATCCCCTTGATCTAATTACCTCCCTAAAGGCCCCACCTCTTAATATCATCACCTTGTGGCTTGGGACTTCACATGAATTTTTTTCAGGAGGTGGAAAAACACAAACATTCAGATCATATAGCATAGCTGTAATAAGATTCTAAATCTTGACACCAAATATCCCTATCTAAGACAAAGATGTATGAGTAAATGTACTACCAAGGAGAAGTTCTGTAATATGATTCCTTGGGAAACACGTAACAAAACAGTATGGGTAATTTAATTCTACTCCTGTACATACAGAGTGAAATATCTGGAGTATTTTTTAATTGATACATAAAATAAATACAGTCAATTGCACCAATCTGAAGTGTTAGCTTGATACATTTTTACTTTGTATATGCCCATGTGATTGCCAACAAAATAAAATATAGTACATTTCCAGGACTCCAGAAGACTTTCCCACATCCCTTCTCTGAAGAATTCTTCACAAAACATTTAGTGAGCACCCTATTAAGATTTTAGGTGCATTTTCAGTTTCTTTCTTTATATTATTCTGTTGCTCAGGTTTTCTTCATGAGTATTACCTGTATCATCAGAAAAAATAATAAAGCCACCTTTCTTGTAGATTTTTTAGACAGCAATACTACTAATGAGAACGGCAGGCAGCTGAATTCCTGAATCCAGCATTTCAATGTTTAACTCTATTCTAGTCTGGATGTCGTGTCCACCCTTGAAATTCATATGTTGAAATTGCAATCCCCAATGTGATGGCATTAGGACTGGGGCTTTTAGGACGTGATCAGGTCAGGCTGGGCGCAGTGGCTCACGCCTGTAATCCCAGCACATTGGGAGGTGGAGGTGGGCAGATCACCTGAGGTTAGGAGTTTGAGACCAGCCTGGCCAACATGGTGAAACCCTTCTCTACTAAAAATATGAAACTTACCCGATTTTGGTGGTGGGCACCTGGAGTAACAGCTACTTGGGAGGCTGAGGCAGGAGAATCACTTGAACCCAGGAGGTGGAGGTTACAGTGAGCAGAGATCCCACCACTGCACTCCAGCCTGGGTGACAGGGTGACAGAGTGAGACTCCATCTTAAAAAAAAAAAGAAAGAAAGAAAAGGAAGTGATCAGGTCATGAGGGTAGAGGCTTCATAAATGGAATTAGTTCCCTTATAAAAGATGATCTAATGAGCAGTTAGTCGGCAGTCTATAAACCAGAATAGGGCCCTCACAAGAACTCAGCCGTGCTGACACCTCAGACTTCCCAGCCTCCAGAACTGTGAGAGAATCAAGTTCATTGTTGAAACGCCACCCAGGCTAGGGTACTTTGATATAGCAGCTAGAACTAAGACAAACTCCTTTATTTTTCTTGTTTTTCTTTGTACATTTTTCGCTCTCCTTTTCTCCTTTCTAATACCTAGCAAATCTTTTCTTTCTAACAGTGTAATCTGCTCACTATGCAGGGCAATACATCCACACTTCCTGAGCCTCATAGAAGGAGCAGAATATTCAGTGGCTAGGCATCGTGTGGCCATCTGAAATCGAAGGGAATGAACCCAGTCAAGAACAAGACACAAAGCCAGGAGGAAAGAGATTAAAATGGGTGCTTATTACAGACAAGAGCAGATTGGAGAAGCCAGCTTGGATCTGTAGCCCAGTCCATCTCCTAGTACCTATGGCCATGAGCTCGGTTCACACACTCCCTGCCTGCAGAGATAGCACCCTTGTCAGGAAGCGCTTTACCACCTCAGCGACAAAGGAGCGAGGCTTCAGGCTTCCAGAGATGGGGAACCAGGGTGCAGAGTGCTCAGTGCTTTCCCAGTCTCACCACACAAATAAGGCGCCAGGTGAAGGCAGATGAGAGAAGGGCAGAAGTGACCCTCCTAATGCTTCCAATTTTCCCTTTAAGGAACTGGAATGGAAGTTAATTTATATACAAACATGAAGATTCAGAAATATGGTTCCAGGCCAAGTGCATGGCTCACGGCTGTCATCCCATGACTTTGGGAAGCCGAGGAGGTAGGATTGCTTCAGCCCATGAGTTTGAGACCAGCTTGGGCAACATAGTGAGACCCCCATCTCTACATAAAATAAAATAGTCGGGCATAGTGGTGCACACCCGTAGTCCCAGCTATTTGGGAAGCTGAGGTGGGAGGATTACTTGGGCTCCAGAGGCCAAGCCTGCAGTAAGCTATGATTGTACCTCTGTACTCTGTACTCTCGCCTGGGCAACAGGGCAAGACCCTGCCTCAAAAAAAAAAGGAAGAAAGAAAAAGGAAAAGGAAAGGAAAGGAAAGAAAGAAATATGGTTCCCCCAATACTCTGGAGGCATAGGCATGACTGTCTAAATGATTCTTTTTTGAGACAGAGTCTTGCTCTGTCGCCCAGGCTGGAGTGCAGTGGTGTGATCTCAGCTCACTTCAACCTCCACCTCCCAGGTTCAAGCGATGCTCCTGCCCCAGCCTCCTGAGTAGCTAGGACCATAGGCATGTGCCACCACACCTGGCTACTTTTTTGTATTTTTAGTAGAGACGGGGTTTCACCATGTTGGCCAGGATGGTTTTGATCTCCTGACCTCGTGATCCGCCAACCTTGGCCTCCCAAAGTGCTGGGATTACAGGCGTGAGTGACCACGCCCGGCCTAAATGATTCTTACAGTTTCCATACATTTAGATTCTGTGATTCCAGAAGAAAGGAACTTGGCCCTTTTATTTTTAGTCTCTTTCACCACAGAATTTCTTAAGGCATATTTATAAATAAATCAACAAGAAAACAAATAAGTGTGGTGAGATGAAAAGGAACTTTAAAGTGTTGTGTGGAACCTTGTAATTAGAGAACATCTCCATTCACACAAGGGGGAGCCCACTGGGAATGTCTGCATTATTGAAAAGCCGCAACAAAGAGAAACTGGCTTGCTAGTAACTGATCCCTTTTGTGTCTGAACTTCCAAACTCATCTTAATCTCATTGTCAAGACCTGAGATGATTAGTCACTGGGGTTTCGAAGGCAAATGCAGTTGGAAGTAGGCTAAATGCTGAAGCTAAAATTCCCACCAAGACTGTTTTTACAACCTGTGAAACATATTCAAACAATTCAGGACCCATTTCCTGGAAGGATATTCTCAACTTTCCAGCTACTCTGCAAACTTAAAATTGGACTCAGCCTTCAACTGGAGAGTATGAGGATTCCGAAAAGGAAATATTTTTTTTCTTCAAGTAAAAAACTTCAGGGCGGGGTGGGAAGGGGAAAAGTTGACTTGATAATGACTTGCTTCCCTTTCAAAGATTTCTCAAAAAGACTTAATGCATATTTACTTACTTACTTTGTGTTTTATAAGTAAACATCTTTTTACTGAAGTATAGTGAACTTGATGAATTTTTTTACAATGAACACACTTGTGTAACCAGACCCAAATCAAGATGTAGAACATTACCAGCAATGCCAAAACTTCCCATCACTCCGTCCTTTTCATTAACACCCCCCAAGGGTCCACTGTTCTGACCTCTGATACCATATACTAAATTTGCCTGCTTTTGAGTATTGTATAATTGCAATATGTTCTCCTGTGTGTCTGAATGCTTTTGCTTCGTGCTGTGGTCACACACTGTATAACAACATTTTCATCAGCAGCAGATGACATGTATGACCATGGTCCCATAGACTGCAATTGGGCTGAAAATTTTCTATCACATTGTGGCATCATAATGTCACAGTGCAACAAGTTACTCACATGTTTGTGGCAATACTGGTATAAACAAACTTACTCTGCTGTCAGTTGTGTAAAGGATAGCACATACAATTATGTGCAGGACAGAATAGCTTATAATGAAAATAAATGGCTATGTGACTGGCTTATGTACTTACGAGACTATACTTTATATTGTTGTTTTAGAGTGCACTGGTGGCTCAAGCCTGTAATCCCAGCACTTTGGGAGGCCGAGGTGGGTGGATCACTAGGTCAAGAGATCGAGACCATCCTGGTCAACAAGGTGAAGCCCCGTGTCTACTAAAAATACAAAAAATTAGCTGAGCATGGTGGCATGCACCTGTAATCCCAGCTACTCGGGAGGCTGAGGCAGGAGAACTGCTTGAACCCAGGAGGTGGAGGTTGCGGTCAGCCGAGATCATGCCATTGCACTCCAGTCTGGGTAACAACAGCGAAACTTGGTCTCAAAAAAAAAAAAAAAAAAGAGAGAGAGAGAAAGAGACTGGACACAGTGACTCACACCTATAATCCCAGCACTTTGGGAGGCCAAGGCAGGCAGATCACGAGGTCAAGAGATCGAGACCATTCATGGCAAAACCCCGTCTCTACTAAAAATACAAAAATTAGCTGGGCATGGTGGCACACGCCTGAATCCTAGCTACTTGGGAGGCTGAGGCAGGAGAATAGCTTAAACCCAGGAGGTGGACCAAGATTGCACCACTGCACTCCAGCCTGGCAACAGAGTGAGACTCCATTTCAAAAAAAGAAAGAAAAAGAAAAGAGAAGGTGACTGTAAAACAACCTCAGGCAGGTCCTTCAGGTGGCATCCAGAAGCAGGCATTGTGATCATAGGAGATGACAGCTCCCCAGAAGACCATCCAGTGGGACCAGATGTGGAAGTGGAAGACGATGATGTGGATGATCCTGACCCTACATGGACCTAATCTAATGTGTGTGTTTGTGTCTTAGTTTTTAAAACAGAAAAGTTTAAAAAGTAAAAAAAAAAGCAAAAAAAAAATTATTTTTAAACAGAAAAAGCTTATAGAATGCAAATATAAAAAAAAATATTTTGTACAGCTGTACAATGTGTTTATATTTTCAGCTAAGAGTTATTACATAAGAATTGGCCAGGTGCAGTGGCTCGTACTTGTAATCCCAGCACCTTGGGAGGCCGAGGTGGGCAGTTCACTTGAGGCCAGGAGTTTGAGACCAGCCTGGCCAACATGGTGAAACCCCATCTCTACTAAAACACAAAAATTAGCCAGGTGTGGTGGCACACAATTATAGTCCCAGCTACTTCAGAGACTGAGGCACAAGAATTGCTTGAACCCAGGAGGTGGAGGTCGCAGTGAGCCAAGACCACACTACCACACTCCAGCTTGGGTGACAGAGCTAGATTCTGTCTCAAAACAAAAAACAGTCAAAATTTTCTTTAATTTTAATGTTTATAAAGTAAAAAAGTTACAGTAAGTTAAAATTAATTTATTATCTGCTGGTTGTTGTGGCTCACACCTGTAATCCCAGCACTTTGGGAGGCCAAGGCAGGTGGACCATCTGAGTTCAGGAGTTCAAGACCAGCCAGGTGTGATGGTACATGCCTGTAATCCCAGCTACTTGGGAGGTTGAGACAGGAGAATCACTTGAAACTGGGAGGCAGAGGTTGCAGTGAGCCGAGATTATGCCATTGCATTCTAGTCTGGGCAACAAGAGTGAAATTATCTCAAAAAAAATTATTTTCTGAGGGAGATAAAATTGTATAAATTTAGTGTAGCCTAAGTGTACAGTGTTTATAAAGTCTACAGCCCAAACCTACAGTCACGTCATGGGCCGTCACGTCATGGGCCTTCACATTCATTCACTGCTCACTCCCTGACTCACGCTCAGGAACACGCAATCCTGCAAGCTCCATTCATGGCAAGTGCTCTATTCAAATGTACCATTTTTTCATCTTTTATACCATATTTTTGTTGTATTTTTCTATGTTTAGATATGTTTAGAAATACAAATACTTACCATTGTATTATGGTTACCTACAGTATTCTCTCCAGTGACCTGACATACAGGTCGCCTAGGAGCAATAGGCTCTTCCATACAGCCTAGATGTGTAGTAGGCTATACAATCTAGGTTTGTGAAGGTACATTGTTATTTTCATATGATGAAATTGCCTACCAATGCATTTTCAGAATATAGGCTCATCATGGGTGGATCACAAAGTCAGGAAATTGAGACTATCCTGGCCAACATGGTGAAACCCTGTCTCCACTAAAAATACAAAAATTAGCCAGGCATGGTGGAAGGCACCTGTAATCCCAGCTACTCAAGAGGCTGAGGCAGGAGAATCACTGGAACCCAGAAGGCAGATGTTGCAGTGAGCCGAGATCGCACCACTGCACTCCAGCCTGGGCAACAGTTAGACTCTGTCTAAAAACAAATAAAATAATATCATCATATATTGACACATGACTATGTTTGGGAGATTCCTCCATGTAGCTACATGTAGTAACAGTAGCAATTCCTTAATTCTTACTACTGCTTAGTATTCCATTGTAGGAACATGCCACAATTTATTTATTTATTTATTCACTCTACCGATGATGTCTTCATTTGAACAGTTTCTAGTTTGGAGTTATTATACATGGAGCCACTGTGTATACTCTAGAACATGGCCCTTGGTGAACACTGGTGCACATTTCTATTGGGCGTATTCTAAGGAGTCAGCCGTAGGTCACTAAGTTTGTGGTAAGTTGTTACAACAGCATAGGAAGCAGCAGAATCACCTTTCCATATATATATTGGAAACATGGATATCCTCTTTTGTTAGAGGCTTGCCTGATTAAGTCTTTTGTCTGCTTTTAAAAATTACATTGTCTTTCCTTTTTTTTTTTTTTCTTTATGGGAGTTCTTTATATATTGTGCATTCAATCTTTTTTTTTTTTTTGAGACAGAGTCTCGTTCTATAGCCCAGGCTGGAGTGCAGTGGCATCATTTCAACTCACTGCAACCTCCACTTCCTGGATTCAAATGATTCCCCTGCCTCAGCCTCCCAAGTAGCTGGGACTACAAGAGTGCATGCCACTATGCCAAGCTAATCTTTTGTATGTTAGTAGAGACAGGGTTTCACCATCTTGGCCAGGATGGTCTTGATCTCCTGACCTCGTGATCTGCCAGCCTTGGCCTCCCAAAGTGCTGGAATTACAGGCGTGACCCACCAGGCTCATCCTCTGCATTCAATCTTTTATAGATGATACTTATATTCTCCCATTTTACCACTTATTTTCTCTTATTCTCATAATGGTATGTTATGACAAGTTAACTCTAATCATGTATGTATCTAACTTTTTCTTTATGGTTAGAGCTTTTCCTGTACTTTTAAGAACACCTTCCTACAAGGTTGTAACGACATCCTGCATGTTGTTTTCTTCAAACTTTATTATCTTAATTCATCAGAAATCGATGTTTGGGTATCATGCAAAGTAAGTGGCACGTTTACCTTTCTTCTGTGTAGATACTCAAATGATCCAGCATCATTTATTTAAAATAGCATGTTTTCCTCGCTGTATCACAGTGACCTTTGTCATACGTCAGGTGACCGTTTATGTGTAAATCTGTTTCTGGACTCTTTATTTTATTGCTCTACTTTTCCATCTTTGCACCTGCTCATAAAAGAGTTAGGAAATCTGGCCTGAGAATGCTACCCTTTGATAGGCCTACATGGAAGATTGGCCTTTGGTTGGCATCTGAGAACTTAGATTTGGGGAGGGTTCCCACCATTGTCAGAATGGATAAGTTGGCTCACTCCGCCTGAAGTGTTTGTACAAACCATACAGTTTTTTCTCAACACTTGCTTTCATTCTGGGAGTTTGGAACTTGGGTGCCTGAAAAGACCTTAAGAAGAACCCTGGGGCCAGGTATGGTGTCTCATGCCTGTAATCCCAGCACTTTGGGAAGCCGAGGTGGGAGGATCCCTTGAGGTCAGGAGTTCGAGACCAGCCTGGCCAACATGGTGAAACCCTGTCTCTACTAAAAATACAAAAATGAGCTGGACGTGGTGGCGGGTGCCTGTAATTCCAGCTACTCGGGAGACTGAGGCAAGAGAATTGCTTGTACCCAGGAGACAGAAATTGCAGTGAGCCGAGATCTTGCCACTGCAGTCCAGCCTGGGCGACAGAAGGAGACTCTGTCTCACAGCTCATGCCTGTAATCCAAGCACTGTGGGAGGCCAACGCAGGTGGATCACCTGAGGTCAGGAGTCCAAGACCAGCCTGGCCATCATGGTGAAACCTCATACCTAGTAAAAATACAAAAATTAAGGCCAGATGTCGTGGCTCACTCCTGTAATCTGAGCACTTTAGGAGGCTGAGGTGGGTGGATCATGAGGTCAGCAGTTCGAGACTGTCCTGACTAACATGGTGAAATCCCATCTCTAGAAAAAAATAAAATAAATTAGCGAGGTGTGGAAGTGGGCATCTGTAATCCCAGCTACTCAGGAGGCTGAGGCAGGAGAATTGCTTGAACCCAGGAGTTGGAGGTTGCAGTGAGCCAAGATCACACCACGCACTCCAGCCTGGGCAACAGAGCAAGACTCCCTCTCTAAAAAGAAGAACAATAACAACATCCCTGGACACTGAGTCTCTGATGAGCCTCCCTGATAGGCACCATTCCATACTTGTCATAACTCACCAGGAGAGGTAAACACATCCTGTGTGACCCCCAGCCCCAGGCATTCACTAAAGAGAATTCTTGGAAGCTTGTTCCTTCCTTCCTCCAAACTTCACCCCGTGAACATTTTCCCTTTGCTCTTGGTGTACCTTTATTTTGTATCTTTTCACTTGGAATACAGAATTTTGCTTTGTATCTTTTTGCTGTAGTAAATCATAACCATGAGTACAGCTAAAGACCGAGTCTTCCTAGTGAATTTCCCAACCTGAGGAACCCTGGTTTCAGTTTTGGGAAATCCTAACATTGTATCAATACCATACTGTTTTAGTTACTATAACTTTACAGTCATGATCATACTGTTTTAGTTACTATAACTTTACAGTCATGATATCTGGCAGTGGAAGTTTGCCAACTTTATTCTTCTTTAAGATGGCCCTGGCTATTTTCTCCCCTTGAATTTTCTTTTCTTTCTTTTTTTTTGAGACAGTCTTGCTCTGTTGCCCAGGCTGGAGTGCAGTGGCATGACCTTGGCTCACTGCAACCTCCACCTCCCAGGTTCAAGTGATTCTCCTGCCTCAGCCTCTTGAGTAGCTGGGATTACAGATGCACACCACCACACCCAGCTAATTTTTGTATTTTTGGTAGAGATGGGGTTTCACCATGTTGGTCAGGCTGGTCTTAAACTCCTGACCTTGTAATCTGCCCACTTCAGCCTCCCAGAGTGCTGGGATTACAAGCACGAGCCACCAAGGACAATGTCCCCTTGAATTTTCATATCAATTTTAAGATCAACTCGATTTCCACAAAATTAAACCTGTAGGGATTTTTATTAGGATGTTATTTGCTCTTTAAGTCTATTTAAAAGAACTGATATTTCAGCAATTTTGAGTCTTCTAATCCATTAACAGAATATATTAGATCTTCTTTCATTTCTCTCAATTCTATGAATAATATTTTGGGTTTTTTTTCTTTTGTTGAGAAAGTCTTGTATTTCATGTATTACATTTATTGCAAGGCATTTGGTGGTTTTTATGCTAATGTAAATCATATTTTTATTTCTATTTTCCAATTGGGTGTTTTGCTATTTTATAGAAATATAAATGATTTTTATATATTGACCTTATATCTAGCAACTTAATAAATTCATTTATTAATTCTGATAGTCTAACCACACAGCCTTTTGCCCTGTTAATAAACAACCATGTAGTCCACGAACGACAGATTCGTTTCTTCCTTTTTAATCATTGTTTTATTTATTTATTTATTAAAAAAAATTTTTTTTTTTGAGACGGAGTTTCACTCTTGGTACCCAGGCTGGAGTGCAATGGCGTGATCTTGGCTCACCGCAACCTCTGCCTCCTGGGTTCAGGCAATTCTCCTGCCTCAGCCTCCTGAGTAGCTGCGATTATGGGCACGTGCCACCATGCCCAGCTAATTTTTTGTATTTTTAATAGAGACAGAGTTTCACCATGTTAACCAGGATGGTCCCATCTCTTGACCTCGTGATCCACCCGCCTCGGCCTCCCAAAGTGCTGGGATTACAGGCTTGAGCCACCGTGCCCAGCCCTTTTTAATTATTGTTATGGGCTGAATTGCATTACCCCAAAATTCATCTATTTTGGCTCTTCCATCAGTAAGGCAGGCATCTCTTCTCTCTCACTTTAGATTTCTAATTTGAGAATCGGAGAACAGGCAGTCAGCTGACAGTCCAAACAGAGAGACCCCAACGAGGCCCCCCTTAGGAGTCCTGGCAGGAGGGACAGGCATCTCCAAGGCTTCCACTCAGCAGGGCGTGGGAGGCACATTAAATACCCACATCTAAGATCGTTGAGTCCGCTTTCTTCTTGCCCTTTTACATCCTTAGTGAGTTGGGGGGTTTGAGCCTCCAGGACTCTGAGGGAAATAAATTTTGCTCATTTCAGCCACGCAGTCTGTAGTTTCTCATACAGCAGCCCTGGCTGACTAATACAGTCATCTGACTTTGTAACTCACAGTAATTGAAGCAAGTACTACATGCCAGGCACTGGGCTGGGTAGTTTTCATGTGATTTTTTTTTTCCAAGGTGAAGTCAGGCTCTGTCGCCCAGGCTAAAGTGCACTGGCATAATCTTGGCTCATGGCAACCTCTGCCTCACAGGTTCAAGTGATTCTCCTGCCTCAGCCTCCTAAGTAGCTGGGATTACAGGCATGCACCCAGCTAATTTTTATATTTTTAGTAGAGACGGGGTTTCACATGTTGGGCAGGCTGGTTTCAAACTCTTGACCTCAGGTGATTCACATGCCTCGGCCTCTCAAAGTGCTGGGATTACAGGCATGAGCCACCGCACCCACCCTCATATGCTTTTTAAGAAAATCCTTACAATATCCAAGAAGAAATGTATTATTTCCTTAATTTTAACAAAAAGCTAGACCCTGGGAGGTTAAGAAGTGTGTCTAAGCCACACAGAACTAGACAGCAAACTCAAAGCTCATAGCTCATGACCCACTGCTTTCCTAGTCTATCTTCCTAGAAGTGTCAAGCACAGTTATTCTGACTTCAGTCACTGCCCTTTATTTGATTGAAAAAAAAAATTATTTCTGTGTTGGAGAATTTATATATGTAGATAAATATATAGATCATATATATGTATATATGTAACATATATGTGCATGTATATATATACACATACATGCAGATGTGTATTCATCAACATAGATAATTTTTCAATTAAAGAGCAAATGACTGCAGTCAGAATAATTGTGTTTTACAACTCTAGGAAGATAGAATAAAAATAGTATTATATATATAGTTATATATATATATATATATAAATTTTTTTTTACACACACACTCACATGACCTATCTTTGGCTACATTACCCAGACCTATCTCAAGATATAATAGATATGCCAGAGTGACTTATGTTATCACTCAGACCTATCTGAACATATAATAGATATGCCAGAGTGAAGTATCAAACAACATGCAAATTTCTAAAGGATTTCACACAAAAACAGGCATATAACTTTGAATCCCTCGCCTCACTAAGGAGATAAGAAAGAGGAGATTGGAATCTTTCAGACGTGAGTGCTCTGTGTGCCCACACCCTGCCAAGCTGCCAAGTGTGGCAGCACTGGAGATGCCCATCCCTCTCCCCAAGCCCCTTGGGATCTCCCAGTTTAGGCTGTCAGCTGACTCTTTTCTAATATCTGCTGAGAAATCTCAAGTGAGAGAGAAGAGATGGCTGGCTAAGATGGGAGAGCTGAAGAAGTGACGGTGGGGTTGGGTCACCAGTGGTTACAGCATTTGGGGGGCAAAAATGAGTTCATGTTTTCTAAAGCACAGATGTGGGCCTCCTATGAGGGGTTTATTTTAGGTCCTACCCAGAAAGGTAAACTACAGGGGCAAAAATAGCTCCACAAATAAAAGAAGTAATTATAAGATTTCTAGCTCCCAAGGGAATAAACTAGCAGCGAGCCTGGAAATGTATTGTCTACGTGTGAGAGAATGGAGGGGCGTAACGTAGAGTCAGCCTTAAAGCCCAGCAGCCCAGAAAATGCTGTGCCGCCTGACAGTCCCTGATGGGGAAGGACTTGCTTGCTCCCTGCCTCTTCCCTGTCTCACCTTCATAGCAGCAAATTAAGGGGAGAAGTTAAGAGGGAGAAGGAGGCTGGGGCAGTGGCTCATGCCTGTAATCCCAGCACATTGGGAGACTGAAGTGGGTGGATCACCAGAGGTCAGGAGTTCAAGACCAGCCTGGTCATCATGGTGAAACACCGTCTCTAGCAAAAATACAGAAATTAGCCGGGCATGGTGGCAGATGTCTGTAGTCTCAGCTACTCAGGAGGCTGAGGCAGGAGAATTGCTTGACCCCGGGAGGTGGAGATTGCAGGAAGCCAAGATTGCACCATTGCACTCCAGCCTGAGCGACAGAGCAAGACTGCATCTCAAAACAAAGGATAAGGAGGAAAAGAAGGAAAGCTAGCCTCACCTTCTTGGCCTCTGCTGGCCTTCCCCAGCTGCGTGTGAGGGCAGGGAGTGGAGGGAGAGACAGAGTTGCCTCAAATTTAAATCAGTTTGAAAGTTTTGATTGATACATGGAGGTGAACACATTAATTACTAACTCAGGATTCTTTGTAATACCTAGAAATTAGAAAAGTCATCTGGGACAAAGAAAAAACTAGCCTCATTCAACAAATGTAATAGATGTTTTTAAAAGATGATTAGAAACTATGAGATAACACTATACACCCATTAGCACAGCTATCTAAAAAGGACAGATAATACCAAATGGTGGTGAGAATGTGGTTTCTTCTGGGAATACAAATGGTACAGCCATTTGAGGAACAGTTTGGCAGCTTCTTAAAAGGGTAAATATAATCTTACCAAGCAATTCAGCAATTTCACAACTAGGTAACTACCCAAGAGAGAGGAAAATACATGTTCACAAAAGAGCTTTCACATGAATGGTTACAACAGCATTATACACAACATAATAGCCCCAGACTGGAAACGATGCTAATGTCAATCAGCTGATGAATGGATAATGAAAATGTAACATATCCATATAATAAAATACAATTCAACAACAAAAAGGAATGAACTATTACTACATGCTGTAACATGGGTGGACATTACACCAAAAGCCTTATGCTGAGTAAAAGAAGCCAGATGCAAAAGACTGCATAGTGTATGATTACATTTACATGAGGTGTCCAGAAAGGGGCAATTTGTAGATTAGTGGTTACTTGGAACTGGGTGAGAAAGTAGGGATTCACTGCAAACAGACCCAGGGAAATATCATGGAAATATTCCAAAGCTAGATTGGAGTGATCATTTCACAACTCTAGAAATTAATCTAAAATAACTGAGTTATACACTTACAATTGATTAAATTCATGGAAGGTAAAATTATAGGCTGGGCTTAGTGGCTCACATCTGCAGTCCCAGCACTTTGGGAGGCCAGGCCAGGAAGATCAATTGAACTCAGGAGTTCAAGGCCAGCCTAGACAACATAGTGAGACCTCCAGCTCTATTTAAAATAATAATAGGCCGGGCATGGTGGTTCATGCCTGTAATCCCAGCACTTTGGGAAGCTGAGGGGGGTGGATCACCTGAGGTTGGGAATTCGAGACCAGCCTGACCAACATGGAGAAACCCCATCTCTACCAAAAATACAAAAATTAGCCAGGCATGGTGGTGGCACATGCCTGTGATCCCAGCTACTTGGGAGGCTGAGGCAGGAGAACCATTTGAATCCAGGAGGCGGAGGTTGCAGTGAGCCAAGATTGCGCCACTGCACTCCAGCCTGGGCAATCCGAGCAAAGCTCCATCTCAAAATTATAAATAAATAAACATTCAGACCAGAGCACAGTGTGACAATGGTAATACAGTTATTGATAAAACTATGAAAAGATGCTCCTAATTGTAAAAATGATAATAATATAACAAAATTATAGCTCAATAAAGCTATAAAAAACAACCAATGTGGTGTCAGAGATAGGGAACCATAGATAAAACGAGATGGCAATATATTTACAATGAGTGAAGCTGGAGGATGGATAATGGAATTGAGGAGCAGTTCAAAAACTAGGTACCTACCCAAGATACCTATATGCTATTACACTATTCCTACTATTTGCATATATGTTTGACATTTGTCAAGGTAAAAAGTTAAAAGATAACGAGTGATGAAATTAAAATTGCTCTATAAAGACATACTTCGTTAACTATTTAATATAATCCAATATAATTATTATATGTACATTTAATTTTTAAGCTATTCCATTAAAGGTGGCAGTATTCAACAGAAAATTGGCCAAGGAGATGCAAATGACTGCTGTTAGCTAGATCTACATTTACATGTTGTGTTCGACAACTTTAATAGGCCGAATACAACTCAAAAATCGCGGTGTCGAGAAATCACAAAACTGAAAGAGACCTGGAGAGGTCATCAGGTGACTTCAGCTTCTGAAAGGTTCTCACACAATAAAGCTATCTTTTCCATTTTAAATAGTAAGAGCTGTACATAGCAGAGTTATTCAAACTCTCTTTGGTATTTTAGGTCAACACAGTCTGGCTGTGTTCATGAATACCTTCCTTTAATCTAACCACAGCCAAGTCAAACAAAGCGTATTCACAAGCCAGGAGCAAGTGATATGTCTATGATATGCCTGGTTTTTAATAAAGAGAAAAAAATGAATGAAAGGAAATTATTGAGGAATTAAATACATGTATTATTAGAGCGTTTTTAAAGAGACTTTGTTGAAGACATCATGATATCCAATTGGCTCATGGGCCAATGTACTGAACATGCAAAGCTGATAACTAGAGAAAAGGACTTACCTGGAGGGTCTGCCGTGGAATCGTTGGCAGCAAGATAGCACCATCTGTTAGAAAAAAGAAATGTCAATTACCATTCAAGTATTTTTTTATCTAAGTGAAAAATCTTAAGTCTTTCTAAAGGACCCAATAAAGAATCCTGTTAGAATTAGAAGCCAGAAGTTCAGTGGAACAAGCACCAAATTGTGTTTATACATCACATTGCCCCCGGAAACAATCTATTTGTGTAGCCTTGATTGTTACACACACACACACACACACACACACACAAAATCTACAAGTCATTTAATGTTTGAAATGTCTTTGAAATATCATCACCTTTACTTCATTATTTTAGACTCTGAAACAGCTACTTATAGCCATGCAGAATGTGTTTCACTGTCTTCCTGCAAATTTCCAGTCTTGATAGTTATTCTACTCCTGGAAACTGCTACCAAGTCTGATAGGACTGTCAGTAAGTGTTGCACAGGATATTAAAACCCTCTTTCAAAAACAGAAATAAAAACACATTCCTATGGCAATGTCAACACTTGGAAAAGATGATATGTTTGTTTTGTATTTTGAACAAAATTCCTAGACTGTTACAATGTGCAAGCATGTGAACGCCAACATGCCTCAACTTCCTACCAAAGCTCGAGAAATACAAGCGTGAAAAATTGTATTACCACCACCCACAAGTATCCAGAAGTCAGTCCTTTAAATCCAAATTTTCTTCCCCAAGGTTTCAAGTTCCTAAAAACAATGCTTTTAAAATCATTTTCTGTGCTAAAAATAGATTAAGTGGATAGTTCCAACCGTGAGCACAGAAAGTTCTCCAGTCCTTTCCTGGAAAGTATCAGCTATTACGCAAAACAGGTATTTTTAAAACTCTGTGTAACACGTAGTCTTTTTAGAGCTGGAAATTCCTGTCTTTCAAATGTATGAGACCTAAATTTACACTTAGTTTTGAAAGAAAATGTTCTGGAAGAGTTAACATACATATACTACAAAAAGTTGGGGTGTCTTTTATATTAAATAAATGTACCATAGAAAATCCTTCCAAAATTCTCTCTACAATTTCTGAATTCAGCTTGTTAACCATCATCTAAGTGCTTGCAGTTATAAACTTTCAGATTCAGTGCTGATTCCTCTGTCCGATTATTCACTCAATCTGTCCAACTTAGGAAGAACCCATTTGAAAGAGTCAATGGAAAAGTTATTTGGCATGAGTGAATGTCGTGGCTGGTTTGATCTTCCATCCAGACCACTGGAACTTTCTTCGTAACAGCAATAAGGCTGTGTTGCTTTCTTATCATCTGTGTGTTCACTGGAGTGGAATTTTCATTTCCTCAAGAGCTTTCCCTTTGCATTCACAAGTTGGCTCACTGTTTGGCACAAGAGACCTAGTTTTCAGCCTGCCTTGGCTTTCAACATGCCTTCCTCACTAAGCTTAATCATTTTTAGCTTTTGATTTAAAGTGAGAGGCATGTGACTCTTCCTTTTACTTGAACACTTAGAGGCCACTAAAGGGTTATTAATTGGCCTAATTTTAATATTGGTATCTCAGGGAACAGGGAGGTCTGAGGAGAGAGAGAGATGAGGAAACGCTGGTTGGTGGAGTTGTCAGAACACACATGTTTATCAGCTAAATCCACTGTCTTATATGAATGCAGTTTGCAAAGCCCCAAAATAATTACAAATGTTAAAGATCACCGATCACAGATCCACAGAACAGATATAATAATAATGAAAACATTGGAAATATTGCAAGAATCACCAAAATGTGACACAGAGACACAAAGTAAGCACATGCTGTTGGAACAATGGCACTGACAGACTGGCTTGACACAGGGTTACCGAAAACCATCAATTTGTAAAAACCATAATATTTGTGAAGCACAATACAGCGAAACATGATAAAACCAGGTGTTTTATATATTCGAGGTCGTATAGTATTTGCCTTTCTGTGCCTGGTTTATTTCACTTAATGTCTTCAAGCTTCATCCATGTTTTTGCAAAAAAACAGAATTTCCTTTCTTTTTTAAGGCTAAATAGTATTCCATTGTGTAATATTGTATTAGTCCATTTTCCTGCTGCTGATAAAGACATAACTGAAACTGGATAATTTATAAAGAAAATGAGGTTTAATGGACTCACAGTTCCACAAGGCTGGGGAGGCCTCACAATTATGGTGAAAGGTGAAAGGCATGTCATACATGGCAGTAGGCAGGAGATAACTGGTGCAGGGAAACTCCCCTTTATAAAACGGTCAGATCTCGTGAGACTTAACTATCATGAGAACAGCATGGGAAAGGCAAACACACCCATGATTTAACTACCTCCCACCAGGTCCTTCCCATGACATGTGGGAACTGTGGGAGCTACGATTCAAAATGAGATTTGGGTGGGGTCACAGCCAACCAAACCGTATCAAGTATATATACCACATTTTAAAAATTAATTTCTCTAAATTAAGAACATTAATCTGGGAAATTTTAAAAAATAATTTATTTATTGATGGACACTTAGGTTGATCCCATATCTTAGCTATCGTGAATAGTGCTGCAATGAACATGGGAATACAGATATCTTTTCAACATACTGATTTAATTTATTTTGCATATATACCCAGTAGGGGGATTGCTAGATCATCATTCTATTTTTAAGGTCGTTCTAATTTTGAGGAACCTCCATAATGTTTTCCATAATGGCTATACTAATTACCTTCCCACTGACAGTGCACAAGATTCCCTTTTCTCCACGTCCTCTCTAACACCTGTTATCTTTTGTCTTTTTGATTGTTCTAACAGGTGCTCTAACAGGGTATCTAATTGTGGTTTCAATTCAATTCACATTGCTCTGATAATTAGTGATATTGAGCATTTTTCAATACACGTATTGGTCATTTGCACATCTTTTTTTTTTTTTGGTATGGAGTCTCACTCTGTCGCCCAGGCTGGAATACAGTGGCACCATCTCAGCTCACCGCAACCTCCTCCTCCTGGGTTCAAGCAATTCTCCTGCCTCAGCCTCCCAAGTAGCTGGGACTACAGGCATGTGCTACCACACCTAGCTAATTTCTGTATTTTATAGTAGAAACGGAGTTTCACCATATTGGACAGGCTGGTCTGAAACTCCTGACCTCGTGATCCACCCACCTCAGCCTCCCAAAGTGCTGGGATTCCAAGCATGAGCCACCGCACCCAGCCTGTATATCTTCTTTTAAGAAATGTCTATTCAGATGCTTTGCCCATCTTTTAGTTGGTTTCCTACTTTTCTTACCAATGAGTTGTTTGAGTTTCTTATGCATTTTGGATTTTGACCCCTCATCACATGTATGCTTTGCAAATATTTTCTTTTTCTTCTATCTTGTTGGGTTTTTTTTCTTTGCTTTGCAAATATTTTCTACCAATCTGTAGGTTGTTTCTTCACTCCTGAAAGTTTCCTTGGCTGTATAGAATCTTTTTAGTTTGACCACAAACTAAATTACAATCCCAGTGGTCTATATTTGATTTTGTTTCCTGTGCTTCTGGGGGGTCATATCCAAAAATATCATTGGCTAGACCAATGTCATGCAGCTTTTCTCCTGTGTTTTCTTCTATTAGGTTTATAGTTTCAGGTCTTATGGTTAGGTCTTTAATCCATTTTGAGTAGTTGATTTTTGTATATGGTGTGAGACAAAGGTCTAATTTAGTTTGTCTGCCTCTGGAGAGCCATTTGTTCCAACACCATTTGTTGAAGAGACTATCCTTTCCCCATTGTGTGTTCTTGTCACCTTTGTCAAAAATCAATTGACCATAAATGTGTGGATTAAGAAATGTCAGTAACAGTTTCTTTGCCTCTCTCTGAAGTTTGTCAGTTTCTAAAGTGATGTTATAGCTTTAAAAAAAAAAAAGTTAAAAAGCTGAGTGACTTTATTAGAGAGATCAGTTGTTTATGAGTATTTGCTGTGAGTCAACACAGATTAGTATCTTACAGCTTTTTTTGAGTCAAATTGTTTTTGAAACTGATATACATTTTCTGATTTTTATTTCCTCTTTTCAATTTTCCTCATCTGTATTTAGAGAATCAGAAACTAGTCAATTCCACCTCTAGAAGAGGTCAGGCCACGGCAACATCGTAAGCTTCATTTTCTCTCCTCTAGACATCTCTCTCTTCTGCTGGGTGCCTTTTTCAGCTTTTCTTTCTTTTTTTTTTTTTTTTTTGAGACAGGGTCTCACTCTATCGCGCAGACTAGAGTGCAATGGCACAGTCATAGATCACTACAGCCTTGATCTCCTGGGGCCAAGCAATCCTCCCACCTCAGCCTCCAGAGTAGCTGAGACTACAGGCAGGTGCCAGTTGCACCTGGCTATTTTTTTTTAAGAGATGGAGTCTCCCTATGTTGTCCAGACGGATCTCAAACTTTCCTGGGCTCGAGTAATCCCCTTATCCCCTTGCCTTGGCCTCCTGAACTGCTGCTATTATAGGTGTGAGTGAGCTACCACGTCCGGCTCCTTCCTTTTCTTTGATTCAAATTGAGGTGCCTAAAGTCAACTGACATTTGTTGTTACTTTCTCTACGGCCCTTGTATCTTTACACCTCAGGATGTTGCTTTCTGTATTTATCAACTTGCCAGTCAACTGGCCTAAAAAATCATGTATGCTAATGAAGACCTGACCTGTCACTTGTAGGGCCTTCTGCCTCCACCTGCATCCACTAATCAAGAATCAAATGGTTCTGCTTTTGGAACAGATAAGAAGGAAGAACAATAATTTTGGAAAGGGGATCTCGAATCACATTCTGCAAACTGTTACCTTCACAGCCCAGAAGCTGGCAACTGTAGCAATAGCCAAAAAGCCCTGGTCAGGCCAACGCAACACAGGAGCTGGAAGCCTGGCTGAGCCCTTGGAACTGGAGCGGGGAATGGAGAATAGCCCCAGCAACTCTGAATGCAGAAAAGAAAAGCACTGTTCCTCATTTCTTTCTCTTGGACTTAGAAAATGCATGTTTGGTATCTGCTTGCCAAAAAAAGCTTTTGGAATTTATGTTGCTAGTCTTGGGTTTTGAAGTCTCAAAGGATGTGATGGGAATATTACGTGGATTGAGTTCGTGTGTGTGTTTGATTTTAAGATGACAACTGTGGGCTAGTTAAGACTTTCTGGTTTTGTGATGTGTGGTCCTGTTGTCATTTTTGTTTGGGTTTGATTTTTAATAAGTGGAAAAAGTGGAGGAGAGCCTGGGTAGGAGGGAGATTCAGGGAAAGGCAATCAAAACAATCCTGGAAACTCCCCTAATGTTCAAGGATTTCAAAGCACATGACCGCGGAGGGTCGGTAGGTGAGGAATGAAGGGAGATTTTCCTGTGAATCACGGATTTCCTTGTTATCACAACCCTTCCTGTCAGCGACAACAGTACATGCAGGGTGGGGTTGAAGAGTGAGGTCCTGAACATGAGAGAACCCAGCTTAGTCATGAAAAAACAGTTCCAAGTGTTTAGTACAGCAAAGATCATTCTGGAAGAATTCAGAATATAGCGTGTCCAGAGTTGGCCAAAAGACTTCTGAAGAAGTTTTAAATTTTGATATTCAAATCATTCCTGCCTTTTGTAAAAGTGAAGCCCACTTACTAATCTCTTGTAATGCCATTATATTAGGACCAAAAGCAGGTGTAAAACAAAAACAAAGCATCTCTACTGCTCTGAAAAGTGTTTAGACCGTCTGGTGGGTTGCGTGGGAGCTGATGGAGAACTGAGGTTTGATGACTTGAGTAGACACCATTGAAGTCACTTCATCATGGCCGGGTGCGGTAGCTTACGCCTGTAATCCGAGCACTTTGGAAAGCCGAGGTGGACAGATCACAAGGTCAGGTGTTCAATATCAGCCTGGGCAACATGGTAAAACCCTGTCTCTACTAAAAATTAAAAAAAAAAAAAAATTAGCCAGGTGTGATGGCAGGTGCCTGTAATCCCAGCTACTCAGGAGGCTGAGGCAGTAGAATCACTTGAACCTGGGAGGTGGAGGTTACAATGAGCTGAGACCATGCCATTGCCCTCCAGCCTGGGCAACAGAGCGAGACTCCATCTCAAAAAAAAAGAAAAAGAAAAAAAAGAAAGACACTGCATCCAACTTCCACTCTGCAGCCCCTGTTGAATGAGGGTCTATGCAAAGCCATGCCCCTCAGCCTGTGCACTCAATTGGCTGATGCTCCAGTTTGCTTTCTTAGCAGAGTAGGACATGATAGTTCAGCCATCACTACACACAGCCAGTGTTACATGCATTCACTGGCCTTGATGACAAAATGATGCTGGGAGGCCTTCTTGTCCAAAAATGTTGTTGCCCTTGACCTGTTCAGGGTTTGAGGCACTACAATTAGAGAATTCTTCCTGCATATGCAGTGTGATGAAGCAGAAAAAGCTTGGATTCAGGTGTCAGCAGACTCAAGTTCAAATCTCAGCTCTTCTGCTGACCGTGGACTTTGGTAT
This sequence comes from Callithrix jacchus, assembly GCF_049354715.1. Lineage (NCBI taxonomy): Eukaryota > Metazoa > Chordata > Mammalia > Primates > Cebidae > Callithrix > Callithrix jacchus. The sequence goes on from NC_133505.1 coordinate 161,439,043, forward strand.
GTTACTTCACTTGCAAACCTCTGTCTTCACATCTGTTAAAAGGGGATATACAGCTGAGCACCGTGGCTCACATCTGTAATCCCAGCATATTGAAAGGCCGAGACAGGTGGATCACTTGAGCTCAGGAGTTCAAGACCAGCCTGGCCAACATGGCAAAACCCCATCTCTGCTAGAAATACAAAAATTAGCTGGGTGTGGTGGTGGGCGCCATAATCCCAGCTACTCGGGAGGCTGAGACAAAAGAATCGCTTGAATCCAGGAGGTGGAGCTTGCAGTGAGCAAAGATGGTGCCACTGCACTCCAGCCTGGGTGACAGAATGAGACTCTGTCTACAGAATGAGAAAAAGGGCAGGGGTGGGGGGCAGATATGTGTGAAATCTGTGAGAAAATAGGAATTTGTTACATATTATTTCCCTCCCTACTTTTCAGAGTGTAATAGTGTAAATACTCCAGGTTTGAGTAATAGCCTCAGCTCTTACCATCTGGCAAACTGAATGCTTCTGTGGTGAAGTTAATTAACCTTCGGCTTTTATCCAGAATATTGATGGTCTCTAACCACTCAAGGCTGAAATGCTTTCGGCAAAGGTTTCTCTCTTACGTTTTTGTCCTTGCTCTCATAATCTCACTTCTTTAGACCATCCTGAAGAGTAAGGACTATATCTTATTTATTTTTGTATTTCTTCTGCCTGGCACAGAAGGTAACCAATAAATGTCTGTTACACGAATGAACAAATAAATGAAGAGATTCTCCAGGGAGAGCAGAACAAGAGAGGTAATGTGGGTAGAAGGAGAAAGAGGGCCCCAAAGCAAAACAAAGCAACTTTTTATGCCTAATTGGTAACTGCATCCAGAATCAGAACTGCTGCTGCTGCTTTAGAAAGTAGATAAATTGTCTCGGCCTGGTGGCTCACATCTTGTGAGGGTTAATACTGAGTGTCACCTTGACTGGATTGAGGGATGCAAAATAGTAATCCTGGGTGTGCCTGTGAGGGCATGGCCAAAGCAGAATAACATTTGAGTCAGTGAGCTGGGAAAGGCAGACTCACACTTAACCTGGGTGAGCACCATCTAATCAGCTGCCAGCAAATATAAAGCAGGCAGAAAAAAGTAGAAAGAAGAGACTGGTCTAGCCTCCCAGCCTACATCTCTCCTGTGCTGAACGCTTCCTGTCCTTGAACATCAGACTCCAAGTTCTTCAGTTTGGTGACTCGAACTGGCCCCCCTTGCTCCTCAAGCTTGCAGACAGCCTATTGTGGGACCGTGTAATCCTGTAAGTTAATATTTAATAAACTCCCCTCTAGATATATAGATATCCTATTCTGTCACCCTAGAGAACCCTTACTAATACACACCTGTAATCCCAACACTTTGGGAGGCTGAGGCTGAGGTGGGAGGATCACTTGAGCCCAGGAGTTTGAGACCAGCTGGAGTAGCACAGTGAGATCCCATCAAAAAATGGAAAAATTAGCCAGGCATGGTGGTATGTGCCTGTAGCCCCAGCTACTCAGGAGGCTGAGGCAGGAGATCTCTTGAGCCCAGGAGGTTGAAGCTGCAGTGAGCTGTGATTCACTCCAGCCTGGGCACCAGAGCAAGACTTGCCTCTAAAAAAAATTTGTTTTAAGTAGATAAATATTCCTTATCCACCACAAGCTCAAGTACAGTGATGATGACGATAATAATTCTGTGGAATAGGATTAGAAAACTACCTTTTCTTAAAGTGGCTATAGCCATTTTTCAACTATCTTTCTACTACTTTTAGGAAGGCAGCTACATTTTTTTCAGTCTCTTGACTACATTAAGTATGGAACAGATATGACTTACTTTCACACAAATATGGTCTCATGAAAAACTGGGATGAGGGCCTGGAGAGGGTGTGCAGGGCACTTGTCTGTCTCCATGAATGTACCCGGAGTGCTGTGCTGATCCACACACCTATCCAGCCTGGGTGGTACCCTATGCTCAGTGCCTACACTTGTTCTATTTTTTTTTTTTATGTTAGTAAAAAATCTTAATGTGACATCTACCCTCCTAACAAATTTGTTTTTTGTTTTGAGATGGAGTTTCACTCTGTCCCTGAGGCTGGAGTGCAATGGCACCATCTCAGCTCCCTGTCACCTCCACCTCCCAGGTTCAAGCAATTCTCGTGCCTCAGTCTCCCAAGTAGCTGGGACTACAGGTACATGCTGCTATGCCAGGCTAATTTTTTGTATTTTAGCAGAGACGGAGTTTCACTGTGTTGCCCAGGCTGGTTGCAAACTCCTGAGCTCAGGAAATCCACCCACCTCGGCCTCCCACAATGCTGGGATTACAGGTGTGAGCCATCATGCCCAGCCCCTAACAAAATTTTCAGTACACAATATTATTAAGGAGAGGCAGAGTGTTGTGCCGATCTCCAGAATGCTTTCATCTGGTGTAACTGAAGCTTTATACCTGTGGAAAAGCAAGTCTCCCGTTTTCCCTTTCCCCTACCTGTTGGCAACTGGCAATGACCATTCTACTCGCTGCTTCCATGAATTTGACTACTGTAGATACCCCAGATACGTGGAATCATGCAGTATTTGTCCTTCTGTGACTGGCTTCTTTCACTCAGCACAATGTCCTCAAAGTTCATCCATGTTGTCACATACAGCAGGATTTTCTTCTTTTTTAAGGCAGAATACTATTCTTCAGTATGTACATACCACATTTCCTTAATCCACTCATATCAACAGACATTTAGGTTGTTTCTACATCTTCACTGTTGTAAATAGTGCTGCAGTAAACATGGGAAAGCTAATATCTCTTCAAGATCCTGACTTTAAATTCTTTTGGATAAAAACCCAGCAGCAGGACTGACAGATCATGAAAGAGTTCTATTTTTAATTTTTTGAAGAAACTCTATGCAGTTTTCCATAGCCAACGCACAATTTTACATTCCTGCCAAAAGTGTGCAAGGGCTTCTATTTCTCCACATCCTCACCAACACGTGTGATCCTTTTTTCTTTTTTTTTCCTGCCTCAGGTTTATTTGTACAAATAGCACAGGAGGACCCCAGCCCCATGCAAAAGGCAGTCCGGGGGATCACACCCAGGCCGTCTGTCCTCATGTTGGCAGACAGATCTCTACTCTGAAGCCTTCGTAGGCACCTGAGCATCTTTGAGAGCCTGAGCTGGAACTGAAGCTGGAGTTGCAGCCTGGGCCTTGATTTGATCCTTGGCCTTGGTCTTTGGCTGGCATAGCCTGAGCCCCTTGGCAGTGTGGGCATGAGCACGCTTCCCAAGCTTAGGGCGGGCAACAGAGGCAAGTTGATGGAGCTTGCGGCTGACACCCTTTGGGATCTTGGGCTTAACCTCCTTGGGCTTCACAAGGGCCTTGATGGCCTCAGCACGTGCACTCCTGGCCTTGGCATTGTTGGCCTGCATCTTCTTTAGGCCCTTCTTGTTGTGCTTCTTGGCAAAGTGCACGTTCCTCAGGAACTTGGGGTCCACCCCCTTAAGAGATTCGTATCTTTGTGATCAGGGTTTCTTGATACCATTTCTGTGCCATTTTTGGAACTGGTTGTGTGTGATGTGGTTCTGGGACTTGGCCATGTCTGCACCTTAAGCTGCGGCTGCCAAAGCGCCTAGAACCTGAAGGCTTTTTTCCTTTTTCAATAATTGTCTCTCTAACAAATGTGAAGTGATATCTCACTGCGATTTTTATTTGCATTTTCCTGGTGACTTTTAACAATGAGCGTTATTTTATACACCTGTTCGCCATTTGTATGTCTTCTTTTGAGAAATGTCTATTCAGGTCCTTTGCTCATGTTTCAGTCAGGTTATTTGTTGGCTGTTTTTCCTATTGAGTTGTAGGAGTTCTTTACATATTTTATATACTAACCTCATATCAGATATGTCACTTGAAAATATTTTCTCCCATTCTGTAGGTTGCCTTTTCTCTCTGCTGATGGCTTCCTTTCCCGTGCAGAAGCAGCTTTTCAGTTTGATGTAGTCCTGCTTGTCTATTTTTACTTTTATTGCCTGTGCAAAACACATAATTTTAATAAAGCAGAAAATAAACATGGCTATGTGGATGCTTCCTCAGCAAGACTCTGTCCAGCCCAACCAACAAGCCAAGATCAACCTTCATAGGAAAACACTGAAAGGATTTCCGTTGAAAACAGGAAAAAAGACGGATTGTCCTTTACCACCATTTTTATTTAGCACAGTGCTAGAGGTACTAGATAGTACAACTAGTCACGAGAAATCATAATGGTTATAAAAAGTTGAATGGCAGATATAAAAGTATCACTATTTGAAGATTAAATGATTCTTGGCCCATAAAACCCAAGTAAATCAACTAAAAAGTTATTTCAAATAAGAGAAGGCAATAGGGTTGCCTAGATATAAAAATTAATATGCAGAAATCAAGTCTTTATATAGACAAAAATCATTTAGAAGACAAAATTAAAATATTGCTTTACTTTAAATAATAAACAAAAATAAAAACAGGAATTAAAGATGAAATGTGTAACACCTATATAAAGAAAATCTTAAAATACTAAGATATTTGAGGCCAGGTGAGGTGGCTTACACCTGTAATCCTAGCACTTTGGGAGACCAAAGGGGGTGGATCATTTGAGATCAGGAGTTCAAGACCAGCTTGGCCAACATGGTGAAACCTTGTCTCTACTAAACATACAAAATTAGCTGGGCGTGGTAGCTACTTGGGAGGCTGAGGCAGGAGAACTGCTTAAACCCAGAAGAGGGAGGTTGCAATGAGCTGAGATCGCATCATTGCACTCCAGCCTGAGCAACGAGAGCAAAAACTCTGTCTCAAAAATAAATAAATAAACAAACAAACCCCAAGAGATTTCAAAACAGATTACAAATATAAAGGTAGACCATATTCATGGGAAGGAAGATTCCATAACACACACACAAAATCATAATTCTCTGTTCAAGAGCTTCAAGAGAAATTGACATGATTCTGATGGTGTTGGGGACACTGGAACTTTAAAATCCATACCAACCTAGCTGGACATGAATGGCAATAATGGTGAGTGACCTGCTCCCTCCATCCTGTGGCTGCAGGGCCTCAGTCTGATGGAAGAATTGCAAAGCAGAGGCCTCAACATCAGTCTGGCTGACTTTGTATGATTTAAAAAAAAAGAATGCACAACTGTCCCAGGGTCTATCTCTGCACCACTAGTGAATCCAGTAAAGTGAAAGAAATGTAGGAAGGAAAGATAGAGGTGTGGAAACAAAGGAGATAAATTCTAATCCCAACATTTCACTTAGAAATTGTTGACTTTTTCTCTGAGCCTCAGTTTCCTCATCTGCAAAACGAAGGTTACAAACGCCTGCTGTTTACTTCACAGGGTTGCAGTGAAGATAAAAATTGAAATGTGAAGGTGAAACTTTAAAACTATTTATTATTATTTAGTTTATTATACAAACAAAAACTGGAATGGGAAAATAAAAACTGAAATGTGAAGGTAGAACTTTAAAACTATATATTCAGTTTATTATACAAACAAAAGCAATTCATGTTTACTTCATGTTTAACTGGATATCATTAATAACACAGCTCTATCTGCAACCAGTTAAGCCAACCAAGTTCCTTTTCTCATGGAGGCCCAGTGTGCAAACAGCAGTTTTCTTGGTAATATATACAGCCAATTTTGTGGATGGGCTACTCTAAGGGACCTTGGAGACAACCCCATGTATGTTCATGTTTCTGACCTTGCAGTACCCCAGTGTGGGCTCCAAACAGGTATGTGAGGTGCCTTTGGAAAGCCCCTGGGCACTGTGGCCAGGGCTGGACAAGCCATCATGTCCATCCGCACCAAGCTGCAGAACAAGGAGCATGTGATTAAGGTCCTACCTAGGGTCAACTTCAAGATCCCTGGCTGCCAGAAAATCCACATCTCAAAGAAATAGGCTTTACCAAGTTCAATGCAAATGAATTTGAAGACATGGTGGCTGAGAAGCAGCTCATCCCAGGTGACTGTGGGGTCAAATACTTCCCCAGTCGTTGCCCTCTGGACAAGTGACATGCCCTGCATCTGCATCATGAGGGCTTCCCCTGTGCCACCCCCTCCTATTACCCACCAATAAATCCTACTTCCTATCCACTCAAAAAAATAAAAATAAACTTATTCTTCAGCTTTTATTTCTTAAGGAACCTCAGGAATAGACTTTCTCTAGAGCAAGCCATTCCCAAATTCTTAATGATCCACCAGCTGTAGTTCAAGTAATTACCCCAAAACACTGGCTTCCAACCTCTTCCTCCTGTCCTACTGCCTCCTTCCCCTCTTGCAAAATGCAAAATCATGTGTAGAAACATGAGTGTGAAACACCTTGAAACACTCATTTATATAAACTATATCTGCTCTTGACTCCCCAGTTGGGGAAGAGCTGCCTGGCCAGCACCAGAGCACAACAGGAGTGAGAAATAAATCTGCATTGCCTTAGAGCCCCCAGATTTTCAAGTTTAATTGATTTCCACAACATAGTCTATCCAGTCCTGCTTCATACTGAGGCTTGTAAATGAAGTGGTGGTCAGAGAAGGGAATTACAGAGTTCAAGATCTCGTCAAGCATGGCCACATCTACAGGTTGTTGAGGAATGGAGATAAAGAGAATTCTGATGGGAAATGGGAAGCTATTTTTAATAACTGAAGCCTTTATTAAAGGTCTATGTAAAAAATTTCTAGATAAATACCCTTCTCACTAAAGAGTAGAGGGTTTGTTTTTGTTTTTTTTTTTTTGACACAGGGTCTCACTTTGTCACCCAGGCTGGAGTGCAGTGGCACAACCTCATAGGTTCAAGCAATCCTCCTGCCTTAGCCTAACCAAGCAGCTGGGACTATAGCCACATGCCACCATGCTTAGGTAATTTTTGTATATTTTGGAGAGACAGAGTTTCGCCATGTTGCCCAAGTTTGTCTCAAACTCCTGAGCTCAAGCGATCCACCAGCCTTGACCTCCCAAAGTGCTAGGATTACAACCATGAGCCACCGCCCAGCCAGGAGTAGAGGTGAGATGTGGTAACCATGGAGGGGCAGAGTAACAATAGGTGAGTGGATACAGTTGTGACTCAGTGTGTAAAATCTTTTCTTTGGAAGGCTATTGATGACACCTTACATTTTGAGCATGGCAAAACAATTAATGTAAAATTCAGCCCACGTTTACCACACATAACACACTCAAGATTGGGTGAGCCTATCACGCCAAAGAATAAACGAGATGCAACAGAGCTCCAGGCTGCCCCTACCGCCCCCATGTCGCTCAGAGAAAGCGTTAGCAATAAACACTTATTTATAATGAGAAACAGATGAAATATGGAAGGAAATGATGGCATGACTGGATTTCCTGAAAGGTACATTAACAAAGTAATAAAACACAAGGTGCCTTTATAAACAGCACTAGTAAGTTTTACATAAATGCCTGCCATGACCTTTTGTGCTTTTGAGCTATTTCAGTTACAGTAATATCAGAGAAGGTGGCCAAAACCATTTCCTATAAATTCAAACGTTTTCCTATTCATGTGAATCAAGGCATAAAAACCAATGCACACTTCATATTCAGACATACTCAGACATGCTATACATAGACACACACGGAGAAAAAATATACATGTGCTGTGATCTCATTTGCTTTATAAAATGCTATATTAAGGGCACGAGTAAATACATATAGGCTAGGCAAGGAAAGAGCAGACTTCATTAGGCAGTTAGAAAATCTAAGTCCCCAAACTGGCATTCCTAAGCCACACAAGTTGGAATAACTTCACCAAAATTTGTCCTAAATAATTAACAAATCAAATATGTTTTTCCTTAAAGCTGAGGATTTTGCAATATTGAATAACCATTTTGTTACTATTAAAATTCATGGACCCCTCTAGTATATTTGAAATTTTTAATCCTAAATTGTTTAACTCTTAGAAATAACGAAAACAATATTATTCTATCCCACATTCTCAAAAAACTTTCTTCATCTCACTTTGGTGACCTGATTGCTATCAAGAAAAGCAATTTCCTTCAACATTTTCGTCCACTGCAAAAGCTTTTCCTGTACTTTATCTCGGATATGTATCACGGTGTTGCCCCAGTAGCCATGTGGGAATTGCTGGCGGGCACGGCCTAGGCGAGACAGCTAGGAAATAGGAAGAGAATTAATGTTTTAGGAACTTGGGCCTTCATGAGGGACACACATCAGAGTAACATGAAAAGCCATTTCAAAATATAGATGTTCCATGAAAGAGCCACAAACGCATGGCAACTCCCCACACAGAAGGAGCCGAGAAACCAAAGAATGAGGCAGACAAATCAGTTTGTCGTTACATGGTTATTTTATTGGGGAATTTACAGACAGATGCCTGGTCTTGGGTGGCTGCAAGATAGGTAGCTCTCCGCACTGTGACCCTCCAACCCAAGGGCTCTGTATCATCAGGAAACGGAATAATGTTTCAGAGGGAATGTGTAGGAATTTGCTTAAGAGCAGGATTTACAGTAACTATGACTTCCTATCTAAGGGCAGGATTTATGAAAAGTACATCTTCCTCAACAGGAAACAATAGATAAACTGGAAACATTAGAAGCATTCCTAGAACAGGGGTTCATCAGAAGCCAACATGGCGGATTAGCTTCCGAGATGAAGTTCCTTTGGCTTCCACAATAGGTCTGGGGCTCATCCCCCAGGATACCAATTCCCTACAAATGTCATTGGTGATCATGGGCTTCTTTTTCACAGTGGCCATCAGAACACTGGAGGCCAGGTTTGCGCCCCGCTCCCCAAGTCAGGTGTGTACAAGCTGCGGCCCAGCGTGTGACTTGCATGCTATTATCACTCCTGGCTCACCTTGCTTTCCGTCCCATATTTTCCATTTGCCTATTTTCTTACTGATTTTCAGTTTAGTCTTGCTAAATTGGCTGGGTGCGGTGGTGCGTGCCTGTAACCCCCGCACTTTAGAAGCAGCCTTGAATTCTTTTTTACAATGTGGAGAATTCTTTAGAAGCTGCTTTAGAAGTAGCCTTGAATTCTTTTTTATATTGCGGTAAGTGAATGAGTAAATATAATGCGACTGGATAGAGTTTTCTTTTTCTTTTCGTTTCTTTTTTTTTTTCTGAGACTGAGTCTCATTCTGTTGCTCAGGCTGGAGTGGAGTGGTGCAATCTCAGCTCACTGCAACCTCTGCCTCCTGGGTTCAAGTGATTCTCCTGCCTCAGCCTCCTGAGTAGCTAGGATTACACGCATGTACCACCACACTCAGCTAATTTTTGTTTTTTTAGTAGAGATGGGTTTTCACCATGTTGGTCAGATTGGTCTCAAACTCCTGACCTTGTGATCCACCCACCTCAGCCTCTCAAAGTGCTGGGATTACAGGTGTGAGCCTGAATTCTTTTTTACAATGTGGAGAATAAGTCAATGAGTGAATAATAATGGGACAGGCCAGATTTTTCCATAAAGAAATGTTCTATCTTTTCCAGGACCTTTTTCTCTCCCTACAGAATCCCAGTGCTATGCTGTTCTCTCCCAATCTCACGAACCTAGTCTCGAAACCATCGTTAATAGCCAGAATAAACGTAAATCAACGTGTTACCATTCTGAGAGGTATCTGCCTTTTCTCTTATAGCAACATAAGATGTACTACATCTTAAAACAATTTCAGATATCAAGGAAGCAGACAAAAGTAGTGGAAGTAATCAGAGACAACTGTCTTCCCAATACTGCAAGTATTATACCACTCACCTAGAATTATTTCTGCTTGGGACATTTTAAAGGAGAGTTGAATGGTTTCAATAACAATGTTAATTCACTGCTTTTAAACTTTAAAAAAATTTTTTTAGAGACAGGTCCTGCTGTGTCACCTAGGCTGGAGTGTAGTGCAATGGCATCATCATAGGTTACTGCGGCCCCAGATTCCCAGGCTCAAGTGTTTTTCCCACCTCAGCTTCCTGAGTAGGTGAGACTACAGGTACGCACCACCGCACCTGTCTAATTTTTTTATTTTATTTTTTTGTACAGACGAGGTCTCATTGTGTTGTCCAGGCTGGTCTCCAACTTCTGAGCTCAAGTGATCCTCCTGCCTCTGCCTCGGAAGTGCTGGGATAACAGGCATACACCACTGCACCCAGCCAACTTATTGCTTTATTGATAGACTTCTGTGAGTCAGGTGAATAACCAAATGAATAAAGATGATGAAGAAAGAGATTACTGTGAGAAAACTGAAAGATGATTTGGAGAGAGATAAGTAGGCACCGACTATCCATTAATGTAGACAGGAGATAGAAGAGATCCAAAGTATTAATGGAGAAAATGCTAAACAAGAATGTCTCGACTATTGTTAGTCCAGATTGAGAGACTGAGGGTGAACTTTAAATCACAGGGCCATACACGTAAAAGCAGGAGTTGCTGTGGGGTTGCTCTGCATTTTAGAGAGAATTTTGACCTCTTCGTTTGGACTCCCCTATGTGGACTCAGTATCAAGGTCACTGTGAAGGGTTAAACTGTGTCTCCCCAAAAAGATATGTTGAAGCTCGAACTTCCAGCACATGCGAACATGGACTTGTTAGGTTGCAGATATAATCAAGTTAAAAAATGAGGTCCTACTGGATTGTGGGGGTCCTCCTCCAGTGTAAAAAGGGTTTCCTAGGGTTATTCAGGGCACAACCTGTACAGCAGAATGAGGTGGCCCTGGGAGCAACATGGCACATGCTCAAGCGAGGTATTGTTGGCAGTATTTATTTATTTAGAGACAGAGCTCAGCTCTGTCGCTCAGGCTGGAGTGCAATGGCGTGATCTCAGCTCACTGCAGCATCTGTCTCCTGAGTTCAAGCGATTCTCCTGCCTCGGCCTCCCAATAACTGGGATTACAGGCACCTGCCACCATGCCTGGATCATTTCTTTTGTATTTTTATTAGAGAAGGGCTTTCCCCATGTTGGCCAGGCTGGTCTCAAACTCCTGGCCTCAAGTGATCGCCCTCTGCCCCCACCCTCAGCCTCCCAAAGTGCTGGGATTTCAGGCATGAGCCACTGAACCCAGAGTTGGAAGTATTTAAAGGGAAGAAGTTAGAGTTCTTGTTTAAAAGAAAAGGATGACCCTTCCCAGAGAGAATGTAAGATATGGATGGTTTAGTTTGTATCAGGCCAGTGACCAAAGATGACTTAATAACTATTCATGGGGCCAGGCACAGTGGCTCACACCTGTAATCCCAACACTTTGGGAGGCCAAGGCAGGAAGATCACCTGAGGTCAGGAGTTCGAGACCAGCCTGACCAACATGGAGAAACCCCATCTCTACTAAAAATACAAAATTACCTGGGTGTGGTGGTGGACACCGTAATCCTAGCTACTCAGGAGGCTAAGGCAGGTGAATCACTTGTACCTGGCAGGCGGAGGTTGTGGTGAGCAGAGATCACACCATTGTACTCCAGCCTAGGCAACAAGAGCCAAACTCCATCTCAAAATAAATTATTTATGGGACATACACTTATATATTTGTACATTTATACATAAACATATACATATAAATCTATATACGTGTAAATTATTTTCACAATGGCCATTGGAACATGGGGAACCAGGTTCTGATATATATGGATTGAATTTTTCAATAAAATAAAATTGTTTTATTGTACAAATTTTTCTTATGGTTGACTTTTTTTCCTTTGTAGATACATATTTTAGTTCAAACTAGATTTAAATGAACTTTTTTACAAGAGAGGATGGAAGTGGAGATTTGAGAAAAAGCAAAATAAATAAATAAGAGAGAGAACTTGCTATTAATAAACCTGCCAGGAAAGGAAATGAGATTTCAGAAATATGCTGCGTGTGATATAAAATCCAAGATTTCTTTTTAAAAGGAGGGCATTATTCACAGGAGTATGAAAGTGATCATTTTATTATGCTTCAAACGTATTTAAGACCTAAAGAGACAGTGTGTCTTCCTTTTCAGCTATAAAAAAATACAAAAGAAGAAACACGCCACACCTGCATGTCTAAAATATTCATGGCCTAAACTTGCTCCAGACCTCCTACGTCCTACACCTTCAGTTATTTTCTGTCCCCCGGGGCAGGATGGGGAGATCATACATTTACCCACTGTTTCCCAAAAGATTTCACATTTCACAGATTAAATGGCTTACGATCCCAAAAGTTTAGGATTAAAACAAAATTCTCATGAAAGAAAGGTATAGGTAAAAGAGTGACAGGAGATGGAGTGGGTGACGAAGCAGATTAGGAGCCCTGGGGTCTGATGCTATTTCTGGTTCTCTTGGTAAACCCCATGGTAACCTACCAGTCTCCTGGTGAGGCTTTAACCAGGTCTCAACAGAAAGAACCAGGACTTTATTGAGGGTGTCCAGCCCCAAATTCAGTTATGTGGAGCTCTATAGTAAGTACAGGGTCTGAAAGGAGAGTCATTAAAGACCTTCTATATATCAGACACTAAAAATAAAAACTCAGCTGGCAGAATAGCTCATGCCTGTAATCCCAGCAATTTGGCAACTGCTTGATCCCAGGAGTTGGAGGTGACAGTAAGCCATGATCAAGCCACTGCACTCCAGCCTGGGTGATAGAGTGAGACTCTGTCTCAAAAGATAATAATAAATAAATAAATAATGAAAATAGGCCAGGTGCAGTGGGTCATGCCTGTAATTCTGGTACTTTGGGAGACTGAGACAGGTGGATCGCTTGAGCTCAGGAATTCAAGACCAGCCTGGGCAGCGTGGTGAAGCCCCGTCTCTACAAAACATACAAAAATTAACTGGGCATGGTGGCATGGGCCTGTGGTCGCAGGTATTTGGGAGCCTGAGGTGGAAGGATCACTTGAACCTGGGAGGCAGAAGTTACAGTGAGCTGTGATTATGCCACTGCACTCCAGCCTGGGTGATGGAGTGAGACCCAGTGTCAAAATAAGTAAATAAATAAAAGAAAGAGAAATACAAACTAAAGTAGAACACATCTTTCCCTTTGGGAGTTAAATTATATGCCATATGCGCTTGGGCAATACCAAACCTCTACTGGCCTCATGTATAAAATGGGGATTGTTAATAATCTCATTTCAAAGATAAAGTTCCTGGGGAAGATGGTAGGTTTCCCTTAAAGGTTAGCCTTCCTCTCCCACTTCAAGATGTGACTTGAGGATGGCTTCCTGACCCCAAACCCTCTCTGTGACTACTGCCACCTCATGGTAGTGTATTTAATAATGGATTTAGATTATTGGATGTGAAAAAACAAGATCATGTTGAAAATACTGTTATAAATCTAATTACATTCATTTAGTCTCTATTAGAAAACTTGCTACTAATTTGTTTATTTTTTCCACTCCTGGTTAGTATTCAGTCCTTCACTCTTCTTTTTTTTATTGTGGTAAAATACACATAATACAAAACTTATTATTTTAAATGTACAGTGCAGTAGCATTAAGCACAATCACAAGGCCAGGAGTGGTGGTTCACGCCTGTGAAACCAGCACTTGTGGGAGGCCAAGGCGGCAGGTCACTTGAGGTCAGGAGTTCAAGATCAGCCTGACCAACACGGTGAAACCCCAACTCTACTAAAAACACAAAAACAAGCCAGGCATGGTGGTGGATACCTGTAATCCCAGCTACTCAGGAGGCTGAGGCAGGAATCACTTGAACCCCAGAGGGTGAGGTTGCAGTGAGTTGAGATTGTGCCACTGTACTCCAGCCTGGGCGACAGAATGAGACACCATCTCGTGGGGGCGGGGGGAGTAAGAAAGAAGGACCAGAAGCAAGGATCGAAGAAGAAGGAGAAGGAGGAAGAAGAGGAGGAGAGAAGGGGGAGAAGGGGGGCGAGGTAGGAAAGAGGAGGAGAGGGAGGAGAAAGGGCAGAAGAAAAAGAACCAGAAGCATGGATGGAAGAAGAAGAGGAGGAGGAGAAGCAGCAGCAAGGGGAAGAGGAGGAGGAAGAGGAGGAGGGAGAGAAGGAGAGAAGGAGATGAGGAGAGGAGGAAGGGAGGGAGGAGGAAGAGGGAGGAGAAAGGAGGAAGGAGAAAGAAAGAAAAAGAGGGGGAGGAAGGAGGAAGAAGAAGAAGAAAACTGAGGGAAGTACACATCTTACAGGTCAAAAGACAGTGTGGTATTAGCACAAGGATGGGTCTCTAGACCAGCAGAATTAAACAGAGTGAAGAAACAGATCCAAACATATATAGCCACCTGACTCCTCTGTAATTCACTGAAGAAGGATGGTCTTGGAATAAATGATACTGAGGCATTTGGATAACCTTGCCTCTGTCTCATGTTACATACAAAAAGTATATTGTAACAGATCACAGACCTAAGCAATCAAATTTCTAGAAGGAAATATAAGTGAGTAGAGTATCTTTGTGACCTTAGATAGGAAAATATTTCTTAAACAAAACACAAAAAGACAAGATGCATACATTGTTAGAACATGTGGGAAAGGGGGTAAAAAAGATTGAGAAATTACCTTCATTAAAATTGAGAGTGAAATAGGAAGACATAGACTGAAAGAATAGATATTTGCACTATACACAACTGACAATGGGTTCATATCCAGAATATGTTAAGAACTCCTATAATAAACAAGAAAAAGAGACTTAATCACATTTTTAAATGGTCAAAAGACTTAATCAGACACTTTAACCAAAGAAGATGTTAAAATAACACACAGATGAAAAGGTGCCAACACCCATTAGTCACCACAGAAATTCAAATTAAAACTACAACTCAGTACCTTTTATCTACTAACAGGATGGTTACAAAAAGACTGACAATTGGCTGGGAGCAAGGGCTCACACCTGTAATCCCAGCACTTTGGGAGGCAGAGGCAGGAGGATCACCTGAGGTGAGCAGATTGAGACCAGCCTGGCCAACATGGTGAAACACCATCTCTACTAAAAAAACAAAAATTAGCTGGGTGTGGTGGTGTGCGCCAGTAATCCCAGCTATTTGAGAGGCTGAGGCAGGAGAATCCCTTGAACCTGGGAGGTGGAGGTTGCAGTGAGCCGAGATCACGCCATTGCACTCCAGCCAGGGCAATGAGAGCAAAACTCTATCTCAAAAAAAAAAAAAGACTGACAATAACAAATTTTGGTAAGAACATTAGGCATCTGGAGCTCTCTTAAATGGCTCTTGGAAGCATAAGTAGGTACAACCAGTTTAGAAATTGCTTGCCAGTACTTTCTAAAGCCAAAGTTACATATCCTTTCTGACCCAATAATTTCACTTCCAAATATAAGCAGAGTGGCAAGGAGTGCATCTGTCCACCGAGAGACATGCACAGGAAAGCTCACGGAAGCTTTATTTAAATGAGCGTAAAATTGGAAACAACTCAAATGTCTACCAAGAGTAAAAATGATAAATTGTGAAATATTAATACAAAGAATTTGTGGTATCTTCTGCACTGTCAGGAAAAAGAACTATGAATCTCACAGACATAATGTTGAATAAGTCAAAAGTAAAAGAGTGTATACTGTATGATTTTACTTAAAGCTTAAAATCAGGCAAAACTACTGAAAGGTGATAAGAGTGAGAATAATGGCTCCATTGGTGGAATACTAAATGAGAAGGCAGGGAAGGAGCCCTCTGAGGTCCTGGCCATGTTCCAGATTTTGATGGTCACACTAGTTAGAAAGGTATACGCATTTATGAAATTGTATTATATGTAAAATTCACACTTAAGATTTGTGCCCCTTTCTCTACGTAAGTTATATTTCCAATTTAAAAGCAACCATTAAATCACAATCTTTTTTTTTTCTTTTGAGACAGGGTCTTGCTCCGTCACCCAGGGCGAAATGCAGGAGGAGGCAGGAACATGGCTCACCGCAGCCTCAAACTCCTGGACTCAAGCCTTCCTCCTACCTCAGAATACCATGTAGCTGGGACCATAGGCACACACTGCCATGCCTGGCTAACGTTTTCATTGTATTGTGGAGACTCGGTCTCACCATCTTGCGAAGGCTGGTCTTGAACTCCTGGGCTTAAGTGATCCTCTCACCTGAGCCTCTCAAAGTGCTGTCAATACAGATGTGAGCCCCGACACCCAGTCAGCAACATTGTATTGAATGTCAGACATTCTATAGAAAAACTGCAGGGGCGCTGGATGATGCCATCTTCTATCCCTCGGGGTTCAAAGTGCAAACGGAAGGTGAAGTTCATCTCAGTGACCTACGCTTATCTCCAATACTCTTCCCTTCAGCGCTTACTACCTCTATGCCTTCCAGCAGATGGTTTTGGCATTATATCTTGTTTTTCTAGATTTCCTTGATGGGAGCATGGTCTGCTACAAACTATACCCTTCTAGCCAAAATCAGAAATATTTTCATTCAAGTATAAACATCAGGCTGGGCACAGTGGCTCACATCTGTAATCTCAGCACTTTGGGAGGGTGAGGTGGATGAATCACTTGAGCCCAGGAGTTAGAGACCAACCTGGACAATATAGTGAAACCCTGTCTCTACAAAAAATATAAAAATTGGCTGGGCACACCAGCTACTCAGGAGGCTGAGGTGGTAGGATTGCTTGAGCCCAGAAGGTAAAGGCTGCAGTGAGCTGTGATCACACCACTGCCCTCCAGCCTGGGTGACAGAGTGAGACCCTGTCTCAAAAAAAAAAAACCGACATTAAAGATATAGTAATGCTCACAGAAGTTACGCTTTTAACATTGGCATTTCAAGAGTTAAACACAGGTGGCAGCAGTTCTGAAGAAAAGAGGAAGTGCTAATAGCCTCATTTTATAAAGTGGTCTGTGATGATTCTAGAAATAAAAGTACAGGCAAGTTACTAAGAGGCTGAACCTGCACAATTCATGGGATGTGATCCAAATGTGCTTTGCTTTATTTTTCCATTACTCCTTGCAAGTGTCTTCAGTGTTGTTCTGCTTCTCCTGCTCCAGATGACATCTCGGACTAAACCCATGACATTTCTGCTCCCTGCCAGGTAATAGACATACCACTGTCGGAACGGTCCAACAGGTTCTGGCAGGTGCCTAAAACGGTCTGTTTCTTTCATGGTACTTGCAGAGGCCGACCTATGAGCATCTCGCTGGGTGAAATACCTGTGATGTGAGTGGTGGCTCACCTTCAGCTCCCCCTTCCACTCCACCCCTGGTTCTCTAGCAACCCACTTAAGAAGGAGGCTGATTATTTGCATCCATCACCTTCCCAGTCTCTCCTCTTAGGCAGGACTTTAAGTGGCTCCAGAGTTCACTCTGCCATGTGGTCCACATCTGGTCCATTGGAAACACTCATGCTGTAGGAGAATGCAGTTATCGCTGAGTGGAACAGCCACCCTCTCGCATTCCACCTTCCAAGCTGCTTCCTGGCTCACCATCTAACCTTTGGTGTCCTTCAGACTTCCTAGACTAGGAATTGATACTAGTCCACTCTGTCCCCCAAATCCCTGGGGATACATTGGGACCCCCCCCACCCGCCCCCACCATTTGGTCCAGGGAAAGTTCTCTTATGCTTATTTTGAGGAAATGAGGCAGGTAATCCCTGTCTCAGCCCCTTGGTGGGATATGTGGATGAGGCTCATATTCAACCTTCTCCAAAGAAATCTTCCTCGCACAATGCTCTCATCCACTCCACTCCAGCGCTTTTATATACTCCACGAAGTAGTGGGTAAGGAGGAGCTTGAGAGTCATTAAAACAGGTGTTGACCATTTCCTTTGAAATCCGCATACAGGACTTGGCTTCGCATCCATTTTGGCATCTATCTTATTGGCCCCTTGGTCAAAATGAGGATGGGAAGCATCCTACTTTCCCAATGTTACAAATACATTGCTTCAGGTTATGATTATGGCAAATAGAACAACCGAAGGTCTCAAATGCAAATGCATAGCATGGCAGGCGGCTAAAGCCAGGCATGAAACACACTTTGACATGAGAAAGACTATTGGACTTGCTCTGTCAATTTTAATTTTCCCACATGGGTATGGGGAAATATTATGTTTGCTATAAGAAAAGCAAGAGACCATTGATGAGAAGTGGCAATTTACACTCAGCCTCAGCACCGAAGAGCAATAAGGAGTGGGGGCACCTGGGGAAAGCAGGAAATCCAGTGACTGACGGTCGTTATTCAGCTCAGGTCGACAGCTGCCATAAAATAGTGCAAACCTAGTTTAAATATTTGATTATTTTTCAAGACAGGCAGGAAAATCTACGTTTTTATATTTAACTTGATCTTTTAAATGTTGGCTCAAACTTCTTTTCGACGGTGTGCAAGTCAAACACTACCCATTTATGCCCCCTATAAGAGAGACACTAAAACAGTGAGCTGAAAACTCACGTTGCACAGCAGAAAGTCAGCAAATACCTCTTTAAACTGATGCATTTACAAATAGTGATTTCAGCACAGTAGTTAGCCCTGTGAAGAAAACTGCAGAAACGAAAAGCCTAATGGGTTGAGTGATTATCTTTAAGAACAGTATAAGAAAAACTATAGTTTTATTGTTTATACTATTTTTGTTGTTTAAATTTTGTTATTACCTTGGGGAAAAAATTAAAAATAAAAAGGAATCAAAAATCCCTCCACAAAAACCCAACTCCTTTGATTTCCTTAGCTGGAACATGTGTTTCTATCATCAGAAAACAGAAAGCGCCACATCCCTGCTGCACCAAGCCCATAACAGCAACTCCACCCGCTCTGCAGAAATGATAACGGTGCAACGCTTCATCAAGTTCTGTGCCCAGCTTCTGCATCTCTATCCTCCTGTCTCACACTGGGTTGCTCAATTCCTTGTTCTTTGCACATGCCTAATTCTTTCTGGCGCCTCAGGGAGGGCGATGACCATATCTGAGGACTTGCAGAGCATCAAGGACCACATGGAGCAGCCTGGAGGCCTCCTCCAGCCCCAGCCAATATTCAGTGACTACCATGGCATTTTATCACCAAGCTTTCTACCGCCTCCCACTGCCCCAGCCTCAATAATCTATCACCAACCTTGTGGCTACATCTCTGCTCACAAAACCCTCTGAGATAGCCACAACCACCCCCACTCACACCTCTAGAATACCTCTGTCTCTGTGGGTTCTCCATCTAGATTACAGGACCACAAGTTTGTATCCTCCCTTTTGCAGAACCTCTCCCCCATCCTTGAAACAAGAGTCATTTGTCATCAGCTTTCTTCCAACAAAAAGATGGCCCAGAAAGATGGTCCAGGGATTACTCCTATCCCAGAATGATATAAACTACAGGACTTGTGTTTTAGTAAAAATGGCTAGGCTGGGCACTGTGGCTCATGCCTGTAATCCCAGCACTTTTGGAGGTGCAGGTGGATGGATCACTTGACATCAAGAGTTTGAGATCAGCCTGGCCAAAATGGTAAAACTTCGTCTCTACTAAAAATACAAACATTAGCCGGGTGAGGTGGCAGTTCCCTGTAATCCCAGCTACTTGGGAGGCTGAGGCAGGGAGAATTGTTTGAACCTGGGAGACGAAGGCTGCAGTGAGCCAAGATCACACCACTGCACTCCAGCCTGGGTGACAGCGAGACTCCATCTAAAAAAAAAAAAAAAAATGTATATATATATATAGCTAACAGTGGTTGAGTGTTTTACTTCATGCTGGGCAATGTTCTAATCTCTGTGATTTAGGTACATTTATCCATTTTAAGCCAAGGAAACTGAGGCACAGAAAAGTTAAATAACCTGCTCAAAGCAAAGACTTAGTAAGTGGCAAAGTACTTGCATTGCTTTTGTTGTTGCTGTGAGACAGGGTCTCACTCTCTCACCCAGGCTGGAGTACAATGATGCAATTGTGGCGCACTGCAGCCCAGTCTTCCTGGACTTAAGAAATTCTCCTGCCTCAGCCTCCTACGCAGCTGGGACAACAAGCGTGCACCATCATGCCTGGCGAATTCTTTTTTTGTACTTTTGTAGAGATGGGGTTTCACCATGCTGCCAGGCTGGCCTGCAACTGCTGAGCTCAAGCGATCCTCCTGCCTTAGCTTCCCAAAGTGTTGAGATTACAGGCGTGAGTCATCATACCTGGCCACAAAGCCTTTGTTTTAACGCTCCAGATTTTCTTTTATTGTTTATTCGACTCCAGATCCTGTGCTCTTACTACTAGAATTATATAGTATTTTGATATCAAACAACACATGAATGCAAAACAATACACCCATAAAATAGGATGTAATCCCCAAAATCTAGTTTTATTGCATCTAGAGAATCTTTATTCACAATGAAAAGAGTTGAACATCATGGACAGGTTTGAATACATTCAGTATTTATACTCTTACCTCCCCCCACCATTACAAATTGTCTAAATGGCATTCTGAGCCTTTATGAATTCAATTAAAAAGATGAATTCCAAGACCTGCTCGCTAGAGGTCGCTCTCCTAACAGTGAGGTCCAGTTAGTCTTACTAGAGAAATAAGACAGCAGAGTTGGCCAAGACAGTGATGGCAGCAGCCATCAATGTGACCAGCAGATGGCAATAGAGTACCATAGATCCTGAGATGGCATTAGCGTCCCATCGATCCTGAGGTGGAGCTTTCGCTAAACAACTTCACTAAGCATATCACATCTGTCAAGGAAGGTTATGCAAGCTTATTATCTTCATAAATATTTAACTATAATGCTATTTGGTTGTCAAGATAGTTTACCCAAAACTCATGCACAACTTATCTTATGGGAAAACTAAGTAAAATCCGTTAATAGAAATAAAGTAATGAAGGAAAAAAATAAGAGGATTGATTGACAGGAATGACAACTCAGACTTGATTTTGAGGTTGTTTCTGGATAGCTTTCACCAAAAACCATAGACCCATCTAAGATCTGGGACACAAGGAGAGATTGTGACTTCCAGCGTTTTCCATTGGCCCTCATCAAGGTGCTCCCGAAGTTTTTAGTGTCAAGAGAGGTGTCGATATAGACCAGGTTACCTGAAGACTTGGCTATGTTAGAGGAACCCAGAACACAGGTCCATGGCCTTTTCAATCATGTTAGGTGTTGGAGGCCACGTCAGCCCCCAAGGATCCACCCTACAACTTTATAAAGAATTTGTTGGTTGGGCATGGTGGTTCATGCCTATAATCCCAGCACCTTGGGAGGCTGAGGCAGGCAGATTACGAGGTCAAGAGATCAAGACCATCTTGGCCAACACGGTGAAACCCATCTCTACTAAAAATATAAATATTAGCTGGGTGTGGTGGTGCATACCTGTAATTCCAGCTACTCGGGAGGCTGAGACAGGAGAATCGCTTGAATCTGAGAGGCAGAGGTTGTGATGAGCCAAGATTGCGCCACTGCACTCCAGCGAGGAGGAGGAGGAGGAGGAGGAGGAGGAGGAGGAGGAGGAGGAGGAGGAGGGGGAGGGGGGGAGGAGGAGGAGGAGGGGGAGGGGGAGGGGAATAATTTTTTAGACACCAGTTGCTTACTTCAGAGTTCTAGTTCCCACACTGTCAGGGAGTCCACAGCAACCCTGCCCACAACTTACCTCCAGGACTTTGCTTAATTTCTGTGGAAAGTGATCTCAACTTCTCACTTCACATACAGATGCAACCGGCATGAGACATTGCTAGAAGTCAACAACCTTCTGTGTGTAGTATAGCTTACACTATTCTACTTACTGCTCACTTCATAAATACAACATTCCAAGAGCACAAGGCTATCTGGTAAGGATGAGTATGGAGAGAAATATTAACATCTTTCTACTGTAATGATTTAGCTGGAATAACTAAAACTTATATTTCCACTTAGAAAGACTTTGCTTTTTCTTTTTTCTTTTCTTTCTTTTTTTTTTGAGACAGAGTTTAGCTCTTGTTGCCCAGGCTGTAGTGCCAATGGTGCAATCTTGGTTCACCGCAACCTCCACCTCCCATGTTCAAGTGATTCTCCCGTCTCAGCCTCCTAAGTAGATGGAATTACAGGAGCCTGACACCACACCTGGCTAATTTTGTATTTTCAGTAGAGATGGGGTTTCTTCATGTTGGTCAAGCTGGTCTGAAACTCCCGACCTCAATTGATCCACCTGCCTCGGTCTCCCAGAGTGCTGGGATTACAAGTGTGAGCCACACGCCCAGCCAGCCTTTTTTTTAAATAGAGATGGAGTGTCACCATGTTGCCCAGGCTGGTCTCCAACTTCTGGGCTCAAGCAATCCTTCGGCCTCTATGGTAGGATATCAGGTGTGAGTCACCATGCCTGACCTCAAGATTCTACTTTGCCCCAAGTAAAACCTACCCCACTTTATCAGCACTGTAGAGGCGGTTGATAAGTGGCACTTCCCTAGAAGGACCAAGTACTGAGAATAACAGTCACATGCTTAAATGACAACGGAGACCAGCGGCAACTGGTCATTTTACTTTAAAAATTTTTGCTCATTTTAGTTTAAAAAGTATGTCTTTTAAAAGCTTAGTATTTTTTAAGTATATTCTTTTAAACATACACTTTATATCTTGAGACATAAACCAAGAAAAGTGAAAGCACTGAGGGAAACTACATTTTAGGCAGGCTGGGATCCTTAGATCATTCCCAGAGGAGAGACTGTAAGGAACCAAAGAGCTCAACCAAAAGACACAGCATATTTCTGGAACCATCTGTGCACATCTTCTGAGTGCCTTTGCAGAGGATATCCCTTCTCCTTGAACTGTCCTCTCTGCCTCCTTGTTCTGACTATAAATCCTACTCATCATTTAAAGTTAATTTCATTTTGAGACAGTCTCGCTCAGTTGCCCAGGCTGGAGTGCAGTGGCGTGATGTCAGCTCACTGCAACCTCTGCCTCCCGGGTTCAAGAGATTCTCCTGCCTCAGCCTCCTGAATAGCTGAGATTACAGATGCGTGCCACCATACCCAGTTAATTTTTCTATTTTTAGTAGAGACTGGGTTTTGCCATGTTGGCCAGGCTGGTCTTGAACTCCTGGCCTCAAGTGATCCACCTGTCTCGGTCTCCCAAAGTGCTGGGATTACAGGCATGAGCCAACCTGCCCGGTCTAAAGTTAAATTTAAATAGTTCCTCACCTGCAAAATATTCTCCAACCTCCTCAACCATGGTCAGAATCAACACCTCTGACCTCTCTTTCCTCAGTATGTTTTACAAACTGCCATCATTTTAAACGAGCTGTCTCATAGTAACAAAAGCAAACAAACTGCCATTATTAAAGAGTTTACCAAATTAAGTCATTGCCAGGCAAGTGACTTGAGGAAGTGAGCATAGGAGGTGAGAAGACAGGCTCCAGCAGCTGACCTTGGTGCTGATTCTTGGTTCTCTCACCTACTAGCTGTGTGGTCTGGAGTACGTCATTCAACTTTACTCAGCCTCCTCTCCTCATCCATAAAATAGAGGTAACAGGTCCAGGCGTGGTGACTCAGGCCTGTAACCCCAGCACTTTGGGAGGCTGAGGCTGGAAAACCACTTGAGCCCAGGAGTTCAAGGCCAGCTTGGGCAATATAGTGAGACCACATTTCCACAAACATTTTTGAAAATTAGCCAGGCATGGTGGTGTGTGACTGTGGTCCCAGCTACTTGAGAGGCTGAGGCCAGAAGATTGCTTGAGCCTGGGAGGCCGAGGCTACGGCCAGCTGTGATCATGCCATTGCACTCCAGCCTGGGTGACAGACTGACCCTGTCTCAAAAAAAAAAAAAAAAAAAAATGAAAGTAACAACATTTTTTTTGTTTGTTTTAGACGGAGTTTCGCTCTTGTTACCCAGGCTGGAGTACAATGGCACGATCTCGGCTCACCGCAACCTCCACCTCCTGGGTTCAGGCAATTCTGCCTCAGCCTCCTGAGTAACTGGGATTACAGGCACGTGCCACCATGCCCAGCGAATTTTTTGTATTTTTAGTAGAGATGGGGTTTCACCTTGTTGACCAGGATGGTCTCAATCTCTTGACCTCGTGATCCACATGCCTCGGCCTCCCAAAATGCTGGGATTACAGGCTTGAGCCACTGCGCCCGGCCTGAAAGTAACAATCTTATCTTAGTGGTTGGGATGATTAAATAATATAAAATATAAAAAGTCCTCCATAAAAGGTTAACTTTTTATAGGTTGCCCTACTAGATTGTTTGCTTCTCACTGTATCAGAATCACTGGGAAGATTTAAAAATAAATAAATAAATAAACTGATGTCCAGGCCCTACCCAAGACCTATTTTAAAAGACTGTTGAGGCCAGGCATGATGACTCACACCTGTTATTTCAGCACTTTGGGAGGCTGAGGTGTGTACATCACCTGCGGTCAGGAGTTCAAGACCAGCCTGATCAATATGGTGAAACCTTGTTTCTACCAAAAATACAAAAATTAGCCAGGCATGGTGGTGAGTGACTGTAATCCCAGCACTTTGGGAGGCTGAGGAGGGCGGATCACCTGAGGTCAGGAGTTTGAGACCAGCCTGGCCAACATGGAGAAACGCCGTCTCTATTAAAAGTACAAAAAATTAGCCCGGCGTGGTGGCACATGCCTGTAATCCCAGCTACTTGGGAGGCTGAGGCAGTTGAATTGCTTGAACTCAAGAGATGAAGGTTACAATGAGCTGAGACGGTGCCATTGCACTACAGCTTGGATGACAGAGCAAGACTCTGCCTCAAAAAAAAAAAAATCTATTCTTAATAAACTGAAGTAGGCTAATATATGATTGTGGCTGTTGTCTGTAATGAAATAAAATCCCTACATAGCCCATTCCTATGTGTGCCTTGTTATAACTTCTTCATTCTCTTTCCACAATTACCGGCAAGAGACAGGAACTGACACTTCCTTTTTTGAAAGTGAAAAAGATGTATCAAGTGAAACTCTTTTTACTTTCACTCTTCATTGTCTTTTTGCCTTCTGCTTAAGTATGAACCACCAGAATCTAAATTTGGTGAGTATGGTTTTCCTGTAGTTAATATGGCGGGGGGGGGGGAATTTTAGACTGGGGGAGTAGAGAGCACATTGATACATTTATATAGCAATCAATCTTTTTTTGTTGTTAATATCCTCATTGAACGTTGCTGTTCTCACTTGCTTTAGTAATTTATTGCTTGGGGAAGGCCCCGTCCAGTCTCTACTAGTGAGGCACGGGCTTTTCATTCAGTCTCAGGTTTTTTGGGTGTTTTGTTTTGTTTTTGAGACAGAGTCTCACTCTGTTGCCCAGGGAGGCTGCACTCCACTGGAGTGCAGTGGCGTGATCTTGGCTCACTGGAATACCTCTGCCTTCCAGGTTCAAGCAATTCTCCTGCCTCAGCCTCCTGAGTAGCTGGGATGGCAGGCACACACCACCATGCCTGACTAATTTGGTATTTTTAGTAAAGACAGGGTTTCACCATGTTGGTCAGGCTGATCTTAAACTCCTGACCTCATGATCTGCCCACTTCGGCCTCCCAAAGTGCTGGGATTACAAGTGTGAGCCACCACGCCTGGCCTGGTCTCAGGCTTAAATTGTACTTAAATAACAACCACACACCTCGCCACTCTTGAGATCTGGGTGTGTTCAAACTTTTCAAATCCTTCCTGTAGCCAGGACCTAGGTTTAATGTATACCATATTTTCTCTTTTTTATTTTTTCTGGGAACAAATCTAGGAGGCTCTGACTCATTTCCTTGTCCCTGGGATCCCTTTATATGTGGTTCAGCCTTCTTTTTCCATTTCTAATTGTCTTAACCTTATCTGACTCTCCTTTTTTCTCTGCTTTTCTTATACCTCAAATGCAATTTTGCAAATAAAAATTCAAATGTATTTGAATCTATTTGCGACTACCTATAAATGATCAACTCACAAAGTATTGATATGAAGTATTGACATTTTCATTTACACTAGTAGTCTTCAAACACAGGCATACATGCACAGTAGTTAGGAAAGCTCAGTCTTTTCCATAGCTGATGCGAGGTCAGCTGCACAGCCACGTGGAAAAATGAAACTTTTCCTATAGCTCCCATACTTCCCACCGTAACAAAAAACTCATTCCAGGTGAATTATAATTTATGAAAGAGAAAGCAATAAAGCTTCTGGAAGATAAAATAGAAAAATATTCATGACTTTAGAATACGAAAGTATCTCTTAAACAGGATTTAGAAGACTCTCTCAATAAAGGAAATAATTGAGAAATTGCTAAAGAAAAAATAAAAACAAATAAATATTGGTGAGAAGAATGTTTGAGAGCACAAATAAGGAAAACCTAAAAAAAACAAATGAAAAAGTGTATTTTATTACCTTTCTGCTTTTCATCAAAACACAATTAAAGTTATGAAAAGATAAACTAAACAGGAGAGCATATTGGCAACTGGTATAATTGAGTAAATACTATATGAAGAACCTCTACAAATTAGGCAGACAAGCTAATAGAAAGTGGCCAGCACTTTGGGGAGGCCGAGGTGGGGGAATACGAGGTCAGGAGATTGAGACCATTCTGGCCAACATGGTGAAACTCTGTCTCTACCAAAAATACAAAAATTAGCCAGGCGTGGTGGTGCATGCCTGTAGTCCCAGCTACTCAGGAGGCTGAGGCAGGAGAATCCCTTGAACCTGGGAGGTGGAGGCTGCAGTGAGCTGACATCGTGCCGCTGCACTCCAGCCTGGGCAACAGAGCAAGACTCTGTCTCAAAAAAAAAAAAAAAGGAAGAAAGAAAAGAAAAGAAAAAAGTGCCCAAGAGACTTGAATGATAATTTAATAACCAATAAACATTTGAAAGGGGGTCCAAATTCATTTGTCAAATCATAATGCAAATTATAATGGCAATGAGATACCACAACATGTCCAAGGGACAAAATGTAAAGAGTGGACAACAGCATTTTGGGTAAGGATAAGAAGAAATGAGAAATTTCATACACTGTGAGTGTAAGCTGGTAGAACTATATTGGGAAACATTGGCATTATCTGCTAAAGTTGAGTGTATGCATACTCTCTGACGCTATAGCTTAACTCCCGCTGTGTATGTATCTAACAGAAACGCATGCTCACATACGCAAAAGACATGTACAACACTGGTCTCCAACCTTTTTAGCACCAGGGACCAGTTTAATGGAAGACAAATTTTCCATGGGTGTGCGAGGCAGTGTGGTAGGTTTCGGGATAAAACTGTTCCACCTCAGATCATCATTCTTTTATTTCTTTTCTTTTTTCCCTGAGACAGAGTTTCGCTCTTGTCACCTAGGCTGGAGTGCAATGGCATGCGACCTTGGTTTAACACAACCTCTGTTTCCCTGGTTCAAGCAATTCTCCTGCCTTAGCCTCCTGAGTAGCTGCGATTACACACCCGCCACCGCACCTGGCTAATTTTGCATTTTAAGTAGAGACTGGGTTTCTCCATGTTGGTCAGGCTGGTCTCGAATTCCCAACCTCATTTAAACCGGCTGCCTCAGCCTCCCAAAGTGCTGAGATTACAGGCATGAGCCACCACACCCAGCCCAGACCATCATTCTTATAAGGAGCACGCAACCTAGACCCCTTGACTGCACAATTCACAAGAGGGTCATGCTCCTGTAAGAAAGAATGCAATGCCTCCACTGATCTGACAGGAGGCAGAGCTCAGGCAGTAATGCTTGTGTCTGCCATTCACACCTCCTGTAAAGGCCGGTTCTTCACAGGCCACAAACAGGTACCAGTCAGCAGCCTGGCTGTTGGGGACCCCTGAGAATTTTCAGAACAGCATCACTCACAAGAAGCAAACTCTGGGGACAAATGCACATCACCAATAGAATCATCAAACAAATTGCAATGTATCTGTACATTGGAACTATACCATGGAAAGAGTCAATTACTGCTATATGCAAAACTCGGTTGGATCTCACAAACACAATGCATAGCATAAATACCAGGCATGAGATAACATGTACCATATGATTCTCTGTAAATAAAACTCAGAAACAGAATAGAAGATGGAATAGTATATGTTTAGAAGGAAGGATGCAGAGCGTGATTGGTGGCGAGCATAGAGCAGGCTTCTGGGATGCTGTTTGTGCTCTGTGTCTTAAGCAGGTGATGGTGATTGAGGTTGTTCACTGTGAGACAATTGTTTGAGCATTTATGATTTGTGCACTTTTCTCTGTGGATGTCATACCATTTATGTTATAGAAAAAAACTGTCTCAGAAAAAAGATAAATATATAACTATGGAAACTGACATAAGGTGAGAGCTGGTAGCAAGGTAAGGAAGAGTCTACTGAGAGCTGTACTGTTGGATAGCTAACATGCTTTAGTAGAGCCTACTTAAGGGCAGGTTTGGTCCTAAGGGCAGTGATATGAGCTTGGGCTAAGGTTAAATAGTTGTAGCTGGCTGGGTGCAGTGGTTTACACTTATAATTCCGGAACTTTGAGACACTGAAGTGGGAGGATTGCTCGAGCCCAGGAGTTTGAGACCAACCTGGGCAACATAGTGAGATCTTGTCTGTACAAAAAACTTTTAAACCAGCCAGGCATGGTGGCACATGACTGTGGTTTCAGCTACTTGGGAGGCTGCAGTGGGAGGAATCCAGAAGTTGAGGTTGAAGTCAACCATGATCACACCACTGCATTCCAGCCTGAGCCACAAAGCAGATCCGGAAGGCAAGAGAGAAAGAAAGAGAAATAGAGAGAGAAAGAAAGAAAGGGAAAGAAAGGAAGGAAGGAAGGAAAGAAGGAAATCTTAAAACATAGTCATAGCTGTGGCAAAATGAATGCTATAGAAGCTAGGGTACATGCATAGGCTGACCTAAAAATACCTCGGAACTTCCTGCCCGATCTGTAAGCTGATATAGAAGATAAGACTTTAAGAACAACCTTCTAGAGAAAGTTGATTAAAGATATCCACAGGGCATGACTTACTGAAAATAACTTTAATTGCTATCATTTAATGTTTTGCATTAAAGTTAGGCAAAGTTCTGTTTTATCTAGTTTTGTCATGGAATAATAAATTGTTAAGAGTTAATTTATGTAATATTGAGTAGAAGTTGCACTTAATGCAAGTTGTGGATTTGTATTTATAGTAATCTATAAATACCTAGGTGTCTCCTGAAATAGCTTTATTTTCTTCTTATGACATGAGCTACAGTTTCATTTGAACAAAGTGTTTTATGTTTCAAAGTGAACTATAACTCATTTATATGACTTCATTTTTCTTAGATTTCAATCAAGAAATCCTATTTTCAAATAATCACATTTTAATAGCCTAATAATGCAATAACATTTTGAATAACCAATTCCTAACCAATCATTATATTGTTTTTCCAAAGGTGGTTGGTCAGTGAAAGCCGTGTTGTTTCAAAGGCTGAAAGTTTCATGAAATAACTCGGATGAATCAAATTGGAAATTAAGAAGTTTTCATGGTCAGGGATGATATGTGACTGACTATCCACTTGATTGATTATATTCAATCTTAGAAGCACCTAAACCCACAGAAAGGGAAGCTGCTGATACAAATTTAATGATTCAGCAAAAACGAACTGGTGAGGAAGCAGCTTTAGGTCAAGTGGTCAAAAATCAACTGGGTGGCTCATGTCTGTAATCCCAGCACTTTGGGAGGCTGAGGCAGGCGGATCACCTGAGATCAGGAGTTTGAAATCAGCCTGGCCAACATGGTGAAACCCTGTCTCTACTAAAAATACATAAATTAGCTGGAAATGGTGGTGCACACCTATAGCCCCAGCCATTCCAGGAGGCTGAGGCAGGAGAATTGCTTGAACCTAGGAGGCAGATGTTGCAATGAGCCAAGATCACACCACTGCACTCCAGCCTGGGCAACAGAATGAGATTCTTTTCTGAAAAAAAAAAAAAAAAAAAAAAAATAGCTAGGCATGGTGGTGTGTGCCTGTAGTCCCAGCTACTCAGGAGGCTGAGGCAGGAGAATCACTTGAACCCAGGAGGTAGAGGCTGCAGTGAGCCAACATCACACCACTGCACTCCAGCCTGGGAGACACAGAAAGGCTCCATCTCAAAAAACAATAATAGTAACTGGAAAATGATATAACATTTTGGAAAGAGCAGTAGTCAAGCAATTAGAAGACTTATATTCTAGACCAAATTTTACCTAGTTCTGTGACCTTAGCCAGTCCTCTCCTTGTGCTCCATAAAATGGTGACTTCATACCTGATAACCTTTATGTAATTGAGCTGACAACGGTGAAATGTTTTCAAGAAGTGTTAGAGAAGGGTCAGTTAAAGTCAGGGTCAACATCACCCACTGGCCAAATTCTGCCTGCAAATATGTTTCTGTTTGGGTTGGTTCCATGATATTTTAAATTTGAATTAGCTGATCACATTTAAACTTTGGGAAACACCAAATGACACCCAGATTTCCAGCTTCCATTTAAAATAAATACTGCGGCAGTACATGGTGGTTCATGCCTGTAATGTCAGCACTTTGGGAGGCCAAAGTGGGTGGATCCCCTGAGGTCAGGAGTTGGACAACAGCCTGGTCAGCATGGCAAAACCCCATCTCTACTGAAAATACAAAAATTAGCTGGGCGTGGTGGCAGGTGTCTGTAATCCCAGCTACTCAGTAGGCTGAGGCAGGAGAGTCGCTTGAACCGAGGGGGTGGAGGTTGCAGTGAGGAAAGAAAGACAGAGAGAGAGAGAAAAGAAAAGAAATATAGCAACAATGGGCCTGCATTCTCATGTTCTAAAAGCTGTCTGGATTGGGAATAGCTGTTCTTTAGAGACAAGATGCTTTTCCTATTCTACCTGGTCTTTACATTTCTTATTATTGTCTCACACTGAAATCAACTGATTTAATCTCTCCCAGCTGAATTCCACTGATGCCACTCCCATGCTAGGGGGAATATCCACAGACATATATATGTAAACCAAAAGAGCTATACCCCAAGATGCCACCACATGGGGAGCCCAAACCTACTATGGCAAGGTGGAGTGGCCCTGGCTAAGATTCTTGGGTCAGAGCCATCTACCACCTGCGTTTCCCACGACGTAAACAACCACTTCCATACTTAGGGGAGGAGGGTCAATTTCACAATGGTCCTTGAGGTGAAGAGAGCAGAAAACTCAGACCACTGGTTCAGTATTGCTTCACTCAGCATTGTTATGGGCTATATTGTGCTCCACCCCCACACCCAAATGCGTATGTTGAAGCCCTAATCCCTAGTACTTCCAATTCTGAGGCTATTTGGAGGTAAGACTGTTAAAGGAATTTTTTTTTAAAAAAAACAGTCTAGTTCTTTCGCCAGGCTAGAGTACAATGGCGCCATCTCAGCTCACTGCAGCCTCCACCTCCCAGGTTCCAGTGATTCTCCTGCTTCAGCCTCCTGGGTAGCTGGAATTACAGGCACACACCACCACACCTGACTAATTTTTGTATTTTTAGTAGAGACAGAGTTTCACCACGTTGGCCAGGCTGGTCTTCAACTCCTGACCTCAAGTGATCTGCCCACCTCAGCCTCTCAAAGTGCTGGGATAACAGGTGTGAGCCTCTGTGCCTGGCCCCTAAAGAGGTAATTAAAGTAAAATGAGGCACATAGGTTGGCCCTGATCCAATAAGATTGGTATCCTTATAAGAAGAAGAGACCAGGTGTGGTGGCTCACATTATAATTCTAGCACTTAAGGAGGCCAAAGCAGGAGGATCACTTGAGCTCAGAAGTTTGAGACCAGCCTGAGCAACATAGTGAGACCGTCTCTACAAAAAAAAAAAAAAAAAAAAAAATTTTTTTTTACTTAGCCAGGGATGGTGGCACATGCCTGTATTCCCAGCCACTCAGGAGGCTGAGGTGGAAGGATCACCTGAGCCTGGGAAGTGAGGCTACAGTGAGCTGTGATTGCCCCACTGAACCCCAGTCTAGGTCACAGAGCAAGATCTTGTCTCAATTTTTTTAGAAAAATATTTTTTGAATGAAAATTTATTAAAAAGCTTTAGAGTAGTAATGAAAGGAAGCAAAGCACACTTAGAAGAGGGCCACGTGGGTGACTTGAGAGACAAAGTGCAAACAAAACCATGAGAAGACATCAGAAGATGGCCGGCCAGGCGCGGCTGCTCATGCCTGTAATCGCAGCACTTAGAGAGGCCAAGATGAGTGGATCACCTGAGGTCAGGAGTTTAAGACCAGCCTGGCCAACGTGGCGAAACCCCTTCTCTACCAAAAATAGAAAAAATTAGTCAGGCATGGTGGTGGGTGCCTGCAATCCCAGCTACTCAGGAGACTGAGGCAGGAGAATCACTTGAACCCGGGAGGCAGAGGTTGCAGTGAGCCAAGATGATGCCACTATACTCCAGCGTGGGCAACAGAGAGAGACTATGTCTCAAAAGAAGAAGGAGGAGGAGGGCGAGGAGGGAGGTGATGACGATGACGAAGGCCATCTACAAAGTCAGACCTTCCAAAAAGATCAACCTTGCCGATTGATATTCTCTGATCTCAGACTTCTGGGCTCCAGAACTGTAAGGAAATTAACATCTGTTGTTTAAGCCACTCAGTCTGTGGCACTAATTATGGCAGCCCTAGCAAACTAATACAAGTTTTGTGTGTGTGTTTTTTTTCTTTCATTTGTATCATAAAGTGACATTTCTCCCACAGCAAAAGCATAAGCAAATCTATGGAATCTCTTCAAGGCCCCCCACTTTCCTGCTCCTTCTCCAATCCTGCCTGATCACTGCAGACCTGCTACTCAACTGTCATCCTGGGGTTTATTATTTTTCTTCCTCTCCTAGCTCCATTCCTTTTTTTTTTTCTAGTTTTTTAATTATTATTTTAAAATATTTATTTATTTGAGACAGGGTCTCTCTCTGTCACCCAGGCTGGAGTGAAGTGGTGTGATCGTGGCTCACTGCAGCCTCTACTTCCCAGGCTCAAACAATCCTCCCACCTCAGCCTCCAGAGTAGCTAGGACCACAGGTGTGCACTACCATGCCTAGCCATTCTTTTTCATTTAAAAAAAAATAGAAACAGGGTCACACCATGTTGCCCAGGTTGGTCTCGAACTCCTGAGCTCAAGCAGTCTGCCCGCCTCGATCTCTCAAAGTGCCGGGATTGCAGGTGCTGGCCACTGTGCCCAGCCTTCATTCTTTCTACATCCCATTTCCTCTTCTTTCCTGTTTCCATTTCCATTTTACTATAACATACTCTACAGTAACTTCCCAAGAAATGGTGAAGTGGAAATAAGTTTTCTAAGTCCTTCATGTCAAAAAAAGAAAAAAGAAAAGCCCCCATTCAGCTCTCCTTTTTGATTAACAGATTGGGCTAAGATTCGAATTTTAGGCTACGAAAAAATTGTGCAGCCAGTTTGTATCCATTTGCTGGGGCTGCTGTAACAAAGTACCACAGACTGGGTGGCTTAACCAACAGAAACTTCTTGTCTCGGAGCTCTGGAGGCTGAAAGTCCAAGATCAAGGTGCTGGCAGGGTTGGTTCCTTCTGAGGGCTGTGAGGGAGGTGGAATTTTTCCCCAGCTTCTGGTGGGTTTATGGAAATGTTCGAGTTCCTTGGCTTGTCAAAGGATGTCACTCTCATCTCTGCCCTCTTCACACAGTGTTCTCCCTGTGTGGGTATCTGTGTCCAAATTTCCCCTTTTAATAAGGACATCAGTCAGACTGGATTGGAGGCTTACTATGACCTCATCTTGACTAATTATACCTGCAACTACTCTCTTTCTATATAAGGTCACATTCAGGGGGACTGAGGGTTAGGACTGCAGCATATAAATTCTGGGAAGACCACAATTCAACCCACAATACAGCCTTTTTAACAAACTGTGCTAGAACAATTTCATGCCCAAAAAGATTGAGTCAGACCCTTATCTCACACCAAATCTAGAAACTAACTCAAAATGGATTGAAGACCTAAATGTAAGAGCTATAACTATAAAACCACTAGAAGAATGTACAGAAGAAAATGTTCAAGAATTATTAAATATTTAGTCATCCCACAGTATCTATGTAGGATTGGTTTCAGGACCCTGGCAGACACCAAAATTTGAGAATGCTCCAGTCTCTTACATAAAATGACAGAGTATCTGCATCTAACCTATGCACGTCTTCCCGAATACTTTAAATCATCTCTAGATTACTTATAAGACCTAATACTGTGTTACTGTTACGTAAATAGTTGTTATACTTTATTGTTTTTTATTTGCATTATTTTTTATTATAGTAGGGTTTTTCTTCCCCAAATACTTTTGAATCTAAGTTGCTTGAATCCTCTTCACTGTGGTTTCTAATCTCTCTTTCCAGGTTCATCTTTTGTGGCCAAAAAACTGTGAGCTGAACAACCTGCACAGTCATAAGGAATTCACTTGTCTCTTGCTGGAACTTCTATTAGTTGAATATAGGACCCACGGAAATGACCCTCTCTGATTTATTTATTTATTTAGAGACAGAGTTTCACTCTGTAGCCCAGGCTGGAGTGCAGTGGCGCAATCTCAGCTCACTGTAGCCCCTGCCTCCTGGGTTCAAGCGATTCTCCTGCCTCAGCCTCCCTGAGTAGCTGGGACTACAGGCGTGTGTCCCCACACCTGGCTAATTTTTGTATTTTTAGTAGAGATGGGGTTTCACTGTCTCCTGACCTCGTGATCCACCCCCTTTGGCCTCCCAAAATGCTGGGATTACAGGCATGAGCCACCACGCCTGGCCCTATTTTTTTTTAATCTTTCTTTTTTGTTTTTAAACCACCTTATTGAGGTACGATTGACATACAAAAAAGCTATGCATATTTAATGTATACATCTTGTTCAGTTTGGGGATAAGTATGCATCCATGAAACTATCGCCATATTCAAGATGTAATATACTTCCTCACATGTCTCAATGTCTTTTTGTCCAGCTTTCTGAGATTTCTCTTCAACACTTTCCCTCCAATATTCCATAGCATTTTTGTTAGGAAAACATCTTCCATAGACTGAATGTTTATATCACTCCAAAATGCATATACTGAGATCTTATCCTGCGGTGTGATGCTATTAGGAGGTGAGAACTTTGGGGGTGATTAGGTTATGAGTGGGATTAATTACCTCCTAAAAGAGAAATCCAAGAGCTTCTTTCACTTTCTGCCATGTGAATCTGGAAGCAGACCCTTTTCAGACATCCAATCTGCCAGCACTTTGATCTAGGACTTCACAGCCTCTGGGACTATGAGAAATAAATTTCTTCTGATTATAAGCCACCCAGCCTATGGTGGTTTGCTACAGCAGCCCAAGCAGGCTGAGATGATCTCTTTGCTCTTATCTGACTGCCCTATTTTCAGGGTATCTTTCTCTTGTGTCACAGACCTAGAACTCTGAAGAGGCCACTAGTTAGAAAAAGGACATTGTCTTCTCTTATGTTCCCTGAGTTGTTTCTTGGTTTTCCTCATTCATTTCCATGATCTTTGTTAATCAGCTTCATCAGGAGAATTAGAAAGATTAATTGAGGCTCTGAATCTGTGGGTGAGGTTTGCCAACTTGTAGGCTTTGCTCAAGGATATATGGGCAGGGACTGTCTTCTATACATCTTAATGGCAAAGCAGCTCTAATTTTGCCCACTTTATCCTAACAGAATATCACAGACTGAGTAATTTATACAGAAAATAGATTCATTTGGCTCACAGTTCTGGAGGCTGAGAGTCAATGATCAAGGGGCTGCATCTGGTGATGGCCTTCTTGCTGAGTTACAATATGACAGAAGACTCACATAGTGAGGATGCAGGCAAATGACATGCAGAGATAAAAGGATAATTAGGCTTATCCTTTTATAAGGAACCTACTCTCATAAAAAGAGCATCAATCCATTCATGAAGAAAGAGCCCTCATGGCCTAATCACCTCTTGAAGATCCCACCTCTTAATACTATTTCATTGTCAATTAAATTTTAATGTGAGTTTTTGAGGGGACATTCAAACCACAGCATACCACGCCAGGCTCCCTAAAACTCATGTCTTTTTCACATCCAAAATACATTCTTTTCATCCCAGTATCCCCAAAATTTTGGGAGATTTGAGGTTTTATTTATTTGTTTTTTGAGGCAGGGTCTTGCTCTGTCACCCAGGCTGGAGTGCAGTGGCATGATCACAGCTCACTGCAGCCTCAACCTGACGGGCAAACAGTACTCCCACTTCAGCTTCTCAAGGAGCTGGGACTACAGGCACACACTACCACATCCAACTAATTATTCTTTATTTTTTAAAGAGATGAGGTCTCACTATGTTGCCTAGTCTGGTCTTGAATTTCCGGCCTCAAACAATCCTCCTATCTCAGCTTTCCAAAGTGCCAGGATTACAGGCATGAACCATCACACTCAGCCCTTCTTTCTTTTTTTTTTTTTCACTGAGGCTGGAATGCAGGCAATATCATGGATCACTGCAGTCTTGACCTTCCAGGCTCACTCAATTCTCCCAGCTCAGCCTCCCAAGTCGCTGGGACTATAGGTGTGCACCACCGTGCCCAGATAATTTTTTAATTTTTTGTAGAGACTGTTTTTTTTTTTATCATGTTTCTCAGGCTCCCAGAAGTTTTAACTAACTCTAGTAACAATTCAAAAGTCCAAAATCCGGAGTCTCATCTGAGTCAGATATAAGTGAGACTTAAGGCAAGATTCATCTGAGGCAAAATTTCCTTCCAGCTGTGAGCCAAGGTGTGCTGCACTGGAATGTGGGCAGCAAAGAAACTGGGGAAGCTCTGGGCAGTGAGTCTGCAGAGAATGTCCCAGGCTCACTCCTCAGAACCATTCTGTCCCTGTAGAGCTCTGGACCTGTGATGGATAGAAGAGGCAACCTGGAAGATCTCTAAAATGCCTTCCGAATTTTTCTCCCATTCTCTTAATGAAAGACACCTGGCTCACATTTTTCCGTGGGCTTCAGCAAATGATCACTCGGCCACATCTTTAGTATTCTCTACTGAACAGGCTTTTTCACTCTTCTTTTTTTTTTAATTATTTATTTATTTATTTGAAATGGAGTGTCCCTCTTGTTGCCCAGGCTGGAGTGCAATGGTGCGATCTCGGCTCACTGCAATCTCTGCCTCCTGGGTTCAAGTGATTCTTTTGCCTCAGCCTCCTGAGCAGCTGGAATTACAGATGCTTGCTACCATGTCCAGCTAATTTTTGTATTTTTAGTAGAGATGGGGTTTCACCATGTTGGCCAGAATGGTCTTGAACTTCTGACCTCAGATGACCCACCCGCCTTGGCCTCTCAAAGTGCTGGGATTAAAAGTATAAACCACAGCACCCAGCCTGCTTTTTCACTCTTGACATGGGCAGGCTGTAAATTTTTCAAATCTTTCTATTCTACTTTCTTTTAATTATAAATTCTGTCTTTAAGTCATTTCCTACCTCTTATATGCAATTTAAACTGACCACAAAGCAGCCTGAATGCTTTGCTGCTTGGAAATTTCTTCACCCA
This sequence comes from Callithrix jacchus, assembly GCF_049354715.1. Taxonomy (NCBI): domain Eukaryota; kingdom Metazoa; phylum Chordata; class Mammalia; order Primates; family Cebidae; genus Callithrix; species Callithrix jacchus. The sequence goes on from NC_133505.1 coordinate 161,476,194, forward strand.
GATATCCTAGTCCATTGCTTTTTTTTTTTGAAATGGAGTTTCATTCTGTCGCCCAGGCTGGAATGCAGTGGTGCAATCTTGGCTCACTGCAACCTCTGCCTCCCAGGTTCAAGTGATTTTCTTGCCTCAGCCTCCTGAGTAGCTGGGATTACAAACACCTGCCACCACACCCAGCTAATTCTTGTATTTTTAGTGGAGATGGAGTTTCACTACGTTGGCCAGGCTGGTCTTGAACTCCTAACCTCAAATGATCTGCCTGCCTCGTCCTCCTAAAGTGCTGGGATTACAGGTGTGAGCCACCATGTTCAGCCAGTTCATTGCTCTTAAGATCTGCATTCCATAAAGTCCTAGGACACAGACACAATTCTGGCAAGTTCTTTGCAACTGTGTAACAAGGATAGCCTTTACTTCAGTTTCCAATACCTTCTTCTGTAGTATCATCTAAGACCTCATTAAAATGGCTTTTACTATTTGTATTTCTGTCATCATTCTGATCTTTAGCACTCAATCTCCAAGAATTTTCAGACTTGTCCTAAGACTCTGTTTTTCTGAACACTCACCAGAATAGCTCCTAATGCTCCATTTGTAGTAATCTAGGCTTTTATAGCCTATCTCTCCAAATTCTTCCAGGCTCTACCTGGCACCCACTTCCAAAGCCACTTCCACATTTTCAGGTATTTGTTACAGCAGCAGTCCTACTGATAGCAGCAGGAGGCAGTCAAATGTCTAGGCAGACAGGGACAGGTCCCTGGTGAAACCCCACCTTCAAGTCAAAGACAGTTTAAAGCCTGAAAGCCAAGCTACAAGTCCCAGGTAAATCCACAAACCAGACTGAGAGCTACTCTTCTTGTTTGGGTGCTTTCCTCTGATTGATCCTCACCCTTCACCTATTTTACATATGCCTACTCTTCCATAATTGGTGTCTCACACTCTTGTGCCCACCTTTGAGTGGTGCCTTTGTTTTAGCTGTTTTTGTTTACTCACAAACCAATCAGCACACCCTCCCCATTCTGAGTCCATAAAAGGCCCAGATCCAGCCACATTAAGGAAAAACCAGCTGACTTTGGTTGGGGGACCACCCTCAAATCCCCTCTCTGTTGAGAGCTGTTTCGTTGCTCAATAGGAGTCTTTTTCACCTTCCTCACCTTTCGATTGTCAGCATAAACTAATTCTTGGACACGGGACAAGAACTTGGGACCCACCAAACGCAGGGACACAGAAGACTGTAACACTGCGTCCCTCTGCCCTCTGCCAGCAGAGGACAGCTGCCCCATGCAAGAGGAAGCAGGAATGGGGCTGAGTCAGCCCCAGAGCAGCAGGCCGGAGTGGGCAAGGCACTGACAGAGCTGTTAATGCACCACCATCCATTGGGCTGCAGAAGGCAGGACTAAAAGCACCAATTCTCTTCTGGAGCTTTGGGGTCATGGACACGCCTGCCTGGGTGCCACTGCATTCCCCTTGTCTGGACACAGGAATCTACTGAAGGATTTGCTTGCAACATGCCTGGGCCAGGCACAAGTCCCGCCCATGTGCTAGTACTTGGAATAGCTGGCCAAACCCTGCACTCACTCACACATCCGTTTTCTCCAGGGGCTGAGCATGCAGTCGCAGTTTCCACAGGATCCACAAGTACACTTGGCATCTCGTACAGCGAGCTCAGGCCCCAACAAGGCTAGCAAAGTGGCCAAAAAATCCTGTGTCACCACTTCTCAGTACCAGTTTTCTGACTTAATCTGCTTTCTGCTGCTACTAATATAGCAGACTGGATAATTTATGAAGAGAAGAGACTTTTTTGGCTTACAGTTCAAGAGACTGAGAAGTCTAAGACTGAGGAGCTACAGCTGGTGAGGGTCTTCTTGGTGCATCATCACATAGCAAGAGGCATCACATGGCAAAGAAGAGCATGTGTGATATAGAAAAAGAAATGGGGCCAAATGTGTCCTTCTATCAGGCACCTACTTCCTCAATAACCAACCCACTCAGTGACAATGGAAACATCCATTCATGAGGGCAGAACCTTCATGGCCCAATCGCCTCTTAAAGGTCCTCTTTTTTTGAGACAAAGTTTTACTTTTGTTGCCCAGGCTGGAGTGCAGTGGCACGATCTTAGCTCACTATGACTATGCCTATGCCTCCCCGGTTCAAGCAATTCTCCTGCCTCAGTCTCTCAAGTAGCTGGGATTACAAGCGCCCGCCACCACACCCAGCTAATTTTTGTAGTTTTAATAGAGATGGATTTTCATCATGTTGGCCAGGATAGTCTCTAACTCCTGACCTCAGGTGATCTACTGGCTTTGGCCTCCCACAGTGCTGAGACTACAGGCGTGAGCCACCATGCCCAGCCAGGTCCCACCTACCTCTTAATATCATTACAATGGCAACTAAATTTCAACACGAGGTTTGGAGGGGACATTCAAACCACAGCACTAACTCTGCAGATGTTGCCTACTTTATTTAATGTTTTTAGCAGAAAAAGAAAAAGTGTCCGTTATTCCTTACATTAACTTCTTTGTTAAGCATCATCCCCTATACCTGATATCTGCAAATTTTGAGTCCCTCCAAGGTATTGCATAGTGGATTGGCTCTCTCTTAGCAGTACCTTATTGCCCAGGCTGTAGTAAAGAGGTGTGGTCTCAGCTCACTGCAGCCTCGACCTCTTGGGCTCAAGCAATCCTCCCACCTCAGCCTCCCAAGTAGCTGAGAATACAGGCCTACCCTACCACACCAAGCCAGCTAATTTTTCATTTTTGATAGATGCAGTGTCTCACTATGTTGTCCAGGGTGGTCTCCAATTCCTGGCCTCAATCAATCCTCCCACCTCAGTCTCCCAAAGGGCTGTGATTATAGGCATGAGCCACCATGCCTCACCTCTTCTTTTAATATAGAAGATATGACAGAGGCTCGGAGTTAGTAGAGGATTGATTGATCACTGTTGATTGATTTCCACTCATTCACTATATATTTACCACCGACTTCTTACCATATAGCAAGTACAGTTGCTCAAAGCACTGAAAAGCATGAGACGGGCCAGGCACAATGGCTCACACTTGTAATCCCAGGACTTTGGGAAGTCACAAGGGCAGATTGCTTGAGGCCAGGAGTTCGAAACCAACCTGGGAAATATAGTGAGACCACCTAATACAAAAAGTTTTTTAAATTAGCTGGGCACAGTGGCACACACTGGTAGTCCCAGCTACTTAGGAGGCTGAGATGGAAGATCTCTTGAGCCCAGGAGGTTGATGCTGCAGTGAGCTATGATCATGCCACTGCACTCTAGCCTGTGTGACAGTGACCCTGACTGAAAAATAAAAAAGTGAGACCCCTCCAAAAATTCTTACATTCTCTCTTTTTTTTTTTTTTAAGACAGGGTTTCTCTCAGTCAACCAGGCTGCAGTGTAGTGATGCGATCTCGGCTCACTGCAACCTCCGCCTCCCAGGTTCAAGTGATTCTCCTGTCTCAGCCTCCCTAGTAGCTGGGATTATAGGTGCGCACCACCACACCCAGCTAATATTTGTATTTTCCATAGAGAAGGGGTTTTGCCATGTTGGCCAGACTGGTCTTGAACCCTTGACCTCAGATGATCAACCTGCCTTGGCCTCCCAAAGTGCTGGGATTACAAGCGTGAGCCACCATGCCTGGCCAGTTCTCATATTCTTGACCTGAAATTGTTTACAGTCTAATGGTGAAGAGGGGAGATAAATGGATACAAGTACTACATAAGATACCATGAGACATTAGAAAGAGGAAACTCAAGTTTATCTTAAGACAGGGAAATCATTATAGAAGCAGCGATGTTTTCACCACAACTTAGAAGCGTAGGAGTTTAGAACCTATACAAGTTGGGTAAACAGCATGTAAATAACATGGTGTGCAGAGAGCATGGTACATTTGAGAACTTACAAGAGGCTTGATATTTCTGGAGCATGAAGTGTCACAAGAGAATAACTGCAAGTTGGCACCACATACAGCAAATGCAAATTAGTGTGACATGGACAGTTGCTGTGACAGAAGTATTTATAAAGAAGGTTGTTATCAACATGCAAAAACACTTTTAAAATAGTACAGAAAACTTGGTGTTTTCTTCTAAGTTCAATTCATAGTTCAGCCTCTTTGAACTCTGGGTAGATTATCTCTCAGTTTCTTTTAACAAACTGCTTTGGTTGGGATTTCTTCCTTTAGGAATGGTGTTTTCTCATTTCCTTAGGAAATAGGTGGAAGCTTAAACTAACTTCTCACACACTCCATCCTTTCTCAGACAGTCACGGGCATGTTTTTATAAAACTCTACTGTAATCCCAGCACTTTGGGAGGCCGAGGCAGGTGGATCACGAGGTCAAGAGATCGAGACCATTCTGGTCAACATGGTGAAACCCTGTCTCTACTAAAAATACAAAAAATTAGCTGGGCATGGTGGTGCGTGCCTGTAATCCCAGCTACTCAGGAGGCTGAGGCAAGAGAATTGCCTGAACCCAGGAGACGGAGGTTGCAGTGAGCTGAGATCGCACCATTGCACTCCAGCCTGGGTAACAAGAGTGAAACTCCGTCTCAAAAAAACAAAAACAAACAAACAAAACTCTAAATCGCCATTTATTTTATTGCTTTGTTTTTTATAAAACTCAAAATGACCAGGTGCAGTGGCTCACACCTGTAATCCCAGCACTTTGGAAGGCTGAGGTGGACAGATCACCTGAAGTCAGGAGTTCAATACCAGCCTGATCAACATGGTGAAACCCTGCCTCTACTAAAAACAGAAAAATTAGCTGGGCATGGTTGCACACACTGGTAATCTGAGCTACTCATGTGGCTGAGACAGGAGAATTGCTCGAACTCAGGAAGTGGAGATTGTGGTGAGCTGAGATCACGCCACTGCACTCCAGCCTGGGCAACAGAGCAAGACTCCATCTAAAAAAAAATAAAATAAAACTCTAAATAGCCATTTATTTTATTACTTTGATCAGATTAATAGATTATGGAGTAGTAGAACAAATCATTCCATTGGACTCCAAGTGGAAATATAGAAGTTATTCACTCCTTTCCCATTTTAAGAAACCAGAGATAGCTTCTGTTTTCTCATTATCTTCTACAAGGAATATATGCATTCTGGAGATTAACAAATTCACTAAAAGACACTCAAGAGTAAAAACTTTCAAGATCAAATGAGTTACTGGTAGAACTGAAATTGAAGAAGACATTATAGCATTAAATCAAGGTCTCATCCACTGAACTTCTTAAGAAATCAAAATTGATAATGGAATTTAAGACATTAGGCTCCTGTTTCATAGACCTCACTTTTCATTTCCTATTCCTGCCTTACTCAAATATTCATGAAGGATTTTCTTTCCCTTGAATTGGTTCCAACAGCAGTGTTTAAATATAGAAGCTCTTGGAGGAGTAAGCATTTAACCAGAATTTACTCCTAAACAATCCTTCGTGCCCTTTTCCACTTGTAACATTGAAGTTGTTAATTTACTTTTCTATTACTTTCCTAATCAAATAAACAGGAACATTTTAAACTAAAAAGCTTTTGTTCTTCATAAATACTTCTATTAGGGACCAACACTGCCAATAGCATTTCTTGAAAAGGTTTGTCTAAGTAAAATTTTTACCAGGTGATCCATATATGTAGAAGGAATTTGTAAAGCAGCTACTATCAGCATAATGTTAGGCATGAATTAGCAAACAGAAAAAATATATATGGTCCCCAGACCTGAGGAACATATTATCTTACTGAGGAGGAATATAGAGGAAACAGGCAAGTGATAATATAAGGCTATCAATGATCCATGGCAAAAGAGGGGTCATTAGTCCATTTGCTATACTTTCCTATCAAAAGTAGCACTGGAAGAGATTCTTATACTCTTCTAGAGACTTTATTGATCAGATGTGGGGAGGAGCCGGGAACCTGAATTTATAAGAGCCAGGTGTTATTATTGATCTTTTCAAAAAACTAGCACCTGGATTTATTGATTTTTTTCAAGTTTTTTTTTTTTGAGATGGAGTTTCGCTGTAGTTACTCAGACTGAAGTGCAATGGCACAGTCTTTGTGTCTTGATCTCCTTCAGTTCTGCTTTGATCTTAGTTATTTCTTGTCTTCTACTTGCTTTTGAGTTTTTTTTGATCTTGCTCCTCTAGGTCTTTCAATTTTGATGATACGGTGACCGTTTTAGATCTTTCCTTGTTTCTTATGTGGGCATTTGTTGCTATATATTTCCCTCTAGGCACAGCTTTAAATGTGTCCCATAGGTTCTGGTATGTTGTGTCTTTGTTCTTGTTGGTTTCGAAGAATATTTTTATTTCTGCCCTCATTTCATTGTTTATTCATTCTTCATTCAGAAGTAAGTTGTTCGGTTTCTATGTGATTGTGCGGTTTTGAGTGCTTTTCTTAATCCTGAGTTCTAATTTGATTGCATTGTGGTCTGAGAAACTGTTTGTTATGATTTCCATTCTTTTGCATTTGCTGAGGAGTGATTTACTTCCAATTATGCTGTCAATTTTAGAGTAAGTGTGATGTGCTGAGAAGAATGTATATTGTGTGGATTTGGGGTGGAGTGTTCTGTAAATGTCTATTAGGTCCACTTGGTCCAGATCTGTGTTCAAATCCTGGATATCCTTGTTGACTTACTGTCTCATTGATCTGTCCAATATTGTCAGTAGAATGTTAAAGTCTCCCACTATTATTATTCAGGAGTCTAAGTCTCTTTGTAGGTCATTAAGAACTTGATTTATGTATCTGGGTGCTCCTATATTGGGTGCATATATATTTAGGATAGTTAGCTCTTCTTGTTGCATTGATCCTTTCACCATTATGTAATGCCCTTCTTTGTCTCTTTTGATCTTCATTGGTTTAAAGTCTGTTTTATCAGAGACTAGGATTGCAACCCCTGTGTTTTTTTGCTTTCCATTTGCTTGGTAAATCTTCTTCTATCCCTTTATTTTGAGTCTATATGAGTCTTTGCATATGAGATAGGTTTCCTAAATACAGCACACCAATGGGTCTTGACTTTGTATCCAGTTTGACAGTCTGTGTCTTTTGATTGGGGCATTTAGGCCATTTGCATTCGACGTTAATATTATTATGTTTGAATGTGATCCTGCCATTTTGTTACTGGCTGGGTGTTTTGCCCGTTAGTTGACATGGTTTCTTCATTGTGTCATTGTTCTTCACTATTTGGTATGTTTTTGCAGTGGCTGGTACTGGTTGTTCCTTTCCATGTTTAGTACTTCCTTCAGTAGCTCTTGTAAGGCAGGTCTTGTAGTGATGAAATCTTTCAGCAATTCCTTGTCCATAGAGGATTTTATTTCTCCTTCACTTATGAAGCCTAGTTTGGCTGCATATGAAATTCTGGGTTGAAAGTTCTTTTCTTTAAGGATGTTGAATATTGACCCCCACTCCCTTCTAGCTTGTAGGGTTTCTGCTGAGAGATCACTGTGAGTCTGAGGGTCTTTCCTTTGTGGGTGACTCATATTTTCTCTGTGGCTGCCCTTGGACTGTTTTCCTTCATTTCAAACTTGGTGAATCTGACAATTATGTGCCTTGGGGTTGCTCTTCTTGAGGAGTATCTTTGTGGTGTTCTCTGTATTTCCTGGATTTGAATATGGGCCTGCCTTGTTAGGTTGGGGAAGTTCTCTTGAATAATACTCTGAAGAGTGTTTTCCAACTTGGATTCATTCTCCCTGTCACATTCAGGTATGCCAATCAAGCATAGATTAGGTCTTTTCACATAATCCCATAGTTCTTGGAGGCTTTGTTTATTTCTTTTCACTCTTTTTTCTCTAATCTTGCCTCCTCATTCTGTTCATTAATTTGATCTTCTATCTCTGATATCCTTTCTTCTGCTTGATCGATTAGGCTGTTGAAACTTGTGTATGCCTCTTGAAGTTCTTGTGCTGTGTTTTTCAGCTCCATCAAGTCATTTATGTTCTTCTCTAAGCTGGTTATTCTAGTTAGCATTTCATCTAACCTTTTTTCCACGTTCTTAGTTTCTTTTCATTGGGTTAGTACATGGTCTTTTAACTCAGAGAAGTTTGTTACTACCCACCTTCTGAAGCCTGCTTCTGTCAATTAGTCAAACTCATTCTCTGTGTTGCTTTGTTTCCTTGATGGTGAGGAGTTGTGATCCCTGGGAGGAGAAGAGGTGTTCTGGTCTTTGATGGTTTCATTCTTTTTGTGCTGGTTTCTTCCCATCTTTGTGGATTTATCTCACTTTGATGGTTGAAGTAGATGATTTCGGGAGGAATCTCCGAATGGATGTCCGGTCTGTTGAGGTTGGAGCTATATCCTTTTTGGCCTGTAGAGGCGCTGTGGGCTGTCTCAGATTCAGTCAGGTTGCCGGGTGGGTGGTTCTTCCCTGCAGTTTGTTTGCAGATAAGATTAGCCCCGCCTTTCCAATGGCGTCTCTCCTTCCCGGAGCTCCATCTTCCCAGCTGGGGTCAAAGTGGTGTATTTGCTGCCAAGCTCTCTAGCATGCGGGCTTCTGTTTGAGGTTTGTGGTGGCGGGGCCCACCTGGCCTTATGCCTGTTTCCCTGCTTTCAACTCTACCTCTTTCTGTGGGACACTCCGTCCCGAGGCGTTACTCCAAACTTCCGCTGACAACGTGCAGCGCCCCGCAGGAGCCATCCCTCAGGTCCGTGCCGACAACTTGTGGCACCCGGCTCCGTCGCCCAGATTTGCATCAAGAACCCGCCCCCGCCCCTCAGTCTGGCGGGGCTGTCCTGGACCATGGCTTGCAGGAGGGATGAGGTAAGTAAGGATCCGAATGGAAGCACCCAGGGGGTGAAGCGCCCGACCCTCCAAGCCGGCTGCACGTTCCGGGTGGGGATGCGCCCCGCCCTGTCTCGGTTCACCCGCCCTGGGCGGCTCTCGCCCTGCGGCTCCTTCCCTGGGCTCTTTTCAGTGCCCTACCAGTCCCACCAATGCGACCCTAGCACCTTACTTGGTATGGTGAAGTCCTCTAGCCCTCTGCGTCTCATTCGCTGGGAGCTGCATTCCGGTGTTACCTCCTCTCGGCCATCTTGACGCTGCCCCCGCCAGAAGCCTGTAGTCCTTCTTAGCTACTCAGGAGGCTGAGGCAGGAGAATCGCTTGAACCCAGGAGGCAGAAGTTGCAGTGAGCCGAGGTAGCGCCACTACACTCCAGGCTGGCAACAGAGCAAGACTCTGTCTCAAAAAAAAAAAATTATGTATGTATATACACACATACATATACTAAAAAGACTAGGGAAAAACAAAAAAAGACTTAAGGCCATGTGAATAGGTAACTAGATCTTGAAATAAAACAGTTAAGGAAATTGGCTTCATATTAATACCTGTGTCAGTACTGAGAGGAATCAGTTGATGTATTTAATAATAAATACTGAAAAGCCGGGCACAGTGGCTCACGCCTGTAACCCCGGCACTTAGGGAGGCTGAGGCAGGTGGATCACGAGGTCAGGAGTTTAAGACTAGCCTGGTCAACATGGTTAAACCCCGTCTCTACTAAAAATACAAAAATTAGCTGGGTGTGGTGGCAGGTGCCTGTAATCCCAGATACTCGGGAGGCTGAGGCAGAGAATCGCTTGAACCTGCAAGGTGGAGGTTGCAGTGAGCTGAGATCGTGCCACTGCACTCCAGCCTGGGCAACAGAGCGAGATTCCGTCTCAAAATAATAATAAATGCTGAAAAAGATGTAAATTTAGTATTATGGTTAATCACATTCTGATTAGAGGCTTGGCCCCTGGGGTTGCGCTTGGTATGCGTCATCTATTTCGCTGCAGAACTCTCAACTCTTAATAAAAGGAGGCACAGCCAGATACCAAACTACTGTGTGTAGGAGTTACTGTGAGTAGCACACATGCCAGCTTGTAAAACTAGTACATTTCTCTGTTTTCCTTAAATCTCTTTCTGATAACCTCATGTCACCAAATAAGAAATTTAAGCTGTATTGTCATCATGCTAAATATAAAAAAATTAGACCCATACAGGTAACAGGAGTCACAAATTAGGGCCCATCAGCTTAGGCTTAATTCCTGGGTACGTTTTATTAGCCTACGTACATATTGCATATAAATAGAATTTATTAACTACTAAAAATTTGCAAGTATTTGCCAGAATTAATATGGGAAGCTTTCACATAAAACTTTATTTGAAGCTTCTATTACAAAATCAGATCTGGCACTATTTTGCCTACACTGAGATTCTTTTTTTTTTTTTTTTTTTGAGACACAATTTCACTCTGTTGCCCAGGCTGGAGTGCAGTGGCATGATCTTGGTTCATTGCAACCTCCATTTCCGGGGTTCAACTGATTCTCATGCTTCAGCCTCCCAAGTAACTGGGATTACAGGCACCTACCACCAGGTCCAGCTAACTTTTTATTTTTAGTAAAGACAGGGTTTTACCATGTTGGCTGGACTGGTCTCAAACCCCTGACTTCAAGTGATCCATCTGCTCACCTTGGCTTCCCAAAGTGCTGGGATTACAGGTATGAGCCACCGTGCCCAGCCAGGCCCACACTGATTCAGCAGCAATTGGCTTTAGCTGAATAGCCCCTGTCCCTTTTAAAGGGGTATCTTCTTGTAGCTTGCCACAGTCCCCAACCTTGTTTATGGTCTTAAACCTAAATGCTTCAGCCAGTGATTTGGCCTTCGTCCCTGTAAACATTTGATTTTTGCCGCTCCAACCCACAGGGTTTTGAGAGAGAAGTGTGACCAGAGTTCAGTAACCCAACGGTCCAACTAGGCATGTGTTTAAGGGTCTCTGAAAACACATTGTGTTTGAAATCTGTATGTTTGCTAGTTACTGACTTGCTGAAAAAAAGAAAAAAAAAAAGAAATCTGTAGGTTGTTAAAACATTGAAGTAACAAGGAGAAATGCCAGCTCTGTACTGGATTGTCTAACACCTATTTTACAGTGTGGAGGTTTTAATATTTTTAATTAAATGGAGAAGGGGCACATGGCCCATCAACAGTTTTTCAGTGCTAAACACCAGGAAAATCATTACCTGGACCCTAAATTGAAACTCAAGGAGGTTTTTCACCCCCAGGTTTTCAGATAGACGAAGAGTCAAAAATTGGAGGATCTATAGTTGAGATTATTTGGAGTAGTTTGTCAGAAGTCACAAACGACTCTGGTGGCATGGTGGCTCACACCTATAATCCCTGCAGTTTGGGAGGCTGACGAGGATGGATCACCTGAGGTCAGGAGTTCAAGACCAGCCTGGCCAACATGGTGAAACCTTGTCTCTACTAAAAATATTAAAAAATTAGCTGGGCATGGTGGCACATGCCTGTAATCCCAGCTACTTGGGAGGCTCAGGCAAGAGAATTGCTTAAACCCTGGAAGCAGAGGTTGCAGTGAGCCGAGACGGCACCATTGCACTCTGGCCTAGGCGACAGAGTAAGACTGTCTCTAAAATAATAAAAAATAAAAAAACAGAAGGTAGTAGGTAGCCAGTGAACTCTCATCTTACATGGTAAGGATATAAAAATACCCCAAGTAAATAAGAGGACACTCCTAATTTTGCTTTTAATTGATTAAGGTCAAAGTGGAATAATGCATAATATTATTACAGATATAATTATTACAGATATAATACTCCAACCTGGGTGACAGAGCCAGACTCCATCTCAAAAACAATTTAAAATAAAAATAAATAAACAAAATGGAATACATAAACACACAAAGCTACACCAAATTCCTTTAATCTCAACCTGTAGTTATTACATTTTCTCATATTTTAGTAAGTCATAAAGTTGTTTTTTGCTACATACCCAGACAAGATAGCCTTACGGGCTCAATAGTAAGTTGTGAAAACTGCAACAAGTTAAAATACACAAAAATATAAATTCCAAATTTATTATAAAACAAAGAAAATAATAAAGATTATTCTCAATGTGAGATTAGATAATATTAAAAGTAACTTAAGAATTATCTGAATTAATTTCAGATTGTAGTAGAAAAAGAAAAGAAGGGACAAGGAGGGGAGAGAAGATTGAACAATGTGTGCTCAAACTGCTTGTAAAAAACTAGAGGGATTAAAAAGACTCTGTCTCATTGTTGATGCCAACCATTACAGGAGTATAGATTAAATACTGCTTTTGAAAAAATGAATAGTCAGTACTAGTAAATTTCAAAATAATGGAGTAATATATTGCAATAAGCGCTACAAAAATTGATCATGAACTAATTGCCAATCATTGTTCAAAGGATTTCACTCTGTCACCCAGACTGGAGTATAGTAATGCTATCATAGCTCACTGCAGCCTCAAACTCCTGGGCTCCAGAGATCCTCCCACCTCAGCCTCCTGAGTTATTGGGACTACAGACATATACCACTATGCCTCACTAATTTTTTTATTTTTTGTAGAGACTGGGTCTTGCTATGTTGCTCAGGCTGGTCTGGAACTCCCAGCTTCAAGCACATCCTCCTTCCCTAGTCTCCTAAAGTGTTGGGATTACAGACCTGAGCCACACAATGCCTGGCCTGTTTTCCCATTTTCACAGACGATGAAACTTCAATTTAAAGTATGTGGCACATATACAAATTGATACAGCAAATTATTTGTAGAACAGAAATTAAAAGCCCGATCTGTCTGATTCCAGAGCATGAGTTCTTAATAATCATGTCTTACTCGCTATTAAAACATTTGTGAGGATATAGCAAAGAAAATATAATTCATAGCTGGTTGTGGTGGCTCCTGCCTATAGCCCTAGCAGTTTGTAAGGCCGAGGCAGGCTGATCACCTGAGGTCAGGAGTTCGAGACCAGCCTGGCCAACATGGCAAAACTTTATCTCTACTAAAAATGCAGAAATTAGCTGGGCATTGTGCTGGGCACTTGTAATCCCAGCTACTCGGGAGTCTGAGGCAGGAGAATCGCTTGAACCCAGGAGGCAGAGGCTGCAGTGTTCTGAGATTGCACCACTGCACTCCAGGCTGGGTGACAGAGACTTCGTCTCAAAAAAGAAAATACAATAACAGAACAAAATGACAAAATGAAGAGATATATCATTTGTTTTAATGAATATATTTGAGTAGAATTTCCATGTTAAGAGAATGTCATTTTGGTTCTAAATGAGTCTAAATGCTATTTTTTGATGAAAAATGATAATCTGGGCTGGGCATGGTGGCTCACACCTGTAATCCCACCACATTGGGAGGCCAAGGCAGGCAGATCGCTTGAGTCCAGCAATTCAAGACCAGCCTGGACAGCGTGGCAAAACCCTATCTCTGCTAAAAATACAAAAATTGGTAACTTGGGAGCCTGAGACATGAGAACTGCTTGAACCCGGGAGGTGGAGGTTGCAGTGAGCTGAGATCATGCCACTGCACTCCAACCTGGGGGACAGAATGAGACTCTGTCTCAATACTATAAATGGATATAGTATTAAATTATAATATTTTAATAAATTATATCATGAAATTTAGACTTCAGGCAAAAAAGAATAAACAAGAAATGTTAGACCAGTAAAGGTATATTTCACAATAAATTATAATTTCCACAAACCTTTACTAAGTAGCATTGAACCAGAATACTTATCACAATAATGGCTACAAATGCTGTAAAGACTGACACAAACCGCCCTCTCCAGTATCTGATGGGCAAAAAAATAAACAAGGATAAAGGGGGTCTAGAAAGAAGCATATAGATGAATTTAAAAGAGCAATTGCCCTCCAACAGCAAATTTGAAAATCATTGAAATATTTATTAATCTAAAATGTTCTGGCCTGGTTATTCGTGCCTATAATCCCGGCACTTTAGGAGGCTGAGGCAGGAGGATCCTTTGAGCCCAGGAGTATGAGACCAGCCTGAGCAACATAGTGAGACCCTCTTTCTACAGAAAAAAATTAAAAATTAGCTGGGTATAGTGGCACAAGCCTGTGGTCTCAGTTACTTGAGAGACTGAGGTGGGAGGTGGCTTGAGTCTTCGACTTTGAGGTTGCAGTGAGCTGAGGTCGCACCACTGCATTACAGCCTAGGTGACAGAGTGAGACCCTGTCTTTTAAAGAAAAAATGTTCTGTATTATACATAAAGAAACTCTCAAATGAATTGATGTGCTGATGTTAAAAAAAAAAAAAAAAAAGGCATTCATTGTATAAACCAAAATTCCGGTTCCAGAAAGATAGCAGCCTAGTGTGGGCTGCTAATTTATCTTCTCAAACTCAACCCAAAACATAACTCAGAAGGAAGAAATAATTGTTGGGTCTGAGAAAGTGAAGTAAAATTGTGAGAAACCCTTATGGAGGTAGAAGGTGGCTGTGATACTGTCTGACAGAAAGGTGCAGCTCTTGGCAGAGGCAGGCTGAATGCGGGGTCAGGGATGGGTGGGGGACAGTTTGACTTGAACTCTGTTCTCTCTGCGTTGCGCTGGCACGCTCCTGCCCATGGCATCTCTCTACACAGCAAAGACATCTGTGCTGGCCAGCATGGTAGGGTAACATGATAGTGGGGGCCTCAGAGGAGAAAAGTTCAAAAGCCCTGGAGGCCAACCTGTGGCCCTCGAATGTCCCCCTCTCTCCTCCCCATGGTGAGCTAGCCCTCACATGTGGCATACAGGGATATGATCTGGGAGAAATACTCTCAAAAAAGAAGGCTGGGCATGGTAGCTCACACCTGTAATCCCAGCACTTCAGGAGGCCAAGGCAGGTGGGTCATTTGAGCTCAGGAGTTCAAGACCAGCCTGGCCAACATGGCAAGACCCCATCTCTACAAAAAAATACTTAGCCAGGTGCCTGTGGTCCCAGCTACCAGGGAAACTGAGATGGGAGGATCACTTGAGCCCAGGAAGTCACAGCTGCAATAAGCTGAGATCGTACCACTGCATTCTAACTTGGGGGACAGAGTGAGACCCTATTTCAAAAAAAAAAAAAAAGAGAAAAGAAAAGGAGCTGAGCCTGGGCAGAGATCAGTAGAGTTCCTGAGAACATGCTTGCCTAAGGTGAGGAGTGGGGAGGTGGGGGCCAAGGTAATCGTCAAGCATAAACTATGGCACCAGAGGCTCTCCAACCTGAGATGTACACACACATATCTTAAAGTCACCCGGGGGCAGGAAGTAGAGCATGGGTTTCTCTAGATCACATTCCCCATTCAAGAAGGGTTTCTCTAGATCACATTCCCACATTCAAGAAGGTTTGTGTCTATTTTACAATTGTTCCTACCACCCTGACTGAACCTCTACACTTCCATTCATTTTGTTGTTGTTGTTGTTTTGTTTTTGTTTTTCTTGTTTGTTTTGTTTTGGGATGGAGTCTTGCTCTGTTGCCCAGGCTGGAATGCAATGGCACGATCTCAGCTCACTGCAACCTCTGCCTCCTGTGTTCAAGCAATTCTCCTGCCTCAGCCTCCTGAGTAGCTGGGAATACAGGTGTGTGCTACCTGGCTATTTTTTGTCTTTTTAGTAGAGATGGAGTTTCACCATGTTGGACAGGCTGGTCTCAAACTCCTGACCTTGTGATCTGCCTGCCTCAGCCTCCCAAAGTGTTGGGATTACAGGCGTGAGCCACCACACCCAGCCACTTCCATTAGTTTTTATGCTCTGAAGTTGCACGTGAATGTGAACAGGAGTGGGTCTTTTTACATTCATCCTGCTCAGCACTCAATGAGCCCTTTTAATCTGAAGACTTGAATCCCTTTCCAATTCTAGGACATTTTCTCCTATTGTTTCTTTGGCGATATTTTCTGCATGTTTTTTTGTTTTCTCTTCTTGATACTCCAGTTAGTTCCAGGTATTGATTTTCCTGGATTGTCTTTCTCTCCTATTTCTATTTTATATGTTTGGATTCTCTTTTATTTCTCCTGTCTCTGTGGCCTTTCTACACAAAGTGTCTGTGGACTGACCGCATTGGTTTCTTGCTAGAAATATAGAATGTTAAGCCCTCACCTCAAACCTCTACTGGGTTAGAATCCTCAGTTTATCAAGGTCAAGATCCCCAGGATTCTTATACACGTTAAAGTCTAGAAGTACTATAGGATTTTTTTCAACTTCACTTTCCAGTTCTATTGAAATTTGGATGTTGTGGCATTCGCATTTTTAGTTTCTAGTAGCCCATTTTTGTACTGTTTCCTTTTCAGAAAATTTAATTTTTTTCATGTACTATGTTTTTTTAGACTAATTAGTTTTACTTTAAGCTCTCTTCTGTTTCTTGAATTTTTCTTTTTCCCCGCTAGGATTATTTTTGTGTGTTTATATCATGGTCTAGCTCTCTCATATTGCTTCTTATTTTCTTATACATCTGCTCATTCTTGATAGTACCTTCATTTAAAAAAATTCTATATCACAGTTGTACATATTTTGAGGGTACATGTGATATTTTGATACATGTATGCAACCCGGGCATGGTGGCTCATGCCTGTAATCTCACCACTTTGGGAGGCTGTATGCAATGTGTAATGATCAAGTCAGGGTAATTAGGATATCCATCACCTCAAACACTTATCTTTGTGTTGGGAACATTACAATTATTTTCTTCCAGCTATTTTGAAATACACAAGAAATTGTTAACTGTAATTTTTTACTGTGTAGTATCTTCATTTTTGATAAGAAATCTGATGGGTTCTTTCATGTAGCTGGGATGCGTTTCTCTTTCTACTACATGAGTACACCTGCCTCTTTCCTTAAATGGGAAGTCTTTTTTTTTTTTTTTGAGATGGAGTTTCGCTCTTGTTGCCCAGGCTGGAGTACAGTGGTAATACTGGCTCACTGCACCCTCCACCTCTTGTGTTCAAGCAATTCTTCTGCCTCAGCCTCCCGAGTTGCTGGGATTACAGGCATCTGCCACCAGGCCTGGCTAAATTTTTGTATTTTGACTAGAGACAGGGTTTCGCTTTTTTGTATTTTTACTAGAGAGAGGGTTTCACCATGTTGGCTGGGCTGGTCTTGAATTCCTGACCTCAGGTGATCCACCTGCTTGGCCTTCCAAAGTGCTGGGATTATAGGAGTGAGCCACCACACCTGGACTAAATGTGAAGTCTTTACATGGGAGGAACAGAAATTGGCCTGGTGAGCTTCATTGTTAAAAGTGAGGAGTCAAACCCAGTACTCACCTTGGAGAACTGTCTTCAAACTATTTAATTTCTGTCAAAATCAGGCTTTTTTCTTTGTACTTTTTGGTGATGCAGGTAGGTAGGCAGGAAAGTTGGGAGTAGACTAGCATGACTGTCCTGCATTCTCAGCCACTTTGCCCTCCCACTCTCTTTAAACTCTGCTGGTCTCCTGACCACACTGTCACCCAATCGTACCATTGCAGTTTGAGCTCCATCTCAGCCACCAACACACTTCTGTCCTACTTTGTCTTCTAGTTTGTTATTTAATCTGTTATCTGCTGATGGTCTTCCCTCTGTGTATGTCTGTGTCCTAATCTCCTTTTCTTAAAAGACATCAATTGTATTCATTTGGGATCTACCCCAATTACCTCACTTAACCTTAATTACCTCTTTAGATACCCTCTCTCCAAAAAAAGTTCCAGTCTGAGGTCCCAGGGACTAGGTATGAATTTGCAGGGGACACAATCCAGCTTATAACACCAAGTTTGTCCAACTCCCTGCCTTTTCTGTGCCTCTCCCCACATAACTGAATGTGATGAGAGAAAAGCACACACCATGCTGGCTGTTCTCACTTTGAATTCACAGGCACTAATCTTGAATAGACCATTAATGCTGCCTACTTTAAATACCACAGTCCTGTAGCACATTCATTCTCATACTCTCATTGAAACCAAAACATGGCTTTTTTTCTTAACACTCCCTCCCAGATCCTTGCTCAGCTTCCTGTTGCACTGAGAAAGCAGGTGACCATTTACACTAGATTATCCTCATATCTCCCATTGACCTGCATCTCTTGCCATCCACTCTGCCTATTCTTACGTTACTATGGATAAAGTCTTTGTGCTCCTAGCAAAGGCCCACCCTTGAGGGTCTTTGTCTTTGCCACTCCTTCTTTCTGGAATATTTTCCACACATACCTGCATGACCCCTTCCTTCAACTCCTCTGGTGTTAAACATCCAGGAGTCTCTCCTATTTAAAATAGTAACCTCCACCCCTACCTTTTAGTCTCCTTTCCTGCTTTATGCAGTACTTATTATCAACAAAAAACTGTATCACATATTTAGCTTGTTTCTTAGTCCTGCTATACAGAATACCTGAGACAGGATAATTATAAAGAAGAGAAATTTATTTCTTCACAGTTCTGGAGGCTGGAAATTACAAGATCAAGGGGCTGGTGTCTGGTTAGGGCCCTCTTGCTGTAGTATAACATGGTAGAAGGTATCACATGGAGGAAGGGGAGAGACACAGGAGACAGGGAGACTAAACTCACCCTTTTATAATAAACTCACTCCCAAGCTAATGCATTAATTCATTTGTGAAGGTTCCACTCTTGTGGCCTAATCACATCTCATGAGGCATCACCTCCCAACACTGTTGCATTGGGGATTAGGTTTCCAACACATGCTTTTGAGAGGACACATTCAAACAAAAGCAGTGTAATATTATTAAGCAATTATTAATACAGTATTATTATTTGCTTATCTCTCCACAGAAGAGTCAACTTCAAAAAAAAATTCTACTTATCAGCTGGGCATGGTGGCTCATGCCTGTAATCCCAGCACTTTGGAAGGCCAAGGTGGGTGGGCGGATCACTTGAGGTCAGGAGTTTGAGAACAACCTGGCCAAGGTGGCAAAACCCCGTCTCTAATAAAAATACAAAAATTAGCTGGGCATGGTGGCAGGTGCTTGCAATCCCAGCTACTCAGGAGGCTGAGGCAGGCAGGAGAATTGCTTGAACCTGGGAGGTGGAGGTCGCAGGTAGCTGAGATCACGCCATTGCACTCCAGCCTGGGGAACAAGACCAAGACTTTGTCTCAAAAAACAAACAAATAAACAGACAAACTAGTTGTCCTTAATGTATTTGTAAATTTAATGGGATCCCAATAAAAATACTTATAGCCCTCAATTTTTACAATGGTTTAAGATTTTTCAGCTTTACAATGGTGCAAAAGTGATACACATTCAGTTGTTCCTCAAGCTACAATAGGCTTATCTGGACATAACTCCATCTATATCTATAGATATTTGTGGTGGTAGGCAAGTGGATTCTGAAGTTTCATATGAAAAAATAATATCCAGGAACTCTCTGAAATAGTAGAGTAATACAGTGGAACCAACCATACCATATAATAAAATATTTTAAAATCCTCAGTCATGGCCAGGTGTGGTGCCTCATACCTGTAATCTCAGTACTTGGGAGGCCAAGGTGGTATGATTGCGTGAGCCCAGGAGTTTGAGATCAGACTGGGCAACATGGTGAGACCCTGTCTTTACAGGATATTTTTTAAATTAGCTGGGTACAATGGTGGACACCTGTGGCCCCAGCTGCTTGGGAGGCTGACTGAGGTGGAAAGATCTCTTGAGCCCAGGGGTTCAAAGCTGCAGTGAGCCAATCATACCACTGCACTTAAGCCCAGGCAGCAGAGCGAGACCCTGTCTCAAAAAAAAAACCCTCAATTATTAATATAGTATTATTATATGGGTATATTAATAGACAAATCCGTGGAACAGAATAGAACAACATGGGAATTTTGCATGTGAAAAAGTTGTATCTCAAATCATTGGAAAAAGTATATAAACTTTTTAGTAAATGATTCAGAGACAATTCAGTAGCCATGTGGAAAAAAAAGTAAAGTCAATTCTAAGGCAGTAGGTAAATTTACAACAATTTCAATGAAAATCCCAAAAGACAGTTTGTTGGGTTTGAGCTATCCAATATGCTTCTAAATTCCAAATAAAAAATTAGGTAAGTTAGAATTGCCAAGAAATTTGGAAAAATATACTACTAATGGAAGAAACTAATACTATTAGATATTGAAACTTAATGTAAATCTATGGTAATCAGAAACTATGGCCTTAACATGTGAACAGGCAAACATACATTCATGTTCATCCCTCCCTGAACATAATGGGTTCTCTGTACATGTTTGTGGAAAATAGAATATTAGCTCCAAAAAAGTATAATATTTATATTCTTAGAACTTAATTGTTTAATATTTTACTGATGGAATTCAAATCCTTTTTACTTATGTAAATAATACATCATTTAGTCAATTTTAAGATATTTTTCTGAATTAAAGATTATATTCTATTTTCAACACATAAATACACATACTGTGTATCTGAATACACAAGTATTAACATGGATTAATCTGTATTAATTAAAAATTTAAAAATACATTATTTCAGTTATGTGATTTAAAACATGGCAAAACCAAACATAAATTGTATAGGCATACATACAGTATACATGTGTGAATATATGTGTATGTGTGTAATAAACCTGTAGAAAAAGCAAGAGAGGAGTAAGTATGCATTTAACACTGTGGTTCCCTGGGAGATATAAGGGAGGTGTTTGGGATGGAGGGTGATAGGATTTGGGAGAGACATTAATAAGAAGTTTGCAGCAGAACAAATTAACAGAAGGCCTGAGACTGCTATTTTTAGAAAGCCTTGCTCTCAAGGGTAGATTTTTTTAAGATGGAGTCTCACTTTGTCGCCCAGGCTGGAGTGCAGTGGCAAGATCTCAGCTCACCACAACCTCCGTCCCCTGGGTTTAATCAATTCTCCTGCCTCAGCCTCTGAGTAGCTAGAATTACAGGCACTTACCAGCATGTCTTTCAAGGTTGGATTTTGGCTGGTGTCTGGGAAATTGAATTTTGGGAGTATTTCCACCATTGCCTAATAAGAGTTACTCACTGTGCCTGAACTATTTGTACAAGCACTGTAGTTGATGCTGACCATCTGTTCTGAGAGTCTTGAATTTGTATGTACTAGGCAGGGGGTGCTATGTGACCAGCCCTGTATAAAAACTATGGCCACTGATTTCCTAATGAGCTTCCCTGATAGGCAACATTTCACACATGAGTAAGATGAAGTCTAGCCTACAAAACAAACTAAAGGAGCTGTCCATTTTATCAGTGGTCTGCTTTTATTTCTTTTTTTTTCAGGAGACAGGGTCTTGCTCTGTTGCCCAAGCTAGAGGGCAGTTGTGTGAGGATAGCTCACTGCAGTGCCTAACTCGTAAGCTCAAATAATCCTCCTGCTTTAGCCTCTTGAATAGCTAGGATGACAAACATGTGCCACCATGTCTAGCTGATATTTTTTAAATATTTTATAGAGACAGAGTCTCACTATGTGGCCCAAGCTGGTTGTGAACTCCTGGCCTGAAGTGGTCCTCTCACCTCAGCCTCTCAAAGCACTAGAATTATAGCTGTGAGCCACCAGGTCTGGCCATGCTCTTGTTTTTACCTGGAATCTTGCAACATCAACATCTAGACTTAAGACGATATGAAAGTGAAGCAAATCAGGCCAGGCATGGTGGCTCACACCTGTAATCCCAGCACTTTGGGAGGCCAAGACAGGCAGATCACTTGAGGTCAGGAGTTCAAGACCAGCCTGGCCAACATGGTGAAACCCTGTCTCTACTGAAAAATACAAAAATATGACAGGCATGTTAGCACGCACCTGTAATCCCAGCTACTTGGGAGGTACAGGTGGGAACGTCGCTTGGACCTGGGAGGCACAGGTTGCAGTGAGCTAAGATTTGGCCACTGCACTCCAGCCTGGGTGACAGAGCAAGACTCTATCTAAAAAAAAAAAGAAAAAGTGAAGCAAATCAACTAACATGCCTGTGGCCAGGCTTTAAAACTGATTTTAAAGTCAACACCTCCATTCTTGGAAGCCCCTTCTGCTAAGGAGAAGGACCTGTCCCTGAAGGAGATCCAGAAGAAACTGAAGGCTGCAGAGCAAAGAAGGAAGTCTGAGGAGGTCCAGGTGCTGAAACCATTGGCAGAGAGGAGGGAACACAAGCAAGAAGCCCTTGAGAAGGCTTTGGAAAAGGACAGCTCAACAGAATGGTGGAGGAAATGCTGATCCTGAAAATGGAACAAATCACGGCCGGGCACAGTGGCTCACGCCTGTAATCCCAGCACTTTGGGAGGCGGAAGTGGGTGGATCATGAGGTCAGGAGTTCGAGACCAGCCTGACCGACATGGTGAAACCCCGTCTCTACTAAAAATACAAAAGTTAGCCAGGTATGGTGGTGCATGCCTGAAATCCTAGCTACTCAAGACGCTGAGGCAGGAGAATCTCGTAAACCCAGGAGGCAGAGGTTGTAGTGAGCTGAGATCATGCCACTGCACTCCAGCCCGGATGACAGAGCGAGAATCCCTTTCAAAAAAAGAAAATGGAACAAATTAAGGAAAATGAGGAGGCTAATCTAGCCGCTGTGATGTCTGAAGGAAAAGGAGGCCTGTGCAGAGGTGCGCAGGAACAAGGACCGGCAGGCTCAACACTCTGGCTCAAGTGGAGGAGGGCAGGCATGCTGTGCTATCAGTAAGTCCTCTGGCCTATATTATAATCCGTCATGCAATATAGGAAATGTATAACATAGTTTTAAAAGGACTCATTTAAAAAAAAAACAAACAAAATTAAAAAAAAAAATCAACGTGGCTCACGCCTGTAATCCCAGCACTCTGGGAGGCTGAGGCAAGCGGATTCACTTGAAGTCCGGAGTTCCAGACCAGCCTGGGCAACACAGCAAAAACCTGTCTCTACTATAAATAAAAAAATTAGCAAGGGATAGTGGTGCACATATGTAATCCTAGCTACCTGGAAAGGTGAGGCATGAGAATAGCCTGAACTCAGAAGGTGGAGGTTTCAGTGAGCAGAGATCGCACCACTGCACTCCAACAGAGCAAGAACTATCTCAAAAAACAAAACAAAATAAAAAACGCAATATGTTCTCTTTCTAGAATATTTTGTTTGATGTTTAAAAAAAAATACCTTGATGCAACTGAATATTTTCCCACTTTGAAACTGTTGGCCAAACGCAGCGGGTCATGCCTGTAATCCCCGTACTTTGGGAGGCCGAGGTGGGTGGATCACCTGAGGTCAGGAGTTCGAGACCAGCCTGGCCAACATAGTGAAACCCCATCTCTACTAAAAATGTAAAAATTAGGCAGGCATAGTGGCAGGCGCCTATAATCCCAGCTCCTCTGGAGGCTGAGGCAGGAGAATGGTTTGAACCCGGGAGGCAGAGGTTGCAGTGAGCCAAGGATTGTGCCATTACACTCCAGCCTGGGTGACAAGAGCGAGACTTCATCTCAAAAACAGAAGAAACTGTGAGCTAGTTGTTGCATTAAATACACATACAAACAAGATTAAAAAACGCTGCAGACTTAAGCTGCTCTTTCTTCCCCAATGTCAAGCAGTCTTGCCTTTTAAACCTTTTCCCGTTTAGAGAAAATGTGCAGCTCATTGCCAGTGCTTATTTAATTTTACATAAACATGCTCTTTGAGGCTGGAGCAAATCTAACTGACGTTCAATGTGAAAATAAAATATAAAAATTGTACTTGAGTTATTTCTAAAGAGAACTAACATTAGAATTGTCTGAATCATCAGAATCATCTATTTCAGAAAAATCAGATTCATTAAATGAATCTTTGGCCAACAACTTGTTCCAGAGATGTTAACCTCACGCGTAGGAATGCTATGTTTACTAGGATTTGGCATTTTCAGTGATGATGAATTACTGTATTTTGTAAATGGAAAATACCACTACTAAAAACAGAATCCTATAAATAGAATGATGTCTTTTGTTTCCAAAGAACGATGTGAAAATAATACAAGTGAGGTCTTTCCTGGCAAAGTGATCTCGGGATAAATGCTGAAGCAACAAGCGCTGCCAGTGAGTATTCTCGAAGCAAACAGGAAGTGTTAAAAAAAAGATCTGTGAGGGCTGAGCAGTTAAGGGGTTAGGCAGGACATCGTGCCAACTAAGGGAATTGCCAGATACCCACTGTAAGTACCCAACTCCCAACTCCTGAAGGTAGCTACCTGCATATTTACTCTTTGTTAGCGCAATTTTCTTGTATGCTCTTGAGAGCAAGCTGTGATTAGCGGAGAAGTGAATTTCTGTGAACAACAGAAAGAAATAGTATAGCAATGTCTCAAATCAAACCAAAGAAAATCACATTAAAAGAACCGAAAGGGCTGGGCATGGTGGCTCACACCTATAATCACAGCAGTTTGGGAGGCTGAGGTGGGCGAATCACTTGAACCCAGGAGGCAGAGGTTGCAGTGAGCTGAGATTTCACCATTGCACTCCAGCCTGGGCAACAAGAGATCTCTATCTCAAAAAAAAAAAAGGTCAGAAGTTTGAGACCAGCCTGACCAACATGGAGACATCCCCTCTCTACTAAAAATACAAAAATTAGCCGGGCGTGGTGGTGCACACCTGTAATCCCAGCTTCTTGGGAGGCTGAGGCAGGAGAATCACTTGAACCCAGGAGGCGGAGGTTGCAGTGAGCTGAGATTTCACCGTTGCACTCCAGCCTGGGCAACAAGAGATCTCTATCTCAAAAAAAAAAAAAAAAAAAGAACTGAAAATGAACAGGGGAATGAGAAGGAATGGTGAAACTAGAGAAGTACAGTAATCCCCCCTTATTCACAGGGGATACTTTCCAAGACCCCCAGTGGATGCCTGAAACCTCAGATAGGACCTACATATGCTATTTTCTCCCTATACATACATACCTATGATGAAGTATAATTTATAAATTAGGCACAGTAACCAATAATAATAATAAAATAGAACAATTATAGCAATGTGCCAGCATCACTACTCTTGTGCTTTGGGTCTGTAATTAAGTCAAATAAGGGTTCTTTGAACACAAGCACTGCAATACCTTGACAGTCAATCTGCTAACCGAGACAGCTACTAAAGTTGACTGACAGGCAGGTAGTGTGTACAGTGTGGACAGCTGGACAAAGGGATGATTCACTGTGGTGGGGGTACCAGGGCAGAGTTGGAAAGCATGAAATTTCATTATACTACTCAGAGTAACACACAATTTGAAACTTGTGAATTATTTCTGGAATTTTCCATTTAATATTTTCTGACTCCAGTTGATGGCAGGTAAGTGAAACTGCAGATAAGGGGCAACTGCTTTTTTAGTAGAGATGGGATTTCACTGTGTTAGCCAGGATGGTCTCCATCTCCTGACCGCATGGTCCACCCAAAATACTGGGATTACAGGCATGTGCCATGGCGCCCGGCCATATAAGGGGTGACTACTGTAGTCAGAAGTGGCAATGGTTGTAGTTGTAGTCTCCATGAGACGGTCCTCTTGTACCAACCCCATCCTCCTTCCCTGTACTGCTTGTGTGCCTGTTGATTTTTGTGCATTGTAAGGGTTGAGGCACATTTTTTTTCCTCATATGGGTAGCTCTTTTTTTCTATTTTCATGTACTAAAAAGACTATCCTTTCCCCATTGAATTGCCTTATTACCCTTGTAGAAAATAAATTAACTACACATGTATGGTTTTATATATATGTATGGGATATATTTCTGGCTCTATCTATTTCTGGATTTTCTAGTCTCCTCTATTGGTTTTTGTTTTTGTGTTTGAGACAGGATCTCACTCTGTTGCACAGGCTGGAGTACAGTGGCATAATCTTGGATCACTGTAGCCTTGACTTCCTGGGCTCAAGCTATCCTCCTATCTCAGCCTCCTGGTAGCTGGAACTATAGGCACACATCACCATGCCCAGATAATTTTTTGATGTTTTGTTGAGACAAAGGAACAAACAAACACAAAGAAAGGTCTGGCCCTTGATAGGATCCTGGAGGATGACTTCTAAGCCCTTGGAATATACCGCCTAATAAGAGATGCTTTGTTTAACTAGGGCTTTGGGGCAACCCAGGCACTGTTTAGCATTGTTCTGCTAATAATGTAATTTATAGTGGGTGCCTTAGGCCAGGCTTTTCAAGTCTGCCCTTTGGAGAGGCTGGAGCCTGAATAACTAAGGTCAGCCATTGGCCACTCCATGCCCACATGACCACCCTTACTTACTTCCCTCAAAAAACCCTGGATATTAAGGCTCAAGAAAGCTTGCTAGCTAGCAATATTTTGTGCTTGTTGTGACATATTGTTACTGGAAGAATTAAACATCGTCCACATGGCCTCAGTGGGAAGGGACGACTGGAAGCTCATTCCTGGACTTTCCTCTATTTGCCTTTTGCTCTTGCTGATTTTAATGCCCATTTTTTCCATAACAAATCATAACTGTGAGCACAGTGGCTTTTCTGAATTCTATGAGTTTGTCTGGCTAATAATTAAACCCAAGAGTGGTTTGAGAGGACCTCTGACAACATTCACCTATTCTTAATTTTTTGTATTTAGTGATTATTTATTGAATGCTAGTCATTTTGAAAGTTACTTTGGTAAGTGTTTCGATTTTTGTAGTTTTTTTTTTTTTTTTTTTTTTTTTTTAAGAATGTTGCATTCTGTTTTGGCAGGCAGTTGAGTTACTTGCTTTGTTAAGGTAGGTCTAGTTGCTCAAGGGCTAAATGTGATCTCAAGTATTCAACATTGTTTCTCTATTGTGGCTAATCACAACTCTCAGACATCTTTGGTTCTGGGAATTGTTCAGCTTTCAGCAGCTCTTAACTAGTTTACTTTGACTGACTTTGTGGTGTTTCAGGCTATGCATGTGCTGCTTTGTATTAAGCCAGAAACTCAAGGTGGCCTTTGTGCAGATTTCCAGAGCCCTTTCTCTGCATAACTAACCCCTCCCTACTACTCTGCTCTGCAAATTCCAGCCATGTCAACCTTTCCAAACTCTGATCTGTCTCCTCAACTCATCAAGACTCCTATGCTCTGTTTGGGTCCCCCTTCCTGTAATGTGATTCAGAAAGATCCGCTAGGCAGAAAGCAGAAGTATTGTGATAACATCTTTGTTTTCCTGCTCTATTCTTCAGTGTCCAACTGTTCAATGTCCAGTTATTCCATACAGTATGTACATTTTCTGTTTATTTATACAAGAGGATGTGATGGTTTGAATGTGTCCCCAAAATTTCATGTGTTGGAAACGTAATCCTCAAATTCATATGTTGATTGAAGGTGGGATCTTTGGAAAGTAATGAGGATTAGATAAGGTCATCAGGTTGAGGGCCCATGATGGAACTGATGGCTTTAGAAGAAGAGGAAGCAATGACCAGGCTTAGTGGCTCATGCCTGTAATCCCAGCACTTTGGGATGCCAAGGCAGGTGGATCACCTGAGGTCAGGAGTTCAAGACCAGCCTGGTCAACATGGTGAAACCCTGTCTCTACTAAAAATATAAAAATTAGCTGGGTGTGGTGGCACATGCCTGTAGTCCCAGCTATTTGGGAGGCTGAGGCAAGAGAATCTCTTGAACCCAGGAAGCAGAGGCTGCAGTGAGCCAAGATGGTGCCACTGCACTCCAGCCTGAGTGATGAAGTTAAACTCCATCTCAAAAAAAAAAAAAAAAAAAAAAAAAAAAAGAAGCATGACTTGAGCTGATACACATGCTGTTATGTTCTTGCCCTCTCCCCGTATGATGCTCTCTGCCATGTTCTGACACAGCAAGAAGGTTCTCACGAGATGCCAGCGCCATGTTCTTGGACTTCCTAGCCTCTAGAACCATGAGCCAAATAAGCTTTCCTTATAAATCATCTAGTCTATGATCTGTTTTAGCAACAGAGAATGGATTAAGACAGAGGGCAAATATAGTTCCAGGTATTCTGTCATGGCAGGAAGTATAATACTCTCTACTGTTTTGGTTGCTATTTCACATGACATTTTTCAAAATTAATTGTATTTTCAAATGTAATTTCCATATGTGAGCATATGGAAATGTAATTGTCTTGAACTCTTATTAATTTTATAATTTATATGTAAGCATTTTGTAAGTTTTCTATATAGACATTTATGTCAAAAATAGTATTTTTTTTCAGCTTCAGAATTTTAATTTTTTTCTCTTGCTGTATTGGCTTGGGTTTCCATAATAATGTAGAATAGAAGTGGTAATAATAGATATTCTTATTCTTGCTTTTCTTTTTTTTTTTTGAGACAGAGTTTCGCTCTTGTTACCCAGGCTGGAGCGCAATCTCGGCTCACTGCAACCTCCGCCTCCTGGGTTCAGGCAATTCTCCTGTCTCAGCCTCCTGAGTAGCTGGGATTATAGGCATGCGCCACCATGCCCAGCTAATTTTTTGTAATTTTAGTAGAGACGGCCAGGTGCAGTGGCTCAAGCCTGTAATCCCAGCACTTTGGGAGGCCGAGGCAGGTGGATCACGAGGTCAAGAGATCGAGACCATCCTGGTCAACAAGGTGAAACCCCGTCTCTACTAAAAATACAAAAAATTAGCTGGGCACGGTGGCGTGTGCCTGTAATCCCAGCTACTCAGGAGGCTGAGGCAGGAGAATTGCCTGAACCCAGGAGGCGGAGGTTGCGGTGAGCCGAGATCGCGCCATTGCACTCCAGCCTGGGTAACAAGAGCAAACCTCCGTCTCAAAAAAAAAAAAAAAAAAGAGAGAGACAGGGTTTCACCATGTTGACCAGGATGGTCCCGATCTATTGACCTAGTGATCCACCCGCCTCGGCCTCCCAAAGTGCTGGGATTACAGGCGTGAGCCACTGCACCCGGCCATTCTTGCTTTTCAAAGGAATGTTTTAAGCATTAATATCAAGCATGATGTTTGCTATAGCTCTTTTTTAGATCCTGAATGAAACAGATTAAATAAGTTGTCTTTTAAAATTAGTTCATGAATTATTTTTGTGGTAAACTGAAAAAGAAAATGCCCTTCCTTCCACTTATGTTTACTTTCCTCTTTCTAATTTTTTTTTTCTTTTTGCTCTGTCACTCAGGCTGGAGTACAGTGACAGTATCACAGCTCACTACAGCCTCAACCCTTGTGGTCAAGTGATTCTCTCACCTCAGCCTTTCAAGTAGCTGAAACCACAGGTATGCACCACCACATCCAGCTAATTTTTTTACTTTTGAGATGAAGGTTCACTCTTGTTGTCCAGGCTGAAGCAGAATGGCGTGATCTCGGCTTACCACAACCTTTGCCTCCCAGGTTCAAGTATTCTCCTGCCTCAGCCTCCCAAGTAGCTGTGATTACAGGCATACACCATCACACCCAGCTAATTTTGTATTTTCAGTTGAGACGGGGTTTCTCCATGTTGGTCGGGCTGGTTTCGAATTCCCAACCTCAAGTGATCTGCCTGCCGTGGCCTCCCAAAGTGCTGGGATTACAGGCATGAGCCACTGTGCCCAGCCTACTTTTTTTTTTTTTTTTTTTTGAAGACAGAGTCTTGCTCTGTCACCCAGGCTGAAGTGCAGTTGCACAATTTCTGCTCACTGCAACTTCTGCCTCCCAGATTCAAGCAATTCTCCTGCCTCACCCTCCCAAGTAGTTAGGATTATAGATGCCCACCACAACACCCAACTAATGTTTGTATTTTTAGTAGAGACGAGGTTTCACCATGTTGGTCAGGCTGGTCTGAAACTGCTGACCTCAAGTGATTTACCTGCCTTGGCCTCCCAAAGTGCTGGGATTATAGGTGCGAGCCATCGCACCTGGCCTTTTTTGCATTTGTGTTGAGATTGGGTTTCACAATGGTATCTAGGATGGTCTCAAACTCCCGGGCTCAAGTATTATGCCTGCCTCTGCCTCCTAAGTGCTGGAACTACAGGCATGAGCCACCACATCCAGCCCAATGTTTACTTTCTAATCCCTAGAACCTGTGACTATTATCTTATATGGCAAATAGAGCAAAATTACTTGTCTTAGTTTTTTTGTGTTGCTATTAAAAATAGCTGAGGCTCGGAAATTTATAAAGAAAATAGGTTTATTTGGCTTGCTGTTCTACATACTGTAAAAGAAGCATGGTGCTGGCATCTACTCTACTTCTGGTGAGGCCTTGGGCTGCTTCCACTCATGGCAAAAGGCACAGAGGAGCGTCATGTGCAGAGATCACATGGTGAGAGAGGAAGGAAGAGAGCAAGGCAGGAGGTGCCAGGCTCTTTTTAACAACCAGCTCCCGCGAGAACTAGTAGAGCAAGAACTCACTCACTTCCTTCCCTCGTCTTCAGGGAAGACATTAACCTATTCATGAAGGATCTGTTCCCATGTCCAACACCTCCCACTAGGCCCCACCTCAACATTACGGATCAAATTTCAACATGAGGTTTGGAGAGTCACATAATCAAATTACAGCATTGTTGGCCAGGTGCAGTCGTGCATGACTGTAATCCTACCATTTTGGGAGGTTTAGGGGCAGATTACCTGAGGTCAGGAGTTCGAGACCAGTCTGGCCGACATGGCAAAACCCTGTCTCTACTAAAAGTACAAAAATTAACCAGGTGTGATGCTATGTGCCTGTAATTTTAGCTACTTGAGAGGCTGAGGCAGGAGAATCACTTGAACCCAGGAGGCAGAGGTTGCAGTGAGCCAAGACTGTGCCACTGCACTCCAGCCTGGGTGACAGAGTGAGACTCTGTCTCAAAAAAAAAAAAAAGCCAAACAAAAGCAAAACCAAACAAGACAAAAAACTATAACATTGCTTTACGTGATAAAATATATGATTAAGTTTAGAGTTTTCAGAGGAAGCATTTACCCTGATTATTTTGGTGGGCCCTAAGTATGGTCACACAAATTCTTTTTTTTTTTTTGAAATGAAGTCTCACTCTATTGCCCAGGCTGGAGTGCAGTGGTGTGATCTCAGCTCACCACAACCTCAGTTTCCTGGGTTCAAATATTTCTTGTGCCTCAGCCTTCCAAGTAGCTGGGATTACAAGTATGCACCACCATGCCCAGTTAATTTTTGTATTTTTAATAGAGGCAGGGTTTCTTCACCATGTTGGCCAGGCTGGTCTCAAACTCCTGGCCTCAAATGATGCACCTGCCTCAGTCTCCCAAAATGCTGAAATGACAGGTGTGAGCCTGGCCACAGATTCTTTTAAGAGAGGCAAAGTGAGATTTTACACAGACAGACACAGAGGAGAGAGCTATGTGAAGACAGAGTCAGATTAGAGTGATGGGGCCACAAGCCAAGGAATGTTGCAGAAACTGAGAAAGGCAAGGAACACATTCTCCCGTAGAGATTCTGAAGGGAGGCTGACCCTGCCAACATCTTGATTTTGGACTTCTAGCCTTCAGAACTATGAGAAAATAAATTTCTGTTTAAGTTGCCAGATTTATAGTAATTTGTTATAGTAGCCACTGAAAACTAATATTTTGATTTAATAAATGATGCTTAATCACATCTGATATGGGTTTGGTTCTGTGTCTCCACCCAAATATCATCTTAAATTGTAGTTCCCATAATCCCCATGTGTCATGGGAGGGACACACTGGGTGGTGGTTAAATCTTGGAAGTAATTTAATTGCAGTTACCCTCATGCTGTTCTCTTAATAGTGAGGGAATTCTCCCTGGACCTGACAGTTTTATCAGGGGCTTTTCCCCTCTTTCCAGCACTTTCCCTTCCTCCTGCCATGTGAAGAATGGGTTTGCTTCTCCTTCTACCATGATTGTAAGTTTCCTGAGGCCTCCCCAGCCCTGCAGAACTATGAGTCAATTAAACCTCTTTTACAAATTACCCACTCTTGGGCATGTCTTTATTAGCAGTATGAAAATAAACTAATACAATATCGATGGATTTTTTTGCATTTGCTGACATAATTTTTTTTTTTTTACAACTTTCTGTCAAGGGACATGTCACAACTCCTAATTTCTTAATATGTGAATTATATCAATGGATTTTTCTAGTGTCAAAGCAATGCTACATTTCTACATTAAGTCCAACTGGCTCGTGATCTATATGTATATATGTATGTATATATGTTTCATCTGTCTTTTCTGCTGATTCTCATTCATGGCATATGGCTTCCTTATCAGCTTATTTTTTACTATGTAATATTCATTTTGGTAGGCAGAATAATACCTTCCTCACAAGGTGTCCACATCCTAATCTGTATGAATGGCAAAAGAGAATTTGCAAATGTAATCAAACTCAGGGTCCTGAGTTGCAGAGATTATCCTGGATTACCTGTGTGAACCCAATGTAATCACATAAAGAAGTCCTTATCAATGAAAGAGGGAGGCAGGAGATGTGAAAGAAAGAAGTGTGACTTGGGAAGTTATGGCAGAGACTTGATGTGAGAAAGACTTCAGCCATTCTTACTGGCTTTAAAGATTCAAAAAGAGACCACTAGCCAAGGAATGCAGGCAGCTCTTAGAAGCTAGCAAAGGGCAAGATAGTGGATTATGCCCTAGAAGCTCCTTCTAGGAGAAAAGCAGCCCTGATGACATCTGGAGTTTAGTCCAGTGAGACCAGTATGGACTCCTGACTTCAAGAGCTGTAAGATAATAGGCCAGGTGCAGTCGGTCATACCTGTAATCCCAGTACTTTGGGAGGCTGAGCTGGGTGGATCACCTGAGGTCAGGAGTTTGAGACCAGCCCGGCCAACATGGTGAAACCCCGTCTCTACTAAAAATACAAAAAAAATTATGGAGCATAGTGGTGGGCGCCTGTAATCCCAACTATTAGGGAGGCTGAGACAGGAGAATCACTTGAACCCAGGAAGCAGAGGTTGCAGTGAATATAAGATCATGCCATTGCACAGCAGCCTGGGTGGCAAGAATGAAACTCTGTTTCAGAAAAAAAAAAAGAGCTGTAAAATAATAAATGTGGCCAGGTGTGGTGGCTCATGCCTGTAATCCTGTCCCTTTGGGAGGCCGAGGTGGGCAGATTACCTGAGATCGGGATTTCAAGACCAGCTTGACCAACATGGAGAAACCCCATCTCTACTGAAAATACAAAAATTAGCCAGGCATGGTGGCCCATGCCTGTAATCCCAGCTACTTGGGAGGCTGAGACAGGAGAATCTCTTGAAACCCAGGAGGTGGAGGTTGCAGTGAAGCAAGATCATGCATGCCATTGTACTCCAGCCTGGGCAACAAGAGCAATACTCTGTCTCAAAAAAATAAAAGATAATTAATGTGTGTTATTTTAAGTTACCAAGTTTACGGTAAGTTGTTACAGTAACAATAGTAAAGGAATACAGTCTATCCTTAAGAATTTATTTGCAGGATTTCCTTATAGCCTTAGATGAAGGAGCAGTCCGGCAGAGAGGTCTTGCATTAACTTTTCCTGGGTGCCTATGGGCACTATTCTGGGAACACTTTAAATTACATTTAGGGCTTAAGGTAATGTACCTTTTTTTTTTTTGAGACAGGGTCTCTCTCTGTCACCCAAGCTGGAGTGCAGTGGTGCAATCTCAGCTCACTACCACCTCTACCCCCTGGTCTCAAGCCATCCTTCCACCTCAGCCTCCCCAGCAGCTGGGACCACAGATGTGGGCCACCATGCCTGGCTATTTTTTGGGGAGATGAGGTCCCCGTGTTGCCCAGGCTGATCTTGAACTCTAGGACTCAAGTGATACTCCTGTTTGGCCTTGCAAGTGCTGGGATTACAGGCATGAGCCACCATACCTGGCCAGATAATTTACTTTTGAGCTGCAAATGCATGCAGAGGCTAGCTTGACACTTTTCAGCACTGTCCCCCTCTTTGCTTTCTTTAGACAAAGGAATTTTTCTCAGAGTCCCCCGGGGTAGAGAAGGTAATGAATTCACTTCTGTTTTGCCCTAATCCTGGGTTATAGCCATTTGAGGACCCAGCTCAATATGAGGAGACTCCCAAATTAGCCTTCCCAACATGCATGGCCCCTAGGCTTTGACTCTTGCCCCCTTTACCCCAGGAGACTATCAAAACCCAAAGTTCAAGTCTGTCCAAAATGGAACTGCTCTCAAAGAAAAATCAGTTTCAGGGTTCTACTTGCCTTTCTGAGTTCTTAGTTTTAGGATGTGTCCTGCTTTTAGTGATTTCAAAGCTTTTAAGATTTATTTTCTTGCTTCCTTTCTTTGTTTTGTTTTATTTTGTTTGGAGTTTCGCTCTTATTGCCCAGGCTGGAATGCAGTGGCATGATCTCCGCTCACTGTAAACTGCAACCTCTGCCTCCTGGGTTCAAGCAATTCTCTTGCCTCAGCCTCCCAAGTAGCTGGGACTACAGATGTGAGCCACCACTCCCGGCTAATTTTTGTATTTTTAATAGAGATGAGGTTACACCCTGTTGGTCAGGCTGGTCACAAACTCCTGACCTCAGGTGATCCACCCACTTAGGTCTCCCAAAGTGCTGGGATTACAAGTGTGAGCCCCCGTTCCTGGCCTTTTTTCTTCTTTCTGTTTTTGTTTTAGAGATGGAGTCTTGCTCTGTCATCCATGCTGGAGTGCAGTGACGTGATCGTGATCATACCTCACGGCAGCCTCGGACTCCTGGGCTTCAGTGATCCTCCTGCCTGAGACTCCCAGAGCACTGGGATTACAGGTGTGAGCCACCTTGCCTGGCCAGATTTTTTTCTTTTAGCCAGCATTTGTTGTTTTTTTCAGTAATGGGGCTGGTCTGAATTACCTAGCCCATCACGTTCTAGGAAATCTATTAAACATTTATATTCTGAATTCAGTTCCTCCAGCCAAACTTTTTGCTGGTCTGATTCTGCTGTCTTTTGCTTCTCTTGGCTTTTGCTTATGATGCTTTGTTTTCTTGTTAGATGGTTGGTTGTAATCTTATTTGCAATAGACCTTTATTTGTCAAACTTCTTTGAAGGTTAGGTTGAAGTACTTTCCCTTTTTTTTTTTTCCTTTTTGAGACAGTTTCACTCTGTCACCCAGGCTGAAGTGCAGTGGTGTGATCTCAGCTCACTTCAACCTCCACCTCCTGGGTTCAAGCGATTCTCTTGCTTCAGCCTCCCAAGTAGCTGGGATTACAGGCATGCATAATCATGCCCAGCTAATTTTTGTATTTTTAGTAGAGAGGGTTTCGCCATGTTGGTCAGGCTGGTCTCAAACTCCTGACCTCAGGTGATCCACCCTCCTTGGTTTCCCAAAGTGCAGGGATTACAGGTGTGAGCCACCGCACCCCGCCTAAAGGTGCTTTCCTCTGAGAGAATTTGCAGTTCCTGTCAGTTGCCTGGAGGCATGCCAACCCAGTACCAATTCAGCAGAATTTCTTTGCTTGAGGTTTTTCGCATTACCCAAGAATTATGAATTGGGCCACAAACTTGCATAAGGTCTACTAACCTGTGGTTCAGAGGAATTTTTTCCCTCTCTCTTCACTCAGTTCCAATGTGGATGGAGACAGGCACATTTCTTGGCTTCTCCCCACCCACACCTACAGACAAGCTTTGTGTACTGTCCTCCATAACTTGGTCCTCTCATGTTCTGTATACTTGTATGGCTATCAGAATCAAAGCTTGGTGACATCAGGGACTGGTAGATGGTCACAGGATTCTGCCATTTCAGGTCTTCCTTATTTCTCTGGATTCCTGCTTCCACTTGCTTGGCTTTGTGGACTGTTTTTCATTTCTATCAAACAAAGAATTTAAAAAGAAAATTTGGCCAGGCATGGTGGTACACATCTATAATCTCAGCACTTCCATTGGTCAAGGCGGGAGGATTGCTTGAGCCTAGGAGTTTGAGGCTGCTGTGAGGTGTGATCATGTCACTATGTTCTAGCCTGTTTGATAGAGTCAGACCGTGTCTCTAACAAAAGAAAATCTGGCCAAGTACAGTGGCTCATGCCTATAATCTCAGCACTTTGGGAGGTCAAGGAGGGAGAATCACTTGAGCCCGGGAGTTCGGGAACAGCCTGGGCAACATAGTGAGACCTGTCTCTACAAAAATAAATTAGCCAGGTGTAGTGGCACAAACCTGTAGTCCCAGCTACTCAGGAGGCTGAGGCAGGAGGATCACTTGATCCCAGGAGGTCAAGGCTGCAGTGAACTGTGATTGCACCACTGCACTTCAACTGGGTGACAGGGCAAGACCCTGTCTCAAAGCAAAACAAAACTCAATGAGATGCCCCTTCTCATTCACTAGGATGGACATGGAAAAAAAAACAGCCAGGCCAGGCGTGGTGGCTCATGCCTGTAATCCTAGCACTTTGAGAGGCTGAAATGGGCGGATCATGATGTCAGGAGTTTGAGACCAGCCTGACCAACATGGTGAAACCCTGTCTCTACTAAAAATACAAAAATTAGCTGGGTGTGGTGGCACGCGCCTATAATCCCAACTATTCAGGAGGCTGAGGCAGGGGAATCGCTTGAACCCGGGAGGTGGAGGTTGTAGTGAGCTGGGATTGTGCCACTGCACTCTAGCATGGGGGAAAGAGCAAGACTCCGTCTCAATTAAAAAAAAAAAAGCAAAACAAGTATGAAGAAAATTTAAGTATTTTAATTAGTATTGATAGTATATGACAGAAGTATCTAGGAACTCTGGTCTGCCATTTTTCCAGAAATCTATCATTTTAAGGTGTCAACTGTCCCCAGGAGTCAACAGGGCTATGATTGTAGATCCTAAAAACCATATAGTATGTCCTGACCCCACAAATAAGATTAGGTTCCATTTCACCATCATTTTGTGCTTCAAGTACTAATTCTTTCAATGTCCACACTCAATTCACTTTTATAATTCTTTGTGATTACTAATTCATTCTTCTCTACAAATCTCTTAAATCAAAACAAAAATGGCAAGATCTGTGCTTTTTTTTTAAGACAGTGTCTTACTTGTCAGCTTGTCTAGATTGCAGTGGAGAGATCACGGCTCACTGCAACCTCAAACTCCTGGGCTCAAGTGATCCTCCTGCCTCAGCTTCCTGAGTAGCTAGAACTACAGGTGTGTGCTACCATGCTTGGCTAATTTTCACATTTTTTGTAGAGATGGGGTTTCATCATCTTGGTCTCAAACTCCAGGACTCAAGCAATTCTCTTGCCTCAGCCTCCCCAAGCGCTGGGACTACAGCTGTGAGCACCGTCAGGCTGGTATATGCTTTTCAACAGCTACCTTTTAAAACTTTATGTAGCTCTCTAGTGTCTTCATATTAAAAGCAGAAAAAAAAAATCCAATAATGCAAAATCTTAACACAGAGGCTCTCAAATTCTCTGGGTTACAGTGCCCTTAGTATTGCAATTTTTTTACACGGCTAGTCTCCAGACCAAAATAAATACTTAATAGTTCTATTATCACATGATAATAATAGTTCTATTATCGGGTCCAAACCTTTTTTTTTGAGATGGAGTCTCACTCTGTCATCCAGGCTGGAGTGCAGTGGGGCAATCCCAGCTCATGGCACCCTCCACCTTCTGGATTTAACCAGTCCTCCTGCCTCAGCCTCCCGAATAGCTGGGATTACAGGCCTGTGCCATCATGCCTGACTAATTTTGTATTTTTAGTAGAGATGGAGCTGGTCTTGAACTTCCAACCTCAGGTGATCCACCTGCCTCGGCCTCCCAAAGTGCTGGGATTATAGGTGTTAAGCCACTGCACCCAGCCCCGTGTAAAATGTTTACTTTTAATACCTTATGCTTCTCTCAGGATGCCTGGTTTTGGTATCAAGTTTGGTGACTTTGTGAATTATATTGTGCCCGTTAAAAAAAATGAGATAGAAAATTCCTGAATTATGGCCAGGCGTGGTGGCTCTCGCCTGTAATCCCAGCACTTTGGGAAGCCGAGGTAGGTGGATCATGAGGTCAGGAGTGTATGACTAGCCTGGCCAAGATGGTGAAACCCCGTCTCTACTAAAAATACGGCTGGGTGCAGTGGCTCATGCCTGTAATTCCAGCACTTCGGGAGGCTGAGGTGGGCAGATCATGAGGTCAAGGGATAGAGACCATTCTCATCAACATGGTGAAACCCCATCTCTACTAAAAATACAAAAATTAGCTGGGCATGGTGGTGTGCACCTATAGTCCCAGCTACTTGGGAGGCTGAGGCAGGAGAATTGCTTGAACCTGGGAGGCAGATGTTGCAGTGAGTCAAGATTGTGCCACTGCACTCCAGTCTGGCAACAGAGCAAGACTGTCTCAAAAAAAAAAACAAAAAACCCAAAACCAAAAATTAGCCTGGCATGGTGGCAGGCACCTGTAATCCCAGGTACTCAGGAGGTGGAGGCAGAATTGCTTGAACCCAGAGGGGTGGGGGGTGGAGGTTGCAGTGAGCTGAGATCGCACCATTGCACTCCAGCCAGGGAGAGAGAGTGAGTCTCTGTCTCAAACAAAACAAAAAACCACAACCAAAAAAGAAAATTACTGAATTATTAGATAGAAAGAGACAACATATTTTTAAACATATCATAATCCCAGTATACTAATACAATTTTTTATTTTTCATATCATTTTTCAGGCCTTACATATATACTTTTAGAGCTAAAATACATTAATAGTTTGTTTTCTATGCTTTTATACTTAATAGTCTGTTATATATATTTCCCTTATATTTCTAGTCCTATTCTAACCATTTCTTTAGATTTGAAAAATTGTAATTAAATACATATAAAACTTATTTTTAAGTGCACAGCTCTATGGCATTAAGTACATTCACACTGCCATGAAACCATTACCCCCAGCCATCTCCAGAAATTTTTATTTTCCCAGCCTGAAGTTCTGTACCTACTCAATAACAACTCCTGGCTGGGCATGGTGGCTCACGCTTGTAATCCCAGCGCTTTGGAAGGCCGAGGCAGGCAGATCACAAGGTCAGAGTTTGAGACCACCCTGGTCAATATAGTGAAACTCTGTCTCTATTAAAAATACAAAAATTAGCCAGGCTTGGTAGTGGACACTTGTAGTCCCAGCAGGAGAATCATTTGAACCCAGGAGGCAGAGGTTGCAGTGAGCTGAGATTGCACCACTGCACTCCAGCCTGGGTAACAAGAGCAAAACTCCGTCACAAAAATAATAATAATAATAATACAAATTCCCGGTTTCTCACTTCCCTATCTGGCAACTACCATTCTAATTTCTGTCTCTATGAGTTTGACTATTCTAGGTACCTTATGTAAATGGAATCATACAGTACTTTTCCTTTTGTAACTGGCTTTTTTTCTCTTAGCACAAAGTCTTCAATGTTGAACAATGTGGTAGCATGTGTCAGAATTTCCTTCTTTTTTTTTTTTAATGAAGTTTTGCTCTTGTCACCCAGGTTGGAGTACAATCACACGATCTTGACTCACTGAGACCTGCGCCTCCCAGGTTCAAGTGATTCTCCTGCCTCAGCTTCCCGAGTAGCTGGGATTACAGGAGGGCACCCACCACACCTGGCTAATATTTGTATTTTTAGTAGACACAGGGTTTCACCATGTTGGCCAGGCTGGTCTCGAACTCCTGACCTCAGGTGATCCACCTGCCTTGGCCTCCCAAAGTGCTGGGATTACAGGTGTGAGCCACTGTGCTGGGCCTTGAACTTCCTTCATTTTGAAAGCTGAATATTCCATTGTACCACATTTTGTTTATCCATTCATGCATCAATGAACACTTGGGTTGCTGCCACCTTTTCGCTGTTGTGAATAACACTGTTCTGAACATGCACGTTCAAGTCTCTGCTTTCAGTTCTTTTGGCTATATACACATAAGTGAAATTGCTAGATCATACGGCAATTCTATGTTTAGTTTTTTGAGGAGCTGCCATGTAGTTTCACACAACCTTTAAAAAGTTATTTTATTGGTAGTATAATTCATTTGTCGCTATACCCTAATTTACTAAGCATTGTGGAATGTTTGTTTCCTAAGTTTTCTTTTTTCCCATTGGATGGGCATTAGTTTTAATTTAGACAATGCTCCAGGCTTTTGCCCCATTTTAAAAGTACTCATAAACATCTATTATTCCTTCGAATAGCTGTTAATTCACAAGTTTTTATTTATTTATTTTGCTTAGTGCCACCTCACTGTCCATTATCTAAGGAGTATCCTATCCATAGGAGTGAGTACCCTCTAGCTAGACCTATGATTTCCAATATGTTAGCCACTAGCCACATACTTAAACATTAGTCAATTAAAGTAAAATAAAATTAGAAATTATCTTCCTCAGCTGCCCTAGCCATATTTCAAGTGCACAGTAGCCACACGGGTAGTGCTACTGAATTGGGTAGCACAGATTCCGAACATTTCCGCGACCCCAGAAAGTTCTATGGTAATTACTGCTCTAGACTATTTTTGACTCTGACCTCTTGGCCATAGCTGAATTAGTTTCTGTAAGTTGCTCCTAGAAACTATTTAGTCCTTGGGGACAGTTTGATGATAACAATATTTACAGAACACCAGAAACTAGATTGAGTTTCACAATTTATAATGTGAAATATCTCTTCCAATGACTGGAATACTCCTGCCCACTATTTCATATCAGTCTTTTCAGGACCAAATTAGTGGTCTTCAGTTTCTTGGTGATGGTCACCTAATCCAAGCTGGGTCAATAAAATTCCTTATTTCATCCTTTGGGAATTCGGAACTGGGAAGGGAGAGGTCTTCATTCAGGTCCTCTAGCTAGAACTATAAAACCAAAAGTAATAAATTCCACTAGATAAAACAGAGAATTGGGTAAAGCAATAGAAAAATTAAGCAGATAAGCAGAGATTACATTGCCTCTTAGATTTTCTATTTTGGTTCAAGCCCCTCCCTTGGGCTCAGCTACATTTCTGACTTTTGGTTACAGGAGAAAAACCTACATCATAATAACTAATTCTTCTGTTATACTTAAGCTAGCTCACATGGGCTGGTTATACTGGCAATCAGAATACACACACACACACACACACACCCCCTATTAGCGTTTTCACACTCTGTAGTTATGTATAAATTTTGTATATAGTGTATAAGCTTTGTATATAGCCATTGCACTGGGTCCTCAGGCTCTTCTCTAACCCTTCTCTTGCTTTATTGCCTTCTCACATTAAGATTGTGTTTAGGCTGGGCATGGTGGCTCCTACCTGTAATCCCAGCACTTTGGGAGGCTGAGGTGGGTGAATCACTGGAGGTCAGGAGTTTGAGACCAGCCTGGCCAACGTGGTGAAGCCCTGTCTCTACTAAAAATACAAAAATTAGCCAGAAGTGGTGGCATATGCCTGTAGTCCAAACCACTTGGAGGCTGAGGCAGGGGAATCGCTTGAACTCTGGTGGTGGAGAAATGAGCTGAGACTGTGCCACTGTACTCCAGCCTGGGTGACAAGAGCAAAACTCCATTTCAAAAAAAAAGCGGGTTTAGGCTGCTCTTTATCCCCCCACCCCCCAGCTTCCCCTGATCAAACTCTGCCCTCTGTTACCATTCTGAGTGTGGAAGCTTCATTAAATCAAATTGTGTAACATGTTAACCGATTTTATCCTTTAGTTGGTATTGGATTTTAAAATCTCAGGCCTAAGTAATTCCATCAACATTCATTTCATGTATGACAGAATAAATAATCCCTTACAAGCCAAAGCAATGACTTTTTTTTTTTTTGAGACAGCGCTTCACTCTTGTTGCCCAGGCTGGAGTGCAGTGGCTCAATCTCGGCTCACTACAACCTCTGCCTCCCAGGTTCAAGCAATTTTCCTGCCTCAGCCTACAGAGTAGCTACACTACAGGTATGTGTCACCACACCTGGCTACTTTTTTTTTTTTGTATTTTTAGTAGAGACGGGCTTCCCCATGATGGCCAGAACTCAGAACCTCAGGTGATCCACGTGCTTCGGCCTCCCACAGTGCTGGGATTACAGGTATGAGCCACCATGCTGGGCCTCAAGGCAGTGACTTTCGATGGTGAGAACCTGGCATGCATAGATTGAGTGCCGTACTTTTGCAAACCACAGCAAATGATACTTTAGATGTAGTGATTAGGAGACCTCTTGCAGGAAGACTAAAGATAGGAGGAGGAAAGAACAGGAGCAACAGCACCCTGCAGGAAGACACAACTGCCCTACCTAGGAAAACACTACTTGTTGTCAAGTACAGAAAGAAGGGAGTGTGGCAGCAGAGCCAGGGAGAAGGGAAGGTGGTGTGAGCTGCCGCAGGGTGGGCTGGACCTTCAGGCCATGGTGAGAAGTTATGATGATACTGATGGGCAATGGGAAAGTATCTAAGGGATTTAAGCAAGGGAGTGAACTGATCTGATCTGTCTAAGAAAAGCAACTCTCAGCTACTGTCTGGAAATGAACTGTAAGAAGACAAACAAGGGACCAGTTAGGAGGCTACTGCAAGTGTTGGTTAGAAATCATCATGGCTAGGCCTAAAGATGGGAGGCGGTGGAGAAATTTGTGACAGAATTTGAGATTCTGAAGGTAAAAATAAAATGCGTATTAGTGGAGTTACCGCCGTTACCTTCTCAGTAATCACCCCTATACTACGGCTGCCAAGGAAGTAGAGTGAAGGCTCTGAAACCTCAAGAAGGGCCTTACTTTCCCAGCCTCACGGGGCTCTGAGCACAGCTCTTAGGAACTACCTTCATTCCAAAACTCTCCAAAAGGACGATTCTGCCCTCGTGTTCCTCTCTTCCTTTGAGGGAATTTAGGAGGAGTGATTGTTGAAAAATGACATTCAGCAAGAGGACAGCAGTGTTCGGGGTCCCACAATACATCCCTACCTTTTAACTTCAATGAATATTTTAAAATTGGTATCGTATTTTGCACTGCACGAAAGAGAAGGCTTTTTACTAGCAGCAATCTCCTAATCCATCTAAGTAATGCTGTATTTACCGTTACTCCGAGTATCCTAGGGCAAAATTCCTTTAAAACAATTCATCTTCCGAAACACACGGGTTCCTTTTTCACCTATTCACGTACTGTGCA
This sequence comes from Callithrix jacchus, assembly GCF_049354715.1. NCBI lineage: Eukaryota > Metazoa > Chordata > Mammalia > Primates > Cebidae > Callithrix > Callithrix jacchus. Next base: position 161,518,682 of record NC_133505.1, read on the forward strand.
TTCTAGGGTCCTCCTCCCGCCTTGCAGATAAATGCACTCATTGTGCCACTCCAGTCTCTTGATCCTATGCAGCGGGCATTTCCTGCAAGGAGCTGCTGCTTGCCTGCTTTTCTCGCCGCCTGCCCCAACCCGGATCCAAGGCTTTTGTTTCTAACGTTCCTTCCCTGTGCAGTTAAAACGCTTGAGTTCGCTGTTACTAAATAGACGGCCAGGAACTTTTTCTTGGCGGGGGTGCGGGGGGGCGCTGCGGGTGTTTAGGGCACTGTCCAGTCAAGTTCTGAAAAGCAGCGAAACCCAGCCGCTCGTGCAAAAGGACCGATCCACCGGGCAACAAGGGCAACGGGCACATTTCCTAAACTTGCTGCTTCTCGGGCACATTTAGGCTCTTCTTAGGAGCTGCACTTTGGAGCTGTCTCCTCCCACTGTACATAACGGCCTCGGCGTTCCCCAAGATGCCGCAGCGCTCGCTCCCGTTGCAACCGGGCGCGGGGAGGGGGCGACGCGCGGGCGGCCCCGGGGCCCAGGCGAGCGCAGCGGAGTCGAGCGGGGCCTCCGGGCGGCGACGCTCTGGCCCTAGCCTGCTCGATGGTTTTGGCGTGGACGCCGGGGCCCGCACGGTCCAGTCGCCAGGGGGCGCGCTGGCCAGCGCCGCGGATCCCCGAGCTGCGCGGCCCGACTCGGGTCGGCCATATTGGATGCCGCAGCCGCTGTTGCCAGCGCTTCCTCCTCTGTCTTCGCCGAGCGCTGCTGGTTCCTGCGGCCCGAGCGGTGGGGAGGTGAAAAAGGAGCCCGTCGGAGGCAGGGAAAGAAGGGGGTGGAGAGTGTAGGGGACTGGGCTAGAGGGTGGGGGACCGAGACGGAGCGGAGCGGAGAAAAGAAGGCGCCGCGGCCCAGCCCCTCCCCCGCCCGCCGCCGACCCGCCCCGGCAGCGCCTCTGTTCCCCAGAACGGCGCTCCACCCGCCCTAGCGGCCATGCCGGGGCCGCGCTGCCCCTGAGGGAGCCCTTCCCCTCCAGCGCGTGCCCTTCCACTCCACCCCGAGGTCGCAGCGACCCGCTCTCCCGCCGGCGCCCCCTCCTCACGGCCACGCAGCCGCCTGCGTCTCGCTCTCCCCACCCAGTGCAGTGGCCGCCGCCTCTTCCGCCGCCGGGCTCGGGGCCTCCGCAGCGACAACATGGAGGCCGTGAAGACTTTCAATAGCGAGGTTGGTATAGCAGCCGGGCTCCCCCGCTCCTGTCCGCACCGCGCCCACCCCGGGCCGAGGTCGGGGCTAGGAGGGTGGGCGCAGGCCTGCGGGCTTTTTAAGGGTGGGGTGAGCGATGGACTAGCAGTGTCCGTGGGGGAGGGGTGTTTCTCCTCCGGGCGCCCCTCCCCCGGGTTCGGGAGGAGGGTTGGGGGAGGGCCGCCCTGGGCGGAGGGAGGTTCTGGCGTCTCTGACGCCCTATGGAATGGCTGCGGGCTTGGAGGGAAAGGCCCGGTTGGGCCCTCCCCCGGAGACTCCAGGTCCCTCGAGGTCAGTTCCGCCGAGGTCTGGCCCGCCCACCTCCTTCCTGGGCCTTTGAAGATTTAAATGGACGCTGGACATCACTCTCCAGACCTTCCCGGGTCCTTACTGAGACTGACACCGATTGGGGGCGGTGGGGGAAATGAACCTGCGGGATGCTGATCTATGGTCACGTTACACGTAGTGTTTATAATTGAGACATTGTTGACTAGGAACCTGCCAACTAGGGATTTGAGCTAATTGGATGGTGGGTAGGCAGGCAAAGTTATTCTGCGACATCTTCTATTTTTACTCACTCCTCATCCATCACGACATAAAGGCAAGTGGTAGGGAGAGATCTGTACATCGAGAGAGGGAAAATTCTGGGGAAAACATTTCTTGTTCATTCACATGTCAAATGAGATTTTAAAAAGCAGATTACAATTTTCGTTGTGTAGATAAATGTACTAGTCTGGAAGAAGACAGGTTTTGATAGATATATTCAATTTCTTTTTAAACTCCGACTTAAATAGGCTTTAATGTAAACATCAAACATAGCAAATAGCTATCTGCACAGTCAGCATTAGTATCCTTGCCCGTTCCCTTACAAAGAGTAATTATGCTGGTAACTAAATTTGCATAAATTTTATGAACTCTTGTAAGTGTTAATACTTTATTCAATACTGTGATTATTAAAGAGTATCTTTAATATTTACCTCTTAAAATACTAGGCTTTTTGCTGTGACGGCCCAAATAGGACAGTACTTTTAAATGCCGTTGCATAATTTTATCTTGTTTCAATTTATTTAAAAAGAATCAGTATTTGGGAATCTTAGCAAAGAGGCTAAACTGTAGATAATATTTGGGCTATGTTAGATACCAGTGATAAATAACTTTTTTTTGGAAAGCATTTTCTTTTTTAAGATTATTATTATTTTCGAACAACTTGATAAAGCAATAGACTTAGGATTTTTTTTTTTTTGGACGGCGTTTCGTTCTTATATTCCAGGCTGGAGTGCAGTGGCACTATTTCGGCTCACTGCAGCCTTCGCCTCCTGGGTTCAAGTGATTCTCCTGCCTCAGCCTTCTGTGTAGCTGGGATTACAGGCTTGCGCCACCACGCCCGGCTAATTTTTATATTTTTAGTAGAGATGGGGGTTTCACCATTTTGGCCAGGCTGGTCTTGAACTCCTGACCTCAAGTGATCTGCCCATCTCGGCCTCTCAAAGTGTTGGGTTTATAGGCATGAGCTCAACCTATAAGGCATGAGCCACCGCTCCCGGCCTTTCATTTTTTTTTTTTTCTAGCTATCTTTTTATCTTGTTTTTGAGAGGGAGTCTCATTCTGTCACCCAGGCTGGAGTACAGTAGTTGTGATCTTGGGTCACTGCAACCTCTGCCTCCCTGGCACAAGAGGTCTTCCTCTCACCTCCGCCCGTCAAGTAGCTGAGATTACAGGCTAGAGCCACCACACCCGCATGTTTTATTTTTTGTGGAGGAGGTCTTGTTATGTTGCCCAAGCTGATCTTGAACTCTTGGGCTCAAGTGATCCTCTCTTGCCTTGGCTTCACAAAGTGCTAGGGTGACAACTGTGAGCCACCACGCCTGGGGTGGGTTTTTTGTTGTTGTTGTTTTTGTTTTTTGCCATTATTGGATTTAATCCTCCCCACTTGTCCCCACACACACCCTTTGATGGGTATCTCTCTTTGTACAGGGGGTTCCTAATACGTGGTCCTCTCCCTCAAGGGGCCATCCAAGACCTTTTTTTTTTTTTTGATTTGGAGTTTTGCTCTTGTTGCCCAGGCTGGAGGGCAGTGGCGTCATCTCAACTCACTGCAACCTCTACCTTCTGGGTTCAAGTGATTCTCTTGCTTCAGTCTCCCAAGTAGCTGGGATTACAGGCACCCTCCAACACGCCCAGCTAATTTTTTGTATTTTTTTGTAGAGATGGGGTTTCATCATGTTGACTAGGCAGGTCTCGAACTCCTGACCTCAGGTGATCCACCCCCCGCTTGGCCTCCCACAGTGCCAGAAGACATTTTAAACAGTAGCTCCCAAATATTAGATATAAACAAGGGGTTAGTACACTATGGTTGGTCACAGTAGGGAAGAAATGTTAATGCCAGTTTCTCCATTTTAATATTAATTAACGATAAGGGGGCCTAACATTTACATGTTTAGAAAGGTATTTGACTTGTTTTCTCTTTTTACAGGAATTCGAGGTTTGTAGTAGTCCCATTTTAGTGTATGTAGCATTTTCCCCTTTCACCTTAATTGATTTCAAAGAACTTAAGTCTTTTAATTTCCTTATTTATTTACATGCACTAATTTCACCATGTTTCAAAATGAGGTTAGCTTTAAAAATAGCAGTATAGAGTCATAGTTGAGGAAAGGAAAAGTATTTGAAGAAGATTCAGAAAAATACTTTTTTTTTTTGTTACACAAACAATATATAATACTGTTTTTTTTTTTGAATGCAGTTTCTGTGAATGTTGTAATTGGTGATGTGTATTAAATGTTTTGTTGTTGCAAGTAAGCATATACAGGGAAGTAGTTCAGTAACGATTGATTTCCATTAAATTATGTGTTACAAATTACAAAAATTAAAAAGAATTACAGGATTAGGAGAAAAGAATGTTTTCCATGCTTGCAGTCAGTTTGGCTTTTAAAGGCTTTTATCTTTGGGCTTAATCCATCAGAGCTTGCTCTGCTAATTTAAAGGTATCTTTGAAACATTGAATTATCAATTCTGTTTGCTTTGTCAGGAATCAAAATTAAGAATAATCATGAATGTTTGTCAACAAGATATTTTGATACTTCACCTTAAAATGTTTAAAATAGGCTGGGCTCAATGGGTCATGCCTGTAATCCTAGCACTTTGGGATGCCAGCGCTGGCGGATGACTTGGCTCAGGAGGTCCCGACTAGCCTGGCCAGCATGGTGAAAACCGTCTCTATAAAACAACACCACAAATTAACTAGTTGAGGTGGTATGTGCCTGTAGTCTCAGCTTGCAGGGAGGGGGTTAGAAGAGAGTGCAGGTGCTGAGGTGGGAGGATCGAATGAACCAGGAAGGTGGAGGCTGCAGTGAGCTGCACCACTGCTCTCCAGCCCAGGCAACAGTGAGACCCCAACTCAGAGAAGTTGAGACAGGTACTTGCTGTCTACAGGCCACCCTGCTGGGCTAATGTTTGTTTCCTTGTTTGTTTGTTTGTTTGTTTTCATAGAAACAGGGTTTCGCCATATTGCCCAGGCTGGTCTTGAACTCCTTAGCTCAGATGATCTGCCCACCTTGCCTCCCAAAGTGCTGGGATTACAGGCCTAAGCCATGGTGCCTGCCCCAAATAAAGTGTTTAAAATACGAAATAGTTACGTTTTCTGGCTTGCTAAGTCTCAGATTTTTCCAGACTGAATGTTTTTCACCTTCATCTTTTAATTTTGTGGAGATCATTGGTTTGAAAATAGGAAGATGCCAGAGACTGTAGGAATACAGATTTTTGTTAATTGTGTGGCCTGTGTCTGTAGTCTAGGCTACTTGGGAGGCTGAGGCAGGAGGATGTGTTGAGCCCAGGAATTTGAGACTGTAGAGTGCAGTTACTGTACCCGTGAATAGCCACTGCACCCTGGCCTGGGCAGCAGTGTTGAGACTGTTTCAGAAAAAAAAGAAAACCCCAAGAATACAGATTTTTGACTGCAAACTGTGGATGAGTCTCAGCTATGAAAATCCCATGCTTTATGCAAGATATGTATGAGTTGTTTTTGTCATGTCTACCCCACCACCATAATTTCTCAAAGGTGTTGACCTTTCACTTCTGTGTTAAAAAATTACTGTGTCAGAAGATCCTTTAATTGTGCAGGAATTATGGGGTAAATTTCTCTTATCATGAGTTAAATGAGATTTAGGCTCAGTAATTGATTTTTGAGTACTCCCTGTGCTAATTTTGTGGGAGAAAAATAATTTGTATTTAAACATCATCACTGTGATGAAAGTTTAATCCCATGACCAATACTTTCAATTCTGAAATGAAAGATTTAAGTTCAGATTAGAATATAAGATTTCCTCAGTCAATGGGTGAACAGTTAACCATAAGGGAATTATCAGTGCAAGCTATTGCAGTTGCTGCTGCTGTAAGATGGTGGAACTTGTAATGATTTAGCATTTCTTCCTAGTGAGAATGGTCTCAGATTGAACTGCCTAAATCTGTGGATTACTTTGGGACTGCATCGATTGCTGGAATGCAGCAGTTTTATGTGAGCTGCATATCTTTACTCTGTACTTAAGAATGATCAGTATATGGAGGTCATTCTAGTAGGATCTTGCTCTATTTTTTTGTTTTTGAAAAAAGGTTGGGAGACAGTGGCAGCTCATGACCCTTTCTTTCCTTTAGTTCGAGAGGGCATTTTAAAACATAGCAGGTAGTGGTAATGGTTGTTGTTTAAGACTGAATCTCTCTTGCCTAGGCTAGAGTGCAAGGACAGGATTATAGCTTACTGTAAATTCGAACATCTGGGCTCAAGTGATCTTCCTGCCTCAGCCTCCTGAGTAACTAGGACTACAGGCATGTGCCACTATGCACACCTAATTTTTAAATTTTTTGTAGGGAAGGGTGGGATGTGTCAGTATGTTGCTTAGGTTGTTCTTGTCAGCCTCAAGTGATCCTCGTGCCTTCACCTCTTAATGTGCTGGGATTACAGGTGTGAGCCACTGCACCTGGCCAGATTCTTTTAATTTTTAAGTACTTAAAAAAAAAAAACAAAAACCTGGTGGATATGGTGGCTCATGCCTATAATCTTGGCACTTTGGGAGGCTCAGGTGGGTGGATCACAAGGTCAGGAGTTCAAGACCAGCCTGGCCAGCATGGTGACAACTGTCTCTACTAAAAATACAAAAAATTAGCCGGGCATGGTGGTGTGTGCCTGTAATCCCAGTTACTCGGGTGGCTGAGGTAAGAGAATTTCTTGAACCTGGGAGGCAGAGGTTGTAGTGAGCCAGGATCACGCCACTGTACTCCAGCCTGGGCAATAGAGTGAGACTTCGTCTGAACAACAACAAAAAAAACCAAAACCCCAAAAAACAAACATAGTCCCTTTGCCATTAATCACACTTCAAAAAAGTTAACAGTAAATCTTTACCATAAGAAAATACCAGTCAATGATCTGTTTTTTTTCAGGTCCTTTGTATAGCTAGTTGTATTACAGTGTAGTCTTTTCCCCATGATATTTCTCTTGCTGCCCTGAATAGGCTAAGTGGGAAGATGTAGGACCAGATATGTAGGCTTGAGATATGTCAAGAGAATGATTTCAGTTTAAATTCTGGATTTACCTTAGTTCATAAAGTGAGAAGATTCTGTTACCTTTAATTATATTTAGGATCTTAAATCCTTAGTGTTTTTTGTCTTTGGGATCCTTTCAGATAGGTTAATCTTTAAACTGTTCCAGGAGGCAGACTTTTCAGAATCAATTTCATATCCACTACATTTTTCTGTTCTACAGAGTGAGATCCCATCTCCATTTTACTTTATTTCCAGTTTTGTATACAGAGCGAGTATTTTGTCTAACTACAGGACTTTTTATAATCTCACCATATCTAGTAGTAGATATGGGTTGGTAGAGGAAAGTGGAAAATGTAGAGGGAATAATAAAAACGTGAAATTTGTTTTTAGTTTGTATATTTTTCCTTTGGCTATGGTTCAGGAAAGGGAATTATGGGAAGCAGCTATAAAACATTGCATTTGTCTTTTATTTTCATCTACCAGGGAATCTGTCTCTGCTTTTCCTTTCTTATTATCATTTTCTAGTGGGCATTCTGGTTAATTCTGTCAGGCTATATTTTTTTCTTTCTACCTTATGAAATTCCTTTAAAGAGGTACCATACTTAGTGTTACAGGAAGGAGGTCTTTCACTAACCCCTTTCTGTCCATATGAGAACCCAAGATCTAAACTTTTTGGGAACAATTGATAATTTGGGACTGGATAATTATTTGCTTGGGGAGCACTCCTATGCATTCCAGGATATTTAACAGAATCCCTGGCCTCTATGCATTAGATGCCACTAGCACTCTCCACAATTATGACAGCCAAAAATGTTTTCAAACATTATTAAATGTTTCTTGTGAGGCATAGTGACCCTGGTTCAGAATCACTGCTTTAGGTCTTTAACTGTCTTAAATTATGGTGCTTTTTCTTCTAGTGATCATAGCAATTTTAAATAATTTTAATTGTTTTTACCACCAGACGATAAGCTCTTTGAGGATGGTGACTCTATTTCCTTATTGCATCATGTTCTTGGTTCCTAGCACAGTATCTTAATACACAGTATATATGTGAAGTAAAGATTCCTTTTATTTTTTTTGAGACTGAGTCTTGCTCTGTTGTCCAGGCTGGAGGGCAGTGGTGCCATCAGGGCTCGTTGCAACCTCTGCCTGTTAGTCTCAAGTGATTCTCCCACCTCAGCCTCCTGAGTAGGTGGGACCACAGGCATGTAACCCCTCGCCTGGCTGATTTTTCTATTTTGAATAGAGATGGGGTCTTGTCATGTTGCCTAAGCTGGTCTCGAACTCTTGGTCTCAAGAGATCCATCCACCTTGATCTTTTAAAGTGCTGCAATTACAGACCTGTGCCACCATGCCTGGTTGCTAAGTAAAGATTTCTTGGCCTGGTGCTGTGGCTCACATCTGTACTCCCAGCACTTTGGGAGGCTGAGGCAGGTGGATCATCTGAGGTCAGGAGTTCAAGACCAACCTGGCCAACATGATGAAATCCTGTCTCTACTAAAAATACAGAAAAAATTAGCTGGGCATGTGGCACATGCCTGTAATCCCAGCTACTCAGGAGGCTGAGGTACGAGACTTGCTTGAACCTGGGAGGTGGATATTGCAGTGAGCCAAGGTTGAGCCACTGTACTCCAGCCTGGGCGACAGAGCAAGACTATGTCTTAAAAAGAAAAAAAGATTATTTGAATGGATGCAGTCCTAGGTATCAAAATGACCTTGGCCAAGGTAGTTAACATTTCTGAACATCTGGTTATTACTTTGGGGAGGAGAGTTGGGGACTAGTCCGTTGATGATTACAGTTAAGTTAAATTCATTGTGAATTTTATGTTGTCTAGTAACTGAATTTTATGTTGTCTAGTAATTATGTTATCTTCAAGTCTGGTTTTGCTCTGTTTCTCTGTTTGAAATGACATAGAAGTTTTTTTATCATTAAAAAATATACAAGATAATGGAAACTGATAATGGTTTTGAGAGATTACGTATTTGAAAGTGTTAATTGCACATCATTAACTATAAAAAATTTTGGGCAAGATTGAAGTGCATGTTTCACATGGGGTTTAATTATTTCATTCTAGATTAGTATTGAGTTTGTTACAGTAATTTTGATTAACATTTAGGGGACTTCATAGCCCTAATATCCTAAAGAGTCATATTCTATGATCATTTGCTTTTTTTTTTTTTTTGAGATGGAGTCTCGCTTTGTCCCCCAGGCTGGGCAATGGTGTGATCTCGGCTCACTGCAACCTCTGCCTCCTGGGTTCAAGCAGTTCTCCTGCCTCAGCCTCCCCAGTAGCTGGAATTACAAGCACATGCCACCATGTCCAGCTGATTTTTGTATTTTGAGTAGTGATGGGGTTTCACCATGTTGGCCAGGCTGGTCTCGAACTGCTGATGTCAAGTGATCTGCCTGCCTCAGTCTCGCAAAATGCTGGGATTACAGGTGTGACCACCACTCCTGGCCCATGTGCTCCTTTTTAAGAAGGGACATAGGTGGCTTAAAATTAGTGATAATGTTACTGCTTGTATGTACAATTCAGATATCTCTTTCTAAGGCCAGTTATGCTGTTTTGGACAACTTCTAATGTTATAAAAGAATGTAATCAACTTTGACCTTGAACACTGGAGCTCCTGAGCTTTTAAGTGAGCTAATTTTGTCTAGTTTTGTTTTCTCAACATCTTTCTCTACTCCTCTCTCTCAGGATTGTGCCTCTACTCCTGCTTGTACAGACTGCTTTTCCAGCAGCATGGACACAAGAAGCATAGTAAGATGATTATAACCCACATAAGGCAGGCCCTTTGGAATATGTTAGGTTTCAACTGGTAGTGGAATAGTATATTGATTATATGGTTAGTACTTGGGAAGCAGAATGAAGTTTGTCACTTAGAATGTTTTGGTAGTCTTAAAAGAGAGTGTCTAGGATAAGTTGAATTGCTTCACAAAAAATAGGTTAATTGAAGAAAAAAGTTATTATGCTCAATAGTGAGCATAAATCATATATAAACTTTTGTTGTATTTACTTGTATTCTTGTATGTTGTTCCATGTGATTTTACAAAAGAAATAGAGTGAAATGCAAACCTCTTAATTTGAGATGGAGTTTCGCTCTTGTTGCCTAGGCGAGAGTGCAATGGCGCAATCTCTGCTCACTGCAAACTCCACCTCCTGGGTTCGACTGATTCGCCTGCCTCAGTCTCCTGAGTAGCATGTATCAACATCCCCAGCTAATTTTGCATTTTTAATAGAGAAGGGTTTCTCCTTGTTGGTCAGGCTGGTTTCAAACTCCTGACCTCAGGTGATCTGCCCACCTCGGCCTCCCAGAATGCTGGGATTACAGATGTGAGCCACCACGCCGGCCTCAGACGTCTTAATAATAAAATATACTTTTTGAAGAATTTCTTCGAACTATAAGATGATAAATTATTGATATATATGGTATAGGAATAAACAAAGACTAAATTGAATTTTTAATTTTCTAATTATAGAGGGAGCAGATTGTGGTAGAGGTACTATTGGTTATGAGAAAAAAAAATGCTGATGAGAAATGTTTCTATAGCTTGCGATTTCTTACCTAATGAATTCTATCTCATGTTTGATGGTAAACATGATGCATTTGCTTTTAATGATTTTGATTTTATGCATTTGTTTTGTCTAATTTTGTTTTATACGAGTTTCTGATACAGCCACCCTTTAAACTTAAGGATGGCTATGTAAATGTATTACAATACCTACTATAGGTCAGGAAAAATCTCAGGAACTTTGACATTTCTTTATTTAGTCAGAATGAGGACTAGGTTGCTCATGTTCTCTAAAGACAGTTTTGACTATTAAGTTAATGTACGTCAAATTTGTTTTGAAAGACCTAGGATTTCATTCTTTTCATTAGTTTGTTCATTCACATAACTAATATTTAATGAACATGTATCGTGGCCTAGGTATTTTTCCATCTCCTGGGATATAGTGGTAAACCAGACAAGCAAAAACCATGCCCTCTCGGAGCCTATGTTCTTGTGATCCTTCTCCTTTAGCCTCATTAGCATTGTGTGTATTGAACTTACTGCAGAGCTGGGGAGACTGCAGGCTCTGCTGACTCCAGTACTGCTTCTTTGCTAGGGACTGTGTTGGTTGCAGGCTGATCATTATTAGCATTTTGCCTCAGAGTTCACATTGTCTGTCTGCTGCTCAAAATAGAGACTAAGCAGGTAGACTTGCTTAAATTATTTTTCCAACAATGGAAAAATATGACTGGCTTCATTAAGTTTTATGCAAAATTAAAATCTTCGTTTGTATTTTGGAATCTTAACTATTATACAGCTTTAAAGATGTTTTATTTTGTCAATGAGAATCATTACATGAGAATCATTAAAATCATCACATGCATATGATTTTGAAAAGCAACTATTGTTAAGTGGAGACCAAAGCCTTGTGAATTTAGAAGAATAAATTAATAAGTATTTTTATTTTTAAAACAAAGTTTTAAGTATCTGATAAACTTGATGTCTCTTTTACAAATATTTTCTGAATTTGATGTGATTCCTCAGGACTCATTTGAAGAGCTTATCAATGAAAAATGAAATGGTTTGCCATGTACTTTAGTGAATAGAATTTGGGAAATGATATAAAGATTTCTATACAGTGATTTGTTTCTCAAAGATTGACCAAATCCTACTTAGTGGCTTTCTTTGATCTAGCAATGTTTTTGATACCATAAAGTTTTATGGCCAGGAAAAATTAGACCTAAGTGTTTGAGTTTGTTGAAATATTTTAAATATATGAGTAAAATCCTCTGGAGTAAAAAATTAAAAAGAAATATTTCTTACCCTTCAAGTGAATTTTGAATAAGTAATTTTGTTTTTTACAAACCCAAATGTGATGTGGCAAATGTTTAGTTTTGTAACAGCTGCCCACTATGATGAAAAAAACTTACATATTTTTGAAGTACTTTTAATGTACCAAACATTTGTTAAAAGTTAACCACTTTGCCAGACACGGTGGCTCACGCCTGTAATCCCAGCACTGGGGAGGCCAAGGTGGGTGGATCATGAGGTCAGGAATTTAAGACCAGCCTGGCCAATGTGGTGAAACCCTGTCTCTACTAAAAATACAAAAATTAGCTGGGCGTGTACCTGTAATCCCACCTACTCTGGAGGCTGAGGCAAGAGAATTGCTTGAACCGGGGAGGCAGAGGTTGCAGTGAACTGAGATCATGCACTGTACTCTAGCCTGGTCAACAGAGCAAGACTCCAGCCTGGGCAGTTCGGGAATCGGGGGAAGTTAACCACTTTATCAAAATATCTCATGTATACAAGTATATATATCTACTGTGTACTCACAAAAATTAAAAAGAAAAAAATAGGTATTAGGAAAACAGCGAACCATTTTATAATATATAGTGTTTTATACTCTGCCTTCTTTTCTGCTGCCATTATTATGTTTCAGTGGATCTTTAGTTTAGAATGGTTGGATAGCTGTTATCCCATTTTACAAACAGGGAAACTGAGGCCCGACAGTTGTGATTTTTCCAAAGAAATATAGTTCTGTAAGCATTAGAGCAGGGATTAGAAGGACCTAGTTCTCAGCCCCTGGTGCTGCATGTAAAAGAGAACCATCATTCAATTTTTCATAGGTTTTTATGTTTTGTTTTGCTTTTTACTGGTATAATGCCCAATACAAATTTTTTTCTTATTATTTTTAATTTTTATAACTTCACATTTATAGAAAAATATGATGAATTTTTGTGCATAATTCATGGAGATTTCTCTACCTCCTGTAACCATATTTGCTTTACTCTGTCTCTCTTCACATACAAATGAGCACATAATTTCTTTTCTGAATGTTTTGAGAGTAAATTGCAATTCATGTTACCCTTTACCTCTAAATAACTCTATATATTTAAAACAAGCACATTTAATTATATAGTACAGTTATCAAAATCAAGAAATTAACTTTGATACAGTACTGTTGTCTGTAGATCATATTCAGATTACATTAATGTCTTTAATAGAGTAAACTCTACCTCACGCCTTGTATTCACTTGTCTTAGTTTCACTTAATGTGAATCAATTGGTTACTCCTCTTGTATGAACTTTGAGATGATATTTGATAAGAATAGGCCAGTATTTTTAGAATTCCTTTAATATTGATTTGCTATTTCTTTATGATTAGGTTTGGGTTCTACATTTTTGGCAGGAATATTCCAGGAGTAGTACTGTGTTCCTTTCAGTGCACCATATCAGGAAGCATATGTTGTCCATATATTCCATTAATAGAGATGTTGAGCTTCTGTTTATGATTTCTTTTAAAGAGACAGGGATCTTGCCCTATTGCCCAGGTTTGCGTGCAGTTGTATGATCGTGGCTCACTGCTGCCTCGAACTTCTGGGTTTAAGCAGTCCTTTCACCTCAGCCGTCTGAGTAGCTGGGACTGCAGGTGTACACTACCATGCCTTCCTAATATTTAAGATTTTTGGTAGAGAGGAGATCCTGCTATGTTGCTTAGGGTGGGGGTATTAAGTTTTATCTGCAGGGTTTCCCTATGGTATTTCCTTGGTTGCTGTGTTTCCTTTGTAACTATTAATAGTATCTTCTGGGGAGATACTTTGAGGCAAATACCTTGCTTTTCATCAGATTTTCACCACTTGTTTTAGCATCTTCTCTGTTCTTATCTGAATCAGTACTAAGTTGGTTGCCAAACATGATTTGAGTCTGTCATTTTTATTGGTTCACATTCTCTACAAGCTTTCCCATTTTACCATTTATGTATATAGGTGTATATGCATATTAGTATGAACTCAATGGTTGTTTTTTTTGTTTTGTTTTTGAGACAGAGTCTTGCTCAGTCACCTAGGCTAGGGTGCAGTGGTGTGATCTTGGCTCACTGCAGCCTCCACCTCCCAGGTTCAAGCGATTCTCCTGCCTCAGTCTCCTGACTAGCTGGGGTTACAGGTGTGCACCACCATGCCTGGCTAATTTTTTTTTTTTTTAGTAGAGTTGGGGTTTTGCCATGTTGGCCAGGTGGACCTTGAACTCCTGGCCTCAAGTGATCCACCCACCTTGGCCTCCCAAAACGCTGGGATTACAGGCGTGAGCCACCCCATCCAGCCATACTCAAGGTTTTATTTATTTTTTATTCATTGAGTTATCCTTATCCTTTGTCTCAGTTTTGACTAGGCAAGCTGGCTCCTTTGTCCTTTCGACAAGCGCTCATTACTTTTTGAGTTCTCTTATTTTCTAGTGTAACAAAATACTCCCACCCCAGCCCAGGAATCAGCCATTTCTCCAGTTTCTTTTAGTGTGTGTGTGTATAAAAATTATATATATGTATACATACATACATATATCAATAGATAGAATTATATGTATACATGTTCTCTGTTTCTGATCTATTTTGTATCTATGTATCTAAAAAGCCATGATTCATCATAATACCTTCAATTTCAGTCAAACACAGTAGAGTTCATTCTAGTCTTCCCTCTTTCCAAATCTGTAATTTATTTCTTTGACAGCAAAAAACCTTGCTTTTTTTTATCTACAGTATGTTTACTTATTATTGCTTATTCCTGAAATAGTAATTTCAGAATTACTGAAGCATGTATCTGAAAACAAACCTATTAATTAGAGTTTAATATTTGTTTATAATACATTTTTTGTTTCGCTTAAGGACATGTAGTTAAAATACTATGTACAAACATTACTTGGTTAGTTTTCTTCCCTCCTTAAAGTGGTTTTGCTGTTAATTCGAAATACAATTAAAGTTTTTCTGTTTGTATTCCATTTTGACTTTTTTCCTTTTTCATCTTTATTTGTTTAGTACGTGAAATATTAAAGATAATTTAACTCTCTTTACTTTTTCATAGCTTCAACGTCATAACTACTTATGCTCTGATACAAAACCAAAACAGCAAAGTATTTATTTAACATTCTTCAGGTAACATTCCAAAATTCAGAGGTTTAAATGTGGAGAAGGATATAGGTAAAAGATCCAATAGTGCAGATTCTACTGATAGATGAAAGAAAATGTGTATTCAGAGTACATTTTATTCTCTTGTGAGTGAAATCTCCAGTCCAGCAGGCAGCAAACTTTGTAGAAGATTAGATAGTAAGTATTTTAGGTTTTGTGGGCCTCTTTATATATTCTACTTTGTCTTTTACAAAGCTTAAAATATAAAATCATTGAGTTGAGTGTGGTGGCTTATGCCTGTAATCCTGGCACTTTGGGAAGCTGAGGCAGGTTGATCTCTTGAGCTTGGGAGTTCCAGACCAGCCTGGGCAATGTAGTGAAACAATATGTCTCTACAAAAAATATTAATACAAAAAAGTTAGCTGGGCATAGTGATGAATGTCTGTAGTCCCAGCTACTTGAGAGAATTGCTTGATCTAGGGAGGTGGAGGTTGCATTGAGCTGAGATTGTGCCACTACCCTCCAGCCTGGATGACAGAGTGAGACCCTGTCTCAAAACAAAAAACCCCATATATATCCCCATATATATATGTACCATCCTTAGTTTGAGGGCCTACAAAAACAGGCCAAAGGCCATACTTTGCTGGGACCAGTAGTAAGCTTAGAAACCCGAGAACTTGATTAATACCATGCTACTTCAAAACAAGATTTATGATTGACAGAACAGTATGGCTCATAAAGGCCTTATAGTGCTTATTTTAACATCAAAAACAGCAAAACAACTTGAAAAGTTGTCGGGTGGACATATTCATTCAACAAATTTTCTGTGCATTAACCACGTGCAGATACTATTTTAAGCTTTAGAATTCAACAGTGTTCAAAACAGACCAAATGAAAAACCAAAACAAGCCTCTGCCTTCATGCGGCTAGATAGATAGATAGAGAGAACACTAGAAATGCTTGTTTGTTTTTCCTCATTTAGTGACATTTACTGAAAATTGTTTACATATTAATTGCAGACATTCTTGTTTGGAAAGTTGATTTTTAAAAATTCAGCAAAGGAGGCAAAACTTTAAAAGGTTATATCACTGCTTTCCATCTCTTCCTTTTTTGTGAAGTGTAATATTTATTTAAAAGTGGTTCTTGGTCATAATTTTAATGTGTTTTGCTGCACTAACTCACTAAAGACAACAAAATAAAACTGCACTAATTGGGACAAACAACCCAGACCTAATTTAGTGCTAAGTACATGTGAATTATAGAACCTTTAAAAAATATTATTCGCATACATAAAAGGCTTTAATGAATAAATGAAAATGGTTACTATCCAAGTTGAGAGCCATTGTAGATATAGTTGCTTACGTGGTTTTCTTAAAATAGGGGCAAAGTTTACTAACAGGACTAGTATTTATTTATTAAATGTTAATAAAAGTTCAAGAATTGTTTGCAAATTATCCATCTCGTGTCTGGCTAAATGTCAGCACCTTTGAATAAAAATTGTCAAGATGAATTTTTACGTTACTTTTTTTTTTTTTTTTTTTTTGCTGAAATCTATGATTGGTTTTTGAATTTGATTTTGTAAGGATTCTTAATATCTTTGGCTTTTTTAACATCAAGAAGTAAGGTTTTAATTTTTATAGCAAGAAATTCCAAATTATTATTCTCATTTTATGAAATAATGCAGAAGGTTTTTAGAAGCCTGTCTCCGTTTTGGTGGCAGTTTCAAGAGTGAAAGTTGTGACCAACTTAGCTGAATAGTAAAATCCTAAAGGAGTTGGTTAGAGACTGCAGCATCATTCTTGTGCAAAATTTCCTAATCAGTACTTTGATTTATTAGATGGCTCATGCCTCTTAGAGCTGTAACAATTTATTAATTCCAAATAATCCTGTGGGTGAAGGCCTATGAATAAAATCTCTTATTTTGCTAGTCCTACAGAATTGTCAATTTTTTTTCATTTTAATTACAAAACAGTTTTCAGATTGCTGTATTATAGTAGCCTATGAAGATTTTAATAGTAATAGCAGCTGGTGGTTGGAAAGAGTGCACGGAAAGTTACTGGTTGTTTGAGATTTGTTACTTACTTGCTGTCTGTCAGCCATTCTGCAGGGTAGTCCGCCACATTAGACACCTGCACAGCCTTTTCCTCAGAAAGCTCTTTTGAATGGGGTGGGGCTGGGAATGTTTGATGAAAAGTAATGTGATGAGCATTATGATATGAAGAGTAGTGATGTCACCTATGTATACTCTGTGTACATTCTCTGTTCACTGTGATGTATACAGTAGGAAGGGTGGAGGCTATACTCTACATTCTACTGTGTGCACTGTGATGTATTCATTCAGTAGAAAGGGTGGAGGCTATACTCTACATTCTACTGTGTTCACTGTGATGTATACAGTAGAAAGGGTGGAAGCTATACACCACATTCTACTGTGTGCACTGTGATGTATATAGTAGAAAGGGTGGAGGCTATACTCTACATTCTACTATGTTCACTGTGATGTATATAGTAGAAAGGGTGGAAGCTATACACCACATTCTACTGTGTGCACTGTGATGTATATAGTAGAAAGGGTGGAAGCTATACTCTGTACATTCTACTGTGTGCACTGTGATGTATGCAGTAGAAAGGGTGGATGCTATACTCCACATTCTACTGTGTGCACTGTGATGTATATAGTAGAAAGGGTGGAAGCTATACACCACATTCTACTGTGTGCACTGTGATGTATATAGTAGAAAGGGTGGAAGCTATACACCACATTCTACTGTGTGCACTGTGATGTATATAGTAGAAAGGGTGGAGGCTATACTCTACATTCTACTGTGTGCACTGTGATGTATTCATTCAGTAGAAAGGGTGGAGGCTATACTCTACATTCTACTGTGTTCACTGTGATGTATACAGTAGAAAGGGTGGAAGCTATACACCACATTCTACTGTGTGCACTGTGATGTATGTAGTAGAGAGAGAAAGAGAAAGAAAGAAAAGAAAAGAAAAAAAGAGAGAGAAAACTTAAATAGTAAATCAAATGGCCTGTGAACAAAATTAAGGATTCAAATTTTGTTTGAGATTTTATTAGAATTTCTTAACATTAAGCTCACTCATATTATTCAGCATGTTATTTACTCTTAGTTACGTAATTCTTTGTTTTAAGACTACTGTAAGTATTTTGCACATGGAATTGTGGTGCCTATAGTCCTAGCTACTTGGGAGGCTGAGGCAAGAGCATTGCTTGAACCCAGGAGGCAGAGGTTGCAGTGAGCCAAGCTTGCGCCACTGCACTCCAGCCTGGCGCCTGGCAACAGAGCAAGACTCTGTCTCAAAAAAAAAAAAAAACAAACCTGTATCATTAGAAACAGAACCCATATTTATTTATTTGTGAACTTCCAACTAATACAATATTGGAATTATTTTTGTGAAAAAGCTTTATATATGAATTAATCTTTCTTGTTCTCATTTTGGCCATTTTATTGTTAATAGTACTAAATAAAAAGGAGGTAACTTAGATTTTCATTTTGATGTTTACAAAAGACATGGGAATGAATTGAAAATAAACGAAGATGGACTGTGTGGATCCCAGGGAAATTAAAATGAAGTTATTTTCATGTATACACCTGTGTGTTTTTGTATTTTATATTCTCCCATGGAGAATCATATCTGTTTTGTTTGATTTTAGAATGGAGTGGCTAAAAGCCATCACAAACATGTTATGCATTTGTAGCTATAGGAGTAGCTAGTTATGATTCTATAATTGGGTTCCTTGTTAACTTTCATGCTTAAACCTGATTTCTAAAAAGAACAGATTTTAGACTAGAAATACTCATTTTACAGATGAGGAATCAAGATTCAGAAATGATGAAGCTTGTTCAGTCACACCATTGATAGGTGCACATAGTTAGTGGCCAAATTAGAACATATTTATATCCTCTTTGTCTGTTTACTGCTGTTTTAATTCTTTTCACTATGGATTTTTTGGGTGTGATTTTCGTAGTATTTATGTTTGGTGGAGGGAGAATAGGAGTGGGAATTGGTGATTTTTAGTAGATTATTAATATTTCACGTTAACTCTGGTACAGAATAAGGACTGTACTACTGTGCTGCTTGTCTCCTGCTCATAGAATAGGGTGCCACAGAAAATACGCTTTCCTTGGTAAGGAAGTATTGACGGCAGTTTGCACTTGGCCTACTCCAGCAACTCACTCTGCAGAAAACTAAAAAGCCTTTGAGTCCCAAGCTCATGTATTTTGTACTTTCTTTTTAAGAGAGGAGTGTGATTATTCTCTAAGTCTATATCCTTAATGTATCCGTAGTATATTTCTAATTTTCACATTTTAACAATGATGGCTACTTCGTGACTACTATATTTAGATTTTTGCAAACTACTGTTTCGAAGGTTCCCAGTAGAGGCCTTTTAAAGCCTGGAAAGGCTACAAAATTAATATGGTTGCTGTAAAGTAACATGTGACAGATGACAGTTGGCTGCAAGGAAGGAGATGGTGGTTTTATCATTTATTAAATGGGATTAGAGATGAACTTTAGGATCCCTTACATACTAATTCTGATGAACAAGTTTTCTAATTAATCTTTAGCCTCATTTATAAAATGAAGATAATGGTATATATCCTGATTACCTGTAAGTTGGTTTGAATATTTAAAAATCTGATAATTTTATAAATATTTGGAAAGCTAAACGAACAACTTTTATTCTACTAGGGAACACTAAGAATTTTTTTTTTTTTTTTTTTTTTAAGATAGAGTCTTGCTCTGTTGCCAGGTTCTAGGCTGGAGTGCAGTGGTGCGATCTCGGCTCATTGCAACCTCCACCTCCTGGGTTCAAGCAATTCTCCTGCCTCAGCCTCCTAAGTAGCTGAGATCACAGGTGCGTGCCACCATGCCCAGCTAATTTCTGTACTTTTTAGTAGAGACAGGTTTTACCCTGGTCTCAATCTCTTGACCTTGTGATCTGCCCGCCTTGGCCTCCCAAAGTGCTGGGAGCCACCATGCCCGGCCAATTTTTTTTTTTTTTTAAGAGGCTGCAACTGGGGAACATGTAGCATCATTGTGGATATGTCTGTTGCCCTGGAAAGTATCTTCATATTATAACATAGTTTAATAGTGGGTAAAAGTTACACAGAATATGAGTTGTAAAGAATGTGCTAGATTATGTTTGGCATGTTTCAAGTTGGGGAAATCGTTGTAGCAGACTTTTGAACAGCAGACGGTTATAAAATACAGACTGTAATGTATTTTGGTTGTTTATTGTTTTGCAATGGAGTATCACTCTGTCGCCCAGGCTAGAGTGCAGGGCGTGATCTTGGCTCACTACATCCTCTGCCTCCTAGGTTTAAGCAATTCTGCCTCAGCCTTCCGAGGAACAGGGATTATAGTCACATGCCACCACACCTGGCTAGTATTTTAGACTAATATTGTTACTGATCATCATATAAAACAATTTTATTGTTTTATTACAGCAAGGCTTTTAAAAACGTCAGTTTTAAGCAGTAATAAGGAGGAGAGTTTGGTTTTTTTTTTTAACCAGAATGTGTAAAGTGGGCCAGGCACATTGGCTCACTCATAATTCCAGCACTTTGGGAGGCCGAGGCAAGTGGATCACCTGAGGTTGGGAGTTTGGGACCAACATGGCAAAACCCTGTCTCTACTAAAAGATAGAAAAATTAGCTGGGCGTGGTGGTGCACGCCTGTAATCCCAGTTCCTCGGGAGGCTGAGGCAGGAGAATTGCTTCAATCCAGGAGGCGGAGGCTGTAGTGAGCTGAGATTGTCCCATTGCGCTCCAGCCTGGGTGACAGAGCAAAACTCTGTCTCAAAAAAAAAATAAATTAAATTTTTAAAAAATGAGCCAGGCATGGGGGTGGGTGCCTGTAATTCCAGCTACTCAGGAGGCTGAGGCAGGAGAATCACTTGAACCTGAGGGGCAGAGGTTGCTGTGACATGTGCCACGTCACTCCACCCTGGGAGAAAGAGTGAGACTCCACCTCGAAAAAACAACAAAAAAAGAATGTATAAAGTGTCTATTTTATTTATATACATGATATAATGTACATATTTATAATATTTATACATACATATTTGCAAAGAAAGATGTATATAGAAGACTCTGGAAGGTGGCCTACCAGCCGTTTAACAGTGGTTATTTCTGAAGAAAGCAGTAGGTGGATAAGGTGCAGTGAACAAGACCTTTTAATAGTTTGATTTTTTTTTCATGGTGATAATTTATTACCTTATAATTACTATTATTAATTCGAGTCAGACTCTCACTGTGTCACACATGCTACAGTACAGTGGCATGATCATGCTTACTGTAGCCTTGAACTCCTGGCTCAAGCGATCCTCCCTTCTCGGCCTCCCAAAGTGTTTATAGGCATGAGCCACTGTGCTGTTCTCCATATTGTTTTGTCCTATTTTCTCTAAACCCAAACAGTATATGTCTTAGCCATTAGGAAAAAGGGGGAGTTAGTCTATTTAGCTGTTATTTGATCAGTAGACTCAAACACTTTATAATATTTTGTTTTTAAAGTCTTCTTGGTTATTAGATTGGTGCTGTTAAATGGTGTGTCACCACACTGGTCCATCTGATTGAGTGACTCAGTTGTAGATGTTAGTTGCTAGCTAGTGAACTTTTTGTTGTGTTTGGAAACTAGACCACATCTGAGTGCCTGGGTAGTGAGAAGAACTGGGTTGGAGGCACAGTTCCATAACTTAACCAGTCTGAATTTAGTTAAGTCATTTAACCTAATTTTATACATTTGTAATATGGGAATAGTAAATATCAGTTGTATCAGGCTATATTCTAATAGCAAAAACAGTTACGATAGTGCTTAATAATTGACGTTGGACCTCACGGATTAAAAGCATAGTACTATTTTTATCTTTTTTCTCATGCAGCTGCCTGTCTTTTTCCAATTTTTGTGTTGGTTAGTCTCATTTCTGAAATGATTTTACCCTTAGGCCCTGTAGACTCTTCTACTTATTCTCCCTTTGTTATTTAGTTTTCAGTATTTATTATCTTTTCAACTATTATCTCTTCAGAAATTACTTGTATTTTTAAATTTTCTCTTTTGGGATTCAAAAAAGGTGTTTTGTGTACATGTGCATTTGAAATCATATTGTCACCTCATGTCTAAACTTACATTTCCTCTGCAAACTTCTTACTTTTAGACTTCTGTTTATATCAGTAGTAAAATCATGTTCATAAACACTCAGAGTTGAAAACTTGGAATTGTCTTAAATGCTTCTCTTTCATCTCTATCTTTGTCAGTCAAGAAATCTAATGAATTATTTTTTTAAAAATACATATTTTACATCCTTCTCGTTCTTTTTATTCCCTGCGATAACACTTTAGTCCTTATCCTCATCACTTCTCCTTTGGTTTGTTATAGTCAGTTTTTAATTGGCTCCTAATTTACTATTCTGTTTTCTCTGGTTCATGTAGTAGAACTAGGCAGTTTAGATTATTAGATTATTATTATTGTTATTTTTTTTAAGACAGAGTCTCAGCATCCTGAGTAGCTGGGGCTACAAATGTACATCACTACACCCAGCTAATTTATTTTTAGTAGAGATGGGGTTTTGTCATGTTGTCCAGGCTGGTCTCGAACTCCTGACCTCAAGTGACCCTCCCCCCTCAGCCTCCCAAAGTGCTGGGATTACAGGCATGAACCACTGCGCCTAGCCCAGATTATAAGATTAATTTTTATTATTACTAGTTTTAATAGTGATTTTGCTTGAATTACTTTGTATTTCTAAAATCCTTTCAGTTTACCCTTGCCTTCAACTCTACGGGTTCCTGAGCTATGAATTTAAGACTTTTAATAAGATTATTTCATAAGACTATAAATAGAGAAATAATGCTTTTATATACATTGCAGATAAATGATGCTGTGAAACAGGAAGATTTACTATATGCATAGCAATGCATTTTATATTTCCATTTGTGTGTCTGTTGGTTTAGGAACTCAGCGATTTTCTAATAGGAAAGCACGGAGTTCTGTTGAAATTCTAATGCATTTCCATTAGGAAATACCCACCTTTTGCCTTTTTGTAAATCACTGTTTGTAAAGAGAGTTTTATTGATGAGTATGTTTATAAATGTAAATAGTGTGGAAGCGAAATCATAGCTGTAACTGGAATGCTCTTTTCCCAGTCAGCGCATTTCACTTAGATTTTCTTATTTAACTTTGTCCTTTTGGTTTCTAACTGGATGTTTATTTCACTTACACATCCCTCCCCTGGTATTTTCATTTTGACACTGAATTATGTCATTAGATCTTGTGTTAATGAGGAAAAGATTGAGGTCCTCCTAGATCCCCCAGATTTGAAATACCACTTTTGTATAAGGTATTATTTCTCTATTAAATGCATATAGGAGTGTAAGGAGAGAATAACAAAGATGCTCTGTCACTGAGAGTTAAGTTTAATACATACATTTTGAATTAGTGTCTCTGCAAAATTACCTGTGATTACATTTTAGAGATCTTTGAGATCATTAGTGAATTGTGAAAAATGTCAGAAGGCTGAGAACCCACTATATTATAACAATAGTATGTATATCATTCTCACTCTCTACCTCAGTAGATTGTTAGTGAAGTGAGGGTCTTCATGTTATTTTTTGTTCTTAAAGGGTGGAATATAGTGCCAGTGTTCAGTAGTTACAGGAATGTTGACTTGGCCTGTTTACCATTTAGCTTTGAACTGTTAAATCATTTGAATTTGGTTTTGTATTCCCTAATTGTTTAGTTGGTTTTAGTTGATTATACCTTGATAATAAAACTATTTGAGTAAGAACATAATGATTAACTCCCAAATTTATACATTGTATACAAAGGTGATTATTTTATACTGTTACAAATGAAATTGGGGATTATTTCAGAGTGAAACATTCTGCTGCATTGAAATATGTTGTTTAGGCCAGGGGCGGTGGCTCACACCTGTACTCCCAGCATTTTGGGAGACTGAGAAGGGCAGATCGCTTGAGTTCAGGAGTTCAGGACCAGCCTAGACAACGTGATAAACCCATCTCTACAAAAAATACAAAAATTAGCTGGACATGGTGATGCATTACTGTATTCTTAGCTACTCAAGAGGCTAAGGTGGATCGTTTGAGCCTGGGAGACAGAGGTTGCAGTGAGCTGAGTTTGCTTTACTGCAGTCCAGCCTGGGTGCCAGAGTGAGGCCCTATCTCAATAAATAAGTAAAAAGTAAGGTTTTTTGGTTTTTTTTTTTTTTTTTTTTTTTTGAGATGAAGTCTTACTCTGTTGCCCAGGCTTGTGCAACCTCTGTCTCCTAGGTTCAGGCAGTCCTTCTGAGTAGCTGGGACTACAGGTGCACACCACCACACCCAGCTAATTTTTATTTTTACTAGAGATGGGGTTTTGCTGTGTTTGCCAGTCTGGTCTCAAACTCCTGTCCTCAAGTGATCTGCCTGCCTCAGCCTCTCAAAGTGCTGGGATTATAGATTGCAAAACTTGTCAAAAGTAAAGTTCTGGGGGAAAAATTAGGAGAAATGTGTATCATCAGCCATGGCTTTGGCATTCTGCCTTTTCTTTTCCTTTTTTTTTTTTTTTTTGAGACGAAGTCTTGCTCTGTTGCCAGGCTGGAGTCCAGTGGCAAATCTTGGCTCACTGCAATCTCTGCCTCCCAGGTTCAAGTGATTCCTCTGCCTAAGCCTCCTGAGTAGCTGGGACTACAGGTGTGCGCCACTACGCCTGCCTAATTTTTTTTGTATTTTAGTAGAGACGAGGTTTCATCATGTTGGCCAGGATGGTCTCCATCTCCTGACCTCGTGATCCACCAACCTTGGCCTCCCAAAGTTCTTGGATTATGGGTGTGAGCCACTGTGCTCAGCAAGCATTCTACTTTTTTTGAGTAAAATTAATCTACTTTGTCCAAGTGAAGTTAGGTATAAGAAAACTGGAAAACTTTCTTTTTCTAGCTCATATTTGGTTGCCTGATTATCTTTACCTTGTATTAAACTACTGTATCTAAGTCAAATCATCACATATTTGAATACCTAATATGTAACTGCGCATTGTGGAAGATATGAAAAAATACTTTTATTGGCTGCTGTTTATTGAGGATTATCAGTATGTAAAGTCAAAGTCAAAATGGGTGGATGGATGGAAAGATAGGATGGATAGGTAGAAAGATGGATAGATCTGTGTATCTGTATGTGTGTGTACACACAGACATATACACATTTCCATACGCCACTGGATGATTATAATTGCTTTAAAATGTTTGATAACTCCAACGTTGGTGTCACATTGGGATTGGCATTTGTTGGTTGTCTTTTTCCTTGAGCAGTGGACAGATTCATGGAGGGGGTGAGAGTGTGTGTGTGTAGATATGTGAAGAAAGTTTCACTTTTTTTTTTTTTTTTTTTTTTTTGAGATGGGGTCTTACTCTGTCAACCAGGCTGGAGTACAGTGGTGTGATCTTGGCTCACTGCAACCTCTGCCTCTAAGGCTCAAGTGATCCTCTCACCTCAGCCTTTTGAGTAGCTGAGACCATGGGTCCGTGCCACCACTCCTTGATAATTTTTTTTGTATTTTTGGTAAAGACAGGGTTTCATCATGTTACCCGGGCTGGTCTTCTAATCCTGATCTCAGGCGCAGACACTTGGCTTTCTAAAGTGCTGGGATTACAGGTGTGAGCCACTGTGCCTGGCCAAGTTTCACTTACATGCTAGTGACATTTTTAATATTATATTGTAAGACTTCATCAAAATTCTCTGAAGGATGTTGATTTTTGTTGATCAGGCGGTCAGCATGGTTAACTTCAGGATGCAAGTTCTGTCTTGCTTTTTTGTGCTGGTTCCAGTGTCGGGTCAGTTCTCAAAGCATTTCTTCCCTTGAGGCGCACAGCACACGTTCCATTCAAGCATTAGTCTAGGTATTGGGCACTAGTGTACATGGGTTGTAGCTCTCAGAGTCTTTGCTGTGCTTCTTTGGGTCTTTTTCATGCAGGCATAATTCCAGGATGAGCTCAGGACTTAGTTCATAAACAAAATTAGGGAATCCTCTTTTCTGTCTCTAGGATTCCCATTCACTCTCCAATTGCCAGTGTTCTTTTTCCCTGTTTCTCTGGCCAAAAAGTCATAGCTTGTTTCCAAGCTCAGCCTTCAGAATGAAGTACTAAAAAAGAAAAGTAGGAACTCCTCTACTTCTTCTTTGGATAATAGAGACCCCTGTTTCCTGTTCTGTTAGCCACAGATGGACCTTCTCAAGATTTTAGGTGCCATTGTGGTATCAGGGTCTGTCTTCAAACCCTTGGCAAGGCCAGGTGAAAAAAGGGAGAAGGGGAAACATTTTTTTTCCTTCCCTCCTCCTCCTCCTCTTCCTCTGTAGCATGGAAGAGCCCTTTTTCCTAGTATTCTAGCTGAATGGGGTTTCTTCTAGTGTTTTTTCCACTAGTATTGGCCACACTTTTCTGTATTCTGCCAGCACTGAGATCAAAGCTGGGAGATCATGGATCATACCAAACGCTATGAAATTTCCTCAGCTCCTACACACAGCCACCCCCCTCCTTAGCTTTCATTGGTCATATTTCAGGTTTGGTTTCTAGCTTGCCTGCTGTTTTGCTTTCAGATTACTCAGGTAGTTGTTTTTTGTCTTGAATTGGGGGTTTTGAGTTGTCATCAGTGAGAGAGCAAGCCCTCATGGTTTGGTTTACTCTATCTTGGCTGGCACTGTAAAGCCTGTGTACGTACATCTTTTAGAGTATTTTTAACTCCCTCTATTCCAAATGTTTAGAAAGGATGTGCAAATTTGTGTGTTGAATTAAAGGACTTATGCTGATGAACTTTTGGTTTTGTGGGGGAGAGTTGATTACAATTTTTCTTTGTTTCAAAGCAGTTTTAAACTAAGTTTCAAAAATAGATCTCTTCTTTAACAGTATTCAAAACTGTAATGTTAATTCTAGACAGTTGTCATGCTTGATAAATGACATATCCTGCTTAATAATATAAAAGGTTATTTATGTGAAAATAGCTGTAGCCCATAAGGAAAGATAATTAGAAAGCATATAAGCATTTGGTTTTGTCATAATAATCTTTTAAAAAATTATTTATTTGTGTTCATGTTAGTATCTGCAGATATAATAATTTTTAAGTACTTTAAAAAATCAAATTCTGGGCTGGGCATGGTGGCTCATGCCTGTAATCCCAGCACTTTGGGAGGCCAAGTTGGGCAGATCACTTGGAGTCAGGAGGTCGAGACCAGCCTGGCCAACGTGGTGAAAACTCATCTTTACCAAAAAAATTTAAAAATTAGCCAGATGTGGTGGTGCATGCCTGTAATCCCAGCTACTTGGGAGGCTGCAGTGGGAGAATCATCTTAACCTAGGTGGTGGAGTCTGCAGTGAACCGAGATGGTGCCACCGCACTCCAACTTGGGCAGCAGAGTGAGACTCTGTCTTTAAAAAATAAAATTCTGGCTCATTTTCTTTTCTTTTCTTTCTTTCTTTTATTTTTTTTAATTAATTAGAGGATTTCCTTTTTCTCCCCTACAAAGATTAGATAGATTTAATCTTACTAGACAGATGTTTGCATATTTCAGGCTTATAATTTTAGGAAAAATAAACATTACTTCTCCTTGTAATGTCTTATACTTTCTTAAAAATGGGTTCTGGATTGAAATTCTGAGAAAGATACATAGTATCGTACACTCTTCACCACATTATCTTTATTGTATACTTAATTACACTCTGCTAAATGTGTCTATTAGTTTATTAGAATATTGCCTGTCTCTAAAAGCAGGCTAAGTTTCATGACAGAGGCCTAGTGCTAATGAACATATTTTGAATGAGTGATAAAGTCGGATTATAGATAGTTTACATTTTTTCTTTGTACATTTTTGTATTTTCCTTTTTTTTTTGAGACGGAGTTTTGCTCTTGTTACCGAGGCTGGAGTGCAATGGCACAATCTTGGCTCACTGCAACCTCCGCCTTCTGGGTTCAGGCAGTTCTCCTGCCTCAGCCTCCCGAGTAGCTGGGACTACAGGCACGCACCCATGCCCAGCTAATTTTTGTATTTTTAGTAGAGACGGGGTTTCACTATGTTGACCAGGATGGTCTCGATCTGTTGACCTCGTGATCCACCTGCCTCGGCCTCCCAAAGTGCTGGGATTATAGGCGTGAGCCACCATGCCTGGCCCCGATTTTTTTATAATAAAATATTTTACACCAGAAAAAAAGTTCTAAGAATATTTATTAAAAATTTTTTGAAGATGGTCTTGCTCTGTCACTCAGGCTGAAGTGCAATGGCATGATAAAAGCTCACTGCATCCTTGGACTCTTGGGTTCAAGTGATCCTCTTGCCTCAGCCTCTCAGTTAGCTGGGACTACAGGCATGCACCCCATGTCCTGTAAATTTTTGTTGTTGTTGTTAATTTTTGTAGAGACAGGGTCTTGCTACGTTGCACAGGCCTCCTGGCCTCTAGCCATCCTCTCACCTTGGCCTCCCAGTGTCGTGTTGGGATTTATAGGTGTGTGCCATTGTGCTTGGTTCTAAGCATTTTTCTAAAAATAAAATATTGTTTCTTATATTTGATAGCAGGTTATTAGGTATAACATTTCAAATTTTTTGTGCTTTGTTTGCAGTTACATGTAGTCTATTTTTTTTTAAGATGCTTTTGAAACACTTTGTTGGGAGGCTGAGGCAAGCCAATCTCCTGAGGTTGAGGGTTTGAGACCACCCTGGCCATCATGGTGAAACCTTGTGTCTACTAAAACAACAAAAATTTGCTGGGCATAGTGGTGGGCACCTGTAATTCCATCTGGCTCAGGAGGCTGAGGCAAGAGAATTGCTTGAACCCCAGAGGTGGAGGTTGCAGTGAGCTGAGATTGCACCACTGCAGTCCACACTCCAGCCTGGGCGACAGAGCGAGACTCCTCCAAAAAAAAAAAGAAAAAAGAAAAGAAACACTTTGTTTGGAAGTTTTCAAATTGGTGCTTTTTTTTTTTTTAATATAAAAGGGAGGAGCTTGGCCTTTATCAAAATCCTGATCTGGAAGGGTTCTCTCATTATGTCTGTAACATCTCCTTTTGGCTTTTGCTCTTTAAAAATTCTGATCACTCAAGAATATTGCTGTCAGTAGAAGTTAACCAAAGCTTATATTTAAAGTTTTATTTTAAATATTTTTTATAAAGAAGTTACTTTAAAAACCTTAGGAAGAAAAAGTTTTGAAAGTAGTTTTAAGAGACTATAAAAGTCACTATTTGTCATATTATTTTAGAACATGCTTTTCTTAATATGAAATTTGCTGCTGTTATTTCTGAAGTTTCTGTTCTTTGGTCAGTTTATTAGTGTAACAAATCTGTTAACATATTTTTACTCCTATATATAAAATATTGCATTTTTATTTTCACTTACAAACTTAGGAAAAAGCAGAAAAATAGTATTAAAATTTGATTTCTACTTTGAATTATTAATAAAATGTTTCACAAAATATTTATGAAAACTTTATACGCATATTAGAAAATAAAAAATGCATTCACATATTTGTTCTTCTGTATTAGTTTTCTATTGCTGTATAACAGATTGTCACAAACTTAGCTTGTGGCTGAAAACAGCATGTATTTGTTTCACAATTTCCGTAGGTAAGGATCTAGGCATTGGTTAGCTGAGTCTTTTGCTAATGGTCTCAGCTGGATGATAGAGGTGTTATCGGGCTCTCATTTGAAACTTGGGACCCTCTTCTAAATTCATTTAGGCTGTTAGCTGAATTCAGATCCTTATGGTTATAGGACTGAGGTCTCTTTTTTTTTGTTTGTTTATTGGCTATGGGCTACAGGTTACTCTCAGTTGCTAGTGGCTACCCTCATATCCTAGTAGCCATTGGTCCCATCTCTGGTCTACTACAGTAGTTATAGGAGTGACTGTTCCATCATATTCATAGGTCCCACCCATACTGAAGGATGGGTCATTATATATAGGGGATTATACAGGGTGTGTACCACCATCGGGTAGAAGTCTTGGAGGCCATCTTAGAATTCTGCCTACAAAAGCTATTCTAACAAAACCAATTATCATTTTGTATATTTTCTTTTAATATGTTTTACGAACTACATTTTTATTTATAATACAAATATTTCACCTTGAGGCTTTGGAAGTTTCATTACTATCACTTACAGATATAGCCATATTATTTCTGATTACAAAATAAGGGATTTTATTTGGGAGTTCAAATATCTGTAGTGTAGTTTTAATTCTTAACATTTTAGTTCTGCTGGTTACCTTCATATCACTGAATAATAATTTTATATTGCTGTTTCTGGGTTGGTCAGTTTTAGGCATTATTGATTTTTTGCAATAGCAGGCGATACACTAGTTCACTTGTGTCATTCCTGCCCTCTAATCCCTTGATTTTGGGTGGTGGGACTCTGGATTTCTCTAGGACAAAGTATTTTCCTCCTTGGTTATATTTTCTTGTGTGTATTGTAGCTTATGGTTTCCTTTTTATTTCATTATTTACCGATCTTTTTATCACATTTGCATTTCCTAGAAGTTTGTGACATCTCTGCTGATTCTTCTCCCCGCCTCATTCTGCTTTTCATTGAATTTTTATACCTTTTTTCTTGTGTTCTTTATTGTTCTCCTAATAAGAGGAAGAAAAAATCTGGTTAGCATGCTGTCTTGAATTCGAATCATCAAGATGGTGTTGGTTGCAGAAACTTTTATGAAGTTTCTGATTTTGGAGATTTGGGGGATTCTAGACAGTACTCTCAAGGGCTTAAAGGACCATTGTTAAGAAAGATGGATCGAGGCCGGGCACGGTGGCTCACACCTATAATCCCAGCACTTTGGGAGGCCGAGGTGGGTGGATCACGAGGTCAAGAGATCAAGACCATCCTGGTCAACATGGTGAAGCCCCGTCTCTACTAAAAGTACGAAAATTAGCTGGGCATGGTGGCGCACGCCTGTAGTCCCAGCTATTCGGGAGGCTGAGGCAGGAGAATTGCTTGAACCCAGGAGGCGGAGGTTGTGGCGAGCAGAGATCACACCATTGCACTCCAGCCTGGGTAACAACAGCAAAACTCCATCTCAAAAAAAAAAAAAAAAGATGAATTGAATTGATTATATTTAGTTATTTTAGATTCATGCTTCAGGTTAATTCCATTGATCATAGAACCAGCAATTTTGTACATGAGCAAGACGTTGATGGTTCTCTGGGATATAACTGAACATAAGTTGTTAGGCTCTTTAGGGTCAGTAGAATTCATTTAATATTGCTAAAATTGGGACAGGAACTACAATTTTTGAAGTGAAGAAACTTACTTGAAATAAGCATGAAGTACAACATTTTGTTAAATTTTGGATTTTGAATAATGAGTTCAGTGCATAGAGGAAGGAAGGACATAAATGTACTCTCCAGAGATGTGAGATTGCAATGCTTATATCTGAAACAGAAATAAACCCCACATCTGTAGGATTCAGAATCCAGGGGTTGGCATGGTTTTATAAATAAGTTCTATTGGAACACACTGTGCCAATTCATACACAAATTCTTTATGGCTGTTTTCCTGCTACAAAGGGTAGAGCTGAGTAGTTGTGACAGAGACAGTATGACCTGCAAAGACTAAAATGGTTACTATCTGGCCCTTTTCAGAAAAAGTTTGCTGATGTGGGACCTAATTGATGAGTGCTTTTAAGATCTTGATTAGAGATAAGTTTTGTGATGGAGTAGCCATCTCAGTTTAGGTAAAAGATTCTTCAAACCTTGATTCAAATCAAAAATTGATTTGACTAAAAAGTCTTCACATTAAAAATACGCATTTGCTGTGGTGCCTACAATTTAAACTTTTGCAAGTTTAAGAACATTCTTAAATGTACATGATAGAAGTTGAAACATGAAGAATGAATTAATTAGACTGAAAACCAAGGCTCTTGTTTAGTATATTTTAACTGAAATAAGTATTGAGTTGCCAAAGGAAAGGACAGGTGAGGACTGGTTGTTTATTTCAATCCCTGAGGTCAGATGAGCATAGAGAGTTTGCACGCAAGTAAAGGGTATGGTCATTTTACATTAGATAGTATTAGAACATGGCATATGTGGGGAATAAACTTACCTTTAGGAAGCAGAGTTCAGAGTGAGTAATAGCACAGCAGGCACCAGTAGCCCTAGAAAAGGTAGAATATGATGGAACAAACTAACTGGGATCAACAGCCACTTAAGACTGGAAAACATGGCAGCAGGGAGCCAGATCCCAAGTAGACTGGTAAGATGGAAACCTATAGAGAACACTGGGTAGTTGGAGAGCCCAAGCCGAGCGTGTAGCTGTAATCTTCTAACCCAAGCTTAGAGATGGGAACCAGCAGGCAAAGGAAAAGAAAGGTCCCAGATCAGCTTTTTCATTCTTTTTCAGCATTTTTCAGTGTAAAACCATGATTTGTTTTCTAACCTGGATTAGATTTTGAGAATATGAAGAGAATAACATTCCCAATTCTTGGAGGCAGGTTAACATATCTGATTAGAATGAGAATTGGAATGAAACTTGGTAGTTCCCAATAGCAGTATGCAGTATTAATAAATTATCAGTTGTATAATGAAGGTAGATTATTGAATGCTTTTTGTGTACCAGGCATTG
Source organism: Callithrix jacchus (assembly GCF_049354715.1). Taxonomy (NCBI): domain Eukaryota; kingdom Metazoa; phylum Chordata; class Mammalia; order Primates; family Cebidae; genus Callithrix; species Callithrix jacchus. The sequence goes on from NC_133505.1 coordinate 161,550,936, forward strand.
TCTTGTAGATGTAAAGCAGTTAAATACAGTCTCTGTGTACATTATTTAAAGAAGTTCATTAAAAGCTTCTAATGGGCCAGCATCATCATCATATTCTTTTTCCAGAGTACTAATTGTTATAGTGTCATTCATAAAATTTTCAACAAATGGTCTTTGATGGAGGTCCTTGGACGGCAGCTATGCTCAACACTCTGCCACCAGCACTGTCAGATGGAGGTCTTTGGAGGATTAAGTTTGATGCTTGGGATTGAGCAGTAGTGGACTGTATAGAACACCTACATTTTGGACAAATTTACTTGGAAACTACATGACGACGAAGTGCTTCTGAAGTCATGTGCTAGATTCACATTAGTTCAGTAAATGTCGAGTAAACTTATACTCCAACTGATTTAAAAAGAACTGTGAAACAGCTTAATTAACAAAATGAAAAACCATAGAAAACAGTTTATTTTTGTATACAATGACACTAGTTAAATATAGCAGAGAAATAGATGTCAGTAGACATTAGAAATGTGTGTTCAGATTAGTAGAATAAAAATATCAGCAAGATCCCTAGACGCCAAGGAAAGAAAGCAGGAAACATGTTAACTCATACATCTTTGACAAAAGGTAAGCACCAACTAACTGAATCACTGTCTCGTTTCTGAATTTAAGTAGACTATTTCTTTAATAGGGTCAGTAAAAGACACTGTTCTGGGGGAAATTTTTATCAACCTTCTTTAAAATTGAGGAATTCATATTAAATTTTAGTAAGGGCATTCAGTGAAGAATTAGGTGAAATAATGTTTTCTGATTGTCATATTTAACGAGTTAGACTTTGGAGACTCTAGAGAAATAATTAGTTGGAAGCATATGTACGCTGACCCTTGAAAAACTGGAGGTTTAGGGACACCAATCCCCTGAGTAGTTGAAAATCATCTAACTTTTGACTCTTCCCCAACTAATAATAGACTACCGTTGACCAGAAACCTTACCAATAACATAAGCAGTTGATGAACACATATTTTGTATTTGTGTTTATACTGTGTTAAAGTCAGAGAAAAGAAAATGTTATTAAGAAAATGTAAGGAAGAGGAACTATATTTACTATTCATTAAGTAGGAGTAGATCATCATAAGGATCTTTATTCTCATTGTTTTCATGTTGAGTAGCTGAGGAAGGGGGAGAGGTCTTGCTGTCTCAGGGGTGGCAGAGGCAGAAGAGGTGGAGGAGGTGGAAGGGGAGGCGGGAGAGGCAGACACACTCAGTGTAACTTTACAGAAATCATAATTTCTGTCTGACTTTTTTGCTTTTTTATTTCTCTAAAAATGTCTCTATACCATGGTACCAATCCTTCTTCCATTGTTGGCTTTAATTTCAGTGCTTGTGCCATAGGAGGGTTTGTGTTCTAAAAATAAGTTAAAAGCAGTCTTGAATAATTGTAACTCTTCTGCCAGATTGTCTAAAGTAGATTTATTTTTCTGGCGCTGCATCTTCTGCTTCTTCCTGACCATCTGGCACTGGTTTGGAAGCAGTCTTGTCCATCAAGTTGTCTTCTGCTAATTCCTTTGATGTGATCTGTTAGCTCTTGAATTTATCCAAGATTCATATCCTGAAATACTTCACCTCCCTCCAGCTTTTTTGTTTTTGCTGTATCCACAATTTCATAATTTCCTTGATTGGCTCTGTTATAAATCCTATGAAGTCATAGACAACATCTGGATAAGGTTTTGCCCAGCAGGAATTTATTGCTTTGTGCTTCATGGCTTTCACAGCTTTGTGTGTGCGTGTGTGTGTGTGTGTGTGTGTGTGTGTGTGTGTGGCAATGGTGGCATCTTCAGTGGTGTAATACTTCCAGACTCCTATGATGTTCTTTTAGGGTTCTCTTCCACAGCATTGACAATCCTTGTTATAGAGTACAGTGTATAATGAGCCTCAAAGATCCTTATGACTCCCTGATCTAGAGGCTGAATTAGAAATGTCTTGTTTGGTGACACGTAGACTACTTTGATGCCTTCATTGTTGAACTCATGGAGTTCTGGGTGGTCAGGGGCATTGTCCAGTATGAAAAGAATTTTAAAAGGCAGTCCCTTCTGGCAAGGTAATTCTTGACTTCAGGGACAAAGCATTGATGGAACCAGTCCAAAAAAAGTGTTCTTGCCCAGGCCTTCCTGCTGTACAACCAAAAGACTGGTAGCCAGTGTCTGTCTTTCTATCAAGGCTCAGATTAGCAGCTTTATAGAAAGGGCAGTCCTGACTATAAACCTGACTGCATTTGCACAAAACAGTAGTTAGCCTATCCCGTCCTGACTTAAATCCTGGTGCTTGCCTCTCTTCTTTACCGACAATTGTTCCGTTTGTGTGTGTGTGTGTGTGTTTCCAGAATAGGGTACTTTCATCTGCAAAAACCTGTTCAGGGAGATACCCATTCTCCTCAACGACATTGTTAAATTTTTTTTTGGTGGGGGGCTGGGCGGGGGGATGGAGTCTTGCTCTATAGCCCAGGCTGGAGTGCAGTGGCACAGTCTTGGCTCACTGCAACCTCTGCCTCCCAGGTCCTGGTTCAAGCAATTCTCTTGCCTCAGCCTCCTGAATAGCTGGAATTACAGGCATGTGCAACCATGTCCAGCTAATTTTTGCAGTTTTAGTAGAGGTTTCACCATGTTGGCCAGGCTCGTCTTGAATTCTTGACTTCGCGATCTGCCGGCCTCCGCCTCCCAAAGTGCTGGGATTACAGATGTGAACCACCACCCCTAGCCAAATTCTAAGTGATATCTGGGAAATTGTCTGTTGCCTCTTGGTTGGCAGAAGCTGTTTCTCCTGTTTTCTTTTCTCTCTCTCTCTCTCTCTCTTTTCTCTCCTTCCTTTCCTTACTTTCTCTGTTTCTCTCTCTCTCTCTCTCTCTATCTCTCCCTCTCTCTTTCTTTTTCTGACATGGGTCTCACTCTTTCACCCAGGCTGGAGTATAGTGACACAATCATAGCTCACTGCCATCTCTGCCTCCTAGGTTCAAGTGATCCTCACACCTTAGCCTGTAGCTGGGACTACAGGCACAGGCCAGCATGCTGGCTAATGTTTCTTTCTGTGTTTTAGAGAAATGAGGTCTCACCATGTTGCCCAGGCTAGTTTTGAACTCCTGGAATCAAGTGATCCTCCTGCCTTGGCCTCTCAAACTACTGGGATTATAGGCATGAGCCACCATGCCTGACTTCCTGTTATCTTAAAATGATCAAGCAATCCTTTGCTAGCATTAAATTCTCCGGCTTTAGATCTTTCATCTCGCTTTTGTTTAAGGAATCATATGATGACTTAGCTTTTTCTCTAATGGTATTAGCATCTGTAGGCATGCCTTTCTTATAACAATGCTATACCCACACAGAGGCTGCATTTTCAATAAAAAATAGAAAGGTATTTCAGAAAATGTTAGAGGTGTTTCGTTTTTTGGGGTAGCTGCAGTGACAGCTTCATGAATTTCCTTTTCTTTTTTGACAATGGTCCTTATGCTGGATTCATTTATCTTGAAGAAGTGGACAGCTGCTACAGAAGACCTCAACCTACTGTACATATCAAGTAATTCGGCACTTTCCTTGTTGTGACTTTTCTCTGCTTCTTGAGAACACCTACAGCATCACTAGTGCCACTTCCCATGGGTCTGTGGTGGCATTCAAGGTTTATGTTACTGCACTAAACACAATGAAAAATTCTCGAGAACTGCAAGAGATCATTTTTTACTGTGATATAAAGTTTACTAGAGAGAGAAACTGCTGATGCAGAAATGGTAACATCACATGGCATTTTAAGTGGTTGCTCACAGTTGAACTCACTGCAAAGCACCAGAAGGTGGCTATAAAATTATTATACTAGAAGTTAGTTTTTTGCAGTTATGATTAATACTACATCTTTATGTTTCTCTTTCCTGCGAATAGCGCTATGTATGTTACAGTTGTAAATGATAAAATATACACAAAGTTGAGTGTGGTGGTCTGTGCCTACAGTCCCAGCTACTTGGAAGGCTGAGGTAGGAGGATCAGTTGAGCCTGGGAGATCAAGGCTGCTGTGAGCTGTGCTCGTGCCACTGTACCACTCCAGCCTTGGTGACAAAGCGAGACCCTGTCTAAAAAAAAAAGTTCTTAGTATGTGATGGGATCCTAATCCTTGTCAACCATTATGAACAGATGGGTGCCTGTATGAGAACTTAAAGGGGAGGCATGTTTGCACTTCAACCAGGATTAATTTCCACTTGGGCAGCAGTTAGTCTTTGGTTAAACTTTTTTGTTGTTGTTTTTTGAGACAAAGCCTTGTTCTGTCACCCATGCTGGAGTGCAGTGGTATAGGTTCACTGCAACTTCCATCTCCCAAGTTTAAGCAATTCTTGTGCTTCAGCCTCCTAAGTAATTGGGATTACAGGCATGTACCATCACACCCAGCTAATTTTTATATTTTTAGTAGAGATGGGGGTTCTCCATGTTGGCCACACTGGTCTCAAACTCCTGGCCTCAAATGATCCACCTGCCTTGGCCTCCAGAAGTGCTGGGATTACAAGTGGAACCCACTGTGCCTGACCTCGGTTAAACTCTTACTAAGTTAAATTGCATTAAAGGAACTTAGGTCCTTTGTCTCTCCTTGTCAGTCAGCATCACCCTGTGACAAGAAGAGACAAAGTTCTTTAATGCAATTTAACTTAAGAGTTTAGTAGGATTATTTAACTAATACTTGATTAAAAATCAACTATTAGTTAAATAATCCTACAAGTAAACATTAGATTGCAACAGTAAATGCTTCAAAAGTATTATAAATGATAGCACAAGAGGGATTATTGATCTGGTTGGGGAGGTTGGGAAGCCTTTCCTCATTAGGTGATGCTTTAAGATGGATAGGTGTCTATTAACTAGTGGAGAGACCCTGGTAGAGAGTATTCCAAATAGAGGAAACAAGCCTTATTTTAAAGGCCCTGTGGCAGGGAAATGAAAAAAGACCACTGAGTGTCTGCAATAGAAGGGTGGAACAATGGTGTGATATGAGGCGGGAAAGGTAGACAGGAGTTAGAATGGATAGGGCTTTAAATACACAGATTTTTCATTTTTATCCAAAGAGTGCGAAGTCATTGACCATTTTAAGGTGGGTGGGTAGTAGGAGTGAGTGAGTGTCAGTTACCTGATCAGATTAGTTTCTGAATAGATAGCTGTATTTGAAGTGAATTAATGCAGGAACAGAAAACTAAATGTTACGTGTTCTCACAAGTGAAAGTTAGACATTGGGTACTCATGGACATAGAGATGACAGCAGTAGTTATTGGGGTCTGCTAGAGGAGGGAGGGAGGAAGGGGTTCGAGAACTGTTGGGCAGCACTAAGCTTAGTACCTGTGTGATGGGATCTTTTTGTACCACAAATCTCAGCATCACCAAATACACTCAGTAACAAACCTGCACATGTACCCCTGAAATCCAAAATAGAAGTTGGAGGTGCGGGGAGGATAGCTGTAAACATGGTAGGGAGAACATACCACATTTATTTAGATGTTCTTCAGGTGAGAGATTAAATTGGACTGTGGTCATGGTATGGTGGTGGTTAGGATTTTGAAATACGAGTTGGTAAAAAGTGTGAGAGGAGACAAATATGGGGAAAACTGGGCAGATTTCAGAGATAAAAAGGGCAAAAATGAATAAAATTGAATGTTGTAAGGGATGCTAGAGTAAAATGTATGGAGGATTCTCTAAGTTTGTAGTTAATTAACCAAGAAATTCTTTTTGAATTGCATGTAAAATCTGTTGAAGTTGTTTCTGCAGTGTTCTGATGGCCAAAGTTTAGTTTCCAGACTTCTAATATCTTACAATATTATACTTAAAAATCAGCATTTATGCATACAATAGAACTTTTAATCAGTATTCATTTAAGTTTAGTTGTCTGTTGCCTGATTCCATCACATTGAAGTAGTATTCTTTCCCTTTGCTTATATGAGAAATTTCAAAACAAAGATTTGGAGGTAGGCCAGTTTCTGTGGCTCATGGTTATAAACCCAGCACTTTCAGAGGCCAAAGTAGGCAGATAGCTTGAGTCCAGGAGTTCAAGACCAACCAGGCAACATGGTAAAACCCCACCTCTACAAAACATAAAAAAATTAGCCTGTGTGGTAGCATGCACATATAGTCGTCCCAGCGAAGGCTGAGGTGGGAGGATCATTTGAACCCAAGAGGTAGAGCCCGCAGTGAGCCTTGATCGTGCCCCTAAACTCCAGCCTAGATGGCACAGTGAGACCCTGTCTCAAAAAAACAAAAATTAAAAACATATTGGGGAATGGGGTGGGATTCTTGTTAAACATTAAAGCCCTTGTTTTTTTTTTTGTTTTTTTTTTTTTTTGAGACAGTCTCCCTCTGGAGACTCCCAGACTGGAGTACAGCAGCATGATCTCAGCTCACTGCAGCTTCTGCCTCCTGGGTTCAACCAATTCTCCTGCCTCAGCTTCCCGAGTAGCTGGGATTACAGGTGCCTGCTACCACACCAAGCTAATTTTTTGTGTTTTTAGTAGCAACGGGGTTTCACCGTATTGGCCAGGCTGGTCTTGAATTCCTGATTTTAGGTGATCATCCGCCTGCCTAGGCCTTCCAAAGCGCTAGGATTACAGGCACTAGCCACTATGCCTGGCCAGAGCCCTTGATTTTTAAAAACAGTTTTATTAAGATACATAGCATATAACTAGTCAACATAGAGTATACAATTCAGTGGTTCTGTGCAACCATCACCACATTCCCATTTTAAAATACTTTCATCATCCCAACAAGAAACACTCTACTCATCAGCAGTGATTCTTCATTTATCTCTAAGTCTTTCAGCCCTAGACAACCACCAATAGATTTGCCCTTTCTGGATATTACATATAAATGGAATTATATAATATATTGCCTTTTTTATCTGGCTGCTTTAGTTTATCATAATGTTTTCAAGGTTTATTCGGGTTGTAACATGTGTCAGTACTTTTTTTTTTATGGCTCATATTTCATTGAATAGATATTTGTTTACTTATTAGCTGACATACATTTGGGTGTCTGCCTTTTTATGAATTTTATATGAATAAAGTTACAGTGACCACCTATGTACAGGTTTCTTTTTCTTTCTTTCTTTTTCAACCCTCAGACAGGAAAAAGTATCATGTACAAGTTCTATGTGATTTTATGTTCTCAGTTCACTTGGGTGCATACCTAGAAGTAGAATTGGCTGGGTTATATATTGACTGTGTTTAATCTTTGGAGGAACTGTCAAGCTGTTTTCCAAAGCTGCTGTGCAACATTTTTCATTCCTGCCAGTATTGTCTGAGGGTTCCAGTTTCTCCACATCCTTGCTAACACTTGTTACTGTCTTTTGATTATAAGGAAGTAAGTGTGAAGTGGTAGCTCATTATAGTTTGATTTGCATTTCCCTGATGGGTAATGATGTTGAACTTGATTGTGGTTTCATTGAAAATATAAAAATGAACATATTTGATAGTTGCATGTAATTGCTGGGAGAGTTTTGCTGTATGTAAAATTTGTTATTCTTTTTTCATCAGTTGTATTCCCTGAATGACTATAAACCACCCATTTCTAAAGCGAAAATGACCCAAATTACTAAAGCAGCCATCAAAGCTATTAAGGTGAGTAATAAATTTTACTCTTCTATTTTCAAAAGAAAAACTATATTAATAGTTTGGATGGGGGGTAATTTTTATGGATTATGTGTTCTTTCTCACTTTACAGTGTTAACACATATTGTGGAAAAACACAAAAAAGAAAATCTGTCATCTGTAGACACTCCCATTTAAACAATGTTTATTTTAAAATTATTATTATATTTTAGCGACAAGGTCTTATTCTGTCACCCAGGCTGGACTGCTGTGGCACAATCATAGCTCACTGTGGCCTTGACCTCCTGGGCTCAAGTGATCCTCTTGTCTCAGCCTGCCAAACATTTAATATCTTAATAAATATTTTTCCTTAAATGTTGTTCCATAAATTTTTTTGAAGCAGTCCTTTTTCCTTAAATTTCTTAGGTAATATTTTTGATATATCCACTTTATGGAGAATGTGTTTAACACTGTCTTTTGCCATACTAACTTGGTAGAATCTTGAAATACGAATTGATAAAACGTTTCTGTATATTGATATATTTATTTTTTTCTTATTGATTCTATTATTATAGGTTAGAAAATAGGCCCTCAGGGGATGTAATTATGCCTCATTCTACTTAAGGTATTTGAACTGTGGGAAAAGGCCATAGGCATTTAACCATTGCTCTGATAAAGTAGGTTTTGAACCTATATTGACTCGTGGATACTTCTGAAAATGTCAGGAAAAGGTTGGATTGTCTCTGGAGAAATACATACATGCACAAAATTTTATAGAAAATTTTCTGGCAAAAGAATCTTTTCAAGGTCAGCCATAGCCCAAAGAAATCCCCAGGGATTCTCTCAATTAGTAGGCCTCTTAAAATTGGGAATGAATGAGTACTTATTTCTAATTAAGTAGGTATTAACCTATGACTATTCAGTGATAGGTTTTCCTGCTCGTAATTAAAATATTAACCATAACCAAAAGCACCAAGTATTTAAATTATCTTTTAAATAATAGCAGCGTATTAGATTTAACAAATTCCTATGTACTAGTAATTACTACTGGGAGAAAATTGAGATAATTAGTTGGTTTTGCAGTTTTCTAGTGGCTAAAGCTTAGTTTTCAGACTTGTTACTCTCTTACATCTATAGTTAAATTCATGTAGTTACATGCCAGAACATCAGAGAGGACAACAACAATAACAGTAAGCACTTTGAAGTGAGACAATTTTTCAAAGACATGATTTTTTAGAGTACTAGATAGACTCACTATAGAATGATTTTATTCTCTTGTATTTTATGCTATTCTACATTATGATCTGACTTTTATGATCATGATCATTTTAGAGTATGCAAACATGTATTAGTTTTACTCTCTGAAAATTAGTAATTGATGCACTTTATATAACTTGTCGAGCAGAGTACTTTCTTAATAGAGTCAATGAGGTATAGGTCCAAACAGAATTTTTTTTTTTTCAGATGTCAGATGGGTCTGAGAAAAATTAAGTAATTTGCAGTAGTAGGAGTAAATATAGCTAGAATTAAAATCCAGAACTCTGTCAACCAAGAGTCTAACTTTTTGGACACAGTGGCACACATCTGTGGTTCCAGCTACTGGGTAGGCTGAGGCAGAAGGATCGCTTGAACCCAGGAGTTTGAGGCCAGCCTGGCAACATAGTGAGACCCTGTCTCAAAGTTTTTTTTAAAAAAAAGTACTTAGAAGATTAAATGTTTTTTAAAAACAGTGTAATATTTATTATTATGATATATTTTACTATTTTGACTTATTTTTAATGTTTTGAATTTTGAAAAAATTTAAACATAAGTTCAAATTATTATGGTGAGCAGGACATATTATTCCCTTGGATTTGCCAATTGTTAATGTTTTGCTACATATGGAAGTTAGTTTCAGACTTCATTCATAATAACAATCCTTGATACATGCTTGAATTTGAAACTCCTGAGAATAAAGACATTTTCCTAGGGAACCATAATATACCAATCACATGCAAGAAATTTCACTTTTACTTTGATATAATATTTTTTATATATTATACAGTTCATTCTTACTTTTAATGTTGTTGCATTGTTGACTAGTAGCTGTTGCTTTCAACCCTGTTTTTTTCAGAATCCAGTCGAGATCACACATTATACTTACTTGTCGTGTCACACAGCCCTTGTTTTTTTGTGACATTGATGTTTTTGAAGAGTCCAGACCAGTTATTTTTTACTACTTTGTTATTTTAAATGGCATTTAGGATATATGTGTGTGTGTCTGTGTGTGTGTGTGTGTGTGTGTGTGTGTGTATAATACCTGGTATTGTAAACTACATATTATTAATACATCAGATTTAAATGATACTGTGTTTCATATTGAGGTAAGTCATTGTTTTTTATATAGAAGTAATTAATGAGTGATGATGGTTAATATTACACTGTCAACAAAACCTCCCAGATAACCTATTGTGGAAGAAGGCCTATGAGAATTACTAAACTTTCAGTTAAGATTTAGGAAGCAGTTTTATTCTAATTATGTATAGTAACTAGAAGCAGAGAACACTGGCAAGGTGTCTTCCAGAAGAATTCTTTATTCATGTGTAGTTACTTAATATTTTGCATATTGATTTTTAAATGTTTAGGTGCCTATAAAGTGCCCACTTAAGTAGTTGTTTTAGCTTTTTTATTTAAATAACTGAAACCATTGAGTAAATTGTTACTTTATTGTAAGTAACTTTAGCCAAACTTAAACTTTGGGTTTGGTTTGATTTGGTGAATATGAGTTCATGACGTTTTCCTTTATTTTTGATTTTATAAATACTGGATTTAGTGCTGAGGTTTAGTCAAATGTTCATATTTCTTCTGTCTAGGGGAATGTTCCTTAAAAAGCATAATTCATGAGAAGAAAAGTATAAAGGGGTCCAAGCGCGGTGGCTCATGCCTGTAATCCCAGCACTTTGGGAGGCCGAAGCAGGTGGATCAGTTGAGGTCAAGAGTTTGAGACCAGCCTGGCCAACCTGGTGAAACCCCATCTCTACTAAAAATGCAAAAATTAGGCGTTGTGGCGTGCTCCTGTAGTCCCAGTTACCCGGGAGGCTGAGGCAGGAGAATCATTTGAACTTGTGAGGCAGGAGTTGCAGGGAGCCGAGATTGCGCCACTGTACTCCAGCCTGGGCAACAGAGTGAGACTTTGTCTCAAAAACAAAAAAAAGTATAAAGAGAAGCACAACTTAAGTTGGTTATTTAAACAGAAATAATATGCTAATATGGTATTGTTATTGTGGTATTAAAATTTATTAGGCACAAATTCTATATACTTTATGCTAAATTTATAATTCATCTCAAGTTTATTCATAGTACTATATTTTATGAAACTTAAATCTAAGTTTCTCACAATTGATAGTGGCCCATTACTAATTTTTATTCTACATGTTCACTTCCGCTAATTCATGTTGTCTGATCCATTAGGATATTATACATTGCTGTGTTTTATATTCTTGCAGTTCATTTTCCAGGAGAAGTAGAAGGAGATAAATGAAGTTGAAAACAACTACCTTACATATATTTATTAATGTTATTTGTAGTTATCTTTTCTAATTTACCTTGATTTAACTGAAAAATTATACTGTGTCAAATCTGTACTTTTCCTTTCATGAAATTAAGAATATACACCCCCCAGTACTTACCACAAGTGTTTTGCTGTCAACACAACCGTTTGTTAAAGTATGCTTTCAGAAAGTCTTCAATAGCGTTATTTTATATCTATGGCAAGGCAACATACTTTGGGCACACTGATTACCTACTTCAAAGAAGCCCTTTACTAATTATATAGCACAGCTGGTTGCATATGGTGAAGTGACAAAAATGTTTGTCTCAGAATTCTTGGTTAAGATAATTGTTCAGATAGACCTTTGGAGCTATGTAAACCTATCATTAGCAGGAAATTTTAGTCTGAAACTGATTTTAAAACCATACTTCATTTTTTTCCTCTTTTAGTTCTATAAGCATGTGGTACAGAGTGTTGAGAAGTTTATTCAGAAAGTAAGTATATAATTTTCCATACTTGTGCTAAATGTACTATAATTGTAGATTAATTCCTGTACTTTTCTCCTTTAGATCAAATACACAAGCTTAAGTTGTTTTGATGGACTGTTAAAAAGTGATTCCAGTTATTTTATTTTCTAATTAAGAAATGAAAATGCCTTTCAGATAATTGTGCTTAGGTTTGTATTCTGCCTATGTTCATGTGCCTAAATGTAAGCAGCGCCAGTTTGAGAATCAGTGTCATGTGGCTTTAAGAATTCAGCAATGTTTCAGTGTGTTTATGTTCTTCATCTGGGAGAAAGGTGCGGGATTTGAAGTGAGATTTCAGTCATTCAGCTAGCTAGGTAACTGAATAAGTCAGTTAGCCTTTATGTGATTCAGTTCTTTTTTCTTATTTTTAAGTTCTTGTTTTCTCAATATTTGAAATATAGTATTAATAGGCTGGGCACAGTGGCTCACACCTGTTATCCCAGCACTTTGGGAGGCCAAGGTGGGCAGATCACTGGAGGCCAGGAATTCAAGACCAGCCTAACCAAGATGACAAAAGCCTGTCTTTACTAAAAGTATAAAAATTAGCTGACATGGTGGCGGACATCTGAATCTCAGACTTGGAAGGCTGAGGCACCTAATTGTCTGAACCCAGGGGAAGTTGCAGTGAGCTGAGATTGCACCACCTCACTTCAGCCTGGACCACAGAGTGAGACCCTGTCTCAAAAATGTCTGTGTGTGTGTGTGTTTGGTGTAGTATTGATAAAACATATTTGGAGATTAAGTAGTTAGGTAACTTGTAGCTAAGATACAGGGTTGAATAACAAGTATGCTGTCTGTTTCAGTTAAAGTATAAAACTGTTAGTGATTAGAAATTTTATTTGGCCTAAAGCTTTTAAAAGTATTTCTCAGAGATTGTTGTTCTGATTAAAGATCTTTTTTTAAAAGTTTTAACATCTGGTTTTTTTTTTGAGACTGAGCCCAGGCTGGTCTCAAACTCCTGAGGCTCAAGCAATCTGCCAGCCTTGACCTCTCTCAAGCCGCCAGGATTGCAGACATGAGCCAGAGTCCCCAGCTGTTTCTGTCTTATAAAGCTAAGATACAATCAGCATATCTCACTCTGTAGCCCAGGCTGGAGTGCAGTAGCATTATCTTGGCTCACTGCAACCTCTGTTTCCTAGGTTCAAGCAATACTCCTGCCTCAGCCTCCCTGGTAGCTGGAATTAGAGACATGTGTCACCATGCCCAGCTACTGTTTTTGCATTTTTAGTAGAGATGGGGTTTCACCATGCTGGCCAGGCTGGTTCTTGAACTCCTGATCGCAAATGATTCGCCCACCTTGCCTCCCGAAGTGCTGGGACTACAGGCCACTGTCCCCAGCCAAAAAGTTATAATGTCTTACGCTGTGCCTTTTAATCTTTCTGAATGGGAATTACCTAGAAATTTTGTTAAAAATGTGGATTCTAATTCACTGAATGTGGAGAGGAACCTGAGATTCTGCATTTATAACAGTTCCTAGATGATGTTTCTTCACAAACCACAATTTGAGTAGTAAAGTTTTAAAGAATAAAAGTGAATTTATGGATATATGCTTATTGACTGATTTGATTTGGAATAGGGTACTTTGAATAAAATGTTTCAGAATCTTAGGAAGACCTGGATTGGGCAAAGTTACTCCATCATGAGATAATTACAGTCAGTCTGAAGAGGCCAGTGTGTGTGGAAAAAGTTGAATGTTTTACCCCTAACCCTGTTTAAATCAGAGATCCAGCAGTAGATTTGTGTAATGGTTAAAATTTGTGTGTGTATGTGTGTGTGTGTGAAACTTATTTTGAGCTAATTGTAGATTCACATGTCATTGAATCAGTAGGAATAAAACATGTAGAGATCCCATGTGCCTGTCACTCAGTTTCCCCTGTGATAACATCTTGTAGAACTGTAGTAAAATATTACAACCAGGACATTGATACAGTCACCTATTGACACACTAACCTTATTCAGATTTTAATAGTCTTACATGCGCTCATTTGTATATGTATATGTTTAGTTCCATGCAATTTAATCACATGCATAGATTCATATAAATGTCACCACAGTCAAGATATAGGACAGTTCCTTCACCACAAGGATCCCTTGTGTTTCCCTTCTGTGTACTCTATAGTCACACTCAGTTCATTCTCCTCATCCCTAATGCCTGGCAGTCATTAATCTGTTCTTTTTCTCTATGTTGCATTTCAAAAATGTTATGTAAGTGGAATATTACAAAATGTACCTTTTGAGATTGGCTTGTTTTGGCCAGCATAATTCTCTTGAGATCTCACCATATCGTTGCATGTATCAAATAGTTCCTTCCTTTTTAAAAATTTTTTTATTGTTACTTTAAGTTCTGGGATGCAAGTGCAAAACATATAGGTTTATTACATAGATATACCTGTGCCGTGGTGGTTTGCTGCACCTATGAACTAGTCATCTAGGTTTTAAGCCCCACATGCATTAGCTATTTGTCCTAATGCTCTCCCTCCCCTCACCCTCCCACCCCCAACTGGCCCTGGCATGTTTTGTTTCCCTCCCTGTGTCCATGTGTTCTCATTGTTCAGCTCTCACTTATGAGTGAGAATATGGAATCTTTGGCTTTCCATTCCTATGTTAGTTTGCTGAGGATGATGGCTTCCAGCTTCATCCATGTCACTGCAAAGGACCTGATGGTTCCTTTTTATGGCTTCATAGTATTCCATGGTGTATATGTACCCACATTTTTTAAATCTAGTCTATCATTTATGGGCATTTGGGTTTATTCCATGTCTTTGCTATTGTGAATAGTGTTGTAGTAAACATATGTGTGCATGCATCTTTATATTAGAATGATTTATATTCCTTTGGGTATATACTCAGTAATGAGATTGCTAGGTCAAATGGTATTTCTGGTTCTAGATCCTTGAGGAATCACCACACTGTCTTCCACAATGGTTGAACTAATTTACGTTTCCACCAAGAGTGTAAAAATGTTCCTGTTTCTCCACAGCTTCGCCAGCATTTGTTGTTTCTTGACTTTTTAGTGGTCACCATTCTGACTGGCGTAAGATGGAATATCATTGTGGTTTTGCTCCCAACACTTCTTAAGCTGATAACAAACCTTAGCAAAGTCTCAGGATACAAAATCAATGTGCAAAAATCACAAGCATTCCTGTACACCAACAATATACACGAAGCAGAGAGTCACATCATGAATAAACTCCCATTCACAATTGCTACAACGAGAATAGAATACCTAGGAATACAACTAACAAGAAGTGTGAAGGATCTCTTCAAGGAGAACTACAAACCACTGCTCAAGGAAATCAGAGGACACAAACAAATAGAAAAACATTCCATCCGCATAGGTAGGAAGAATCAATGTTGTAAAAATGGCCATACTGCCCAAAGTAATTTATAGATTCAATGCTATTCCCATCAAACTACCATTGACATTTTACACAGAAGTAGAAAAAACTTTGAATTTCATATGGAACCAAAAAAGAGCCCATATAGCCAAGACAATCCTAAGCAAAAAGAACAAAGTTGGCGGCATCACATTACCTGACTTCAAACTATACTACAAGGCTACAGTAACCAGAAGAGACATAGAGTTTCTTCCTTTTAATTTCTGAGTAGTATTTCAGGGTGTGAATTTACCACAGTTTAACCATTCAGTCCTTGGGGATCATCTGGGTTGTTTCTAGTTTTTGGTTATTAGAATAAATCCTCTAGGAACATTTGTATGCCCAAAGTTTTTTTGTGAATGTAAGTTTTCATTTCTTTGGGATAGTAAGTACATGTTTTCATTTTATAAGAAACAAACAAGCTTTTCCAGGATGACCATACCATTTTATATTCTCTTCACATACCAAAAATGGTGTAAGGGAGAAGAGTGGCTGCAGTTTGGTAATGTGTTATCCATGAAACCATGTTTTAGTTATGAAAGATTTATGGAGTAATAAATGATGATGGTAAATGAAAAATCAACTGTAAAGATATTTCCTGTAGGCCAGGAAAACTACTCTAAAGAATAGTCTGGCCTTTGTCCCAATTAATTTTGTCAGAAATCAGTTCATATGCTGAATGTATCTTAGCTTTGTAAGACAGAAAGAGCTGGGGACTCTGGCCCATGCCTGCAATCCTAGCATCTCGAGAGAGGTCAAGGCTACAGATTGCTTGAGCCTCAGGAGTTTGAGACCAGCCTGGGCAATCATGGGAAAACCCTGTCCCAGCCCCAAAACTACAAAAATTAACTGAACAGAGTGGCAAGTGCCTCTAATCCCAGCTGCTTAAGTGGCTAAGATGGAAGGATTGCTTGAGTTCAGGAGGAGGTTGAGGCTGTAGTGAACTGTACCACTGCACTCTAGCCTAGGTAACAAAGCAAGACCTTGTCTCCAAAAAAAAAAAAAAAAAGCAGCAGCAAAGGCCAGAGTTACAGACAGATACAGGAAACTTTAGAAGACACGTTTTAGAACTTCCGTTTGAATCCTGTTTCAGGGTTCTCTAGAGGAACAGAACTAATAGGATATGTGTGTATATATCCTATTAAAATGAATAAGGGTGTGTGTGTGTATATATATTTATATATAAATGGAAGTTTATTAAGTATTAACTTACATGATCACAAGATTACAAGGTCCCACAATATGCTGTCTGCAAGCTTGAGGAGCAAGGAGAGCTAGTCCACATCTCAAAACTGAAGAACTTGGAGTCCAGTGTTCAAGGGCAGGAAGCATCCAGCACGAGAGAAAGATGTAGGCTGAGAGACTAGGCCAGTCTCTCCTTTTCACATTTTTCTGTCTGCTTTATTTTTGCTGGCAGCTGATTAGATGGTGCCAACCCAGATTAAGGGTGGATCTGCCTTTCCCAGTTAACTGACTCAAATTTTATTCTCCTTTGGCCACTCCCTCACAGACACACTCAGGATCAATACTTTGTAATCCAGTCAAGTTGACACTCAGTATTAACCATCACAGATGCCTGTATTTGCATTATAAATAACTAAGTTATCCTGAATCCTAAGGGCAATAAATTTTATTTAGAGCCAGAGACCTCATGATTTGGTGACTTTTCTACCATCCATAGCTAATCATTCTGTTTTCATTTGCTAATTTGAAATGCAAAAATGAAATCTTCAGCTCTGTTCCAAAAATACATAGAGTTTAGCCAACTCTTTTTGTCTGTATGAAATCCTCTGCTTTTTTGCATGAGTACTACAAACAAATCTGTCCACTAGATTCAGAATAAGATTGAATATTATCATTCAGAACTATTTATTTTGATTCTGGATGCTTTGTTACAGTGAAATACATTCTATGGTACTATGGCTGCTCTTAGATACTGTAAGGCCTAGAATAAATGTTATCTTTCTGGCTCTGAAAATGGTCTGTAAATGAATTACTGTTGCCTTAATCTGTAAATTTTTGGCTATGATTACCTTCTTCAAATTTCCTGCTGCATACTTAGTAAGAGCAGGAAATTTGGCTTATTCGTGGTGATTTTCAAGTTACATTTACTTTGTAAATAATAAATGAAAAGATGGTGCTAAACCCTCCAGAGATTATCATCATGGAAGTTTTTTGTGTTCTAGAAACTTGATCTGGTAGCTTTATGCACATTATAGGTGGTTGATATTTTTCAGTGAAGCCAAACGTTTATGCTCTTTGATATTTTTCCAGAGGATGGATTGAGTCCACATTGAAAGATGGTTGTCAGCTAGGCGTGGCTAATGCCTGTAATCCCAGCACTTTGGGAGGCCAAGGTGGGCAGATCACCAGAGAGGTCAGGACTTTGAGACCAGCCTGGCCGATAAGGTGAAATCCTGTCTCTGCTAATAAAAAAATGAGCCAGGCGTGGTAGCACATGCCTGTAATCCCCCCTAATCAGAAAGCTGAGACAGAAGAATTGCTTGAACCCACGAAATGGAGGTTGCAGTGAGCTGAGATTGTGCCACTCACTGCCCTCCAGCTTGGGTGACAGAGAGATACTGTGTTATTTAAAAAAAAAAAAAAAAAAAGGATGGCTGTTATATTTCCCTCTGGTGTCTTGAGAAAGAGAGAGAGATTTTATATATATCTGTAATTTTTTTTAATGTAGGGTGTATTATTCTGTAACTGGACTTCTATTGCAAGTATGCCTTTATCCTTGGAAGTAGGATTCAAAAATCTGAGTTTTTAAAGATAATTTGGTACATGGGTACAAACAGTTTGAAAGGAATATATTTTCAGAATCTCACTTTCCATATGTATTTTTATTAAAGTCCCTCTTCCCTAGGATATTTTAGATCAAGTTAAGTTCCACACTTCTTAAATTTACATTTCAAATATATCTTAAACTTATCAGTGATTCTTAATAATGATTAGAGAAAATTTTGCCTCTTGCTTTATTGAAGAAACCAGGGATATTTATATACTTACAGTCACTCCTCTGTATCTGTGGGTTCCAATCCATGGATTCAGTCTGTTGGGATCAAAATTTGGGGAAAAAATATTCCACAAAATTCCCGAAAGCAAAACTTGAATTTTCTGCACACTGAATGCCATGTTAATGAAGTGATGTGTAGGCATTGTATTAGGTATTCAAAGTAATCTAGAGTTGATTTAAAGTATATGGGATGATGTCCGTAGGTTATATGCGAATACTATTCATTTTATATAAGGGACTTGAGCATCCTTGGATTTTGGTATCTGCAGGGGTTTTGGAACCAATTCCCCAAGGATATTAACAACTGTATTTCTTTTTATTGTGAAATATCTATGTACATCTGCGGAAAGTACAGAAAACAGTGTATACAGCCAAATTTTTATAAAGAGAAGACCTATGTAACTCCCACTCCATTTCAAGAAGTAGAAATTTGAAGTCCACAAACTCCAAGTGCCTCTTCTGATTATATCTTGCACACCACCTACCCAAGTAACCACAGTTTGACCTTTATGTCACATCTTTGCATTATAGTTTTACTTTATATGAAATGAATTCCTAAAATGGTTTAATGTATTTTAAATTTTTACTTATTGTAATCCTATGGTATATATTCTTTTTATACAGTTCTTCTGCTCAACATTATGTGTTTAGGATTCATCCCTGTGGTGTGTAGCAGTATTTATCACTATCTGTTTGTTGCTGTATAATTTTCATTATGTGAATAGACAGCAGATTGTCCACTCTCCTGTTGACATTGTGTGTTTTCTAGTTCTTGCAATTCTGAACAGTATTGCTGTGACTAGTGTAATACTGACATATGTAAGATAATGGTATCCTTATACAGTTTGCATTTCTGTAGGAGTGGAATTGCTGGTTATAGGATATGCATTTCTTCACGGTGGCTAGATGATACTAAATTAGTTTCATAATGATGGTGCTGATTTACACTCCTCCTCCCAATGCATGGGTTTGTGTTGCTCTGCATTTTTGTAAGCACTTGGTATTGTTAAAATTTTTCTAATCTATTGAGCCATCTTTCGTACATGCCACCGTTAGTAATAGTCAGTGCTTTGCAGGTAGCCACATGCTTCGGTTTCTACCACTCTAGCTTTGTTGTCTTTAAATTAATATTATTTTTTAGTCGCTTCAGGTGGCAACACAAATCTAATAATAGGATAATTATATAAGGTGTATTTGTATATTTCAAAGTATGTGGTCCAACTTACCTGGAAGATTCTTTGACAAGTAACCATAACTGATAACCTACAGGTGACAACTTGGATGACAAAATGAAAAATCATGCAAATATACTTACAGATGCATCCTCCTTATTCATTCTTACCTTTCTTCCCCTAAAAAGGTGAATTCCCTGTTAAATAAGAAATTGGAAATTACTAGAATATAGTTTGAAAATGGTATATCTATAAAAGCTTAATATGATATGCTTTTAAAAATTGTTTAGA
This sequence comes from Callithrix jacchus, assembly GCF_049354715.1. Classification (NCBI taxonomy): domain Eukaryota; kingdom Metazoa; phylum Chordata; class Mammalia; order Primates; family Cebidae; genus Callithrix; species Callithrix jacchus. The sequence continues at coordinate 161,570,427 of NC_133505.1, forward strand.
GTAAAAATACATTGTGCCATTGTGTAACTCCCCAGTGGGTTCACCTTGCCCACTGTCTAGACAGAGCCAATTTATCAAGACAGGAGAATTGCAATGGAGAAAGAGTAATTCACGCAGAGCAAGAAACGGGAGTTTGATTGTTACTTAAATTAGTCTCCGAGAGCATTTGGGGATGGAGGAATCTGAGTTTTTGAAGATAATTTGGTGGGTAGGGGCTCAAAGTGGGGAGGGCTGTTGGTCAGGTTGGAGATGGAATCATAGGGAGGTCGAAGTGAGGTTTTCTTGCCGTCTTCTGTTCCTGGGTGGGATGGCAGAACTGGTTGAGCCAGATTACCAGTCTGGGTGGTGTCAGCTGATCCAGCCAGTGAAAGGTCTGTAGAATGTCTCAAGCACTAATCTTAGGTTTTATGATAGTGATGTTATACTCAGGAGCAATTTGGGGAGGTTCAGAGCTACATGACCCTAAACTGTAATTTCTAATCTTGTAGCTAATTTGTTTCTTACAAAGGCAGACTGGTCCCCAGGCAAGAAGAGTGTCTTTTTGGGAAATGGCTGTTATTGAATATTAATTTTGTTTCAGTGTCAAACCATAAACGAAATTCCTTCCCAAGGTAGTTTGGCCTGTGCCCAGGAATGACAAGGACAGCTTAAAGGTCAGAAGCAAGATGGAGTTTGTTAGGTCTAATCACTTTCACTCTCGAAACTTTCTCAGTTACCATTTTTGCAAAGACAGTTTCAATTGGAGAGTCTTAGGAATTCTCATTTTGAGTCTAATAGTACTTGAAGAGGAAAATTTTAAAGTATTTCAGATTTGTCTTGATTCTTCTCTCAAGTTTCTAGTTGATGACTTGGTGAAGTGTTCCAAGTATTAAATCATACTAAGGAATATTTTTTTTGCCACTTTATGTAGCAAAAATGCTTATTACCAGTGAAGGAAATTTTGTCCCACAACATGTTAATGTATACGTATCTAAAGATACCATGCAGTAAGCTTGCAAGTAAAAGGATTCTTCATTGGGCTTGCCTAACTACATTGGCTACAAAAGCCTGTGTTCAGAAAGTAGGGGAGACTGGGCATAGTGGCTCGTACCTGTAATCCCAGCACTTTGGGAGATTGAGGCAGAAGGATTGCTTGAGCCCAGGAGTTTGAGACCAGCCTGGACAACGTGGCGAAACCCAGTCTCTTCCAAAAAACCATTCAGGAATTAGCTGGGCTTGGTACTGTGTGCCTGTGGTCCCAGCTATCTGGAAAGCTGAGATGGAAGATCATTTGAGCATGGGGGGTCGGCATTGCAGTGAGCTATGATGGCACTACGGCACTCCAGGCTGGATGACATAAGGATAGATCCCCAGAATGTTATAGTTGAGAAAAAAATGGAAACTTTGTCCTCTGTATTTAGAATGTTATAATTCGCCGTTTGGCATTGTTCTTTCATTTGTATAGGAATCTTTTGTTGTGTGTTCCAGATGATGTCTGAGGCATGTTGGCTGTGTGTTTTCTAGAGCTCTTCTTCCCTGAATTGCTTTTTTCTTCCTTGTAGCTTTTCACATTGATTAAACAAATTTTAAAACTTGTAATGGTACCTTATTTATCATTTTGTTTTATGTCATTGAAGCCAGTTACGTAGTACTGTTTTAGAACTTAAGTGACTGGCAGTTCACCTGAATGTGTAGAGTAGCCAAAGTAGATTCTTTAAAATGCCATTCCAGAAACTGATGGGTTAGAGTAGTCAATGTATGAGTATTCATTAACTCAGCATTGGCAGTGTCTTTGTATTAATTACACAGGATTTATGATGATTTTTGTTTATCAAGAATTTTATCTTTCTATTTCCTTCCCTTTTCATTCTTCTTTTTTTCATCAGTGTAAACCAGAATACAAAGTACCTGGACTTTATGTTATTGACTCCATTGTGCGACAATCCCGACATCAGTTTGGTCAAGAAAAGGATGTGTTTGCACCCAGATTTAGTAATAACATCATTAGCACTTTCCAGAATTTATATCGTTGCCCTGGGGATGACAAGGTATGCCACTGTTTTTTGTTTTTTTTTTTTAAAAGGAGATACATTACCCTCTTGATCTTAGTCTTCATAGATTATTGTAGAATGTCATGTGCCACATAATGATGTTTCAATGACACTGCATATACAGTGGTGGTCTCCTAAGATTATAATACATAATTTTATACTACCATTTCTTATTTATGTACACAAATGCCATTGTGTTAAAATTGCCTACAGTATGCAATACAGTAACATGCTGAATGTCTTTGTAGCCTAGGAGCAATAGAATATGCCATATAACCTAGGTATGTGGTAGGCTATACCATCTAGGTTTGTGTAAGTACACGTCATACAATGATGAAATCTCCTAATGATGCCATTTCTCAGAACATATCCTTGTCATTAAGTGGCACAGGACTGTATATGGCTTTATGTTCTCATTTGCTCTTAGTTATTTCAAATTTGAATATTTAATTATAGTATCGATGTTCCTTTTTATTCCTTGAATTTCTTAAACAGAGAATATGGAAAGCTGTAGTAGATTGCTACTTTTTAATTTGTTGAAGCAGTTGGTGTTTAAAAAAAATGGCTACAATAAGCTTTTGGAATTACACTAAACTTTTATTCTCATACACAGTCAATTCAGAATTGTAATTATTTGAAATGAGTTGATACTTAACTGCATATTGAAATTCTTCTGTTATGGTAGAATTTTATTAATCATACTGCTAAGTCTGGTATCTGTTAAGATCTAAATGAATATTATTAGCAAGTAAAAAGAAAGCTTTGGATCATGAGGGAGAATGAAAAGGAGTTGCTTATCCTCTTATTTGCTCTGAGATTGTTAGCTTATTTATTTTGGATGTTGATTTGGAAATTTAGATGTGCTTTTTCTGACTGGGTTCATTGCAGTGTTGATTACTTAGGAAAAGATAAGAATAGATAAAGATTCATGTTTGTTTTATGGAAGAACCATAAAACTTTTAAGCTCACCACAAATTGTTCAACTTTCTTTTGAATATAACAAGATTAAGTAGTTATTTTTCATAACTATTATATCATCCTGAAATAGAAAAAAATATTGTTATAATTGACAGCTATGGAGATAAATTGAGTATGCTGTGTTCTTTGTGAAGTATTCTTGGATATACTCCTTGAGACAAAGTGTTTTATTTTTGTTTTTAATCACTTTAGTACTTTGATAATTCTGTGCAGGCAAAAGAATGCTTCTAATTTTAAGTGACTTATCATAATTGATTTTTAAAATAGGTACCTTAGACTCCCACTTGAAGTAATATACTAATTTGAAATTTTTTACATACATTTTTTAAAAGTCACTTTACTTTGATTTAGAAATTTTACTAGTTTGGACTTGGATTTCTGTCAGTTCTAATGAAGAGATCGTTCTTGAATATGTAGATTGCATAACATAATATCTCACTTATACTGGGTCTTATGGAATAGGGGTTTTAACCGTAGGAGGAGAGAGTACATTAACATTGTAATCTCAGTCATAATAAATGAGGGACATTGGTTTGTATGTAGATACATAGAATGATGGCTGGTAGGTGCTGGCCAATTTTAAAGTATATGATGGGTAGCTTGGAAACGGAAAGATTTTTATATAAAGCAGAATAATATAAGGCATTTTCCAAGTGCCCATGTTTTAGAGCAGAGAAATAGTCAAATCAGAAGGCATGAAGCAGTCTCTGTAGAGACTGCTTTTTTCTTGAGCTTCATTTGAAATATACAAATTTGCACATTAATGTAGTTTGGACATAGTTTAAAAATATGTCACTGTAATATTGTGAGGGATTTAAAGGTGAACCAGATCTTTAATCTGAAAATTGCTATTTTACTTTGTAAAATGTATACATTTAACAAAATGCTCTTCTTTATACCTGATTTTAGCCTCTGCCATTTTTTTTTTCCTGGTGGAATAAGTGGCATCACAATAGTAGTAACTAGTACTTAGTGCTTGTTTGCAGAACATTTATGTGCTAAACAGTTGTGAATCAGATTGGTGATAGTGTCAAGAAAATAGTTATTACACAATCAGTCTGCTTTTACTAGTGATAATATGAGTTCAGGATATTGTTGCTCTGACATAAGTGCGTGCTCTGGGTGAAATGTTTTTATTTCAAGAAGCAAGGTATTTTAGCTGGACTTGCTGATGTTTCTTACAAAATATTGTAGGACATGTTGAGACATTGTTCTTCGTTGGGCATATTTTTCTTCCTGTAAGTTTGAAGCTTTCAGGATCTGTAAAACTTTTATATAACCAAGAGAGACATATGTATAAGTAGGAGGTTTTTCTAGTTATTACGTTTTCTCTAAATACTGCTAATTATGCTATTAGATTTCAGAATTACCCAAGAAATAGAAGTCAATAATAACTAGTCTTTTCAAGTTTATAATACACAGAATTTAGCAGAAGAATAGAATTTCCCAACAAAATAGATTTTAATATGAAATGACTGAGATTGGGGTATAAGTAGTTAACTAGAAGTACTTTATAGTATCGCTATAAGAAGAGCTGTAACTAATACATAAGGCGTATGTCTCCCTCCCAAGATTTACTCAAACTTTGAAAGTGGCTAGACGTTTAAAATAGTAGCCAACTTAAACAGTTTGATCAATTTGTTACAGTTGGAGATTGAGAAAAGGGACCGGAGAATCCTTCTGGTATACTGTCTTATTTTATAATAAGGACACTAAAGTTGTTGTTGTTGTTTTTTCAATATACTGATATAATTAGGCTGAGACCATGATCAGCAGCAACATTATATAGATAGTAAATATTTCATGAATTTTATAACAGCTGCATAAAGATTATTTGACTGACTAGAACCTTACAAAAAATACAAAGTACTCTGAATATTTTAGTAATCCAGAAAGGGGTTGAGACTATAACACAAATGTAATTTATTTGGTGGTAAAATGATTGCAGTGTGGGTTGGGATGGGCAATGTTGAGACTCTTTATGAGGAATATAAAATTGGATGTGGTGCTGCAGTTCAGGGGCATATCAAGAAGAGAAAATGAGATGGTTCACAGATGTCAAGTCTGCTTGTCAGTAGCAAGGAGGTTTTTAATTTTTTTTTTAATTTCAGAATGCTTACCATAAAATTACTGTAGGAAATGAAATAATATAGAACATTATTTGTACAGAGCATGATTCATCATTCTGAGGGCCAGATTAAGTAATGCCAGTATGACACTGACATTCTACAATGGGAAAGGGAATAGAAAAGAATAAAGAGGGAATGAAGAGAGAAGAAATGGTTATGCTTCAGATTCTGTCTGTACAGAAGTTTGTCCATCTCTGGTTCAAAGTGTCATTACCGAATTAGCATGAACAGCAGGTTGCTCAAAAAAGGAAGTAATTTGATTGAATTCTTACATCAGGAAATGCCCTTTCCTTAAGTACTTTGTAAAATGAAACTTTAAAAAAAATCACATTAGTTAAGGACTTTGTCCTGCAAGTTACCTGTTTGCAAAAGATAGACATTGTATGAGACAAAGTTAAAGTCAATTGTAAATATAACATTAGTACTGAGATAAATCCTGGCTCTCCCTCAAAATCCTTAAGACAGATCTCCAGCCAACCTTACCATCCATATCATCAGAAGTAACATAAGAAATGAAGCCTAGATATCATCTCTGCCTTCAGCTAAACGGAGCTTTCATTTACTTTGTATATCTGTTAGAATTAACACGTGTTTTCAAGCACATTAAGGTTAGCAAATGCAAGATACGATGGAAGCATAGAATTTTAGGTCTACAAAGTACATTGAAGTATTTTAATCCCTTCTTTCCATCCTGGGCCCAGATAGCCACTGTGAAATGACTGTGCTAAGGGTTGTTTTTAATTAAAAAAAAAAAAAAAATACTCTTCTTAAAAATTCAAATCACCTTACCAGTATGCTAATGTGCTAAGGTTTTGAGAGCAAAAAGCAAAATGTCATGTTTCTTTTTTTTTTTTTCTTTAGAGTAAAATAGTGAGAGTACTAAACTTATGGCAGAAGAATAATGTATTTAAGAGTGAGATTATTCAGCCTCTTTTGGATATGGCAGCTGGGATCCCACCTCCTGTTGTCACGCCTGTTTTAGCCAGCACTACCACTGCTATGAGCAATACTCCAGGTATGCTGCTTTAATATAGATTTGTTGTGTAAATATTGTACTCATACTTTTTGGATGACTTTTCATACAAAAAATAATTTGGTAGTGCAGGAATATTAGTCTAGAATTAGATAATTGAAAGAATATATAATTTGTAGAGAAAAATATAATTAGATATATTTGTATATGATTATTTCTAACATGTAGAAAACTGATTTTCTTTTTAATCTGCAGAAACATAAATATAATGAACTTTAGAAATTTGGTGTGTCAGTTAGGTTTTTCCTGATTTAGGTTGTCTGTAACCTCTTATACTTGCATTTATATCAACTTGGTATTTATAAAAATTTTTATCATAGTTCCAGCCTTGTGTAATGATTCACACCTGTAATCCTAGAACTTTGGGAGGCCAAGGCCGGCAGATCACCTGGGGTCAGGAGTTCAAGACCAGCTGAGCCAATATGGTGAAACCTTGTCTCTACTAAAAATACAAAAATTAGCTGGGTGTGTTAGCAGGCACCTGTAATTCCAGCTACTGGGGAGGCTGAGGCAGGAGAATCACTTGAACCTAGGAGGCAGAGATTGCAGCGAGCCAAGATTATACCATTGCACTCCAGCCTAGGCAACAAGAGTGAAACTCTGTCTCAAAAAAAAAAAAAAAAAAAAAATTTTTTTTTCTTTTTTAAATCATAGTTACAAGAATTAAATTGGTTAGAATTTTGTTGTGTGTGTGTGTGAGAGAGGGGGAGAGAGAGAGAGAGAGAGAACTGATGTTTATTGAGACCTTGCTCTGTCACCCAGGCTGGGGTGCAGTGGTATGATCATAGCTCACTGCAGCCTTGACCTCCTGGGTCTGGTGATCCTTCCATCTCATCCTCCTAAGTAGGTAAGACTACAGGCGTGCACTACTATGCCTGGCTCATTTTTTTTCCTTTATTTTGGTGGAGATGGAGCCCTGCCATGTTGCCCAGGCTGGTCTTGAACTCCAGGGTTCAAGCAGTCCTTCTACCTTGGCCTCTAAAAGTGTTGGGATTACAGACATGAACCACGCTACACCTGGCCAAACGTGGTTTTATATTGCATATGCTGTATTATAAAAATTTTTTATTGGATTGTATTTTGGTTATTTCCTCATGTTACTGAATTTTTGTCTCTAAAGTAATTATTTTTAATGGGTATTAAGTATTTTAGGCTTTGTAAAAGTGCAATAGTCAGTCTTCCCACATCTACAGTTTTGCTTTTCATGGTTCCAATTACTTGCAGTCCACCGTAGTCTGAAAGTAGGTGAGTATAGTACAGTAAGATATTTTGATGGACAGAGGAAAGAGTGAGAGAGAGACAGACCATATTCATATAACTTTCGTCACAGTATAGTTTATTATTATTGTTGTTAATCTCTTACTGTACCTGATTTATAAGTTAACCTTTATCTTAGGTATATATGTACATACAGAAAAGAAACATAGTATATATAGGATTTGGTGCTATGGCTTCAAGCATCCACTGGAGTTCTTGGAACACATCTCCCATGCATAAAAAAATGGGGACACTGTAGTAACTTAGTTAATTGAGGAGGACAAATTTGGACAGATTTCTCTGTGTGTGTGTGTGTGTGTGTGTGTAACTTACCTAATTCTGTAAAAGATTTTAAGTGAGTTTTCAAAGTGGACACAATAAAATAAAAACACTTAATATGTGTGCATGTATTTTATATAAATAATAAAACGAATTATTCTGCCTTTTCAAGTCCTATTTACTTACATATTTATTTGGGGGATATGATGTTCTTTTTAAAAGGAACTCCAGTGACACCTGTTACCCCGGCCAATGTGGTCCAAGGCTTACCTGATCCGTGGGTATCTCAGATAACAAATACAGATACACTTGCAGCTGTGGCTCAGATCTTGCAAAGTCCTCAAGGCCAGCAGGTGAGCAGTTTTTCTGTTATGTCAAAAATTATTTAGAATTTAGTATTTTCCTAATGTGTTATTTTGTAATATACCACCTAGAGAATATGTACTTTTTTTAGTTTTATAAAAATGGGACCATTAGTTTGTTGCTTGTTTTGTTACATACTTTGTTGCTTAAGTCATATTTAATAATGTATAATGAATGTTCATGTCATTAAAAATTATTTTATAAAACATTTATTCTGTACCAAAATCTGGAACTAGCACATAGTTCTGCCAAATATTATTAGATGCTATCACACCCCAGTAACAGACAAAAGTCCTATCTTAGAGAAGACCTTCTCTTATCTTAACGACAACAGATTGTTTAAAAAAAAAAAAAAAGATTTTTATCGCAGGTAGTGATAAGTGACATTAAGAAAGGATAAATCTATAGAGTGACTAGATATTTGGGAGAAGGGGTCAGGAGTAGAGAGGTAGCCAACAGGAGGCATATTTGAGGAAGTGGCATTTGAATCGAGACTTGAAATGGACTAGCTGTGGCAGGGCAGAGGATAGGAAATAGAATTACAGGTATAGAGGTCCTCAGGTGAGAGGCAGTGTGGCGTATTGTAGGAATAGAAGGTGGCTCCTGTGGTTACAACTTCAGGACTAGAGGGGAATCACACATCATGTATGAATTGACTCAAAAAATGGGAAAGGTTGCTATCTTATAATGTCAAGTTACTCCATTGTAGCTATACATACTTTTATTGTTCAAATCTTTTATGGCTCTTAATTAAGCTTTGTAGCTCTTTAAATGTAGATTCTTCAGATTTCTTAGATTTATTTCTATGAATATATTTGGATAGATTGATTTTTATAGTCAGTACCAGTTTCTCTTAGTTTTCAGTTGATTTTCTTTCATTTCCGAGTTATATTATTTGTAACTAATGATAATTCTGTGTCCTCAGTTTAAGTACTTACATATTGCTCGCTTGCTTTCTCTCTCTCTTTCTTTCTCTTTTGTTCGTTCCTTCTGTCTTTTTTTTTTTTTTTTTTGAGTCGGAGTCCCCCTCTGTCACCAGGCTGGAGTGCAGTGGCCCCGTCTTGGCTCACTGCAACCTCCGCCTCCTGGGTTCCAGCGATTTTCCTGGCTCATCCTCTCGAGTAACTGGGACTATAGGCGTGTACCACCACGCTCAGCTAATTTTTGTATTTTTAGTACTGATAGGGTTTTACCATGTTGTTTAGGATAGTCTCTTGACCTCATGATCTGCCTGCCTTGCCCTCCCAAAGTGCTGAGATTACAGGTGTGAGTCAGCTCGCCTGGCCAGTATATATAGTTTTCTTACTTTATTGAACTAAGTTCCAGAAGAGATTATAATAGTTAATAATGATAGTATACTCATTGTTACTTTTTTCAGAGTCAAATAGAAATACATTGTTTTTGTTCTTCTATGATGATGGTTTTGTTTTGATATATTTGTTCTTTTTTAGGAGCATATTCTGCTTTTTCTAGATGATAGTGTTTTGTGGGGTTTTGATTTAAAATTTTATTAGTGGAGATAATAGCATAGTTTTTCAGTTATTCAACTTTCTTATAATGATTCAGCATTCAAGTCCTGTACATACACACACACACACACACACACACACACACACACTCTCTCTCTCTCTCTCTCTCTCTCCCCCCCTTCCTCCCTCTCTCTCTCTCTCTCTTTTTCTTTCTCTTTCACTCTTACTCACAAATTCACACTCTCCTTTGAGGGAGTACATTTAAATATCCTGTAATTTTTGTTTTGCTTTGAGAAGTATAAGCTATTTCACAACTACTTTCTATTTGCAACAATTTTGCAACTCTACTGAGATGGGTCCCTAGTTTTTATTACTATTCTGTTTTTAAATCAGGATTATTGCTTGCTTTGTGTGATCAATTTAGAAATGGTAATGTTTTTCTGTATTCTGTGCAGTACAACCTGAGTGTTTTCTGCCTCTGGAAGGTTTGGATGAACTTAATGGAAAAACTTCTAGGGGCCTCGTGCGTTGGCTTAGGCCTGTAAGCCGAACGCTTTTGGAAGCCCTCATGGGTGGATCACTAGAGGCCAGAAGTTTGAGACATGCTGGGCCACGTGGCGAAACCCGTCTCTACTAAAAACACAAAAATTAGCTGGGCATAGTGGCACATGCCTGTAATCCCAGCTACTTAGGAGACTGAGGCAGGAGAGTCGCTTGAACCTGAGAGGTGGAGATTGCAGTGAGCCAAGATCACGCCACTGCACTCCAGCCTGGGTGACAGAATATGATTACATCTCATTAAAAAAAAGAAAACCAAAAACTCCTCTAGGGTTTGATGTGTTCAGGGAGATTAATTTTTGATAGCATTTTTCAATTCTTTTTTTGGTTATTTGTATTCACTTATCCTACCTTTCCTGAGTAAACTTTAGTAGTAAATATTTATTATTATAAACAGTCTATTTTGCTTTTCATAGCTGTACATAATTTTTTTAAAAACTAACTTTGGCGTGCACATCTGACTTTGTGTTGTGTTTTTGCTCTTTTTAGCTTTAGGTGTATTGGAGTTTATGCTTTTTATTTCTGTTACCCTAGTTCTTCATTTTTGGACTGTTGATAATCTTTTAAATAGCATTTGATCCCTTTGCTGCTTCTCTTCCCTTTTTGATCCATCATTTTAATTCTCTGCAAGACTGATCTTTATAAATTATCTCATATATCTTAAACATATGCTCAGGAACATGCAATAATTGCAGGATATACATAGAATAAAATCCAACTTTGTGGTATTGAGAATTATTCTCAATGTAACCCGTTATTTTTTTCTAACATTTTTCATTACTTAGATTACAGAGTTTTATAGATTACTCTAAATTAATGTAAGTATTCTCTTTGCTTGTGTTGCTCCCCCTTTTACTTTATCATCTACTTCTCCAATTTTCTTACCTTTCACCCTTCCTTCACTATTCAAACCAAATTAAAATTTTGTACAGCTTGTTTGGTCTCTGAAGTTCAGTGATATTGTATCACTTCATTGGTTGTTTTTCATTCATTGAACCTTCCGCAGACATTTACTTTGGCCTGCAGTGTTTGAGGCACTGTACTTTGTTCCGCAGTATACAAGATAAGAAACATTCTCTGGCCTCTGGAAGCCTAAAGTTTAATAGTCAAAGTTAATTGGAATACATACATGTAATTACATTTAAAATTTATAATCATGGGAGAAGTTTAGAAAAGAAGGGCTTTGGAAATTCAGAACTAGTGATAATAGTTAGCTTGAATAATTGGTTCAGAAAAGTTCTGTTGTACAGATGACAGTTAAATTTGTTTTTTAAAGGATGGGTAAGAAATGGATGCTAAGGATGAGCTACATAGACAGAGACAATTGAGAGTAAACAACGAATTCTCGGTCTTTCAGATAAAATCTGCTACACCTTCATCTTCATCTCCATTAGTGGAAATGCAATTTTTTCATTTGTTCATACTCAGAAGCTTAAGAATCATTCTTGATTCCTTTCGTTCTTCAGATCCAATCTGTTAAGAAATCTTCTGCCTTCAGAATATATTCTGAGTCACTAACTCACCACCTCTATCACTAGATCCTAGAATCAAGCCACCATCATTTCCCACCTGGTTTATTGCAGAATCCTCTTAATGGGGCTTTCACCCTTGCTTCACAACAGTCTGTTCTCAATACTGCAGTGAGACCCTTTTAATACCTAAGAGTTCATGCGATAACTCTGCTCAGAATCCTCCATTGACTCCCTGTCTCGCTCAGAGTAAAAGCCCAAGTTGTTTTCTTTGTTTGATTTTATTTTGAGACAGGGTTTTGCTTTGTCACTAAGACTGGAGTGCAGTGGTGTAATCGTATTTCACTGCATCCTTGAACTCCTGGGCTGTAGCAGTCCCACCTCAGTCTTCCAAGTAGCTGGGACTAAACCTGTAGCCACCATGCCTTGTTAATTTTTTATTTTTATATATAGACAGGATGTCACTATATTGTCCAGGCTGATCTCGGACTCGTGGCCTCAAGCAGCCCTCTCACCTGCACCTCCCAAGTCAGTGGGATTACAGACATGAGCCATCGCACCTGCGCTAAAAGCCCATATGTCAACAATCACTTCATTGGTCCTTGTATGTTCTCAGTTTGATCTGTTCCCTTCCCAACGCTGGTTGTCACGAATTCATAGAATTCTTTAATGATAAGACTTGCTTATGTTGCCTATCACCCACCCCTGCTTTTATGTTTTACTTTGCTTCGTTTCTCACCTCCTTCGCCCTGTGACTGGTTCCATTGCAGCCATAGTGGCATTTTTGTTGTTTCTTACATAAATTACCTATAATCCTGCTCCAACATCTCTGCATTTGATGTTTTTTATACTGAAAACCCACTTTCCTTATACATTCATATGGCTTCATCTTCTGTAAGTCTTTGTTTAAATGTCACTTTAATAAGGCCTTCGGTGACTGCTATTTATTTATTTTTTTTTTTGAGACAGAGTCTTGCCCTGTTGCCCACGCTGGTATGCAATGGCACAATCTCAGGTCACTGCAACCTTGGTCTCCCTGATTCAAGCAGTTCTCTTGCCTCAGCCTCCTGAGTAGCCAGTATTACAGGTGCGCGCCACCATGCCTGGCTAAATTTTGTATTTTTAGTAGAGATGTGGAGTTTCACCATGTTGGCCAGGCTGGTCTTGAACTCCTGACCTGAAGTGATCCTCCTACCTCGGCCTCCCAAAATGCTGGGATTACAGGTGTGAGCCACTGTGCCCGATCGTGACTGCTATTTAAAACTGTAAACTCTACCTGTCATTCTTTACACTCTGTTCTCGCTCACCTCTGCTTACTTCCTTCCTTAGCACATACTGCCTTCTCTTATGTTATATAATTACTTGTTTTTTCTCTGTCCTTTCTTACTGGAATGTATGCTAAACTAGGGCAAGAATGTTTTGCATTTCACTGCTGCTTCTCCAGTGTCTAGGTTGTAGATGGTGTTTGATATGTTTTTTGTGGAATGAATGAATGATGTACAGAAGCATTACAATGTTAGATATACAAAAAATATTGTAGGGTTGAGTTGTCTAAGAGTCTGTGTCAGCTATTAATGACAAAGTTAAATGGCAGACTTAAGTGTGACCTAGGTTGTGAAAACTATAAATAATGGACTGAGAGATAAACCATTCATTTGCTAAGCAATGGGGGAATCACTAGATACTTTTTATGTTGAAGTCACATGATCTTAACAGTACTTCACATGAATTAGAGAGAGGAGAAGTCTAGAGGCAGAATAACTTTCTTTTGGTAATAGTGGTTTTGAAAAGGAGATAATTATGAAAAATTGTAAGGTTGTATACTTTCTGAAAATGCAATCTCAAAAACGTGGAGCCATTCTAGACTTAAAAATATTTTTAAAAACCAATGTGTACTCTTAGGTTGAATATATTTTCTACATTTTTGAGACAGTTTGGAGACTGAATATTAACTGGATACTAGATGAAATTGTAGAGTTACTAATTTTATTTTATGACAGTATTTTAAAAACAATTCATAAAGCAAGTGTTCTTATTTTAAAAGATGCCTATTAAATATTTTTTGGCAGGAGGAGAAATTTTTTGAAAGAAATAGTACAAACAGTAAAACAGTAATTGATGGAATATGAAGTCAGAGTAGAGGAAAAAAAATTGGATGCTGCAGTTTTTTTGTTTTGTTTTGTTTTGTTTTTTACTTGGGTGACCAAATGAATAACAGTGCCATTGGGAAAGTGGAGATGTGAAAATGAGCAGTTAAAAAGTGTAAAGGGAAAATAATGGCGTTTCCTTCCTCCCCACACCCCCACCTCCAGTCCTGTCTTCCCATTCTCTCTTCATTCTGTCCGCCCTTCCTTCCTCATAGCGATTTAGAATGTCATCTTGGTCTTTTTTGTTCTGGGCCTTCCTAAGTGCAATAACTTTTAACTATCACATATTTTTGTATATTCTTTGGTATCATTTTAGTAGTTTTAATAGAAAATGTTTAGTTGATGGTTAAGTGACAAGTTTGTTTCCTAATGTTGCTGCTTTTACTTTACTTTCATCTTACATAGTTTTTATGCCCTCTCCTTCTAGAAGTTGAACTTCAAGAGTACAGTTGTCTTTGTTATCAGTAGTTTTGCTGTCTTCATTTTTCTCTTTAAACTAGTATTTTTGGATTTAACTCAGGCTTATAACTGGATTGATTATCATTTACTTCTGGGATGTATATAGGGTTTCCTTATCTGTGGAATCTCTTAAAGAACTTACTGTTGTGCCTGTTTTTTAACAGGAGTGGGTACATAGTGGCAGCAAGAGTTGCCTTCAACTCTAGATGACACTATTTATTACTAATAACTAATTGCCAGACTCTACTCTGAGAAACAGATTTCTTCATCGCTCTCCTGCTTTCAGGAACTGTGCTCAGATGGTAATTCTGAGTAATAGCAAAAGCTGCTGCTATTTTCAGTGCTTGTCCTTTTATAGAGTTTAAAGAGTTAATTGAAGAAGGGTTAAAAAGTTTAGTGAAAAAAGTGTCAGCTCGTAATGAGTTTTTAAATTGGTTGTCACAGATCACTTTGTTTTGTTTAAAGTTTGCTGACTTTCCAGAAGTAAGACAAACTTATTAAGGACTGTGTAATATATGGTACACAACCTTCAAAAAAATTTACTGTAATTAACAGTATGTATTTTTTTCTTGATCTCCAAAGAGAGTGTGGAATGATTAATTTTACTGACCAAAAGTTTTAGGTGGCCACTCTTACAGAAAAAAACCCAATGCTTGTTTTGTAATAATTGTTTTTTTCTTTCCAGCTTCAACAGTTAATACAAACCTTACAGATACAACAGCAGAAGCCCCAGCCTTCCATTCTGCAGGCCCTGGATGCTGGTCTTGTTGTTCAGTTGCAAGCTCTTACAGCACAACTTACAGCTGCAGCTGCGGCTGCCAACACTCTCACTCCCTTAGAACAGGGAGTCTCCTTTAACAAGGTAGAAACTAAAATATCAAATTGTCCTATATGAATTATTAAATACTATATACTATCTCATGGATTTTAATTCTATAAATGAATTTTTTATAGACTTGTAATATCCCCTGTATACTGTATAAGACATTCTGAAGTTTACAGAAAGTTCAAGCCTCTGAAAATTCAATAATTAAAAATTTTTTCTTAGGCTAGTTACAGTGGCTCACACCTATAATCTCGGCACTTTGGGAGGCCAAGGCAGGTAGATCACTTGAGGCCAGGAATTTGAGACCAGCCTGGCCAACATGGTGAAACCCCTGTCTCTACTAAAATACAAAAATTAGCTAGGTGGTGTGTGCCTGTAATCCCAGCTACTGGGGAGGCTGAGGCAGGAGAATCGCTTGAACCTCAGAGATAGAGGTTGCAGTGAGCTGAGATCAAGCCAGTGTACTCCAGCCTAGGTGACAGAGCAAGGCTCTTGTCTCCAAAAAAAAAATTGCTTTTTCTTGAAACGTTTAAAGTATTTTCATTTGACTAAAAATAACTGGTCAGTAAAATCTTGTATTCCCCATTGAGGCAAGCTCTTATTTTCTGAACTTGTCTGATTTCTTTCATGGATGCCACATTTTATTTTGCTGCTCTCTTTGTTCTGTAATTTGGACCTGCAAAAGTTAAAATTCTCTAATCAGTATGTGAAAAGTTTAAAGGAAAACTTCTCTACAGTTTGTCACTATACTATAACTATGGTAAGTTAAGGCCTAACTGTAAAAGTAGTGTTGCTGAAATTTAAAATCTTTCATGTATAATTTAGTGTGTGATATTCTTAGTATGCTTATTAATTATGGGAGTATCATAATGCTTGGAAGTGGTGTTCATATTTTTTTAATTTGTACTATTATGTTAAAGGAAAGTAAATAGTGATTTATTGGATTATTACTTAGACTTTTTGGCCAGCAGCTTCCATGTCTAATTTAGTCTAACACTATATAGCTAGACCACATAAAAAGCCTTTAGGTTGAGCATTTAGAAGAATAACAGCATTCTAAGTTGAGAACCATACTAGGAATAGATCCATTGATTATGGTCCTAGATGTTTTATCTAGGGAATTCCATGGGAAAGCCACCTAATTATTTTAATCCTTAGTTTTCTGTAAAATTTGAGTATTAATCTTTATCCTGCCTGTATCATAATTTGTTTTGTTACATAAGAGAATATATATCAAAATGCTTTAAAGGAAAAAACCTCAAGCACTTTATAATAGTATAATATAAAGTGATACAAAACATTTATTGACACATTAAATGATAGAGATAAATTAACAGAATGTCATTGACATGTAGAATAGCATTTGTAACTTATATTTGTGTGAAGTACTTTTTAATGTGCCTGTTTCTCCTTTTTTTCCCCCAGAAGTTGATGGATAGATTTGATTTTGGGGAAGATTCTGAGCATAGTGAAGAACCCAAAAAGGAAATTCCAACTTCACAACTGTAAGAATTTTTTCTTTATAGCCATAGTTTTTTTTATTGGGTGGGTTGTTGCCATCTGAACTACTAAGTATACTTAATAAGTTGCGATTACTATTTCAAGCCGTTGAACCTCTTAACATTATACAAGGGTGGTAGAGATGCTATCTTGTCTCCTTGTATTATTTTGAGTCTTTTCTCAGATCTTTGCAAATAGACTGTCTCATAAAGTTCCCTCTAAGAATATTGATACATATTGGTAAATCCAGTTGTAATACTTTCTGTATTAGGCTTTAAGTTATGTAACTTCATTGTAAGAGTGATTGGAATACTAGGAATGAAGCTTGCTTCTGGTGCTAAAGGCCGTTTCTAGAAAGCTTATGAAATTGTGGGAACACAATTAAGAATTGGAGTTACAGGGATTTATTTTATTTAAAGAAATGTGTTGTATGTTTTTATTTAAATCAGTGACTTTTTTTCCCCCTAAACAATTCTTCAATGCTCTAGGTTCTGTGAGGGTTTATGAATGGACTAGTAGGAGGAAGATGTTGGAGGGGGCAGGGGTAGAAGTTGGGAGAATGGAAGAAGGATGAATGGTGAAAGTCTGTGGGTCTCTTGTTTCAAACAGAAGTTACTGGTTGTATATATTGGGGTAATATACAAAAGCAGAATTTTAGAATGTGTTAAATACTATGTACCATTTTGGTAAAATGATTCCCCTTGACAAAATGTAAAACTAGTATTTTAGATTATGAATTGCAAAGTTGGAGGCAGCATTTGAAATTATGTTGATCTGTGTCCTAAACAATGTGAGAATCTCCTTTAACAATCCTGATGATAGTTTATTTATCCAGTATTTTAATGCTTTCTGTGATGAGAAGTTAACAAATTGTTACTATTATGTGTTATTTTGTTAAACTGAATTTTGTTTTCTTTATTTTCTATTAATACACACTGACCCATGTTTTAGTTTCTGAAGCAAGGAAACAAATTTACTCCACTATAGAGATGTAGCTTTTCAATATTTGAAGATAGGTATCATTCTTCCCTTTAGGTTTATTTGCTCCAGATGAAGTACACTTTTTTGCAACTGTTTCAAGACCAGTCACCATCCTGCTTGCCCCTTTTGGGATGCCCTCTTTTTTGTTCATGTCTTACCTTGTGGCACCCAGAATCCCAGGTTTATTCCAGGTGTGAATTTCCAAGAATATAGTTAAACTATTATTTCTTCTTATCTAAACAATGTCTACTTATGTTAACATACCTGATAATGTATATGATTTTCTAAAGGAAGAGTATTAGTTTTATAAACTTTATCAATTATAGTTGTAGATTTTGCACATACTGATTGATAGACCATTTTTCTATCTCATAGAGGAGTTAAAGTGAGGATGTTGAAATACTTAAACTTTTATAAATACTTTATTGAGATTTTCTTAATATGCTCTAATGAAAAAGCACAAATTTATATGTATTTAATAGCATGAGAGTAATATCAGCTCTTCAGCAGAGCATCTCTGACATGTTATCCATCTGTTGATATACAATTGAATTTATTTTTATTTTAGTGTATTGATGTTCTGAAGTATTCTACTTTTGGCATTAAAACTTCAAAAGCAAACATGTAGAATATTGAAAAAGTAGAAAAAGCAAACGTAGTTTCATTTAATTGGCACTTTTTTTTGGTTTTATTTGAATACTCAGTTATTTTCATAGTATCTTTAGTGGGTTTTAAAATATGTTTCCACCTGTTTTTCCTTTTAGTTCTCACGTTTCAGAATCTGTGAACAATTCCATTTTTCATCAGATAGCAGAACAACTACAACAGCAAAATCTGGAACATCTCAGACAGCAGCTCTTGGAACAGCAACAGCCTCAAAAGGTTTATAACGCCATCTTGTGGTCTTTAGAGTTATTGCTATTTATATTTTATAAATGGACATTTTTGTGGGTTGGCTTTTTAAAAAAAAAACTGGTCTTATTATTTTCTCAACCATTTAGCTTTTACCAGCTAATTTATTTCTTTCTAAAGTTTGTTATGATAATATTTTTTCAACTATTATTAGTAAGGTCAGTTTTTTTCAGGACCTTTATGGTTTTTTCTGTAATCAAAATGTATTCTGGTAACTTACGAATCCACATTGTAGGAATTAATTTCAGTGTACTGGAAGTAGAGAACAGAGGATGGGGGGGTTCAGAATTACCTCTTAAAATTTAACCTGTTTTTCTCTCTATTACCTATCAAGTTAATGATGATTATATTATTGGTGACAATTAATGATGACCATGTAATTGCTATCTTTAATTTTAAAAATGTAATAGCTGTTACTATGTGGCAGGAACTTTTTTCAGTATATGGTAGGCATGGATACATTTAACCCTCATGAGATAGGCATTTTGACTTCCGTTTTACTCCAGAAGAAGCTGAAGTTTGCTGAGATTAAACATCTAATGCAGCAGCATATTACATACAGCTAATGTTATTATATATTATCTGACTCAAGACGTGCTGTTATTTTATGCATAGCTAAGAATTTAAAAACACCTATAACTAACTAAATGTAACATCCTTTTGAGTTGTAAGAATCCTTTAACTTTATCTTACACATTTGATAATCTTTGACAAAATATTACACCTTTTAATTGATGAAATGTCAAATTGTAGGGCTAGGATTAAATTCATTACAAAGTCGTAAGACATAGTTACACATGTAAACTGTTCAGAATGAAAGTATTAGGAAATCCCCTTTCTCTCCCCAGCATACTTCTTCCTAACATTAAAAAAGTTTTGGCATTAATGGGTTTAATAAAAATATCACAAAATTTTTGAAGTATGAGCAGTGCCTTATTAGGCAAATGATACATACAAAGATGAACAGAAAAGAGGTTGTGGCATCAGGTAGCCTCTTCTCTAATGGAGCACATACATCTGTATGAACACCTGGCAGAATTTTTCATTTTTGTCATAGAGGTACAAGTGAAAGCCTATGGGAGCATGGAGGAGGGAATAGCTATAGATGGAAGAGATAGCAAAGTTGAGACATTGGTGGGGTCTGAACTTGGCTTTTTAATGTAAACAGTAATATAAAATGGTTGTTAATGATATTTGCTGGGTTGGAACTCTGCCTAGAATTAGGAGAATGGAATTTCAAGCCTTTTTTTGAGGAAATAATTCTGATATAAGTGGTCAGAGTAGGGGCAGTATTTTATGTCAGGCAAATATATCTGCCTGAGAATGCAGAAGGTGAGGATAGAACATTTAGATGTTGTTTAAGATAGAACACTATTAAGAACATTTAGATGTTGTTGAAAGAAAAACTGAAGTTGTAACTCAAACAGGTCATCAGTGGTATAATAATACAAAATGAAAGAACTGTTAGAGAGGCAGGAGGTAGTCGTGATGGAAGAGTTTATCCAAATAACATTTGTTGAGCTATAAATATAACACATTTTTAATTGCTTTAGTCATAGTTTCATTTTAGAAGATTTAGCGGAAGCACTAAAATCCTGGTAGTCCTTTTTTTTTAAATGGTCTCTCTCAGCAGAATCCAGTAGTCTTGACCAGCTTGTAATTAACACCTTGTTATTGAAGTTAAAATAAACTTGAGAAAGAGCAAGTGTGTCTTAAGAATCTCATTTACCAAAAAGAAAACTCTGGGCTTAGTTAATTACTCCATATATTAGTTCCAGAATTTCACAGCTTACCATAAAAAGATTCCTTTGAAAAGAATAGAAGTTCTGAAAAGCCTCTTTGTTCAAAAATGAATCTAATGAAGAAAAGGGAGTAGTAAAGAAAACTAGAACTGTTTTCATAAGGTAGATAGTATAAAACCTATGACAGATTTAGAATGGAAAGTTTATTAATAGGGTAACAAATATAATAAATTGTTATAGAAAACTCTACCAAATCCATTACTTTAGTGTACTTAAGATAGGGTAAATATACGGAAAAAATTATGCATTTTTGTTTACTACTGAGCTTAGTATAGCTACCTATAAGTTGTCATAGTGTCTTAGATAAAGGAATAGCACTGATAGTGCCACCTTACGCACCTTACTCATGTACTACTACCACATGTGAAGTACATGTTAAGGTCTAGTCTGTATAAAAATAAACCATTGAAAATTAAAAACCCGAATATTCAGCCATATTCAAGGAATGCTAAAGGCAAACTACAAGATCGTGTATCTAGTCTTTTTTTTTGAAACATAATGCAATATTTTCTTGAAACATAATGCAGTATTTATTTTGGCATGTATTAAAACTAAATTTTTCGCTATTGAATTACCCTTCTCAACAATTCCATTATGTTTTTCCTTTTTTATCTTATTCTTATTTATTTATTTATTATTTTTTGAGATGGAGTCTTGCACTGTCGCCCAGGCTGGAGTGCAGTGGTGCAATCTCCATTCACTGCAACCTCTACCTCCTGGGTTCAAGCAATTCTCCTGGCTCAGCCTCCCAAGTAGCTGGAATTACAGGCAGCCACCACCATGCCCAACTAATGTTTTGTATTTTTAGTAGACATGAGGTTTCACTATGTTGGCCAGGCTGGTCTTGAACTCCTGACCTCTTGATCTGCCTGCTTTGGCTCTCCAAAGTGCTGGGATCACAGGCATGAGCCACCGTGTCTGCCCACCCCGCTGCCTTTTTGTTTTTTGAGACAAGAGTTTCCCTCTTGTTGCCCAGGCTAGAGTGCAGTAGGGGGATCTTGGCTCACGACAACCTCCACCTCCCGAGTTCAAGTGATTCTCCTGCCTCAGGCTCCCAAGTAGCTGGGGTTATAGGCATGCACCACCAAACCTGGCTAATTTTGTATTTTTAATAGAAATGAGTTTTCTCCATGTTGGTCAGGCTGATTTTGAACTCCTGACCTCAGTTGATCCCCCTGCCTTGGCCTCCCAAAGTTCTGGGATTATAGGCATGAGCCACCGCATCCTGCCTTTAGTCTTTTTTGACATAAAATTGGGAATAATTAATTGATAAGTAATGATAAATAATAATGAAATATTCCTGGGATGATAAAATACAAAAATGTTTCAAAGTATAGGAAAATAAAATTTCTAAGATCCTGTAACATACCTTAGATTTGTTAGAAAGTCCAGTGGATCTGATGCTAATTGCAAGATAATAAATTTTAGTCTACTTTTCTAAAATTACATTTTCTTTGTTCTTCATAAGACCTCTAAGAAAGAAGAAAAATCATGAAACAGCAATCTTTCAAATAGGTAAAACTGCTCAGAAAGAAACTGTAAAACTGAAATTTGTTGTAATGGATCCTGATGGTTACATTAAAGTTTAACTCACTGAAAAAAGTTAAGGGTGAAAAACAAGTGGGGTGGGATAGATAGGGAGCTAGAATGTTGATGTAAGAAATACAGGTGTGTATATATGATCACTGAATTAAGACCAAATAATAGGGCTTGGAATTAAGTAGAAAATTATCTTGCTGTGTTACTAAGAATTCTTTTGTTAATTGTACCACTTTAAAGGCTTAAGCCAAGGTTCTACTTCAGTCACATTTGTTTGATTTGCTGTGAAAGAGTATGTTTATTTACTAACTTTTTGGTCAATATTGTGGTATAGAATTGGTCTTTGGCTAGTAGAAGACTGCTGTTTTTTCAAACTTTAGCTTTGATTTATTTCTACACTTTGAAAATGTCCTTTGTCCTTGGAGAACCTATTTCGTCATAAATTAAGAGACTTGGAACTCTTCCTTAATGAACTTTTTGACTCTTAATTTTTACTTTTCTTTTCTTCCATTTTAGTTAAATGTCAATACTTTTAAGAGTAATATTTTTAACTTCCTTGTAAACAAATCCCTATTCTAATTGGTTTGATGTGATTTGAACATGATAGAAGTCAGGATCTTGCTTTCAAATTGTAGCCAAGATCACTTCACTTATATAAAATTATAATTTTACAATTGAAGTAAACTGTACTCACAACTCTTAGTTTAGAAAAATCATATGTACTAAGGTGACTTAAATTCAGTACTTCATCAGGCCAATAAACTGTTTGCCTTTTGATAGGTAAGGATGCCTAGTGATTTCTAGGCATGGAGCTTCTAAAATCCTGTCTTAACATCCAGATGGACAGTACCACAGTACCTAAAATCTAAGTTCAGTGATAGCTGTTACCTCCTGTGTTCTCTTGTTTAATACCACTAAACTTACTAGAATTGTTTGTAGTCTTCCTAAACTGGTACTATGTAAACATCTATCTTTGTATTTTTTACAGAATTTTTTTTATTTTTATAATCTCATGTATTGCCTTAGCAGTTCTCAAATATAGGTAGAGACTTGTATTCCTTTTAGAGAGGCTGAAACTCAGAGTTTACATAACTTATTAACAATCACAGAGTCTGTAACAAGAGAAAAGTTTTATCTTTTTCTCTTAATTATTCCCAGCCTGTGATCTGAGATACTTGCAAAATCATGTTTTAGATTTTATCGGCAAAGTTATTTTCCCCCATAAATTTTCTCATTTCTCAGTTAAAACTGTAGTACTCTGTCTTCCTCCATGCTATATCAAATCCACACGCATGAAGTTATGTGTAGGTATTTTATTATAGGTAGTGATTTAAATCTAGAAGTGATTTAAAGTGTATGGTAGGATGCGCATAGGTTATATGCAAATACTGTGTCCTTTATTATAAGTGACTTTAGCACCTGAGGATTTTGGTATCCTTAGGGGTGTCCTAGAATCAATTCCCCATGGATACTGAGGGTGGGCTGTATATGTAATTGCTAATCAA
This sequence comes from Callithrix jacchus, assembly GCF_049354715.1. Lineage (NCBI taxonomy): Eukaryota > Metazoa > Chordata > Mammalia > Primates > Cebidae > Callithrix > Callithrix jacchus. Next base: position 161,593,663 of record NC_133505.1, read on the forward strand.
AGTCCTAGCAACTAAGTGTTATATCAAATTATTTCAGTTTTCTTCCTATGTGGAGGGGGCTGGGGCATGGGGGCAGTGTTCTAATTTTAAATATTTTAATAATTAGGTTTCATTGCCTAACTTTTATTAGACTTTTTGAAACATTTGACATATTTCACAGTGCTTCCTATTACTTTGTGAATTCTGAGAGAAGGAAATTGGGGAAGACCCATGTTGAGAATGGTTTTGCTATATCAGTGATTTCAGTATTGGTATTTGAGCTTTGTGTTGCCTTTATACATGTAAGATATGACCATAATTTTTAAAAAATATAAAATACTTTTTCTTTTTTTAAATGAGGTGGAGTCTCGTTTTGTCGCCTTGGCTGGAGTCAAGTGGTGTGATCTCAGCTCACTACTACCTCCACCTCCCAGGTTCAAGCAGTTCTCTGCTTCAGCCTCCTGCGTAGCTGGGGATTACAATTGCACCCTGCTGATTTTTTTGTATTTTTAGTAGAGACAGAGTTTTACCATCTTGGCCAGGCTGGTCTTGAACTCCTGACCACATGATTCACCCGCCTCAGCCTCCCAAAGTGCTGGGATTACAGGTGTGAGCCACTGCACCCGGCCTGTTTTTTCTTTATAGCATTTTTTTATTAATGCCAATTATCAGTGAAAATCTAGGTTCATTTAATAAGTACCATTATGTATTTTTCGTACTATAATTCATTAGTCCTCTGTAGTTTATATTAACCACAATTAAAAATTTATTAGGGCCGGGTGCAGTGGCTCACGCCTGTAATCCCAGCACTTTGGGAGGCCGAGGCGAGTGGATCACTCGAGGTCAGGAGATCAAGACCAGCCTGGCCAATATGGTGAAACCCAGTCTCTACTAAAAATACAAAAAAATTAGAAAAGGCATGGTGGCAGGCACCTGTAATCCCAGCTACTTGGGAAGCTGTGGCAGAGAATTGCTTGAACCCAGGAGGTGGAGGTTGCAATGAGCTCAGATTGCTCTACTGCACTCCATCCTGGGTAACAGAGCGAGACTCCATCTTAAAAAAAAAAAGCATTATTTGATTTTACTGTTTTAATATTTTAATCCCTTTTATGGAGCTGTACCCTGCTTTTGCATAGCTTGAGTTTATACAAATGTACAATTCTGGATTGATTACTATATAAATAATTGAACATGGAATTTTTTTTATGTATGGGTCTTCCTTTTAAACATGTAGTTGTGATGTTTGTTGTGTTTAACATTCTCATCCATAATAAAAGTTACCTCCCCATGTTTGTTTGTATATTTTCTCAATAGGCCACTCCTCAGGATAGCCAGGAAGGAACATTTGGGTCAGAGCATTCAGCGTCACCATCACAAGGGAGTAGTCAGCAGCATTTTCTTGAACCCGAAGTCAATTTGGATGATTCCATAGATATTCAGCAGCAGGTAAAAGTAAATGGTTTTCTGGGTCATAAATTTCTAAAAGTAGTTGAAGAAAACATCTAAAGTATTTTATAATAGCAGTGTACTAGAATGTATTTTTCCCACACTTAATCTCCATGTTGTAATTATTTTGCCTATTAGGTTAAGCTTGTCCAAGGCCTAAGCATAGCCTCTAGGCCAAGCACATGGCCCACAGCTGTTTTGAATGCGTCTCAACACAATTTTGTAAACTTTATTAAAACAAGATGAGATTTTTTTCTTTTTTTGCAATTTTTTTTTAAAGCTCATCAGCTGTCATTAGTGTTAGTATATTTTATGTGTGGCCAAAGACATTTCTTCTTCTAATGTGACCCAGGAAAACCAAAAGATATGATACCCCTACATTAGTAATTAATGCTCCTATCGTGAATATTTTTAAAGACAGTATTGTCTCAATGTATAATTCACTTTCAACCAGCTTTTCTGTTCGTTTGCTGTTCTTTTGACTTTCAAGGATATGGATATAGATGAAGGGCAAGATGGAGTGGAAGAGGAGGTCTTTGAACAAGAAGCTAAGAAAGTGGCAGTTCGCTCGAGATCCAGAACACATTCACGTTCTCGTTCAAGGTTCTACAATAATATTTAATAATAGCTGTGTGTGAACTTTAAAAATGTTGGCTTTATGTCATTGCATCAAGATGAAAGGAAATATTTTCCTTGGGATGACATATTTTTTCACAGTCTCTCAGAAAAAAAAGTTATTTCAAAAACAAGATAACCTTTGTTCTGTTTTAGTTGATAGATCTGTGGCCATTTATTTCAGTAGTTTACGTAAGATTGGCAGCCATATCATGAGACTGGATTTTGAATTATATTTGAATTTAGTTAATATTATGAGGACACCCAATTTAGAATATTGTTGCCTCCAAAAAACAGTTTATTCAGGCTATGTTTCCTGGGTTCCATTTTATCTCACACTGACACCAAAAATGGTCATAAAAATAAAACTACAAAATTTATCTTTATAAACATTGTTTATAAAACATTGTTTTCTTTGTGAGCTTAACTTAAAGGCATCAGTATTTAACATTTTTATATTCTATTTTTTGCATATGAATGAATGCCTCTGAAAAATCTGAACAGTAAAGCTGGAAGAAGGGCAGTGTATTTGATGAGTTTTTCAGTGATTTGTTTTGTCACAAAGTTCTGTGTTGCTTATCTATTGCAAATGAGAGCCTGTCAGTTCAGCTTTCTCTAAATCCATCTCGTATCACTGAATTATTTTCCTGAAACACTAACAGTAGTAGTGTTGAAATTGTCTGTATTTGTCATTAGCAGCTAAGCAATTTGAAGAGAGCTGAATGGCATGTGGTTGACAGGCAAAGGTGTTTCAGTGTCACCTTCTACAAGCACCATAAAATTTTATAAGTTGGAAACTATTAAGCAGAATTATGTAGTGGCCTAATGCTGTATCACATAACTGGTCTTTTCATTTTCTTTGGTCTTTCATTCCTGTTCTTCTGTTTGAAAAATGAGTTGGAATATACTACAAGAAAGCGAGACCCTTTCTAGAATCTCGTTCTTGCCTTTTTCCTCTTCATTGTGAATAATCACCCATACTCAGAATCATTGCCAACTAATGTGGACCTAAGCAGTATACGGATTTGAGTAAAATGCCTTTTTTTTTTTTGAGACAGAGCCTCACTGTGTTGCCCAGGCTAGAGTGCCAGTGGCGTGATCTCGGCTCATTGCAGCCTCCACCTCCCAGGTTCAAGTGATTCTCCTGCCTCAGTCTCCTGAGAGCTGGAACTACAGGCACGCACCACTACACCCCACTAATTTTTATATTTTTAGTACAGCTGAGGTTTCACTATGTTGGCCAGACTGGTCTCGAACTCCTGACCTCATGATCTGCTCACTGTGGCCTCCCAAAGTGCTGAGATTACAGGCTTGAGCCACTGCGCCCTGTCATGAAATGCATTTTTGAGACTTGATTGTACTTCAGAATATTTTAAGATACTGTCACTAAATATAAGACAAATTTTTTTTGGTATTTTTTCCCTCACTTAGAAGTGACAAATTTGTTAGAAGGAAAACATGTATGTTACTAGAAGTAAAATAAAATTTTTTTGTAGATCACCAAGAAAACGAAGGTCTAGGTCACGATCTGGTTCTAGAAAGCGTAAACACAGAAAGCGATCGCGCTCCCGCTCAAGAGAAAGAAAGAGGAAATCATCACGATCGTATTCAAGTGAAAGGAGAGCCAGAGAAAGAGAGAAAGAACGACAGAAAAAGGGATTACCTCCAATTAGATCTAAAACATTAAGCGGTAAGTAACATATGTCTACAATGCTTTGGTTTCAATGAATATTTAAAAAATAGTTATTTGCTATAAAGTCTCTTAGCCAAATTTTATTTTCAGATAAGAAGTTTAAAAGTGAGTTGGTAAGTGAGTAATTTTGTCTCTGATTTTTGTAGCATGATAGAGAAGAAAAAGGAAGAACAGATTGTATTCAAAGACCAAGGTAGTTGAGGGTTGATTACCGTTCCCCGCCCCCCCCAAATGCAAGTTAGAAAATCTGTATTGACTAATGATATAAAAAGCAGACTAGGCTGGTATCTGCAGCATGGACACAGTGACTTCTGTCTATAGTATTCTAACCAATTATGGCCACCAGGTCTATAGGAGTAATTATTATATGAAGCATATACTTAGCTATATATAATTTTTAAAGCAGTTATAACATTATGGGTTAGTACTACAGGAGAATTCCTGCTGTACAAACTTTCCATGATTACATGTTAATCAATTACTTAACGATTAGAACAGATTCAGTAGTGGTGGGGTTTGGTTTTGGAGTAGGCCTGGAGAAGGTTCACTTGGTAGGAATGTTAAGTACAGCAAAATAAGCTTTAATTAGTGCCAAATTCTGCCTGGGGTGTTCTTGGTGGATTATGACTTTTAAGATGAACTCTAAGAGATTGCATACATGCAGAGTACATAAAATAGAGCAAATTGACATTCTTTCCAAAGAACTAAACATTGATTGTGTTATCTAATTTCTGAAGACTTCCAAATAAATTCCCTCTGCCAGAGAGTTAGAAAAATAATCAATATAATTTATACTACTTGAGCATCTTGGAAACTCAGGCCTGTAATAAAAGACAGTAGCCATCTTCTTACTAAGTTTTGGTTATTTTTATAGACCTTGGCTCTCTTGCCTGAATTTTACCTGGTTGTGGGAGCTAGTGTCAACCTAGTAATATTGATATTCCTTGCTCTAGAAGTTTGTTTGTTCCTTAGGGTTAGGGTATACATTTAAACATTTTAGTGCTGACTGATTAAAAAAAAAAATGTCAAAGGTCTGAACATAAAACCTCTATTATGCTTTCTCACGATTTCCATTAAAACTTTCAGAATCATCTATTTATTTGCCAATATTAGAGTAAGGATTTTAGGCAGAATCTCATTTAATTTCTCACCTAATTTGCCATGTTGTTGATGTCACTGTTTAAATAGTTTTTAACTGTGGAATTTATTATTATTATTATTATTTTATTTGTTTTATTTTCATGGGTACAACAAACAGCAAAAAGGAAAATAAAAAGCACATAAGCAGATAAGGCATACCTCATTTTATTGCACTTCACTCCATTGTGCTTTGCAGTTACTGCTTTTTTTTTTTAATAGATTGAAGGATTGTGACCACCCTGTGTTAAGAACATCTGTTGGGCACCATTTTTCCAGTAGCAGGTGCCCACTTTGTCTCTATGTCAGCTTTCTTTTTTTTTTTTTTTTTTTTTTGAGACGGAGTTTCACTCTTGTTACCCAAGCTGAGTGCAATGGCGCGATCTCTGCTCGCTGCAACCTCCGCCTCCTGGGTTCAAGCAATTCTCCTGCCTCAGCCTCCTGAGTAGCCGGGATTACAGGCATGCGCCACCGTGCCCAGCTAATTTTTTGTATTTTTAGTAGAGACGGAGTTTCACCATGTTGACCGGGATGGTCTCGATCTCTTGACCTTGTGATCCACCCACCTCGGCCTCCCAAAGTGCTGGGATTACAGGCTTGAGCCACCGTGCCCGGCCCCATGTCAGCTTTAAAAAAAATTTTTTTTGACAATAAAGTGTTCTAAAATTAAGGTATATACATTATTTAGGCATAGTGCTGTTGCACACTTAATAGGTTATAGTGCAGCGTAAACATAACTTTTATATGCACTGGGAAGAACAATTTATGTGACTCACCTTCTCGAGATATCTGCTTTATTTTGGTGGTCTGGAACCAGAGTTGCAGTATCTCCAAGGTATGCCTGTACAGTGAAAAATAATCTCTGTTTCTTTACCTCACGATGCTCCTTAATGAAAAGCAGTATCAGTTTCCTGTGATTTGTATTCTTTCTTAACACATTTTGAACATATCGATAGTGTTTTCATACTATTGATTGGTTTTTAGCATGAATTTTAGAACACAAGATTTTCATGAATAGAGGATATAAAGTACCAATGAATAATAACATTCTAGGAATCAAGTCTCTCTTCTGCATGGGTTGGAAAATATCATTAGTGCCTTCTGAGAAAAATATGGCATTCCCTGTGGGAAAAAAGTGTAGAGAGATAATATTGAAAGAGATGGGAAATGTGGAACAGAGTTTAGGTGGATTAAGGCAGCTGGAATATACGGAACCGGTAATAAAGAGGAAAAAGTGAATGCCAGGTGCAGTGGCTCACACATATAATCCAGGCTACTTTGGGAGGCACAGGCCAGCAGATTGCTTGAGGCCAGGAGTTTAAGACCAGCCTGGGCAACATAGTAAGACCCCATCTTGACTAAAAAAAAATGGGTTGGGCAAAGTGGTTCACATCTGTAGTCCCAACTAAGTAGTTGTACTCACGCAAGAGGTGGGAGGATCACTTGTTCCTGGGAGGTTGAGAGGCTGCAGTGTGACATGACTGCATGTCTAGCCTGAGGAACAGCAAGATTCCATGTTCCAGCCTGAGGAACAGAGCAAGACCCTGTCTCAAAACAGACAAAAGAATCCTTAAGGCTGGGTGCGGTGGCTCAAACCTGTAATAGCACTTTGGGAGGCCAAGGCAAGAGAATTGCTTGAGTCAGGAGATTGAGACCTGCCTGGGAAACAGCAAGACCTTGTCTGTACTAAAAATAAAAACTTAACCAGGTGTGGTAATCTGTGCCTCTGGTTTCAGCTTCTGTGGAAGCTGAGGCAAGAGGAGTTGGAGGCTGCAGTGAGCTATGATTAGGATACTGTACTCTAGCATCAGCCTGGTGACAGAGCAAGACCTTGTCTCCAAAAATAAAGGGGCAGGGAGATCTATTCCATGAAAGATCCCCAGACTTCTGTTAAGGGTTTGTGGTGGATTGAATAATGGCTCCCCAAAAGGTACCTACATTTAAATTATTGGAATTTGTAAATATGTTACATTGTATGGTAAAAGGGACTTTTCAGGCCCTTTTGAATTAGGGATCTTGAGGTGGGGAGATGAACTTTGATTATCCAGAAGACCTAGTTTAATTACGTGGGTACATAAGAGGGAAGCAAGTATGTTGGAGAGAAAAGGTGATGTGGTGATGAGAGGAGAGAATTTGGGAAATGTTGTAGAGGTGGTTTTGAAGATGGAGAATGTGGCCATGAGCCAAGGAATGCAGGCAACTTGTAGAACCTAGCAAAGATAAACAGCTTCTCCCCTAGATCCTCCAGAGGGAATAAATCCTCCCTGCTCACCCATTGTAGTTCTTCAAAATTATAAAATAATAATTTGTTTTATTCTATGTTTATGTTATTTTGTTATAGCAGCAATAAAAAACTGATATGAGTCTAGGCATGGTGGCTCACCTCTATAATTACAGCACTTTAGGATCACTTGAGACCAGGAGTTTGAGACCAGCCTGGGCAACATGATGAAACTGCATCTCTGCTAAAGATACAAAAAAATTAGCTGAGCATGGTGATTCATACCTATAGTCCCAGTTACTCATGAGGCTGAGGGTGGAGGATTGCTTGAGCCCAGGAGGTGGAGGTTGCAGAGAGCCAAAATCACACCACTGCACTCCAGCCTGGGCAACAGAGCGAGACCCAGTTTCAGAAAAATAAAAACCTAATGCAGAGCTCCTTGAGACTTTGGTTGAAGATTAAATTGAATCTAAGGTGAGACTACAGGAGATCAACAGTTGTCAGGGAAAGAACAATGACCAGGGACTCTGTGTTAGCTAAGTGATTTCTAAAGCTTACACAGGTCTGGAAGATGTTAGAGTTCTGACTAACCAGAGACCTGGTTGAAAAAACCTGGGGCACTCAGTAGTGATCTTGCCAAGGGTAATACCTTTATTTGGGGCTAAATTAGCCATAGAGTAAAACCTGCCTTAGACCTGTCATATTATAGATAAAAGGTAGTCAGAAATGTGGACACTGACATAAATCCAAATACAAATTATGGAAATTATGCAGAAGTGTCAGCTATGAATATTTTTAAAATAAATATCTTCTGTAAAAGGAGGCATTCTTGGAGGTATGAACAAGACAGCTGAAAGTAGACAAGGTGTTTCCTGTTTAATATTTGTTAAAGGGATGTGGCTTTCAACAGTTAAGTACCTTTAAGTCTTTCAAGGGGTTCTGATTTGGCCAGTTTCCCTTTGTATCTTCATGCAAAGCATTGTTTCCTTAAGGATAAGATACTGTTTTCAGATTTATCTCTTGATTAGGGAGATATATTTACTTAATCCTTCCAGTGCAGAAGGACACTTAAAAGGTTCACAAATGGGATTACTGTGAGAAGTGGTTTTAAAACTTTGTTGCACGTTAGAATCACCTAGGGAATTTTACAACTCTCATTTTCCAGTCTTTCATACTGCATGTCACTCAACCTCTTAGAGTGGGACCTGGCATCCACAGATGGTTCAGGTGTGCAGCCAACCTCGAAAACATGCAAGGTGACATGCAAGTGGTTGACTTGGCAAAGATCTGAATTAATACTTGTGATTTTAGTTGATTTTAAACATAACAGATGCAAGTGTTCATTAAAAATTATTTTGAATATATTATCTTAAATTGAATTATTTTTATTACTGCTTTTTCCTCAGCTACGTTTGAAAGAAGTAACTGTGTCTATATGATTTAGGTCGTTTGTCTCTTATGTCTTGACAGTATGTAGTACTACTCTCTGGGTTGGGCAAGTGGACAAGAAGGCAACACAGCAAGATTTAACCAACCTGTTTGAAGAATTTGGACAAATTGAATCCATTAATGCAAGTATTAGTTCTTAAAAATTTAAGGTTTAAAAAAGGAGGTTTTTATTCATACAAAGAATCACTTCTGTTCCTGATTAGCCCAGTAATGTCTACCTTTAATAATACACATATTTTCAAGAATCGTTTTACTTTGATAATGTCTGTGTTTATTTTGGTGCTGTTTCTCTTCATAATTGTTACTATTTTTAAAATAGAATTCTAGCAAAATATTCTTGAGTTTTATAGCAGCGTAGCATGTTTGATTTCTAACATCATCAAATGTTTGAGTTAGCAGGAACCCTAGGTGTGGTGTAGTTTAATTCCTTTTTTAAAAAAATGTGTTTAAGGGCCAGTATGGTGGCTCACGTCTATAATCCCAGCACTTTGGAAGGCCAAGGTGGACAGATCACGTGAGGTCGGGAGCTTGAGACCAGCCTGACCAACATGGAGAAACCCCTCTCTACTAAAATTGCAAAAAATTGGCCAGGTGTGGTGGCCCATGCCTGTAATCCCAGCTACTCAGGAGGCTGAGACAGGAGAATTGCTTGAACCTGGGAGGCAGAGGTCGCAGTGAACTGAGATTTCACCATTGCATTCCAGCCTGGGCAACAAGAGTAAAACTTGTCTCCAAAAAAAAAAAAAAATAGAGTCCCACAGAATTGTAGACATTTGCACAGCTAGACTTGGGATCCCAGTCTCTTTTGCCTTTTTCTTTTCTCATTCTCTGGTGCTCTTTTACTGTCTTTCTTACCTAACAGAACAAATGTTAGGTCAGAAAATCAGTATGGTAAGCGAATTGCTAGTAAGTGGAGCATAACTCTTTGACGCTTAATTCTTGCACTAGTTTTGAACCACCCAGTCTCCTCCTTTGAATCTGTGTTTTATTCTTTTTAAGTCCTGATGCTTTTTTCTGAAGGCCAGACATCTTTGTGTAGCCATTTTAATTGTTCTTTTATTTAAAAATGATTTGCTTTCTTTCTTTCTTTCTTCCTCCTGCTATATAATGAAATGTTTTGTAGTCATTTTCGGAGACATTTATTTATCTGTCCATCCATCCATCCATCCATCTATTCATCTATCCATCCATCCATCCTGGAAGACAGGAAGTATAAGGACACCTAATTCACCAAGCTTCTGATTTCATTCCCTGTGGTTACAATTTTATGTCTGTGAGATCTTTTACCATTTTTATCCGAATATTGCCGAATTTTTCCTTTCTAGTCTTAATTCCTACCCAGTCTTCCTTAAATGACCAAACTTGACTTTTCTATAATAATAACAGAATTCTTTGAGTTGAGTTGAACCATTTGGCATCTTTCTTTTGCATGTGACCTCTTTGGAGCCTCATAAGAAGCTGGTTAAGTAATTCAAATACTGTTATTTTCTAATGTGGAAATGAAGTGATTTGCTTGAGTTACACAGGTGATAAAAAAGGTGATTGGTTAAGGATTTCAACCTGGGTACTTCAGAGTTCTCTTTCTATATCACAAGAGTGCTGTCAACATGTCTTACTCTTATCTTTTTAGATTTCACCTGTTAAAACATCAGTATCTTTCAGAGTCTGTAATCATATACCTTCTCTGAAGTTTTTTTTCTGATTTTTCCCAACCTTAAACTCAGCTCTAGCCGCATATCAGTAATATGTCTTGACATTTGAAAAGTTAGGGATGCCCATGCTCAGTATCTTTAATTTTTTGGCGAAGTGCCACAGCTGCATAGATGATTCTCATGCACAGCAGGAATCATTGCTCTGAACAAAGCTTGTATCCAGGTAGCATTTTGGATTTTTCTGTTTATCATATTTATAGTCTTTCTTGTATCCCTTGAATGTCTGTTTGCCTTATCTCTCTCCTCTATTGTATTATTTTTTGAGAGTATAGTACTTATAAATAATAAGCACTAAGTTATTTTGTGAAATGAAGATTCATAATCCACTAATTTAATTTTGGGGGCTTCAGAGACAAAAAGTCCATTCAGTTTGGCATTTAGTAGGTTATTGATGATCTTGAAGACAGTGGTGTATTTTCTAGTGGGTTGGTAAGGAATTAGAGCTACATTGCAGTAGACAAAAATGTCAAGGTTAAGATAGACTTCTCTTTTAAGAAGTTTGTTATTAAAGAGACAGTAGCTTGAAGTAGCTTTCTCGGCCCTTCTTAGCAAGGCTGAGAAAAACATTTATTTGTAAGCTTTAATAATAGATACGTTTTATTAGGTATTAAGTGAAAAAACAATAGAATGCCTTTTGAGTTTCTCAAAAAGAAATGCTATGCACTGGTTTCGGAGTTCATGTATTAATGATAATTTTATGATCTGGTAATTGTAGAAAAGTTAAATGCTTTATAAATCAGTCTCAGATCCTAACGCTGGGGCTATTCTTTATGTTAAAACCTTTGCCAGAAGCACTTGAACAAAATAAAGTTTTATAAGATTGTAAAGTTTTATCAATTATTTCAGATTATGGATTTTATATTAAGGATAAGATAATTCCAGAAAAGAAAAGCACTTCTCGCATTACTCAATAAAACATTTTGAAAAATTGAAGTAATATTAGGAATAAATTGTTCCTTTCAAATATTTTGGCCACATAACATTATTTCCCTTTTATCTGGTGGTGGTATACATATGAAGCTATACATTTTTTGTTTTATTTTGTTTTTAATAGTTCATTCTCTGTGTTCAGAAAATATTGCCATGTGCTATTTAAGATTTCATATATATCATGGCTTATAATGAGACCTAATTGAGTTTTGAATTTTGTGATTTTAAAATTGAGTTATTAATTATTGTACTTGAATCATACCTATTAATTAACAGCTGGAGGAAGAAAGGGGAAAATAAATCAGTAATCTATCAAAATTGAAGTATTAGTAAGTAGTCAATGTTTTGTGTCATTTAAAACTGTAAAATACCAGAATGAGTTTCTGTTCTTATACCCTTTCTTAAAATTTTTTTTCTTATTAGATGATTCCTCCCAGGGGCTGTGCGTATGTCTGCATGGTTCATCGACAGGATGCATTTCGAGCTCTTCAGAAACTCAGTTCTGGATCGTATAAAATTGGGTCCAAGATCATTAAGGTGAGATTTGGTGGAGTGGAGCTTGGGATGGGGGTCAGTATTTTTAATGTCTGTTATATTGAAGTCTGAGTTTTTCACAGAAGGGTCACAAGCTCTTTTATTAGATTATTAGAATGTCCCTGCATTATATTCTCTTTTAATATTATGGGCAAACCTCATCAGAAACTTATTATTTGAGTTCATTGAGTTTCAGAATTAGATGTAGGTAAAAATAAGTCTAATAACTAGAACTTTAGTCAATTAGTTGAAATTACACTTGCACAGCTTTCTGAGTCAACCAGGGCACCTTTCTATGAGTAGAACATGTTCATTTTACAATGTTGTCTTTCATTCACTTTTTCTTTCAGTACTCCTTAATTATATCTTCTAATTATATTATTGATTCTTGACATTTTTAAAAATATAAACAAGGCCCTTGTGAAGAGATTATGTATCAGAATATTTTTATTTTCTTTGTAGTCTTTACACTGAGAATTTTTTGAGTATTTTTCTATTACTTTCTATGATTAATTCACAATTTCACTTTTTTATTTGAAGTTTATCTCATCAGTTCTGCAACTGAATAAAAAAACTTTCAAATAACTACTTTCATTGATGTTAATATGTGGTCATCTTTTGTTATTGCATGGCAGTTTCTTGTGTAAACTGAAGTATTCCTGCTCTCCTCTGGAATAAAAGATTTTGTTTAAAATAACAGGCCAGGTGTGGCAGCTCACACCTGTAGTCCCAACACTTTGGGAGGCCAAGATGGGAGGATCACTTGAGCCCAGGAATTTAAGAGCAGCCTGGACAACATGGTGAGACCTAATCTCTACAAAACAATTTAAAAATTAGCTGAGTATGGCTGGGTGTGATGGCTAACACCTGTAATCCCAGCACTTTGGAGGCTGAGGCAGGTGGATCCCAAGGTCAGGAGTTCGAGACCAGCCTGGCCAATATGGTGAAACCCTGTCTCTACTAAAAATACAAAAATTAGCTGGATGGACCTGGTGGTGGGCGCCTGTAGTCTGAACTACTTGGGAGGCTGAGGCAGGAGAATCTCTTGTACCCAGGAGGCAGAGGTGGCAGTGAGCTGAGATCATACCTCTGAACTCCAGCCTGGGCAACAGAGCGAGATTCTGTCTCAAAAAAAAAAAAAAAAAAAAAATTAGCTGAGTGTGATGGTATGCCCCTCTGGTCCCAGCTGCTAGGGAGGCTGAGGTGTGAGGATCTTTTGAACCCATGAAGTCAAGGCTGTAGTGAACCATGATCGTGCCACTGCACTACAGACTGGGTAACAGAGTGAGACCCTGTCTCAGCAAATGAAGAAAAATGCTATTCTAATCACCACTGATGTAGGTGGACTTTTTTTTTTTTTTTTTGGAGACGGAGTTTCGCTCTTGTTACCCAGGCTGGAGTGCAATGGCGCGATCTCGGCTCATTGCAACCTCCGCCTCCTGGTTTCAGGCAGTTCTCCTGCCTCATCCTCCTGAGTAGCTGGGATTACAGGCACACGCTACCATGCCCAGCTAATTTTTTGTATTTTTAGTAGGGACGGGGTTTCACCATTTTGACCAGGATGGTCTCGATTTCTTGACCTCATGATCCACCTGCCTCAGCCTCCCAAAGTGCTGGGATTACAGGCTTGAGCCACCGCACCTGGCCGTAAGTGGACATTTTTACGGTGAAAAGTAGATTTGGATTTTCTCTCGAAATGCATTGCTCTATTAGAGTTATAATAAGAAGTGGAAATTCTTCATTATAAATACTAGATCTAATGTAAGTTTTATTTTATAAAACAAAATTGGCTAGGCACAGTGGTTCACATTTGCCTAGAACTTTCAGAGGCCAAGGTGGTGGATCGCTTGAATCCAGGAGTTTGTGACAGCCTGGTCAATATGACGAAATCCCATCTCTACTAAAAAATACAAAAATTAGCTGGTCGTGGTGTCGCCTGCCTACAGCCCCAGCTACTGCAGGGCTTAGGCAGGAATATCGCTTGAGCCCAGGTCAAGACCACAGTGAACCATGATCGTACCACTGCACTTCAGCCTGGGTGACTGAGTGAGACCCTGTATCAGACATAAAAAAACAACTGGAAAAAATATTTGTGGCTACTGTTAAGTTTTTCCGCTTTGCCTTTCTAACTGTTTTCTAAAACGAATTTCACTTGTATTTATGTTGTTTAAATAAAATTTTGAACTTTCTACCTTGTTTTTTTGTAGTATGTATATATAAGCTTCCTTTTTTCCTCTTCCCATTTATAATAGATCGCTTGGGCTTTAAACAAAGGTGTAAAAACAGAATACAAACAATTCTGGGATGTGGATCTTGGAGTTACATATATACCATGGGAAAAAGTTAAAGTAGATGACTTGGAAGGTTTTGCAGAAGGAGGCATGATTGATCAGGAGACTGTAAATACTGGTAAGAATGCTAAGGTCTTTTGATCCCATCTCTACTATTGTTAAAAAAAAGTATGCTCAGATGGTTGTAGCTGAAATGAATTTGGGATGATAGCGTGAACTGTGTATCCTGGATTCATCTCCCAAAAAAGAGAAAAGATACATTACTGTGCCCTAGTGTACAGGCTTAATGGGACCTATTTTATAGGTGTTGAAGTATAGATTAGAAAGTATAGAAGTCTGTAAATGTATAGAAATCTATAAATGTAGCATTTTTAAATGTATTTTTTTCAGATGTTGATTCTTGAGAGTTATATGTAGGAGGAATTTTTCCAAACTAAATATTTCTAATTGCTTCAGTTTAAGTGGGAACTTGGGAAGCTTCTTTGAAATGCTTTGTAGATTATTTTGAGTAGTATCCATGTTGAAAACAACAGGAATAGAATCTTAGTTTAGGGAGCTCTAATTCAGATTCATATGATGTTAAATAATTTCTGGGATGCCTTTTACAATACCAAATGATCATCCAGCCTGCTTTTTCCCCCTGCCAAAATTGTCCTTTTATTTTAAAACAGTCCAGTTAAAAATTGACAAAATGAAAGGCCGGGTGTTTTGGCTCACAGCTGTAATCCCAGAACTTTGGGAGGCCAAAGCAGGCAAATCACAACGACAGGTATTCGGGACCAGCCTGACCTACATGGTGAAACCCTGTCTCTACTAAAAATACAAAAATTAGCAGGGCATGGTGGCATATACCTGTAATCCCAGCTACTCAGGAGGCTGAGGCAGGAGAATCACTTGAACTCGAGAAGCGGAGGTTGCAGTGAGCTGAGATTGCCCCATTGTACCCACCTGGGTGACAGAGTGAGACTCTGTCTCAAGAAAAAAAAAAAAAATTGACAAAATGGTTTGCGGTTATAACCGATAAGGACTCTTAAAAACAACA
The DNA here is from genome assembly GCF_049354715.1 of Callithrix jacchus. NCBI lineage: Eukaryota > Metazoa > Chordata > Mammalia > Primates > Cebidae > Callithrix > Callithrix jacchus. Next base: position 161,608,712 of record NC_133505.1, read on the forward strand.
TTTGAAAAAGAACTGAAATACATAAACACACCTTTTAAAGAACGGAAGTATATACACATTCCTTTTTTCTTCAGTTTAGCTCTTTTATCAGAATTAGCTACTTTTCAGAGTATTTGTTTCTCAGACCAATGTAAAATTTTTGTACCATTATTTTTCTGTTGTTCTTTTCCTGTCATGCCTACTCCCCACCCTACCCTCTGCCAGTGGCTGTTTTCTCCAGGATATTCACTTAGTAAATAATCTTAGTTTCTACTGTGTGTCAGGCCTAATTTTAGGAACTGGAATTATAGCAGTGAGACAAATAGACAAAAATTCTTCTTGTGGAGTATACCACAGGAATTAGCAATCTACTACCCATGGTCCAAATCCTCTTGGTAGCCTGTTCTGTAAATAAAGTTTTATTGAAACATAGTCATGCTAACTTACCTTTGCAATAACAGTTGAACACTTGCGGCAGGGAACACATGGCTCATAAAGCCTCAAATGCTATGAAGTTTACTAACCAATGTTTCACACAGGTATTACCTGTGAAGAAAACAAATAATAAAATAGATAAACTATATAGTGTTTTGATGTCAATAAGTTCTAAGAAGAAAAATCAGGAAAGGTATATGGGCAGTATAGGAGTGGGGGTACTACGCAGTTTTTACATGGTTGTAGGTCTAATGGAGAACGTGATATTTGAAGGGGTAAGGCATGCAGCAAGTGCCATGTCTGTATTCAAAATAAGGAGACCAGTATAGATTGAGCAGAATGAGTGAGGAATGAGTAGTGGGAGATCAAGGCAGATAGGTACAGAGGGACAAGTTCATGTAAATCTTATTTGTCTTACTTGATCTTTGAATGAGATGGAGAAGCATGGGAGAGGAACCATTAGAGCTTTTTTGTTCTCTTTTTGGATAGCTGTATTTTCAGAAGGATTTTATTGTATTGGATTAATACTCTCCTAGTTGATCTTCTGGTGTTCTATTTTGTGATAAAAAAAATTGAGTAAGGTTAGTTTCTCATAGACAGCCGTTGAGATACAAGTCTATCATATCCCTTCTAAGTGTTTTCTTTACATGAAATATTTTAGCCTTTCATTTGTGTCTCATGTGTCAGGCTTTTTTGAACTGCATAGTATCTTAATCAGATTAATCCAGGCAAAAATTTAGAGTGGTACCTACAGTTGTGGATATATTTTAAAGATGTGCCAAGGGAGATGAAGGACTTAGATGTGAAATAAATGAATACAAAGAAGAAAATGAAAAGTTAAACCTATCCAAAGGAAATCAATTTTAAATATTTTGTTTAGAGTGGGAAACTGTGAAAAGCTCAGAACCTGTTAAAGAGACGGTCCAGACAACTCAGAGCCCAACTCCAGTTGAAAAGGAGACAGTGGTTACAACCCAGGCAGAGGTTTTCCCTCCTCCTGTTGCTATGTTGCAGGTTAGTGTTGAAGTGGGTTTTTTTTCCTTAACGTGTTGTTGCACATTTCTGTTTTTACTCATGTATTTACTTTATAAAATGGACGAAAAAGGCCATATCAGAATAAATAACAGTAGTGTTAGGGAAAAGAATATTTCTTTTAAATCTCTTTTTTCTGCTAATGCTGTGGTATCATTGCGCTAAACACATTAAGTTTAAAATAAAGGTAAATATGGAAATACTGTTTCTGAGAACTCACAGGATTTTTTTTAGATTCACGTTTTTCTGAGAAGTCAAATTGATAGAACAATAAGTTATTTTAATGAGTTTAATCAAATACTTTTTGAAAAATTGTTTTTAGAAATGATGTTATTTGTATTTTAAAATGTTTATTGAACAAATTATTTATTTAGTATTGGCTCTGTGACACTCTTCTAGGCATCAGTGAAAAATCCCCACAAATCTCTGCCCTTTTAAGAGCTTTTATTCTCAGTAGTGGTGACAGAAAATGTAAAATAAATATGATTGTGAAATTTTATGGAAGGAAAAAGGTAGTGTAAGGCTAATCTATTTTGGTGAGGATAGACCTAATTGAGAATGAGAAATTTGAGCAATGACTTAAAGGCACTAAGGGACCTGGCTAGCTGATGAAAAAACATTGTATTCAGAGGCAGCAACCAGTGCAGAAGTCCAATGCCAGGAATATGGTCTCATGTTCTAGGAGTGAAAAGTGGGCTAGAATAAAGCCAGTGAAAGGCAAGTTAGTTAAAGATAAACCTAAGTACTTTGCCTTTCACTTGGAATGAGATGAGGATGATATGTCTTTACATGTGACAAAAGAGAGATGAGGAGCCATTGGAGGATTTTGAGCAGAGGAGTGACTTGATCTGGCTTACAGTTTTGAAGGATAACACTGGCTACTATTTTGAGAATAGGCTGTAGTGAGCATTGAGCAGGGAGACCAGCTAAAAGACAATTATAGCAATCCAGATGAGAGCTGGTGGTGGCTCAGAATAGAGTTCTAGCAGTGGAAATAATAAGAAATGGTCAGATACTAGGTGCATTTTGAAGGTGTAACCAACAGGACTTTTTTTTTTTTTTTTAGCATGATTGGATTTGGGATTATGAGCAAAAGCAGAGGCAAGGTTTTTAGCCCAAGAAATTGGAAAGATAGAGTTACCATTATCTGAGAATGGGAAAGACTGTGGGAAGAGTTCTTTTGGGAAGGACAACTGGAAATCCGTTGGTTCATATGTGTTCAGTAGAAGTATCTTTTAGTCAACACAATTGAGATGTTGAATAGACACTTAATATAATGTGAAGTCTAGAAGAGAGATAAAGCTGTGGTGCAGTTAAATATTTGTGACTTTTTGTACCTAGAATGAGTAAAAGGTACTTAAGCTGGGATAAGAAAATAAATTCATGAGAGATTAAGCCATTCTAAAGCTGTCATTGACATGCTTCCTAAAGGTAATTAGGCTGCATAACATAGGTAGGTATTACTAAGCTGAGGGGGAGATGGCAGTTTAAAATGGAGCATAATATTCAGTATTGAACTAGGTGACCATCACTTTACATAACTTGAATGTAAGATAAAAATCACAATCTCCACGTAAAAATTGTCTGTTGAATGACACTGCCTTGTTTTTACCCTAAGTAGATTCACTTGCAAGTACACTAAAACTAGGGATAAAACCCTTTTTAATGGTCTTTATTACCTTCTTGAAAGAAATAGAATAATTTGCCTTTAGTTGTTCCAAGATACAGGTGAATAAACTAATGAGTGAATTTTTTTGTCTATCCACAAAAGATTCCAGTGGCGCCAGCTGTGCCTACAGTTAGTTTAGTCCCACCAGCATTTCCTGTGTCGATGCCAGTTCCTCCTCCTGGATTCAGTCCAATCCCTCCACCTCCTTTTTTACGAGCAAGTTTTAACCCTTCACAACCACCACCTGGTAAGGAATTTTTGTTTTAATATTTGAACTCTATTTAGATTACCATTTAAGTTCTTCCAGATTTAAATGCGACAGATAGTGGTTCTGAGACCTTAGCATGCATAGGCTTGTTAAAGAACAGATTGCTGGGCCCATCCTCTGCTGTTTCTGCTTTACTAGGTCTGTGGTAGGGCCAGAGAGTTTTCTTTTCTAAGTTGTTCTCAGGATGTGCCAGGAGAAGCACTGACAGAGAAAAATGGAATTTTTTTAGAATAATTGAAAATCATGGCTGGGCACAGTGGCTCACATCTGTAGTCCTAGCACTTTGGAGGCCAAGGTGGGCAGATCACTTAAGGTCAGGATTCGGGACCAGCCTGGCCAACATGGTAAAATCCCATCTCTACTTAAAAAATACAAAAATTAGACAGGTGTGGTGGCACATGTCTGTAATTCCAGCTGCTCTGGAGGCTGAGGCAGGAGAATGGTTTGAACGTGGTAGGCAGAGGTTGCAGTGAGCCAAGATCGCACCACTGTGCTCCAGCTTGAGTGACAGAGCAAGATTTTGTCTCAAAAAAAAGGAAATAAAAAGAATTATTACTCTTAAAATAATGTAAAATTTTTGTTTCAGTTTTTATATGAAAGTTCTCTAATAATTATCAGCATTTCTTCAGAAAATTTGCAGTGTACCTCCTAAGAATCAGTAGGCTCCATTTGGACATTAGAAATTATATTTAAAAGGCTAATTAAATTTGGAATACTTTGTTTTGACCTAATAAATTTTATTCTTTAAATATGGAACGCTTCATGAATTTGTGTGTTATCCTTGCACAAGAGCCATGCTAATCTTCTCTGTATCATTCCAGTTTTAATATATTTGCTGCCAAATCAAGCACTGACCTAATAAATTATTGATAAACACAAAAAGTTTCTTCAATTGTAGTTTCTAGGTAAAAACCATAGATTACTTAAACACATCTAATCAACTAAATATGTAATTTAAGATAGAGCTTTTAGGCGGGGTATGGTGGCTCACTCCTGTAATCCCAGCACTTTGGGAGGTTAAAGTAGGATTGCTTGCATCCACGAATGCGAGACCAGCCTAGGCAACAGAGTGACACCCTGTCTCTACATAAAAATAAGAAAATAGACAGGTATAGTGGGACACAGCTGTAGTCCCAGCTACTCGGGAGGCTGAGGTGGGAGAATTGCTTGAGCCCAGGGGTCAGAGGCTACAGTGAACTCTGTTTGTACCACTGCACTCCAGCCTGAGTGACAGACTGAGACCCTGTCTCCCAAAAAACAACAACAAAAAAACCCAGCTTTTATTATTAGACCCATGGGAGGTTAGGTTAGAATGATGATGGAGAGATTGTTGTGAACTCCTGGACACAAGAGACCTCCCACCTCAACTTCCCAGAGTACTCGGATTACAGGCATGAGTCACCACACCAGCCTAAAAACTCCATCTTAAACTATATAAGCAATTATGTATGTTTAGTTGATGAGATATGTGTTTAAGTAATCTATAGTTTTTACCTAGAAACTCTAATTCAAGAATTTTTTATCAAATTTATTGGGTCAAAACAATATATATATTATTTTTCAAAATTAAACAATCTATTTCAATTTATGAATTATTTGCATATTAGAAAAGAAATACAGTATGTTGACTTTTGTAACTTAAGTTCTTAGATGTTGGGTAGAGTTTTTAGCAAGACTAAAAAAGTTTGAGAATGGTTGTAATTTATAGGTCATGTAAGCAAATGTATTAAGTTACAGTTTAATGTGTAATTGGAAATTGATACAGATTTTAATAACTTTATTTTATTTTGAGACAGAGTCTTGCTCTGTCACCAGGCTAGAGTGCAGTGGCATGATCTCAGTTCACTGTAACCTCCAGTTCCCAGGTTCAAGCCATTCTCCTGCCTCAGCCTCTGGAGTAGCTGGGACTGCAAGTGGGCGCCACCATGCCTAGCTAATTTTTTGTATTTTTAGTAGAGATGGGGTTTCACCCTGTTGGCCAGGATGGTCTTGATCTCTTGACCTTGTGATCCGCCCACCTCGGCCTCCCAAAGTGCTGGGATTACAGGCATGCGCCACTGAGCCCAGCCAATAACTTTATTTTAAATATTGAAAAGTTTGTGAAAAATATTTTGTATTTGTGATTTCAAAATTTAAAATTATTTCAGAAGATATTTTTAAGTGATTATTTGAAAAATCATACCACATAGCCTTTATAGTAATTGTTCCTTGTTAATTTGTTGAAAAATCACGTCTTCTTTCTTTATTTTTAGCCACTTATTTAAAAAGGTATATTTTATTAAGAATAAAGTTAAAAATTAAATATGTATATCATATAATTTACCACAAAACTTAGTTGCAATCAGGATTGTAAGAGGAGGAACAAACCTTGAATATCAAAGATTTTACAGTTTAAAATTCTTTTGGCCACTATTTTTTAGTTGAATGTAATGTAGCTTTATATTTCACAAAATGCAAAGAAGCAAACTTAAGATTTGATATTTAACATGATTAAGAAGTTGAGCGCCATGGTATGTTGCTCTGATCCCAGCTACTAGGGAGGCTGAAGTAGCAGGATTGTTTGAGCTCAGGAGTTTGAGATCAGCCTGAAAAACAGACTCGTTATCTAAAATCAATTACTTAATTGAAATCATTAAAAAGCCAATATTAAATTGAAAATTTACTTCAATTCTTAAAACATAGTGTTATCCACAGTTAACAGAAATATTTTGACCTAGTGAGTAAATGATACAGATGTATCAAATAAAGTAGCGTATTTGACAGATGACATTATTGCATATAGCATGATCCATAGCTTGAAATAGAATGTTTAACTCTCCCTATGTCATCACTGTTAATAAACAGTTTACTTGGCTCCTATTAATCTTTGATTATATAGCACCGTAGAGCATGCCACAGGACTTGAATGAGTAAATTAATAGGATATTCTCATAAATCAGGATCTTTTTGCTTTACCTAGCTTATTAGGGATCAAATAAGGTTTTGTGTATAAAAGCCATTTTTAAAATAGAAAATACATATACAAATAGGAGGTTGTAGTCCATTTTAAGAATATGGAGTTTCATTTGTTTGACTTAAAATAAGTGATATTTCTTGTGCTATTTTATTTTTGGGGTTTTTTTCCATGTAGGTTTTATGCCGCCTCCAGTTCCCCCACCAGTTGTGCCACCCCCTACAATTCCACCAGTAGTACCAACATGTAAGTTTTCCACTTTAAGAGTTTTCTTTATTCATGGTAGTGTTCGTTTTAGTTTTAGTTTGTGTCAGTTCTCCTTGTGATTTACCATTAATTTTTTTGTTACGAAAGTTTTAAGACAAATGCATGTCAGATAATTTCTGAAATAGAGTAAATGATAGTTCTTAAATTTGCTTGATTGTCTTAAAATGTCTTATGATTGGTTTTATTTTAATCAAAATTCAAAGAAGGTGCTCTCATCATATTTGTGTGTTTTTGGTTTTGCTATGTGTATGTCTTAATGTAGTGTAGTCCTGCCCCAGTCCTACATTCCTTTTCTTAATGCTTCATGATTTGTCGAAGAAACAGTTCAATTCTATATATATAAGAGCTTAAATAATGGATTTGGTTTTTTGCTTCTTAGTGGTACTGAAATTACTCTTTGCATTTCCTGTAAAATGGAAGTTAGCACCAAAGGCTTGCTTAGATTTTGGTAGGTTTAGTATATATCACATCAGAAGTCATGCAGTGCCTTTTTGTCCTCCTATCCCACACTTTTTTTGGGGGGAGTGTAAAACTTTATTTTTTAGATCAGTTTTCTAGGTTCTTAGCAAAATGGAGCCAAAAGTACAGAGGATTCCTTTAAGCCCCCACCCACCATACATGCACAGGCTCTCATTGTCAACATCCTCCACCAGAGTGGTATGTGTATTACAGTTAGTCAGCCTATACTGACAAATAATTATGACACAAAGTCCTTAGTTTACATTTTGGTTCACTCTTGATGCCTTGTTCCCCTTTTAATGACATTAAGATTGATCAGAACGTTCAGTGGAACAGTGGAAACTGGTCATTAAAAACATTTCCTTTCATCCATTGATCATTGTTTCTTAGATCTACTTTTCATTTGTTGCAGAGTGGTAATCTTTCTAGATGTATAATTCCTTGCATGTTACTTAGCTTAAGTGAAGAAAATGTTTTCCTTCATCAGGTAATGGAACTTAGTTACCTTGAAGTATGGTTTGTACAGGAAAGTCAGGTTGGATGCTCTTTTTTCTTTAATTGCCATTTCTCAGGGTCATGAGTTCTATAGGTATTTCCAGTGATATCCAGTGACTGAAGAGAGATTTCTCTTATTTCTTCTCATCTTGTCCTCCCTTGTCCCCCTCCCCTTCTTTTTTCTCCTTCAGTTTTTTTTTTATTATTTATGGATTAATGAATTTTTACTTCAAGTCAGTTGCATAGATATTTTTAAAGGAAATGTTTTTAATGACCAGTTTCCACTGTTTCACTGATCAATCTTAATGTCATTAAAGGGGGAACAAGACATCAAGAGTGAACCAAAATGTAAACTAAGGACTTTGTGTCATAATTATTTGTCCTACACTGACAAATAATTATGACACAAAATTGTTATCATCTTTGGACAGTGGGAGACCTGTGTTGCCTCCCTGTGCTTTTGAGATGATTACTTAGTTTTGAGAACTGCTTAGCTTTCTGGCCCAGTATATCCCAGACTAATCTTGTGTTTTCCTCCCTCCAGTCTGAGAATCAGCCATTTTTCCGGTTGGGGTTTGGTATCTAGAGAATTCAATCTGGGTTCTAGATTCTCATTTTGCCCTTGGGTTTTCATTGAGTCTAGGAATTTTTAGTGGACAAAACTAGAAAACATGCATTTTGAACAGAAAAAAAATGAATATGTACTATTATTTAAAAAATTAGCTACTTTGATTTTTATATTTGCCTCTGTTCTCATATACTGAAAACAGTAACATGATTGCTTTTCGCTATCATACAATACAGACATACAGATAAACATAGTAGTTTGAAAGTAGTGTTACTGTCAATAAGGCTTCCTGATGAAACTAAGATTTCTCTACCACTTTTTTATCCTAAAGGTGTATAAACATAACTTAGGGGTACATGTACAGGTATCTATAAATATGTGTTTGTTACATGAGTAACCTATATAACAAACATGAGTTTACCTACATAACCAACCTGCATAAGTACCCCTGAATCTAAAAGTTTAATAAAAAAATGTATAATCAAATTACTGTTTTTCAAGGTTACCTGAAATAAATTTTTTCTTTGTAGTTGTGGTACCAGTTTCATATGTGATTTTTAAAAAAATTTTTATGAAATATATACTCTAGCCTACTTGGTTTTAATATCTATTTTCTTTACTAGAGTAGACATTTCAAAAGTAATGTAATTCAACCATAAATACAGACATTTATTCATTTTCTTTTTCCTATCAGTGGACATTATAGAAATGCTAAATATACCCTTTTAATAATTTTTTCATTCTAGTCTACTCTTTATAGTAAATCTCCAGGCGTCTGAAAAAACCTTGAGTAATTCAGGCAAGCCTACCTCAAAAGTTAGACTTGAAGAGGTATATGATTATAGAGATTTTAACTTTTGAGTAACTACTTCATTTTCCTTGTATTCTTAAACTCTTTCTCCCTTTCAGTGTTTACATAGCTTTAAAATTTGGCTGGGTATGGTGGCTCATGCCTGTCATGTCAGCACTTCGGGAGGCCAAGGCAGGCAGATCCCTTGAGGTCAGGAGTTTGAGATGAGCCTGGCCAACATGGTGAAACCCTATCTCTACTAAAGATACAAAAATTAGCCAGTCGTGGTGGCGTGTGCCTGTCATCCCAGCTACTCAAGAGACTGAGGCAGGAGAATCACTTGAACCCAGGAGAAAGAGGTTGCAGTGAGCTGAGATCACGCCACTGCACTCTAGCCTGGGCGACAGAGTTAGACTCCATCTCAAAAAAAAGATAGATTTAAAAGTCTTTTTTTGTTATTGTTGGTTCATTAGGAAGAATTGTTTATTCTTTCTGATGATTAGACAAGTGTTCAGAAGTCATTTCTGAATTCACTATTCACAGAGGCCTGCCGTAGAGCCCACCTCCCAATTTTTTCTTAGTTCACTAATTTTGGAAAATCTGCAGTCAATTAATGGAAAAAGAGAAATAGTTTAGTGCCAGGTGTCCAGGTTGCTTTTGCTGTCTCATTTAATTCTTTCACATGACCACAGTTGGTTTTATTTTTGTAATTCTGTTGTTTGCTAACCATTTGTTCAGGTAATCTAGAGTTACTTATAAAGATAAACATTTCCTAAAGTTTCCAAGTATGATTTTACAGTATTCTAAGTGACATAAATTGGACTGAAAGTTGTAAAAATTGTGTAATTATTTTGTATTCCTCTGGTTGTGTGTGATGTATATGCATTTAGGGATTTTTCTACCCATTCTTTAAGATGGAAAGTTTATGACTTCATATTTGTAGTCCACACTCATCTGTTGAGTTTCTAACTTCATTTAACAAAAGGTAATGTTAAACGAATGTTTGGACCCTAGTACATTGTAATTGCAGGGGGATTAGGCAGCCTTTCATATTCATACATTTCAGTGTGCACTAGTCATTTCTGTATGTTTAGATATTCACTTATCTGGCATTCCTGGAAAATTATTTATTTTTTTGTAGCTCGAATTTACTTTTTGAGTGCTGGTCTTAACATTTTTGGTGAAATATTTCTGAAAATTGTTAGTTTTCCCTATTTTTGGATAAAGGTTTCATGATGCCTCATTTGCCATTTGAGCATTTGTTATTATATAATGTGCTTAGTAATACAGAGATGCCATTAAATTAAATACGTTTTAGCACATCAATTGACTAATTAAATCTGAAATATATTTTTCTCCTCTTTAAACAGCTTTAGTGCAGCCGTCATTATCCCTAACCCCGGAAACTGTGAAAGATGTTGGATTTGGTAGCCTTGTTATACCAGGTGGTTCTGTTGCCGGCAATCTTGCTACTTCTGCACTACCAGCTGCAAATGTTTTTAGTGCTCCAGCTAAACAAGCAGAGCCTGAAGAAAAAGTACCTCATCTTATAGACCACCAGATTTCTTCTGGTGAAAACACCAGATCAGGTAAATAATACTAGTAAAATTTAAAAAGTTAAGTCTAAGCTAGGTTGCCTTATTTGTTGTTTAATTCTGAGATGGCATGCATTTGTAACGACTACAATCTACAAATGTTGAAATGTTGTACTTTTTTTTGAAAGAGATCACTGTCCTAAAATATCTATTTTAAAAAAATGGCGTTCTATTCAGGATGATCTAGATTTCAATACCTTTCCATAAAGACCCTCATACCACCATCCCTTTTTTTTTTGTCCTATTGGGACTACTTCAGTGTGTTGTCAAAATAATATTGCACAAAATCTGTATACTTACAGGAAGATAAAAATGAGCAAGTATTGGATGGGAATAACTTCTGCCAGGAACTTACTTCTAATAGGTATTATCCAGCTAGATCTAGAAGGTAAATACAGTGTTTGAAAGCAGTAAGTCCTTTTTCTATGGTCCCACTGTTGGTCCATTAAGAATTATGGTTTAGAGGCACTTGACCTTGATGCCCACTTGGGTCTCTTCCAAGCATACTTTCCTTTCCTTTCTTTCCTGTTCTAAAGCCTTTTAAATAAACTTCCATTCCTGTTCTTTTCTTTAAAAAAAAAAATGGTTTTGAAAGGCTTTTAATAAAAGTGGAAAATAAGCATAACCTGACATTTTTAAGTTAAAAGATTTCATGTAGTAGCTAGCGTACCTTGATTATTGCAGGATACAAGTAGCTGATTAAGCTAAAATTATTGGACATTTTTTACTGTTATTTTGAATTATTTCTCTCTCTTTTTTATTTTAGTGATTCCAAATGATATTTCAAGTAATGCTGCAATTTTAGGAGGACAGCCGCCAAATGTGACAAGCAATTCTGGAATTCTGGGAGTCCAAAGACCAAATGTATCAAGTAATTCTGAAATTCTTGGGGTCCGGCCATCTAATGTTTCCAGTAGTTCTGGGATTATTGGAGTCCAACCACCAAGTATTCTAAATAACTCTGGAATTTTGGGAATACAGCCACCCAGTGTGTCAAGTAGTTCTGGACTTTTGGGAGTGCTACCCCCAAATATACCTAACAATTCTGGACTTATAGGAGTACAGCCACCAAATGTTCCAAATACTTCTGGACTTCTGGGAACACAGCCACCAGCCGGACCTCAAAACTTACCCCCTTTAAGTATCCCTAATCAAAGGATGCCCACAATACCAATGTTAGACATTCGTCCAGGACTAATACCACAGGCACCTGGGCCAAGATTCCCTTTAATACAGCCTGGACTTCCACCCCAACGGGGAATCCCACCCCCATCGGTACTTGATGCAGCTCTTCATCCACCACCCCGTGGACCTTTTCCTCCAGGAGATATTTTTAGTCAGCCTGAAAGACCTTTTCTAGCTCCTGGAAGACAAAGTATAGACAATGTTACTAACCCAGAAAAAAGGATACCACTTGGGAATGATAACATTCAACAGGAGGGAGATAGAGATTACCGGTTTCCTCCTATAGAAACCAGGGAAGGCATTAGTAGACCTCCCCCTGTGGATGTTAGAGATGTGGTGGGGCGGCCTATAGATCCAAGAGAAGGTCCTGGACGGCCTCCACTAGATGGTAGGGATCATTTTGGAAGACCTCCTGTAGACATAAGAGAGAATCTTGTGAGGCCAGGTATAGATCATCTTGGTCGAAGAGACCACTTTGGCTTTAATCCAGAGAAGCCCTGGGGGCATAGAGGAGATTTTGATGAGAGAGAGCATCGCGTTCTACCGGTCTATGGTGGTCCAAAAGGCTTACATGAAGAAAGAGGTAGATTTCGGTCTGGAAACTATCGATTTGATCCTAGAAGTGGTCCTTGGAACAGAGGATTTGGACAAGAAGTTCACAGAGATTTTGATGACCGCAGAAGACCCTGGGAGAGGCAAAGGGATAGGGATGACAGAGATTTTGATTTCTGCAGAGAAATGAATGGAAATCGTCTTGGACGAGACAGAATTCAAAACACTTGGATCCCTCCTCCTCATGCTCGGGTTTTTGATTATTTTGAAGGGGCCACTTCTCAACGAAAAGGTGATAATGTGCCTCAGGTTAATGGTGAAAATACAGAGAGACATGCTCAACCACCACCTTTACCAGTACAGAATGATCCTGAACTTTATGAAAAACTGACATCTTCAAATGAAATAAGCAAGGAGAAGAGTGACACAGTTGCTGATATAGAAAGTGAACCAGTGGTAGAAAGCACAGAAACTGAGGGGACATAATCATCACTCAGTAGGTAAAAGATACCTTTTGTAAAGTTGTCATCTCTCTGTAATAGATAATGGCTGACTGGACCATAGTTGTTCACTTTTGTCTGCCAGAATTAAGTTAATCTGATGTTCATGTTCACCTTTCTCTTAAAATAATTGTACAACTGACTTGTATAGACATTGTTCTTAATATGAACATGGTAGGTAAACTTTTTTTTTATTTTTCTGATAAAAATATAAATGTTGCCCCCAGATTCTTTTAACGTCAAGGAAATGAATAACAGCTTGTCAGAGACTTCCTATGGAAGAAAGAATTTTTTAGATAACTATCATTAGGTTGGATATGGTAATAGATATATTTCAAAATAGCAAGTGGTGGTATATCTTATCCATATCTTTAGGCTGCTGCAGAATTTTAAGGTTATAGACAAAGCTGTGATATTTTATGCAAAGACTGGCTCTAGGTATTTGAGGAGCACAATACAGAGATTTTAAAAAGTGATTTTGTAAAATCTACACTATGGTCTCTGTTTCTCCAAAGTAAGTGTTTGTGATTTGTTCCTCATACTGCAGTGAGTAAAAAAGAAACAAGAAAACAACAACATAAATATTAAAGTACGTTTCAATGTTGGGTGAATTTTGTTTTTAGATGCCAATAAAACTTATTTGTTTGATAACAGTGTTCTAGGAATTGTATTTTTTTAACCTATAAATTCTTAAAACCTTGAATTATTATTAGCATGTGCTAATTTTTTGCAAAAGCTTTCTATCATAACAACAGTGACGAACTATGTGGTGGAAAAAGCATGTACTTTGATATAAAAATCATGCAGTCTTCTCAGTATGTGTATAATATCTGTATATTTATTGTGTAAGTCATGTAGTTTTTTTTCTGTTTCTCTGTATGTCTGTCTTCATGCACATACAGAGAAAATAGAAAGGTGGGTTTAGATAATAAAGTATTATTTAAAATCTTATAGAAAATTGGAGAAATTTGGCTAATTAACATGGCTTATAGTTAAAGCTCTTAGTCTTGGTGAAGGTAAAATAAGAGATCTTATAAAGAAATACATTGGCAGTTTGTCAATTCTATTTTTAATATAGTTAAGCATGAAGCCAGATTTAGCATGGAGCTAAATTTCACATAAATGCTTGCATTGCTTTGTTTCACACTATATTTGCTGTTCTGCATAGATAGTACTGGCACTAAAGTACTCACTGGTCACGTGTCTGAAATTAATTTCTTAATTGCACAAAATGTGTAGTGGTGCTAGTCGACTTAAAGACATTAATATGTATACCATGAACAAAATACCCATCACGTGTTTTATAGGGCTCTAGGTAACACTGTATCCTCCAAGGTAAACTGAGTAGAAAAAAAATTAGGGGTTGGCCTCTTGTTTGTTTTTGCTTTTGCTTTTAATTTTTTTTATTTGCTGTTTGTTCTCCTTTAGAATTTACTTACATACACATAGATAAAACCATTGGTGGTTTTGAGTTTCTAATGGAAGGCTTTTATTTGGTTCTATGAATAGTCATTTTTGTTTCCAATGCCTTTCCAGCAATTCATCATTTGCTCTGTTTATCTAAAATTCCTAAGCAAAGATAGCTCCAAAAAAGGATAGAGCACAGCAGACATTTAAAGTTCGATTGGTCTTGCCTACCTCTAATGACCTAGAGAGCTATAAGAACTTTAAGGTTCCTGGCCAAAAATAAAAGACTTCTTGCAAATTCTGAACAGATAGTACATTATTTATTTTGTTTAGAAAAGTAAAGAGTAAAAATGTTTAAATGGTGTTTATTTCCAAGATAATTCAATTCAATCAATAATTTGAGTTGGTTTTAGCTCTTTTTTCCTTAGGGTAATAAGGAAAAACTGTTATATGGGTATAAAATTTTAATGTTCAGGAAATACTGGCCTTGCCCTTAAGGAAATTATATTGGCTGAGATTTCTCTCAAACTAGTTTAGTTGTGTTTACCATTATTAAAATTAAGTGACATTCACTTGGGTTAAGTAGCAATAAAAAGCATGAGACTTTCTAGTAATTTTTGATGCCAAGCTTTTTATCACTGTTGGGCCTTCATGTGTGTACTTGAAAAAAATAATGTACAAGCATTGCACTCGTTTGAAGATTCTAGTGGCGAAAGTTACCCTACCCAGTTATCAATACTGTGTCTAGAAACCAATCTTGGAAATGTGTGACAACACTCTTAAAATAGCGGAAAGAAATTACTGTGTGCTTGTTCTTTGTCTTTATTTTTTTGTTGTATAGAATTTAAGTGAAAGGAGATTCTCCCAATTCAGAATTTTCAAAACTCATAATTGCATTTGCCATTTATTAAATGATAGAGAGAAAAATTAATTATCTTTGATAAATTTGGCATAGGACCTATCACATTTTTTATGCTTTTGGTCACAATTCTGTCACTAGAATGCTAGCAATTAGAAATGTTCAAGGAATAACCTAACCAATTGAATATATTGGTTTGAAGTGTTGCAAGCAGTGATAACTAGACACCAAATCATGTAACATTTTAATTTGTGACATGTTAGAATGATACACCTTTCTGCAGCATTAGCGAACAGAACCACTAATTTTTAAATTTTTATCTGTAAACATTTCATTAAACATTAGCTTGTGTTCTTAGCTTAAATGCATACACTGCTAGAAACTTATTTTATAGCAGAGTATTCTATCTGTATCATATTATGGAGAGAATATTCCTTTATTCTAATTTTATTTCAATAAAGAGCAGACAGATAATTTGAAAGTATTGGAAGGTGAAAATACTAGATGTTTGAAATTATTTAAAACTCTGGAAGTAACTCCATATAATTCCTTGATAAAATTGCATTTATTATTTAAGCTATTGCATTCTTACCAGACTAGTTCCTTTTGTCCTGAGAGTTTAGTCGCTTTTTCATTTTTTGCCATTTTTCACTCATATAAAAGACTATAGTTTAAGAAGCCACACATTTGGGGTTGTTTGGGGGTTAGGGGACTTTGTAAGTTTAAAAAGAAGTAGTCACCTTTTTAATTCCAAAAATTCCTTTTTTTTTTTTTTTTCAGACGGAGTCTTGCTCTGTCACCCAGGTTGGAGTGCAATGGCGGGATCTCAGCTCACTGCAACCTCTGCCTCTCTGGTTCAGGCCATTTTCCTGCCTCAGCCACTCAAGTAGCTGGGATTACAGGCACCTGCCACCATGACCGGCTAATTTTTGTATTTTTTAGTAGAGACAGAATTTCACCATGTTGGTTAGGCTGGTTTCAAACTCCTGACCTCAGGTGATCCACCCAACTCAGCCTCCCAAAGTGGTGGGATTACTGGCGTGAGCCACCGCACACGGCCCTAAAAAAGTACTTTTTAAATAAATACTGTATTTCATGGGATATAAGGTGCCATTGATTGTAAGAAACACCATTCAGAAATAGAAAATGCTTCCAATACGACATGCTAGTAATTATAGATACCTTCCTAATTCAGAGATTAATGTGAAGTTTCTTAGTATCAAATAAATACAGTATTTATTATTGAAATGGACTTTGAATTCAGTGAGAACATATGAATATTACTGTTATCAATTAATTTGAATAAATTTTCCAACAGTCTAAACTTTCATATACACACACATCCCCTTAAGTGATTTAGAGAATATTTTAATCTTTTTCCTCACAACCTTTAATGAACAAGAAGATTCTAATATTAAAACTTGGTTATACCTTATGTGCCTTCATCATCATTACTGGGTGCTATATTAATAAAATATTTACTTGGCTTTTAACTTACAAAGAAAACTTTGGCATTTTTCTCTTTAAAAATAAATATTTTACTTATATATAGAAAGGCAGGTATCTTTATATTCATTTTTAAGTTAGGCAAAATAAAACTCTATTATTTTTTTCCTTGAGATAGAGTTTCACTCTTGTTTCCCTGGTTAGAGTACACTGGCTCAATCTCGGCTCATTGCAACCTCTACCTCCTGGGTTCAAGTGATTCTCCTGCCTCAGCCTTTGGAGGATCTGGGATCACAGGCATACACCACCATGCCTGACTAATTTTGTATTTTTAGCAGAGACGGAATTTCACCATGTTGACCAGGCTGATCTCAAACTCCTGACCTCAGGTGATCTGCCTGCCTCAGCCTCCCAAAGTGCAGGGATTACAGGCATGAGCCACTGCGCCCAGCCAGCTCTAAATTATTTTAAGTAGTCATAAATACTACAGTGTGGCAGAGAATTATAAATATTTCCTTAATATTGTTCATGCTGTAGTTTTATATATGATATCTTTTAAACTATACCCAATTGTAGACACTGAATTTGTTTTTACTTCTGAAGAAAAATATTGATTATTATAATTTTTAATGGAAGGTTTAAAACCAAGATATTTTGATGTCCAGCAAAACTTCTAAACCTAGAACTTAAAAAAGGGCCTAGATTGTTTTCTTTTGGTGGAAAGACATACTTTAAATACAGGCATATAAATATTGAAAGCAATTTGAGATGTCCTCTCTCTGTGGTCCTCATGCAGGAAGTGGATAACAGAATCACCTGTGGAGCTCTCTGAAAATATTTTGGGGGAATGGGGAGTAGGGGGTGTCAGCATAGACTTACTAATGCAGAATCTCCTGAGGATAATAAATATATATAATATATGCGTACACACACCTTGTGTATGTATGGTTTTCAAAATCCCCACAATACCACCATTTTAGATAAAATATGTAAATATTTATTACACCATACGCAAGATTCTTAAAGTTTAAAAAAATCCAAATATCATAGTTACATGAAATTATTTTTTATTGTTTGAGCGAAGCATACAGTTAATTATGGCAGTTGGTCTTGGAGGATGAATCCAAAATAGAGAAGTCAGTCATCACAGCTTAAGTATTAAGCTAAAAATGAGTTATAGCAAGAAAGGGATGGAAGGAAGCATATGAGATTGTTTTGTAGGGAAGTATTTTTTTTTTACTCAACTGAAACTTTTCAATGGAATACCTCAAGGAAAAATTTACTTGATACATGTAATTAAATGTTTTGATTATAGAAAGAACCTCTGGAACAATATTGTAAGTGTTACTTTTATCAGGGTCTAGAAGTAACATTAGTAAGACAACTTAGATGTGCATGTCAAAAGGTAAAGCAAATCAGTGATTTATTATTGGGCATGAGCTTTGCTTAGACATTTTTCTTCCCTTCCACTTAAGTTGCTCCTTTTTCAGCAGGCTCTTTTGCTTCCATATGTATGCTTAGAATTACTTGGGCTTCTTGTTCTAAAGTTTGTTCAAGATACAGAACAAATATTCCAAGTAATTTATAAAATGCATATTGTATAGAACTGTGCTAATGGTCTAATTTCATATTGTATGAGACACATTAGATGGTTCAGTTACTGACAGAGTTTTTGCATGGAGCTCAATAGATCAAGTGTATTGTATTTGAATGGGCAATGGTGGATATATGGCACCTGGTTGTCCTGTGTTCTTTGTCCCCTACCCTCTTCTCCTATCTCCATCCCCACCACTGTGGGCAGCTATCATTGTTTTGTTTATTTTTCTGCCTTTCTCAGAGTTAGCCTCCAAATCTTTCTCATATAGCAGCACTCCAGGCTCCTTTTTGACCCTATCATTCCAGGCAAAGGATTATCAGTTGGGTTAGTTGTTTGCATTGAAAGTCATTTGCTGCCCCTTCCTTGACTAAGTGATTATTTCTGACATTGTTTCTAGTATTTAATTACCTTGAGTCTATGAAATAAGCTTTCTGTTCTGAAAATGACCAGTTGAGGAAGAAAACTAAGAGGAATGGAAGGAGACTTAACCTTATTGGAACACTTTTTAAGATAGCACAAATTTTATTGCCCTTCGCTATTTAAAACTCCTTTGACAATAGCTAGATGGCTTTGGACAAGTTACTGAGCTTCTAAACATTTGTTAATAGCTAATCTGCAGGGCTAAATTTTCATTAAAGATAATATTAGCTAATACTAAATGGACACATGCTATGTGACAGGAACTGGAACAATTATATTACTTGCACAATATAATCCTCATGACAGTCCTATAAGGACTATTTTTCTGAAAAGAAATCCAAGTCACAGATGTAAGTTACTTTGCAGACTTACAAGTTTTAAATATTGTAGTGAAGAATTTAACTATATGTACCAGATTGAGAAATCAGTGTGTACTGTCTAATAAACTGCCTGACATGATAGAGGGTCACCTGATACCAGGCAGTATATATGCAGAAAAACATAATCCAATATGCTAGGATTATAGGTGTGAGCCGCTATAGGCACTTGGCCCCTATTTTCATCATGATTTTTTTTTCCTTAAGATACCATGGCATAATTATTTTTATATTTCTTAATAACTCGTTATTTTGGAGTCAGGAGAAAAACAACCCAGCCAGCCTTATGTTTACAGCTACAGTTAACCACTAAATTGCTTTCATTGTTACAAACATATGTCTGGCTATCTCCTTTTCCTATAGCTAAATAATTACTTAAGTTTCATTTTCTTAGGTCTTCCTTCTCTTATCCTCTCTTCTCCCATCCCCTCCCTTCTTCTCTTTTCTCTCCTCCCCTCCTCTCCTCTCTTTTTTTTTTCTCTTTTTTCTTTTCTTTCTTGAGATGGGATTTCATTGCTATCCAGGCTTGACTGCAGTGGTGTGATCATAGCTCACTGCAGCCTTGAACTCTTCCTGGGCTCAACTGATTCCTTCTGCCTCTGCCTCTGCCTCTGCCTACCAATATGCTGAGATTATAGGCGTGAGCCCCAGTAGACACCTGACCCCTATTTTCATCATTGTTTTTTTTTTTCTTATGATACCGTGACATAATTCTTTTTAAATTTCTTAATAACTCATTATTTTGGAAGCAGGCATTTATGTTCAGATTTCTTTTTGAAGACACTATTTCCCGCAAAGTAAATAAATTTTTTTCTCACCCACAAGATCTAAGTAGAAATTAAAATTAAATACAATTTAAAACTCCTTATATCCTTTAAAATGCATTGTAAAGGAGAGCCAGTGATTGCTTGCAAATTTATATTTTAGGATGTGGTTTTGGCAGTTTCTTTCTAAATTAACATTTATATACTGCTTGTAGCACTAAAACTTAGTACCATTTTCTTGTGCATAAAACTCCTATTTTAGGAATATTCCATGGCTTGAATTAAGCAAAATGTGTAAAGTTATTTTTACACATAGTAAGCATTCGGGGTTAGTGTTTATTCACCACTTCCATTCATATGAAGAGTTTAGAAACTAATCTTTGTCCTGGTGGCAATGGATAATTTGCAGTTCTTTTATCCTTATAGAATATATAACCTGATTCTGTTTTACTTTTTTTCAAGTCTTCTATTCAAGTCACTACACTTAATATTCATATAAGGTTTACTCTACAGCATCTCATGATGCTGGCCTTTTATAACCTTTTTCAGGAGTCCTTGGACAAATGAGTCTGACTGTTGTGGCCATTTTCTTGCCTGATCCACACATTGGGGAACATGTTTATCAAGTTTATGTATTTCCACTAACCTTGGTAAAAGTAATTATTTTTATTACATGAAATAAATGTTCTTGCACTTGAACAAGCACTTTCTAATAAGAGTCTGTTTATTACTGAACTAGGTCAGTTTATACATTAGCAAGGGTTTCAGTAAAGTAAGATTTGTGTTAAATCCTCAAAAGTGTAAAGGATGACTGCTATTTAAGAGTTGATATTCTGTGATGATAAAAATTGCTTTAGGGTTGCATTCATCATACCGCTGCAGTCACACCAAGGGTCAGGATATAGAGGTTTTTAACTGGCAAGACCATCATGACAACTCCATTTAGAATGGTATTTTAAATAAAATTTATTGAATATTTTAATTACAGTCCTCTATTTTCATATATTACTTTTTGCTAGCAAAACAGTCTTAACGACCATAGGTTTAATGCACTCTCACTACAAGGAGAGAAAGGTTTTGAGAGTGGAGAGACTTGAACCTGTGTGTCAGGCATTCTACATAATTTATTTTCAGAGGTACCCTATTTGATAGGCTTTGTTATCTTTTCTTTACAAATAAAGAAGCAAACTCAAAGATGCCTATGGTTACAGGGCTTTTGATTTGCATAGGTATTTGAACCCAGGTTTTGCTGACTTTAATGCTTTACCTTAAAAGATGCTCCTTTAGGATGGTAGATTTTAATAGATGGTCTGTATAATTAGTTTCCTGGGCCTCCTGTAACAACATAGAAAAAATTGGATAGTTTAACACCACAGATATTTATTCTCACGATTCTAGAGGCCAGAAGTCCAAAATCAAGGTGTCAGCAGGGCGATGCTCTCTGAAAGTTCTAGAGGAGAATCCTTCCTTACCGCTTCCGCTTCCAAACTTCTGGCAGTTCTCTGCAATCCTTAGTGTTCTTGGCTTGTAGCTGCATCACTCCAGTATTTGCCTCCAACAACATAAGGCTGCTTTTCCTCGCATGTCTGTGTTGTTTTTCCTCTGAATATAAGGATATCAGTTATATTCATTTAGGAGCCTCCCCTAATCCGGTGTGATCTCATCTTAATTACGTCTACCATGACCTTATTTCCAAATAAGGTTGTATTTTCAGACATAGTAGTTAAGACTTCAAACATATATTTTAGGGGTGAGAGACACAAGTCAGTCCGTAACAGCCTATGACAAATTGAGTAAATTGATGAATATCTTAAAAAAAAAACACATAGTCAGTAGAAGAGGCAGACACATTGTAGAGTGACAAAATACATCTAGAAATTCCATTTTTAAATTATTTTCTGTGTTACAATATTTAAATCCCTAATGCTTATATTACAAACCATTAAACAGGATAGTCAGCACCTGGCTTTTTAGCTGAATTTGTAATGTCTATATGTTTATGTTTCTTTAGTAATACTTGAACCGAAGGAATTTGCAAAGAAAACCCAGTAATATTAGTATTACATAAAAAAGAATCTAGTTACTGGATTTTTCTTACATCAAGAAATAATGCTAACTTTTAAAGGTGGAGAATTTTTTAGACGTCAGTAAATATACCTACCCTGAAAATGTGCAGCATTGTATCTTTTCTGTATGTCAGTGCTTTTAAAAAATGGACAGTGTTAGCATTTTGTCTGCTTATTAAAATTTCCTCTCTAGTGTGATATTATTATCATTTTGCCATTTCACTGTCATATTAGAAATGGTTGGGTTTTTTTAACCAAATGGATTAACCAATTTGTTTAATTTTTTATATTATTATAAGTTTAATATATTTCTTTATTTTCTCATAGTATTAGTTAGCAAAATCTATTTGATTAAGTAAAAAGCAGCTTTGGGTCTGACTGAAATCCGACTTACCTAAGTATATAGGCCTTTACTAAGTAGGTGCCTTTTAACAGGACCCCTATAACTTTTATAGAAATCTGAGTGAAGAATTCTCCTGCTTTTGTTTGTTTGTTTTTTGGAGAGCACCAAAGCACTTAAAACACTGCTTGGCACATAGTACTGTATAGGTATTCACTGTTGTTTTCATTGTCAATAATGGCTAATGGAGACTTTCGGGACATCTAAGTCAGTGTTACAGATTAATTGCAACCAATTAAGGAATTATGTATGCAAATTTGAGTATACATCCCAAAGTCGGGGAAAATGGAGTTGTATAGTTCTGGAAGTTTTAATAGGTTTTTTAAAAGCCTTCTACCTCCAAACCCTCAACTCTTTAAGCTCTATTTGTGTTTCTGGTCCTTAGTACCAACCTTTAAACACAGCTGTGTAATTCACAAGGCTATTGGGCGTGCTTCCTGTTGTCCCAGATGGTGGATCTGTCACCGAGAGATGACTGTGATCTAATCACAGGAAAAATGATTAGAAAGTTTCCTTGCTTTTGTTAATTGTCTAAGTCGAGATAGTAATAATTTACTGGTTAAAGATAGTATAGCTGATTTTCTTACTCAATTAAGTAGGAAATAAAGTTTTAAAAGTAGATTTTTTCCATGGGACTTTAAAGAAGCTAATTCTTTTGAAATGGAAAAAAGACTTAGATTTCGCCCATGAATATATTCATGGTAAAAAAAAATTATCACTGAAATTAATTAACCATTTCCTTTAATTGTGTGTGACTCAGTCCGTTGTATGGAATACCACATTTAGACAATTTTTAAAGATTGTTAACATGTCTCCATATGATAGTGAATTTGAAAAGCATATTTGTCCAGCCTGGATGATAGGGTGAGACTCCATCTCAAAAAAAAGGAAAGAAAAGCATATTGGAGGCATTTTATCCCAAAGCCTGTCAAAATAAAATTTGAGACCCTTAAAAAAGATCTCTGTCTGGGGAGAGAGATGAAGTTACTTAATTCATACTGATAGCAAAATCTGTGCAGTTATGGAATATAGGAATTCTAGATATGCATATTCTCATTCTGGAATTAAGTCATTCATAATAGCCAGTTTAGGAAAACATAGTAGGGATCTTGGTTCCAGTGGAAACCACAAAGGGCTGCAACAATGATACTTATCTGTACTTTTAAATGTGAAGCAGTCATTTAATTTCTTATTAGAGCTTAAAAACATAGCAAATGGACTTTTTGGGGGATAATACAATATTGTTACCCTCACATAGAAAGCTAGATTTGAGATGGGGCAGTCCCTTAAACTGTGCTACAACTCTTTCTTTGCCACATTGTTTAGTATAGGTTTATTTGTTGAACTAAAGCTATAGAGGACTTTAAATGGACAGAACTAAATATATAGTTTACCTGCCTTCAGATTCACAATTTCAAAGCCTTTGTATTCTGGGTACTTGAAATAAAATCAGTAGTCCACATATTAATCAGTGTAGACTAAGATTAATTTCTCAATTAGTATCAGTTTTCGAAAGACCAAAAACGGGCTCCCTTCATCCCCAAAGCAATTTCATTTAATAGTAGAGTATGTGGGAATGTTAATGGATGAAGGAGAAATTCTGATGGAGGGTTCATTACAAGTTATATAAATAAAGACACTAGCTTTTTTTGTCCCAACAAAACGCTTTAGCTGTGTTAGTATTCCAGTTATCCAATGCCTGTAAATACGAGTATGACCTTAGTTTTTTTCTGAGCCACCAAACATCAGGTGGAAGTGATTTTAAGAGGATATGTAAGAATAGTTTAGCTGTGTCTTGCACAGTTATGTTATCTGCATTCAGATAATTGAATGAGGCTAACACTTTGTGGTTAGTCATTAAGTCCTTTCAGGTATTTTGTGGGTATTTTTGGTTTTGCTTTTCCAGAGGAATACTTTTCTACTTTTCTTTTTGTTCTAAGCAGTTATAACAGCTCTTCATTCCTTTTTGTAATTTCAAGTGGTTGGTGACCTGGTGGAAAAAAAGTAATTATGAAACACTGCCTTTTGTTGAGTTGGTTATAAAATACCTAGCTAGGCATCCTGAACAAGAGCATCTATTCCAGCTGGGAATGGGTGAGCCAGGTTAATTTTCTATTTTTTTCTTTTTTTTTTTTTTTGAGACGGAGTTTCGCCCTTGTTACCCAGGCTGGAGTGCAATGGCACGATCTCGGCTCACCACAACCTCCGCCTCCTGGGTTCAGGCAATTCTCCTGCCTCAGCCTCCTGAGTAGCTGGGATTATAGGTGTGCACCACCATGACCAGCTAATATTCGTATTTTCAGTAGAGACGGAGTTTTGCCATGTTGGCCAGGCTCGTCTTGAACTCCTGACCTCCAGTGATTCCGCTGCCTTGACTTCTCAGAGTGCTGGGATTACAGGCCTGAGCCACCGTGCCAAGCCTGAGCCTGGTTAATTTTCCATGATAAGGACTTTTAATGTTACTCAACAAGTAATCTGACTTTTGTTTCTCTCTTGGCTATTTACATTTGTAGCTTAACATTTCAAATTAGTTTCTAACTTCTAATACAGCTCATAGTTGGAAATACATGCATGTAGTTGCACACATATGCATACGTGCATATGTGTATTTATCTGATACCTTATCCTCAACCTTCAGCAAGCCTTGTAGATTTTCTTTTGATTTTTTTTTTTTATTATGGTAGCTTGAGTATTCTCTCAGGAATTAGACAACTTAAAACCAATATCATCTTTCTCTGCATAAGCCTCACATCTATTTACCAAGCCTCTTAGCACTCAGGTTTTTTTTTTTAACTTATATAGGCATATATTTATTCTGAATTTATGCTCATGTCGTAAGTTGTTTTTGTTTCTTCTGGAATATCTTTTTTTTTTTTTCTGTGCAGCCACAGAACAGTTGTGGCTTAGGAACAATTTCTTTCTGGCAAGGATCATCTCCATGTAGCAGAGGGAGCTCACATGTAAAGTAATCCCACCATGAGCTTTGAAAGTGCAGTGGCTGCTGCATCTTGGGTGTTTCATTCACCTGGATGTGCTCAGTGACCAGAGAACTTACATCTAAACCCTTGAGTTCAGTTACACTCTGTGTATTTAAACATGTGCAGGAAGAATTTAGCATTCTTTTTGGCTACCAACCCTGTGTTTAGCTCACTGTTTGGCCTGGCACATCTACCAACTTCACCCTGTAATGTCAGAATGGTTACACATTGTTTTGATAAAGTGACATCCTTCTGATAACTTGATCTTTTTGTATATGTGTACCTTTGATGGCCTGGGCAGTTTCATGAGTTTTCTTGAGCGAACATGACAACTTGAACCTCTTGATTTGCATGGTTTTGTAGCATTTTCTGGGTCAAGAGAATATCAAACCATTTTCACCTCAGTCCACTTAGAGGAAGAGCAAGAATTAGATTGTTGAAGCCTGATACATTTTCTCATCAGGACCTACTCAATCTTCATTAGTAAATAATGACATCTGGGTAAGGCTGTGGCTCATGCCTATAATCCCAGGACTTTGGGAGGCTGAAGTGGCAGCTCACTTGAGCTTAATAGTTTGAGACCAGCCCGGGCAACATGGTGAAACCCCATCTCTATAACAAAAATTCAGAAATTAGCCAGTTATGGTGACGTGCATCTGTAGTCCCCACTACTCAGGAGGCTAAGGTGGGAGGATCGCTTGAGCCCAGGAGGTTGAGGCTTCAGTGAGCTGTGTTTGTGCCACTACACTCTAGCCTAGGCAACACAAGGGGACCCTGCCTCAAAAAATAAAATGTAGAATAATGATATCTGTAAATTCTGCAGTAACCAGAGATTAATACTAAATGTATACTCAGTATAGAGAATGAGAGCAGGCAAGAGAATGCCTAGAATTTTCAAAGCAGTAATATTACTGAGAGCTGGCTAAAAAAATACACTTGCCTTCAGTCATTTTTGAGCCATTGATTCATCTTCTGATTTTTTATAGCCTAACAGTGCTCTTTCAAATTATTACCAGGTGCACTTAGTTGCTTTGTTACTGTGGTTCATTTTGTGGATTTGCTTTAGCTGCTTTCTTTGGACCAGCTCCTGAAAGTTAATTGAGGCTGCACAAGGCTTCCAAGAGAAGCCAGATGTACCCATGGCTGAGAGTGACACAGCAGTGGTCAGGCACGTGTCCACTGTTGGCCTTTGACCTTTTTAAGTCAATGTTTCAACCAAGAAGAAACTTATTCTGTTGTGCTTTTTTGTGACTTTTTAAAGAAAGTAATTTTATGGACTTATTAGTGGATATGATGGTTTGTTAACCACTATTCTAAACTCCTTGTTATCATACTGATGAATGGAAAATGAAGTACTTTTTTTCACTGAGTCAGTATGCATGTACAGGATTGAGTCATTGGAATAAAAATAACGTTCGGCTAATGGTTCATTAAAAGGACATATATGGACGTGTTAAGCAGAAGGTTTCTTGGGGTGATATTTTTTAAACTCCAAATTTTAAAAAGAATCTAGTTGGAGAATTAAGCCCAGGAAAGGAAACCTGCTAGGATATTCCTACCCAGACATCATGATGCACACCCTTCGGCCCTCTTTAATACTACAACTTACTGTAGTAAATGAGAATGCACAGCACTCTCAATGCTTTCATGCCACCCTAATGATGACCCTTCTGCTTTCAAAAGACAGTACTATCTGTAATTTACCTCTGTAACAGGACTATAGAGACCCTAACACCTTTGCTTCTGGCTTTCCCAACTCCTTCTGCTGTTTTCATCTGTAATTAAGAATCTTTGATGTCCTAGAGGATGGGCTTATGGACTTCCTTTCCCACAACGTGAGCAATAGAACAAACCCTGAGCCTGGGGAAAGTGAACATTGTGTTGTCCATCAGTATTGGAACTTAGCTTCTCGAGCTGCCACACTCTAGTTTTTCTCTATATCCATGAAAAAAAAAGTAAAAGGTGCACCAACATTCCTCTCCCTCTCCCAAGAGACACATACTCGCTATCTCACGGTTGTGGCATATACCACTTATCTATCCCACGGCTCTACTGCTTACCCAGTATTTTTCACATTTCTCCAGGCAGCCACTGTAAGTCACAGTTTTAGCATCAGATCTGAAACCTGTTCTTCATCCCGGGTCATGGAGCAATTCACCACATAAAGTCATATGACTTTGTTAACAGTCGTTAACTGTTAGTTTGCAGTGTTCTATTAGTTAGCACTGTACAGTTTAGTACTTAAGATGATTTGTGAATTGTGAACATGTTACTGCCTGTTAACACCATACCAGTACCATTCTTTGTCTTCACTTGCCTTGAAATGCAAAATCACGTGTTGCATAGTTTAATCATTCACATGTTTATGTTCCTGAGTTAGTATTTTTAAACAAAGAGAGCAATATAGATAACATCATTTGTTAGCCCTAAATTTTATAGATATCATAATGCCCTAATATTTTCCTTGTTTTCACCTCATTATAGGGAAAGGAATCCTTAATGGAGATATTAAATGGAATAACTGCATCTTTTTGCCAGTTGTTGTAGGTTGACTTTAATCTTGTCAAAATTGTTTTAAATCATTGTTAAAACATAACTAATACATTGCCTTTGAACCCAGTTAATTTTTTCCAGATATTAAAAGTTTATTTTTTTTTTAATGTTAAAAGTGGCAATTTATTTTTATTGATCTTTTAGGAAGAAATTTTATAAGGGAACAGAATTGAAAAGTCAGAAAAAGAATAGATTAGGTATCATATATTAGTATTATTTCCAAAAGAAAACACAGTAAAAAGATTGTTTTAGAAGAGTACAAGCATTGTTTCCCACCGTAATACATCCAGATTCTTTTTGAAATGAAAAAGTGAAATTTTACATCAAGTTTTCATGTTTATGAAATAGTGGGCCCAGAGATGAATATCCAATGTGATCCAAATATATTAGACTAAAATATCCTGTGAACATGGAAATCAATGCATATGACCTCTCTGACTTTTTAATATTGAGCACTTTGAAAGATTGGATCCATATTGTTACGAAATGTAAAAACAGCCTGGCACAGCGGCTCACTCCTGTAATCCTAACACATTTGGAGGCCAAAACTGGCAGATCACTTGAGGCCGGGAGTTCAAGACCTGGCTGGGCAGCGTACTGAGGCCCTGTCTCTTCCAAAAGCAATTTAAAAATTAGCCAGGAGAAGTAGTGTGCAACTCTAGTACCAGCTGTTTGGGAGGCTGAGGTGGGAAGATTGCTTGAGCACAGGAGTTCAAGGCTGCAGTGAGCTATGATGGCACCACTGGGCTCCAGCCTGGGAGACAGAGCAAGACCCCGTCTCAAAAAAAAAAAAAAACACAAAATAAAACATAAAAACAGTCTCATAAATATTTCCACGTTGGAACTTGACCCAGTCAGTGGGTTCAAACCTAGTATTTTTAATTAATTGAATTGTCTAGTATAATAAAATCTGATTTGCTTAATGTTGGCTCTGAAGTAATTTGAGTTGCTAATTTATAACAAAAGATACAGAGTTGCTTTTTTCTGTCTGCAGCTTAAGATGTGAACTGGGTATTGAAATCCTTAGATTTGCTAACTCTAATTTTACTATTTGTGTCTAGACTGCTCTTTGGCATCTTTCCAAATCATTTTTATTTCCTTTGGGAGAATAAAGACATAACAGCTTAAGAGATGACCATAATTGCTGTGTGAACATGTTTGCCTACTTGGATATAGGCCTGCATTTGTTTTTGTAGTCAGATTTGGGGTAAAGCGCATGGGCTTTTCTAAAGTTCTCCCTATCTTAGACCATCAAATGAGGCCTCAAGTGTGCAGGTCAAGTTGCAGTTAGAGATAACATTTAAATGATGTTGCCCACATTGGCCTTTGGAATATGGAATCTCAGCTTAATTTTTTTGTCCTTCCATTAGGACATGTAGCAGATCTGAAAGAGAATTAAACTTGGATTTTCTCTGTTTGGAAGAGAATTGGTAACATATCCAAAGCACTTTCCTTTTCATATTCAGGTCAACTTCAAATGGTTCTAGAGCCTACAGGGATTTTATTTAGCAATAGTGAAACTGATCAGTAACCAACAGTTGACTCCTCTAGTAGAAAATGTTATGTTTTTGAACATTTGCAGATTTTGAGGTTTATCACAGGTGAGAATCTGTCGTATCTGAGGTTGTTGTTTCAGCATATTTTAGAGTGATTTTCACGTCGAGACACATTAGCTCTCTTCAGGAAAATAACTGCTAAATACAAATTCAGTTCTGTGAGCTGCACATAAAGGTGCTTCAGTCACTTTGTAGGAAAAAAAAACTTCCTACGGCATGGTTTTATAGTTTTATATCTTGGAAGGTTTTTGGTTGTTTTTATTATTAATGATTCTGCTCTGTCACCCAGGATGGAGTGCAGTGGTACAATCATAGCTTGCTTCAGCTTTGAACTCATGGGCTCAAGTGATGCTCCCACCTCAGCCTCTAAGTAGCTGGGATTACAGGTGGGGCTACTGCTCTGCCTGGGAGATATTTAGAGACCTAAGTTTCTTTGCAGATCACTTTCCTTGGTAATAATACTGACAAACACTAGGAGTATTATCTTGCATCTGGTCTCTTCACTTTTATGAGTGCTACGGAACTCATAAGTTGTATTGTGAGCAAGTGTATTTTCAACCTTCTCAGGAAATTTAAGATTGTTAAAGCAGATTTTTAAGAAGTAAAGACTGTATTTAGAAGATAAGTTTGAAGGGAGATTAAATTACAACATCTTTGGATCAGTTGTTTCTTATGGTGTGCAGTAATTAAGCTTTCAGGACCCAAGATACAAATACTAGTTTTTCTGTGTACTGAGCATAGATGACAATAATATGGACTCATCTCCAGCAGTATAATAGGAAAGTTAATGTGACAGTTTTTCAAAGGTGATGCCTAATTTTAAATACTAGATTACTTTTGTGTCTTAAAAATCAAAGTGTTGATTTTAATGGGTAGAGTTTGGGATAAATAAAATACAGAAGCCTTCCCATTGAAGACTTTACAAAATTATGATAAAGTTGTATACTCTGGTTAATAAAAAATATACATTCAATTTCTAACCTTATATCTCTTGTTTGAGCAAACAGAAAGGTGGATTCTCTAAGGGTCAGAACACTTTTCAGGATGACCCCATTTCTTTTTCCTTTTTTTTTTTTTTTTGAGACGGAATCTCACTCTGTCACCAGGCTGGAGTTCAGTGGCACAATCTTGGCTCACTGTAACCTCTGACTCCCTGGTTCAAGCAGTTCTCCTGCCTCAGCCTCCCGAGTAGCTGGGATTACAGGCATGCACCACCACGCCCAGCTAATTTTTGTATTTTTAGTAAAGGTGGGGTTTCATTATGTTGCCCAGGATGATGACCCCATTTCTTAAGTTGTTGGAAAGAATAGTTTGATAAGGTCCTTCAGTTCCTTCTTCAAACCTCAGATTCCTTTTGTATACTGTTTCTGGAGAGCTCATAAAGAGATATACACTTGCCTTTTAAGTCTAGGAGGAGGAAAAGTATTTCTGATACCTAGTT
Organism: Callithrix jacchus; assembly: GCF_049354715.1. Lineage (NCBI taxonomy): Eukaryota > Metazoa > Chordata > Mammalia > Primates > Cebidae > Callithrix > Callithrix jacchus. Next base: position 161,639,323 of record NC_133505.1, read on the forward strand.
TTGCCTTCCCTTAGGTGGATTTCACCAAGTTATTCCAAAACTTTTCTACTCGCCACAACACATGCCAGCTTTACCACCTTACTCACCTCCCAACAGAGGACTTGCCTCTTTTCCTTATGTAACTGGTAGCTGGGACTATAGTAATTTGTTTCAGTAGCCCCTCTAAACTCACTTAAATAATCTGGTCTCTGCCTCAAGACCAGTGGTTCTCAGCTAGAGTTGATTTTGCTTTCTTCTCCACCAGGGGACAGTTAGCAGTGTTTGGAGCCATTTTTTGGTTATCACAACTTGGTGTGGGGTACTGCTGGCATCCAGTGAATATTAGAGTGCTGCTATTATACTCTATACGGTGGCACCACACCATCAAAGAACTGTCCTCAAATGTCTGGAGTGCCCAGGCTGGGAACCTTGCTCTGATTTTAGGCAGACATATCATGCTGTAGGGTCCCAAGCAAATTTCTCATTATCCTGTTTCACTGAGAACACTGCTTTATTAAAAAGCTTCTCTTTACTGTATTTTTTTAACCACTCCCTCTTCACTGACACCAAATATTCCTGTTAATGTGCTCAAATCCCTCACTTATAAAAAAATAAAATGAAACCTCTCTCTTTTCTGGTTGCTGGTCTCTTTCTTCTTTTGTAGAATGATCTTTGGGAAGAGTGTTTTCATTTATCTCTGTTTCTTCATCTTTTATTTCTTAGTGCACTGTCGTTGGCTGTCTACCTCACCAGTCCATTGAAATTTCTCCTTCCAAAGTCACCAGTGATCTGTTGACCAAATCTAGCAGCCATTTTCATTGCTTATCTTACTTGATAGCACCACAGCGTTTAGTGTTAGTGACTACTTTCTTGAAACTACTCCCTTGACTTTGCAGACCACTCTCCTGTGTTCATCACCAGCCGTTCTTTTTCCTCTTTGAATTCCACAACTTCCCACATGGTTCTATCTGTTCACACATGTTCATGCTCACCTGAGCTCACTTAGGACCAACATACATTGATACTCAGCTCTGCCTCACTTTCTACCTAGATGCCATATAACCATCTCAAGCTTAATCTCTGCATTTTCTCTTCCAAATTCCCACCAAAATTTTTTTCCCTTTTCCCAATGTTTGGCATTCTCATTCTGTCCATCTCCCAACACTCCTTAGTAACAAAGTGCTTTGGATTTTTACTCATTAAACATAAATTTGTATTTCCATGGCCTTTGCCTTGATTCAGTCCCTTTTTTTTGAGACAGAGTTTCGCTCTTGTTGCCCAGGCTGAAGTGCTATGGTGCAATATTGGCTTACTGCAACCTACGCCTTCCAGTTTCAAGCAGTTCTCCTGCCTCAGCCTTGTGAGTAGCCGGGATTACAGGCACCCGCCATGACCCCGGCTAATTTTTGTGTTTTTAGAAGAGATGGTTTCACCACATTGGCCAGGCTGTCGCGAACTCCTGACCTCAAGTGATCCACCTGCCTCAGCCTCCCAAAGTGCTGGGATTACAGGCGGGAGCCACCACGCCTGGTCTTGATTCAGTCCTTTGTGGACAGTTCCAGTGCCTTCAAAACTATCTTCCAGGCTCAACACTGACAAATACATCTTCTGCAATGCTTACCAGAGTGTTTGTTCCAGAATTTTCTTAGGTAAAAAGAGAGTGTAGCATCTGAGAGATGTTTGCCCTCACTTCAAACATCATTGCCTGAGTTTGAAGTGAGGGCAAGTCATTTTTCTTTTTGGTGCTCCAAAATTCTCAGTGGTAATGAACATTTTAATACCAATTTTATAAGGCTGATGTAGGGTTAAATGATTGAGTATAGGTAAAGCCCTTGGAACAATTCTTGACACATAATGTTAGCTGCTATTATTTTATATGATCATTAACATTGTAATACACATCTGAGCGCACCCACCAGAAGTTCTTCATTTCTCTGATAACCTACCAAATAAAATTTAAACTACTTATTCTGACTTGGTAGACTCATCATGATCTAACTCTCTTTACTTTTCCATTCTCTTCTCTGATCTCTGCTGTGAATACCACATGCTTTAGCAAGTTGATATTCTTAGCAGCTCCTCCAGAGTGCTTTTGCTGCTTGACTGTTTCTTCTCCCTGAAATGCTGTCCTCATCTCCACCGTGTAGACTCCTACTTGTTGACCTGTTTGCTTTTTATTCTTTAAACAAATGAGCTCTTTGAGGAAAGAGATCTTACTAATGCTCCTAATGCCTACTCATAGTACACATTTAGTAAAAATGTGTTGAAACCATAAATGAACATTTAAAAAACTAGAAGAGGCTGGGCACGGAGGCTCACGCCTATAATCCCAACAGTTTGGGAGGCTGAGGTAGGAGGATTGCTTGAGCCCAGGAAATTGAGACCAGCCTGAGCAACAAAGTAAGACTCCATATCTATTTAAAAAAAAAAAAACACTAAAAATACTAGGCAGGTGTGGTGTGTGCCTGTGGTTCCAGCTACTTGGGAGACTGGGATAGGAAGATCATTTGAGCCCAGAAGGTCAAGGCTGCAGTGAGCTATGTGCACACCACTGCACTCCAGCCTGGGTGACAAAGCGAGACCCAATCTTTTTCCTTTTTCTTTTTGGAGACAGAGTCTAGCTCTGTTGCCCAGGCTGGAGTGCAGTGGCGTGATCTCACCTCATTGCAACCTTTGCCTCAGTACCAAGTAACTGGGACCACAGGCACTTGCCACCACACCTGGCTAGTTCTTTGTTTTTCTTTTTTTTTTTCAAGATAGGGTTTCACTATGTTAGCCAGGCTGGTCTTGAACTCCTGACCTCAAGTGATCCACCCGCCTTGGCCTCCCAAAGTGCTGGGATTACAGGCATGAGCCATTGCACTCAGCCAAGACCCTGTCTTAAAAACAAAACTGAACAAAATCTAGAAGAATCAAACCACCGAGATCTGGAAATAATAGTTACTTACTACACAAAGCCTTGCACCAGCAACTTCAGCATCACTTGGAAGCTTGTTAGAAGCTCAGAGTCTTAGGCTCAATCCCAGAGTCACTGAATCAGGGTCTGCATTTTTTAAAGAATCTCAGGTGATTCATAGTGTGATAAAATTTGAGAAACAGTGCTCTAGTTCATTTCTCTTTTCCCCAACAAACTTGGGGTTTCATATATTCACAGTCTTATTTTTGACGTTAATATAAATTAAAAGAATTTTCTAAATAAGCTTAGTGACAAGAAAAGTAAAACAAATTTTAAAATACAGTTAAACTGAATAATGATTTTTTTTTTCCTCCTAAGACAACAGTTAGCAGAAGCCGTATGTATAGTTGTTTGGCTATAAGGAAGGGGAGATCATATTTTAACCAGAGCTGCTCCTTGGTGTATTTAAGAGTTTTATTTGATACTACCTCTGATAATATTAGAGTCTTGAGAGTATGTCTTATATGAATATTTTGGTTTTGCCTGTAGATTGAATTTCATGAAATATTGAGATGGAAGGCTGTGGATTGGGATTGAGGAAATACCTTTTTAGACTTCTTTAGTTCTTTCTGAGTTTTTTGACAGCCTTCCCTAAGTTTATCCTATGCCTCACTTTACCTTAGCAGATACTGGCAATGTGCCCATAAGGAGAAAATAGAATTTAGTAAAATGAGAAAGGTTTTTAAAAAGTGTCATTGATAAATAAGATGAAAAGATTGGAAAGCATCAAAACTTTATTATTTAAAAGTTAATGTAAGCACTATGTTCAGCTCAAACACCTTAAGAGATATGTCTTCTGTGCTTAAACATCAACATACAGACTTGCATGTTGTTACATGGCACAACTTTTGTGGAGTAAATGTTTCAGTCACAGTATTAAAGTTTCTATTAAAATACTTTTTATAATATGGGAAATGTGATATTTTAAATCAATGGGCCTGAGAAAAATAGTTTAAAGTTAAATGTTTTTAACAGATTAATATAGAATTCCAAGTTTCTTTTTAGATTATTTGAAATAGTTTACAAAATGTTATTTTAAACATACTTTCAACTCTTTTCAAAAACTCAAGTGTAGATGCCTGAGGGGCGAGAGAGAAAGAGAGTATGTTACCACGTTTATCATTGGACTATAGAAGCAAATTTATACTCCATTCAGCAGGTACTTATTGAGGAATATGTATATTTCAAGAGTCTTGATAGATAAAAGTTGGTGACAGTAGGTCATTGAGAAAAACATTATGGTATTGACAGAACGCAGTCCCTGCCTTCAAGGAGTTTACCTTTTAGTGAGAGACAGCCAGTGAACTATATTTCAGCGTAATATATGAATTGCTGTAACAGATGGGTACATAAGATACAACTAGAACATAGAGAAAGGACACTAGTTGCTAGATTTTCATTAGAAGATGCATTTTTATTTCAGCAAATCAACTTCCTAAGTCTCAATATCCTCATCTATAAAAACGAAAATAAAAAGTACCTGGAAGACTTATTTTGAGGGTCAAATGAAAATTCATATGCAGTGCTTAGGACAGTACACAAAACAGACTGATTGCATAATAAATGTTGGCTGTTAAAACTTAGTGGTGATAACGTAGAGAATCTTTCCTTCTGTCTTTGTGATTTCTTCTTCCCTTCCTGTTTTTCTTTTTCTCTTTCTTTAGTAGTCACAACTCCCATCCATGGATTTGAAGGAAACATTTCTAATATCATGGAGGTCAAATTCAGGTTTCTTTGGATATTTTTTTTCTCCTGTTGTCCCCTCCCTGTCCACCCAGTATGAATAACCCTAGTCTCCTCTTTAACTTTGGAAAGTTTCCAGAACAGTGATGACAGGGTCCTTTTATAGTATAATGTCATGTGGGCCGGGCACGGTGGCTCACGCCTGTAATCCCAGCACTTTGGGAGGCCGAGGTGGGTGGATCATGAGGTTGGGAGATCGAGTATGATGTCATGTATTACTCAAGACTTGTACTGTCCAATATGGTGGCCTTTAGTCACATGCTGCCATTTAAATTCATTAAAAATTCAGTTCCTTAGTCACACCAGCCACATTTAAATGCTCAACAGCCATATTTAGCTAGTGGCTACCAAATTGAGAACATTTTCAGGAAATCCTTTTTAATAGCATTACTCTAGAAGAGCAACTGCTGATAACATAGGCTGTTTACCTTACAATTATGTGATTCAGAATTATCTGTCCTAAACTATATTAAAAAAAATTTTTTTTAATTCTCACTTGTGGTTATTTTCCATTAAGGAGTTACCATACTTGGCAATGCTGATTTTTATTTTTATAAATATAAATTCTATATTGATATTTCCATTTGTGTTTTAAGACTTTTATTAAAGTGTCTTGGGGTGTTTTTTTCAATTATAATTCAGTGAAGTTTTCAGACTCTTTTAAGCCACATCTTTAAAATGCTATTTCTGATTAAAGATAACGTAACGTAACGTTGCGATAAATATGTGTTTTGCTTTACAATAAATATATAGACTGCTTTAATCCTTTCTTCTTCAGTCTTTTATGTATTATATTTGCCTTTTCTGAGCAACTCAGCTTGGTTTTTTCCAAATACAGACAGTATTCAGTTAGGGTGTTTCATACACCAGCTGCCATTTCCATCTATGCTATTACCTGTGGCAGACACACACACATGCTGACAGACAGTTTTGAGTCGGTCAGTCCATCCTTAAGATTACCAAAAGTCCAGAAAGATTATCTACTGACTGTGACTGCCACTGTGCAGATTTCACATTCAGTTTGAAGTGTTCAGTTATATATAACATTCTGGATCAGTTAATCAAGAACTCATCCATAATGCTTCCGGAAGTCTCCTCATGTGTAGCTGTCAGGATCTTTCCAGAGAGACTTTTTAAAAAATTCTGTAAGCCTAAAATGATGTTTCCTGCTTTCTGATTTGTTGCAATATAAACAGATATTTACAGATATATAAGTAAATCCTGAGTTCATTTTCATAATGTGAACTACATTATTGCCATGTTGACCTGTTCAGTTTACTGTATACTTTATGAAGTCATATTCTCAACAATATATAGAGATACCAATTATTGCTAGTAATTAGTTTTGTATTTTGAAAGATTGGGCACCACTTCAGAGTTGAAGAGAAAGTGAATAACGTTCAATGTTTTTAACTATATCTTGGAGTTAGTAAACATCATAGAGATCACTGGCCCTATTTTTTTATGAAAGAAAAAATTTAAAAGAGATTGTGATTTACAGTCATTGGCCTAGATAGCAGTTTCCTTTTTTTTTTTTTTTCGACAGAGTCTCACCCTGTCACCCAGGCTGGAGTGCAGTGGCATGATCTCGGCTCACTGCAGCCTCCGCCTCCCAGGTTCAAGCAATTCTCTTGCCTCAGCCTCCTGAGTATCTGGGATTATAGGCACATGCCACTGCGCGCAGCTAATTTTTGTATTTTTAGTAGAGACAGGGTTTCAACTTCTTGACCAGGCTGGTCTTGAACTCCTGACCTCGGGATCCACCCACCTCAGCCTCCCAAAGTGCTGGGATTACAGGCGTGAGGCAATGAGCCCATTCAGCAGTTTTCTTTTTTAATATATACTTTATTCCCAAGATTGCATATAATTAAATATTTACAGTTTACACATCTCTATAGAAATTCAATGAAGAATTTGAATTCAGAGAGACTCAAAAGAGGGCAAGTTACTTCATGTCTCATTGTCTTCGTTTTTTTAAATGTAAAATGGGCCAATTTTTGTATTGCGCGTTAAGTATTTGTTTTGAAGACCTAAAGAGTAATACATGGTACAACACATGGCTGAATCTTGAAGATACTGTGCTAAATGAAAAAAAGCCAGACACAGGCCGAGCATGGTGGCTCCCACCTGTAATCCCAACACTTTGGGAGGCCTAGTGGGGTGGAGCACTTGAGGACAGGTCAAGACCAGCCTGATCAACTTGGTGAAAACCCGTCTCTACTAAAAATACAGCAAAATTAGCTGGGCGTGGTGGCATGCACCTATAGTTCCAGCTACTCGGGAAGCTGAGGCAGGGGAATCCCTTGAACCTGGGAGGTGGAGGTTGCAGTGAGCCAAGATCGCGCCACTGAACTTCAGCGTGGACAAGAGCGAAACTTCATCTCAAAAAAAAAGAAAAAAGCCGACACAAAAGAGCACATATTATGATTTATTTATATGAAATGTCCAGAAGAGCCAAATCAGTAGAGACAGAAAATAGATAAGTGGTTGCCACAGGCCTAGGGGTTGGAGGGTGGGTGGGAAGGAATGGAGAGTGACTCCTGATGAGTACAGTTTCCTTTCAGCATAATGAAAACGTTCTGAAATTAGTGGTGATGGTTACACATCGCAAATATACTTACAAGTACTGAGTTGTATACTGCAAAGTGTGAAATATATGTGAATTTATACCTCACTAAGAAAGCAAAGCAGTAATGCATGTAAAGTACTTAGCAGGTACCTGTTACATAATAAACTTTTTTTTTTTTTTTAAGAAATGGAGTCTCACGCTGTCTCCCAGGCTGGAATGCAGTGGCACCATCTTGGCTCACTGCAACTCCACCTCCCAGGTTCCAGTGATCCTCCCACCTCAGTCTCCCAAGTAGCTGGTACTACAGGCATGTACCACCATGCCCGTCTAATTTTTGTTATTTTTAGTAGAGGATTTCACCGTGTTGGCCAGGCTGTCTCAGTAAGCTGTCTTCATAAAGATTTTTGGCTACTGTTATTAGGAACCAGTTATGAATTTTAAGAAAATAATGCCAAAAAACTAGGACGTATAGGCTGGGTGGAGTGGCTCATGTCTGTAATCTCAGCACTTTGGGAGACCCAGGTGGGTGGATCATCTGAGGTCAGGAGTTCAAGACCAGCCTGGCCAACATGGTGAAACCCCATCTCTACTGAAAATAGAAAAATTAGCTGGGCATGATGGTGGGCACCTGTAATCCCAGCTACGCAGGAGGCTGCAGTGGGAGGATCACTTGAACCTGGGAGGAGGAGGTTGGAATGAGCCGAGATTGTGCTATTGCTCTCCAGCCTGGGAGACAAGACTGAGACTCCATCTAAAAAAAAAAAAAAAGGAAGAAAAACTAGGAAGTATAATCTTTAGTATTTATTTTATTTTATTTTCTGAGACAGAGCCTGACTCTGTTGCCAGACTGGAGTGCAGTGGCACGATCTCGGCTCACTGCAATCTTTACCTCCCGCGTTCAAGCGATTCTCTTGCCTCAGTCTCCCAAGTAGCTGAGATTACAGGTGCGCGCCACCATGCCCAGCTATTCTTTGTATTTTTAGCAGAGACAGGATTTCACCATGTTGGCCAGGATAGTCTTGATCTCTTGACCTCATGATCCACTCGCCTTGGCTTTCCAAAGTGCTGGGATTACAGGCGTGAGCCACCACGTCCGGCCCAGTATTGTAGTTTATTTTACTACCTGAAATACGAATGATTTAACCACTAATGGCATATTTTAATTACTTTTTCAGTAGTAGAATGTAAAAAGGAGATTTACTAACACTAGTTTCCAAATGCAGGTATTAATCATAGTGAGTTTTTTCAGGAAAGAATCTCATGTTTTAGTCAGTATTACAGTACAATTTCAACATTTTTCTTAATATAAAAATATATGCCATTAAAATGGTAATTTTGTATTGTGTAAATTTTACCATGATTTTTTAAAATAATAAATACTAAATTTTGTAAGAGTTTTTAATCCTTGAGAAGCCTTCTTGCCATGTGTATAGTCCTGTCCTTTTTATTATTTCAGAAAAAGGTAATCATAGTGATAGAAATCTTTAATGATGGCAGTTTATGTGTATCTTTTGTATGGGCTTTTAAAATGAGTATTATTACAGCTGACACCTAATACACCTATCTACTTAGGTAATAAATGGGGTAATAAATTTAAAGCATGGAAGTAAATTCCATACCTTAAATTAATCTCATGCTGTTAGTGTGACAAAATAGAATCAGTGCTGTTAGTCCGGGGTAAAGTGATGTTTTAGCTTCTCTTCTCAGCGTTCATAGTGCTGCCAGTAACTTAAAGAGTATAAGATGTTCTGCTTAACTCTTAGAATCTGTAATGAAGAGCTACTATAGATCTTCCTGTGATGCTGGTAGCAGAAAAAAAATCGTTTTTGTTTTAAGGGCTTACATAAGATAGTTGAGGCAAATAATTCACTAAGGATAGCCCCAGTGGCTACAAATAGTTCTTGATGTATGATGTTTGCTCAGATATGTGTTTGATAAATTTATTTACAGGTATTCATTGAGATGCAATTTGATGATAATTAAATACATAAATTGTGATAGCTGTTTATCAAGCCAATTTTATATGCTAGCATCTTGTTTGAGTGAGAGATTGGGTGGGGATGGAGATAGCAGGAAATTCTCTAAGTGTTATTGCCTTCAAGGAACTTGGAAAGTTGGTGGGCGATGGGGAGGATACTAAAGAATGGTGTAATAAAACACAAGGTTGAATGTAGCCAAGTGCTTCAATACTTGGTGAAGGTGCGAAATGTTCCATATGGAGAGAAAAGAATGCAGTGGTGACTAGATTTATGGTAGAAATGGGACTTGGGGTAGGCCTTGAAGGACTATCTTAAAGGCTAAGAAAGGGTAAAAGGTACTTCCATGAAGGGATGCTGATCAGTTATGAGACCAACTAGAGCAAAGGTGTAAAGCCTGCTGGTCAGCCCCTCGAAAGTTAATGAAATGTGAGCCCCATCTGGCTGGAGCTGGGAAGTACACTTTGGGAGAAGGTGACAGACATGATTAGATTGGTTAAGTGAGATGGGCTTATACAGAATCTTCAGCAGCGGAATTGGAGTAGTTCACAGTTCACAGACTCCTGGAGGAGGAGTGAGGGAACTTAGTATAGGTTCCCAAACTGAAAGATGAATTGGTGTTTAAGGAGAAATTAATTTGCTAGTTTTGTGTAGGGTGTGAAAATGGGGTTGGAGAGACTAATAAATGGGTTTGCTCCATAGTGCCCCTGTGTGAGTTATACGCTTTTTTTTTTTTTTAAAGCAGTGCAGTGGCACAATCTCAGCTCACTGCAGTCTCTGCCTCCCGGGCTTAAGTGGTTCTTGCCGCCTCAGCCTCCTGAGTAGCTGGGACTGCAGGCACATGCCACCATGCCTGGCTAATTTTTTGTATTTTCAGTAAGGACGGGGTTTCACCATATTGGCCAGGCCAGTCTTGAACTCCTGACCTCAAGTGATCTACCTGCCTCAGCCTCCCAAAGTGCTGAAATTACAAGTGTGAGCCTCCGCACCTGGCTGGGTGTACACCTTTATATGACACATAAGGCTGGGCCTAGGCAGAATTATAAGTAGATTATTGCCTTGTGCCTTTTTTCCCCCCACTATTTACCCTGTGTCTCTCTTCATTGTCTCCATAGACCCTGATATTATAATAGATTGTCTAGCTATCATAATAGATTTTAGACAATCAGCTGTTATTCAGTCAGTTTGTGATTTGGGGGATAAATTCCTTAAAACACACACACACACACACACACACACACACACATTCTCACTTTAATAAGTGACTTTTGTAAACCAAGAGCTTTCCTTGTCAAATTTTCATTATAGGTTAATGGTGAAATGGCAGGTAATTCACACTTTTGGACAGAGCACACCGCCCCCGTGGAATCACCCTACAGAAGAGGCCACCTATAAAGGATGTCTGACACCTTTAAGATCAGTATTTCTCAATGTGTGGACCATGGATACCTGTATTAGAATACCCAAAGGATTTGTTTAAAATTCAGGCTGAGCCCCTCCCAAGACCTAATAGAGCTAAAAGCTTTGGGAGTAGGTGGAGGAAACCTGCATCTTTACCCAGCAATCCAGGTAATTTATATGCATACTACATTTTGAGACCCACTGATAAAAGAATTCTAATTTTCTGTAGAGTTACTCTAGCAATGAGCCTTCTCAGGTTTCATTTCTTACATATTAGGTTATTTCTACATGGGACATTTCCCAGTAGACCATATTATTTGTGGCATCTTATTAGGTGGAAGCCAGAATAGCAGTAAATAATCTACTGGTGTTTGGGGGCTAATTTTCCACTATTTCTTACAGTGCAAGCAGTTCTTGTTACCTAGTAAAACAAACGGTTTCCCCTTTGAAGGGTTGAATACTATTCACATAGCAGCCCTGCCTGTTGTATTTGTGTTTAATCTGTCAAATCTCATTAAATTAAATTCTTCCTCAATAAGAATGCTAGTGATACCAGTTTCTACAACTCAATGATGTATACTCTGCATGTTGGACTTCTAATTTGAAATCCCCTATAATAATTAGACCCCTCCTTAGAGTATATTATAATGACCATTGAATCTGTATTTAAATATTCTAGTAACTTAAGTATCCAGTCTTTAAAAAACCAAAAAACAAAAAAACAGGAATTCCAAAACAATCTCAGAAATTAGAGTAGAAGTTAGCCTATTGTAGATGTTTGCCGGATGGCGAGGGGGTGGGGGGCGGGGTAGGGAGAAGGTGAGTTACTAAGTATCATTTATTAAGTGTCATTTATTTCTTGCTGGGTAAAAATTCAAACACAAGACCTTATAGCTGCCCTTTTTTACACTTGGCTTCCTTTTAGCTTTATTGACCTTTGATTAGTACACATGTGAATGAATTTAGACTACTATCATTTTATTTGACTGACAAACACTTATAAATGAGTTTGTTCATATTCATTTTAGGTGGAGTTAGAAATGGAACCTAGACTGTAACATATAATACGGATGCTGCTTTTCATGCTGGTTTCGTGGTAACATTGAAACTAAAATGTTTCTTTCTAATGTGTCCACCCTGACTGCCATCCTTAAACTAGAGCCCCTTGTCTGCAGTCTGAAAAGAGCAGCAGCAGGAAGGAAGCAATTGATTTTTACACATTTGAATTAGTCTGTAAAGCCGAAGAGCTGTATTTATTCAAGAGACAGCAGCAGCAGTAATGCTCTATGCATCAGGTGGAGTAGATGCATCTGTGCAAGCTATCATCTTTCTAAGAAAAACATTGTAACAAGGCAGATTTGTTCCTACCTCTTCTTTTTTTTCTATGTCTCTCTCATGTTGATTTTTAATTTGGATTGTTTTCCACTGGCCTAAAAAATGTAAGTCTTTCTCAAAGAAAGAAGAAGGTATTTTATAGCTAATAGTATTTCAAGATTCCATCATAATATACATTGATTATACATCAAACAATATAGTGTAGTTAGCTAGATGTAGACTGTGTAGCTTTATAGTTTGCAACTTAATTATATATTTAAATGAGAAACAAATGACTAACTAGATCCCATCAATGTGGGTGTTAGGCACAGCCTCAGCCATAGAAGACCTAATTAATATGTTTTCAAGGAGAAAGTGGGATTTTGAAATTCCTTTTAGCTGCCAATAAAACAAAATGTTCCTGACACAGCTTTACTACCAAGTGAGAAAATTAAAAAATTCATTAGCAGTAGCAAAAATCAGTTTTCAGTTTTTCTGGTTAGCTGTTTTCTAGAAATTATTTGATTTTCAAATCTGCTCTTAGATTGCATTGTGCTTTTATTGAAATAGAGCATCTGGAGACTCTGCTATAAAACTCAGAAATGAAGACATCTCCATTAAATTTAGTCATAGTAGCATGAAATATTTTATCTTCATTCAAAATATAAAACATTTTGACACCTTTAAAGGACAAATGCTCATACCTTCAGGACTGTCAACTGATTTTATTAGTTATGTGGTACTAGATGCAACTTCTTTGGAGTATGCTCTGTTAATATAAAGTTCCTTGTAGTTTTAATTTTAAAGGACTTATTTGGAATGTTACTAACATTCCTCTCATTTTGTAATCCCCAGCAGAATTTTGCCATTGCCAGGTAATTTAACTAGTGCAGGAATTCGACTCTGACATATACTCTTGAGGGGCAAATTCTTTACTGATCATTTGATGGTTAGCTTTGCCAGAAGATTAGGCATATTACTATTTTAGTTTCGTAAGATGATAAGTCTGTGAAAGTGTACAAGAGAATTGACTGAGTGAAGGTTATAGCCACAAAAACAGCAGAAGTGTAAAATTGTTCTGATTGCTGATAAAATTGTCTTTAAATGCATAGTTGCACACATGCATGAATGTGTGCACACACACACAAACACACTTTGGGAATGTAATCTGTAAAATACGTTGCCAGTCTCAGATGATACTGTAAAATAAGTGGAGTTTTCATTTTCCTGGCTTTCTTTTCTGCCTCTTTTTATTGATTTTTAAATTAGCCTGCCCCAGTATCTTCCAGGAAATTAAAAAAAAAAATCATCCTTCTCTCTTTCTTGAAGTCCCTTATAGACTCTCACTGTCACATACACATTTTCACCAGAGCAAAATCTGCCCTTAACTGGAATGAATGACTGCTGAATGATCAAGAATTCCAAGTCCATGTGGAGTTCTTGTTCTTCAGTCCCAGACCCTCCCTCCTGTGTTCCCCGTCAGGCAAGTGAGCATTATGCAGTTTGTAGCCACAGCGCCACCTGGTTTTGGTTTTCTTCCTCTTACTACCTTATTCCAGTTAATCTAAGCTGAAAATTCATACTGTGGAATTTCATGTCAGATAATGTAGTTGCTTTTGTTGTTTTTTGAACAATGCTTTTACAAAATAAAGGGAAAAACGATCTCTCAATTATAGCATTTTGGAGCCTTAACATTTGATGAACATTTAAAAGCAATGTTACATGTTTGAATTGTGGTGGTTCTTGAAACTTTTTTACTGCTTTCTTTGCCCTCGTGGAGAATGTTATCCTACGCATAGAATTTGTCGTTTGAGTTTCTTGAGGATTTGTACAAATTGTTTATCCTATGACATCACATTCTTTGTGCTAACTAGTTTCTGCCTTAGACAAGGCTTTTGAAATTTGTGCAACAGAAGCTTCCACAGGTGAAGGAGAATGTAGTTTTGCTCACTAATAATTCCTGGAGTGGTTAACATTTGGGGTGATACCTTGATTAAAGCAGACAAATAAGAAAATAGGTGAGACTAGCTGTGGAAATAGAAAATATAAAAATGTTAACATTCTCCCACTGAGTGACTTTCCTGTAAAGGTTTATTTCCTTTCCAGAATCCTGTCACTTTACTCAATTCAGTCATTTTTTATTTTTTCAAATTGATATTAGTTTGCTTTGACAAATGAGTTTATCAGATGGCTTCATCTGATCAAAAATGTTAAAAGTTAGGTACTCTGTCCAATTTTTTTGTCACAAATATCTCTCATACTCATCTCATAATACCTGGTTTCTCTCCACCATCCACAGCACAGTCATTTTTTTCTTCTCATCATTCAAAATGGTATTCATTTCATATTTTTGTCTTTTATTATTTATTTTATTTATTTTTTTGAGACAGAGCCCGCCCTGTTGCCAGCTGGAGTGCAATGGCATGATCTTGGCTCTCTGCAACACCTGCCTTTCAGGTTTAAGCGATTCTCCTGCCTCAGCCTCCCGAGTCGCTGGACTGCAGGCGTGCACCACCATGCCCAGCTAATATTTGTAGTTTTTAGTAAAGATGGGGTTTCACCATGTTGGCCAGGATGGTCTTGATGTCTTGACCTCATAATATGCCCTCCTCGGCCTCCCAAAGTGCTGGGATTACAGGTGTGAGCCAGCATGCCTGGCTCTGTTTTATTTTTAAAATAATACATGTTTATTTTATTTATTTTTTATTTTTTTGAGATGGAGTTTCGCTCTTGTGACCCAGGCTGGAGTGCAATGGCACAGTCTCTGCTCACTGCAACCTCCGCCTCCTGGGTTCAGGCAATTCTCCCGCCTCAGCCTCCCGAGTAGCTAGGATTACAGGCATGCACCACCATGCCCAGCTAATTTTTTGTATTTTTAGTAGAGATGGGGTCTCACTATGTTGACCAAGATGGTCTCGAGCTCTTGACCTCATGATTCACTCGCCTCGGCCTCCCAAAGTGCTGGGATTACAGGCTTGAACCACTGCACCTGGCCAAAAATAATACATGTTTATCATAAATTATTTGACTAGTAACAAAGGAGATGAAGTAAAAAAATTCATAATTAGCCAGACACCCTAATTCTTCTTCTGCAGAGGCAACCACGATTAGTTCCTCCTGTGTTCTTCTAGATGCTTCCCAAGCATATAAGCTAATCATCGTTTGTAATGCCTGCATAATATTCTGCTATTTGGTTAGCCATAACTGAGTTAACCCATTTTCTCCTGAGGACCGCATTTCCTGTTTTTCTTTTGTACCCGGTATCCACAGTTTACAGTGGTGTTCAGTCCCCTACCGAGGAAGATTTCACTTGTTTCCTGTTTTCTCTGTTGTACCCAGTCTTGACAGAGTTTGAAAGGACGCTTTTCTTTTCTTAAAGGTGTTATTTTAGAGCACTCTCAGGGCTTCAGTAGTTACATGGAATTTCTTGACGTAATGTTTTGTTTTGTTTTTTGAGATGGAGTTTCACTCTTGTCACCCAGGCTGGAGTGCAGTGGTGTAATCTCGGCTCACTGCAACCTCTGCCTCCTGGGTTCTAGCGATTCTCCTGCCTCAGCCTCCCAGGTAGCTGGGATCATAGGCGCCCATCACCACACCTGGCTAACTTTGTATTTTTAGTAGAGGGGGCATTTCTCCATATCGGTCAGGCTGGTCTCAAACTCCTGACCTTAAATGATCCACCCACCTCGGCCTCCCAAAGTGTTGTGATTACAGGTGTGAGCCACCGTGCCTAGCTGTGATTTAATGTACATAATTTTAAAACCCATGAATGTTTTCAGGGAATTAGAGTTAACTTTTAGAAAATTGCTTTTGTAGTGTCCCTTGTCATCCTTGTATGAGTAAAGCATTATCCTGTAGGCCAAGAGAAGAGAGTACAAAACAGAGGCCGGGCCTTGATGGCCTCACCATGGGACTTCACTATTTCTCTTTGCCTTCCCTGATGGCCTCACCATGGGACTTCACTATTTCTCTTCACCTTGCCTGATGGCCTCACCATGGGACTTCACTATTTCTCTTCACCTTGCCTGATGGCCTCACCATGGGACTTCACTATTTCTCTTCACCTTGCCTGATGGCCTCACCATGGGACTTCACTATTTCTCTTCGCCTTCCCCGATGGCCTCACTGTGGGACTTCACTATTTCTCTTCACCTTTCAGTACTGAAAGCCGTGAATATGTGTCTATTCACTATGTGATCCTAGGACATATTTTACTGATACAGTTATTTGAGTAGGAGTTGCGTGGTGGCAATTGTTGGTTTTTCTTTGCTGTTGTTGTTTTGGTTTTTTTTTTTTTAGCTAGGGTCTGGAATGCATTGGCATGATCTCAGCTCGCTGTAGCTTTGACTGCCTTGGCTTAAGCGATTCTCTTGCCTCAGCTTTCTGAGTAACTGGGACCACAGAAAGGAACCACCATGCCCATGCCCAGCTAATTTTTAAAATTTTTATGGAGGTGAGGTCTTGCTATTTTGCCCAGGCTGGTCTCAATCTCCTGGGCCTGGGCAATCCTCCTACCTTGGCCTCCGAAAGTGCTGAGATTACAATTATAAGCCACGGCACCTGGCCCAGTAATTGCTTTCACAATGGTTTTTATGGATATTCCTTGAGCCAGAAGCATACTTTTCCCCCATCTAATGTCCAAAAAATCAAAGGAGAGAGAAGATATTTACAGGTCTGCAGAAGCAGGGCCCACAAAGTGGCTACAGATATTGTTATGTGGGGGCAGGGGCAGGGGCAGGGGAGACGGTAGGTTGTTGTATGAAGATTTTAAATCATTTTTTAGTAAAAACTCTATATTTTAAGGGTTGAATATGTCCTTATGGGCTGGCGCAGTGGTTAATGCCTATAAGCCCAGCACTTTGGGAGGCCAAGGCGGGCAGATCACCTGAAGTCAGGAGTTTGAGACCAACCTGGCCAATGTGGTGAAACCCTGCCTCTACTAAAAATACAAAAATTAGCTGGGCATGATGGTGCACAAATGTGAGCTGATAAATTAATAAATAGAAATAGTGAAAAGGAAATGTGCTATACACATATGCAAATCCTAGTTATCAAAGTTAAGTAGAAATGCCTTCATTTTTTCTAATTCATTACTTTCATCTAAGCAATGAATAATTCCTTGAAAAGGAGCTCTGGGCCGGGCGTGGTGGCTCATGCCTGTAATCCAAGCACTTTGGATGCCAAGAGGGGGGAGCACCTGAGGTTGGGAGTTAAGACCAGCCTGACCAACATGGTGAAACCCTGTCTTCATTTAAAAGAAAGGAGCTCTGTTTTATATATTTTGGGCAAAAACTGGCTAACTCACTAGTTTGCAACTATTTTTATTATACTTGGTTAAAACAGAGAAAATGGGCAAGATTAAGGAAGCTGTATTCTCCTGCTGTTGAAATGAAATTTGGTTTGAGTGTTCCTCACTGAAAAGTATCATTTTAAATTCTTTTCTGCAGTGGAAAGTTATGAAAATATAATTTGAAGGAAATAATTGCAGCCTACAAGAATTAAAAATATTGCTATAGGTTTCCAAAAACTCATTTTCCTTTGAACTCATGTACAGTATTTTGATGTTCATGACAAATAATGACACGTTTGGAGGCTGTCTTTGACGTCAGTCTCTCAGTTTGCATTGTTTCACATGTAGGTAAAACTTGCCTATTGGAAGTTTCTATAAATGGAGTAAACCTACGTGCAATTTATTTCTGATAGTCTTTGAGAGATTCAAGAGAGAAAACCAAAGTTTTAACTGTTGTTTTAAAATCAAGGAAGTAAAATATTCATGAGAAGGTGAGCCACTTAGTATTCTGCAACGGAAAGTTTCAAAGCATTTTGCAAATTTCAAATATATTCTATAATTCTTCTATAATTGGTGCCTTTAGCACTTTTTGGGTACATTGGAGTTATTCCAAAATAGTTATTTTTTATAGCAGCTTTGACACCATGACACTTAGTGCCAGGATTTTTAAATGAAAGTACAGTTTAGTTCTTTTCATTCTGTTATACTATGTGTATGGACTACTTTAATTGAAATGTCTAATTCTGGTAGAGGAAGAGATCTCATTAATTGAAAATTATCAGCGATTTCAAAAATGAGTATTCTTTTTTGTGTTTTTAATGACATATTTTCTTTTTGGTGTCATTTTAAAAGAATAAATATTCTTAGTTGTGCCTCTGAAAAATCACTTACGGAGAAAATTGCATTTCGGGATTCTATGTTTGTACCAGTAGAGGTCACTATGCATCTATAAAAGGAAACCCAGGGCTTGCTTCTAGGGATGAGCTCGTTATCCCACAGTGTTAAAGCTAATAACCATCACTGGTATTTCTGCGAACTTAACTAAATTCCGACCCACTCCCACCTCACCTTTTAAAAAAATCACTTGTCTGCCATCATCTGAGAGTCATCTGTTACTGTCTGTCCACATAATGAGAGCATATTCTGATGAAGTAGAGTAGTGCCTTGGCATACAGTCCCGTAGTATACTGAGGTAAATCAGCGGAAGCTCCAGAAACTATGATTTCACAGAAACAGCCATTCACACTCTCTGTTTCAGAGTTTGGAAGAACTTTAACATTCATCAGAGTCAGCATCTGAGGTGGGGTGGGGAGACTTTTTGGTCTATTTTAACATTTAATTTGCGAATCCAAAATCATTTCAAAGATATTCTTTTCACTACTGTCATCTATTTAAGAATGCGATTTTACTTATTAAAACTGTTGAGAACTTTGCACCATTATAGTGTCCATGTTACACAGTGTTTGACTTTCTGAGTGTACCAACAAAATATTCGTGGAATATTGTTTTATAAGATTATCACCACAGAGGATTCTGATAACAGAGGCGTATGCAAGAACTGAACAAATGCTGGTTTGTTATAAACTGCAATGGTGTCCTTCCCAGACAGTCAAAGCAAAGGCGTAAACCTGCAGCTAGCCCTGTGCAGTGACCCGAGTTACTATGAAGGTGGCTGTAAAGGGTGATAAAGGGCTGTGGTGAATGGAGCAAGCAGCAGGGAATCATAGGACAATGTGATTGAGCCTCAGTTGACAGAGGAGAATACAACGTAGGTGCTTTCATGGGTCCCTTCAGTTCTAACACTCTAATCCTCAGTGCAGAGGGCGCATTGCAGTGGTTAGCAACGTAGGTCCTGAAGAGAGAGTGGCTCACCTTCTCATGAATATTTTACTTCCTTGATTTTAAAACAACATATGTGGAAATATGACTCTGCCACTTACTAGTCGTAGGTTATGTTACCGTATCCTTTCTGCACCTGTTTCCTCGTCTGTAAAATGAGGTTGATAGTAGTACCTGCCTCATAGCATTGCGGTGTGCAGTCACTGAGTTACATAGGTAAAGTACTTAAAATAGTACCTGGAATGTAGTAAATACTCAATCTGCTGTAATTACATACCCATTTTTTTCCGAAGTAGAACTCATGCTGGGACATGATAGCTGAATTCTTAGACCTTACTCTATTGACTGCTCTCTGAGGATCAAAGTAGAGTTTATTCTGTGTTTTCACTCACTCTCAATGAATGACATTTATGTCAAGGAACCAGATGCATATAGAATCTTTAATGATTTTAATTTTCTTTACCTCTTTTTCTTTAAAGCTCTTCCTGTACAATGAGGGTTTTTTTTTAATCTGGAATTTTTTCTATGGAGTACATAAATAACATTTTTAGTTGCTGTTTTTAGTGACTCATTTGATTCTTTTTTGCAATTAAATGTCCTAGTTTCAGTGAAAGTCACAAAATACAGGGTTTTTTTTTTAGTATTTCTCTATAACATTCCAATTTTTATAGTATTTTTTTACATTAGAGATCTGTTATGCCATTTATAAGGCATTTGTGCATTTGTGTTCAATAGACCCAATTAAAAAATTTTAAACAGTAATTTGATTGTTTGTATTTGGACTCTCTATTAACTTTATTAACTTTCTTTTTTAGTGGGGGAAGGATGGGGAGACAGTCTCGCTCTGTCACCCAGGCTAGAGTACAGTGGCACAGTCTCGGCTCACTGCAACCTCTGTCTCCCGGGTTCAATCAATTATCCTGCCTCAGCCTCCTGAGTAGCTGGGACTACAGGCACATGCTACCATGCCTGGCTAATTTTTTTGTATTTTTTTAGTTGAGGTGGGGTTTCACCATGTTGCCCAGGCAGGTCTCAAACTCCTGAGCTCAGACACTCTGCCCGCCTTGGCCTCCCAAAGTGCTCGGAGTACAGGCGTGAGCCACCATGCCTGGCTTAACTTTCAAATTCTATGTAATCAAAGTTTATTACCCACATACCAGTTCAGAGTGAGGGAAACCAATATCTGGCATAGAAATATATAGACACATTTTTATAGGTATAAATTTGGTCTTGAAAGGTGAGACTGGTAATAGTTAAAATTTTTATGTTCACTTTATGCTTTTAAGCCCCATATCCCTAAGCAATTATCTACATAGTCACTGTCTCTATGTAGGTGGAATAAACAACTACAGTGAGACATTTTGGTTCCAACTTGCTATCATCTATTACAGGTATGTGAGCTGGCAGAAAAATTACCCAAACGTGATGTCTCATAAACATCTGACCTTTCTTTAGGAATGGTAGGGGTTCCTTAGAATAGATGGAAGACTGTAAACTATACCATCTCCCTGATTAACTTAAGAGCCAAATATTTCTTAGGCAAAGGGTGTTAAGAGTAAGGTTGGCCATGATATTCCTTGAAATTATGCATCATATTATGCCCAAAAATCTATGCTCAGATTTTTTTCCCCCCAAGTTGGAGTCTTGTTCTGTCACCCAGGCTAGAGTGCAGTGGCACAATCTCAGCTCACTGCAACCTCCGCCTCCTGGGTTCAAACAATTCTCCTGTTTCAGCCTCTCCTTCAGGGATTCAGGCATGTGACACCACACCTGGCTAATTTTTGTATTTGTATTTTAGAGACAGGGTTTCACCATGCTGGCCAGGCGGGTCTCAAACTCCTGACCTTAGGTGATCCAGCTGCCTCCACCTCCCAAAATGCTGGGATCAGGTGTGAACCACCTCACCTGGCCTGTGCTCAGATTTTTAAATTAGTTACATGTGTGAATACCCTCCTTGCCCCTCCACCCCAAAACACACACAAAGGTGAAACAGCCTGGAATAGAACATTCCATAGTACAATATGATACCAGTTATTTCTTAAATGTGACTGTATGTTAATATCTATAAATCAGCTATCAAACATGAAAAAAGTCCTCTTTTTTGTATGTTTCTCCCAGCTATATTAGGGTCTGTTATGTGTAGTGAGTCCAGAATGCTGAATTATGTCCAATAATCCAGGTGGTCTGATGGCTGGGAGATAGGGGAGCTTCTCCTGGAATACATGGCGTCACCACCTATAAGTCTAACTTAGAGACTTTTTTTTTTAACAGATAAAAAGAATTATTACTTTTCACTGTTTTCCAGGTATTGTATAAGTTTAATAAATAAGGCTATTGAAGATAAAACATCAGTTTCTGAACTTATTTTAGGTATCAGAATGACCTTGTATTGAGATACGTTTTGCAAATAATATTTTTGTGGAGGCTCAGGAAATAGAATACTGTTTAGTTCACTTTTCAGTAACTTTTTTCCACTATGATAAACTCTTGTAACTTTTGGAATATTAAGGTTTTTGTTGTTGTTTTAGACAGGGTGTCACTCTGTTGCCCAGGCTGGAGTGCAGTGGCGCAGTCTTGGCTCACTGCAACCTCCACCTCCTGGGTTCAAACGATTCTCCTGCCTCAGCCTCCTGAGTAGCTGAGATTACAGGTGCATACCACCACGCACAGCTAATTTTTGTATTTTTAATAGAGACGGGGTTTCACCTGTCGGCCTTACTGGTCTCAAACTCCTGATGTCAAGTGATCTGCCTGCTTCGTCCTGCCAAAGTGTGGGGATTTCAGGTTTGAACCACCATGCCCAGCCAGAATATTTTTACTCAATGCTTTCCTTCATTAAAATGCTGAAATAGTACAGTAATTTTATTACATATTAATAGAAGTATTTGAAGACAAAAATTAATTTCTTAAGTGTATGCTTGTGGATGATTGGCATTCCTTCTGGGTATATGGAAGCTCTAAACTTGGAAAATACTCTGTACAATTTTAAAATTCTAAGCTTTTAACCTGATTAGGACTTGAATGAATGTATCATTCCTACACTGAATGCATTTATTCAACAAACATATAAGCACCAGGCACACACAGAAAGAAAGCAAGGTCTCTGCCCTTGAGGAATCCACAGTGCAGTTGGGAATTACTGGACAGAGTGATTGGCGCCGTGGCAGAATTGTGAGCATTGTGCTGTGGAAATGCATCCATGAATGGCCACCGTGGAAAGGAGTGGAGTAGGGAAGGCAATGAGAGAAACTGTCACTTGCCCAGCGTCCTACAGCTTGCTGGAAGTGAAGTGCATTTGCAGGGGTTACTCAAAGGCCTGAAAGGGTATGGAGTGAATGAAGAGTAGGGAGCAGCTCAGCTTGGCCCCTCCAGTTGTGAGGGGCCCTCACTGCCCAGCTGAGAGCTTGCAATTTCTCTTGCAGGCAGTAGGAGTCTGTCAGCAGCAGGTGCCCTGGTTCCGATTATGGATACATTCCGACCTCCTTAACTAGTTGTGTCATGTTCAACAAGAGTGATCTCAGGAAAAAGGCTGAGAAAGCCAGAAATTGTCTTTCGACCCCCCCCACAGCACCCCTTTCTGGTCTCTGGAACATCATCTCTTTAACCACCAGAGTCTTTCTCACCTCCCTAGCCTTGATCAGAAAGGATTGTCTGCAAGGCCAAAGGGAGAAAGAATGATTTTTTCTTACCTTTTTTATTTTATGCTAACATCCCCTTCCTTCTGCCCAGACCTGTTCCACATGGAAAATATTAGCTACAACATTTTAATTTAGGGCATTCAGATGCTGTATGGGTAAAGAGCGTATCTGAGCCTAACTTCAGTCTCTTCCTGGTCTTACAGCATCAGGCAAGTTACTCAGTTTCCCTGTGCCTCAGTTTTACATCTGTTTCAGAAACTTCATAACATCATATAATAATGTGATGATACTTATAAGAGAACTGGCACGTGGAAGGCATTTAAATACCTGGTAACTGTTATTTTTTTCTTGATCTAAATTCTAGAGAAAAAGAATTAAGACTACAGGGTTTAGGAGTATCAGCCCCTACTTGTTGTTAATATCATTCTTAAGAAAAGTATCCTAGAAGGTATATGGAAATGGAATTGTGGAGGGGAGCTTTAGATTTAAAGTCTCCCTGTCTTTTTAGCAGTACTTGAATTTCAGGAAAGCATACATTTCACAATGTATGTGTATTGCTAATGGGCTGGATATGAGATAAAACTATTAAAAGCCACCGTCTTTGCTGTTTTCTATTATTTATTCAAAATCAGACAGCAGCTGGGCACAGTAGCTCACGCCTGTTATTCCAGCATTTTGGGAGGCCGAGGCAGAAGGATTGCTTGAATCCAGGAGTTCTAGACCAATCTAGGCAATATAGCAAGACCCCACCTTTTAAATATATATATATAAATTAGCTGGGCATGGTGGCACATACCTGTAGTCCCAGTTACTGAGATGGGAGGATCCCTGGAGCTCAGGAGTTTGAGGCTACAGTGAGCTATGATTACACCACGTACTCCAGCCCAGTGACAGAGCAAGACCCCATCTTTAAGAAAAATAAAATAAAACAACTGGTCCAAAACCAGGTAGAAACACAGTTCTAATTTTCTGTCTAGGAGCCATGGCTCATGCCTGTAATCCCAACCCTTTGGGAAGCTGAGGCAGGTAGATCACCGGAGACCAGGAGTTCGAGACCAGTCTGGCCAACATAGCAAAACCTTGTCTCTACTAAAAATACAAAAATTAGCCAAGCGTGGTGTCATATGCCTGTGATCCCAGCTACCTGGGAAGCTGAGGTACAAGAATCACTTGAACCCAGGAGGTGGAGGTTGCAATGATTCGAGGTCATACCACTGCACTCCAGTCTGGGTGACAAAGTGAGATTCTATCTCGAAAAATAAAAGGAAAACCAGAGAGCATTGTGGTGCATAAACATAGAAAAGTAAGGAGGGAAAAAAAGTAGCCATTCAAGAAATAACCCAGTAGCAAGGACTAGGTGAATATATTAGCATGGGGATATTATTTGAGGGTGTTACTACTCAAGAGGTGATGTGCTGTTTTTACTGTGCTGGAAGAGGCAGAGGTAGAGACAAGTTTCTGTGGAGGAAAGGAGGGCACTTTGTGCAGAGAGAAGCAAAGATTGCCTTCGAAGAAGTGGCTCCTGCTAGCAGGGAGGTGACTTGGAGGTAAATGAGCTGAATCAGCCCCGCCCCCAAGCCCTGGGTGCCCTCGAGCGTGATGCTGAATGCAGCTGGGAGTTACCGGTGATGAGCAACATGGTTGTAGTGAGAGGCTCCCAGCCCCATGGAACCTTCGCATTCTTTTAGTGTAGCAGAGTTTGTCTTGAAAGAGGAAGGGCAAATAACAGCAGGCTGTGAGGCTGTCTGGAGGCACAAACTCTGTCAGAGATTCTTGAACAAATTGGCCTTGGGATTTAGCAACTTTGTGGGTCATAGATCAAAGAAAATTAGAACTGGAAGGCACTTGAAAGATTTTCCAGCCCATGAATAAGAACTCAGTATGTCAAATTGGGGAGAAGAGGAAGGAATTTGAAAAGCACGTTTAACGTGCTTTGTTTCATAATGCAAAATAAAGCTTTTTAAAATCCTCTTGGCTGAGGGAAGATATGTGGAATCTGATAATGTGGCAAATGATTGTAGAGGACTTAGGTTAGCAACAGTGGTGAAATGATGACAGCTCACCGCTCTGCGTGGTTTCATCAGCTGTAGAGCAGGAGTGAAGGTAGCAGCTGTTTACAAAGAGCATCAAATGACATGATGGGGTAAAAATTCGTTGGAAATTTGGAGAAACTTAATACGACTTTTGTAAATGAATGGTGCTGTTTGTTTTGTTGCTAGAATTCACATTCTCCATGTCAGGGAGTTGTAGATAAAACAGAATTCCCTCGGGTTCTTTTAAGTGAATGAGTGAGAGACCAGGGGCCTTAGAGATTGGGTTTGCCAGGTTTCACAAATGAAAATAAAGGACACTCATTTACTTTTGAATTTCAGATAAATAATGAATAATTTTTAAAATGTAAATGTGTCTGAAATTCCATCTTAACCAGGCATCCTGTATTTTATCTTGCATCCCTAATTAGCAGAGCCAGGACATGGACTGATGGCTCCATATCCTAGAATGTGTGTGAATTTCACCTGTGGCCTGGACCTCGCTGGGCTTTTCTAGATACCTACAGGTGGTGGCTTGCTCTCTTTTGCTTTTCTGTTCATCCCAGTATTGTGGAGTGTTGCTAAAGGTATTACTGATTATTGTGATGCTGTCAGTGATATTGTATAGTAACTGTAATGATTTCTACATATTGAGTATTTGTTATACTGAATACTTTACATAAATTAATTTATCCTTATAAGAACCACATGAGAATAGGCACTATCATTTCACTTCACAGATGAGGAAACAAACGGTTTAGCCCAGGTTACACAGCTAATTTGGACAAAAGGTGGGTTCTAACCAAAGAGTGTCTGATGGGAATTCCTGTATTCTTAACGTCCATTCCGCCTAGTTTGGATCAAGAGAGTTTGTGGCTGAATTTATTGGGGGCTTGTGTCCTTTTTTTCCACAATCTATGATGTGAATTTCTCTTCATAACCACACACTGTGTGTTCAGATCCCATGCTCTGCCATTTTTCTTTTCAGATTTTGAGTTATTTCACTTTGCCTAAAATAACACTTCATCTTGCTAATTAAGTCTGTAGATTTCAGCATAAGATGAATTTTTTTTTTTTTTTTTTTTTTTGAGACGGAGTTTTGCTCTTGTTACCCAGACTGGAGTACGATGGCACAATCTCGGCTCGCCCCAACCTCTGCCTCCTGGGTTCAAGCAATTCTCCTGCCTCAGCCTCCCGAGTAGCTGGGATTACAGGCACGTGCCACCATGCCCAACTAATTTTTGTATTTTTAGTAGAGACGGGGTTTCACCTTGTTGACCAGGATGGTCTCGATCTTTTGACCTTGTGATCTACCTGCCTCGGTCTCCCAAAGTGCTGGGATTATAGGCGAGAGCCACCGCGCCCGGCCTGAGATGAATTCTTAATAACGTGGAAAAGTATGTAGGGACCTACAAAATCCTATGTGGGTCTGGATCCAGCATTTATCTGTTGACTATACATAGATTTTGTAATGAGTTCTTTCAAGTTAAATAATGGAAATCCTTGTTGAAAAATATTTTATCAACCAAATTTTGTTTAAAGCTATTTTTATGTTCTTTCAGCTCTCTGACATGTAACCGTCTTCACCATCTGTGATTTCACTTCTGCCATGTTCTCAAAGATTTTTAAAAAGGGGACAGTTGGTTGACTTTAAAACACACAATCTATTTTTATTCAAGATCATTGATTTAAGTTTGAGAAACTAAAGGAATGTAACATTCTACTCATTTGTATGGCCAGTGTCTACCCCAGTGAGTCCTTTCAGTCTGGAACATTTTTAGTTTTCCAGGTGATTATGGCTTAGATTTCGGCTGGATTGAATTTCTGGAGAGATTTTTAGTATAACTAAAACTCATGTGTACCCTGACCAGCTTTCTCCCCAGATAATTGTGTCTCTTGGACCAAGTTCAAAGCTCCCGAGAGCTCCTGTGTGCTCTGTATCCTACAAGCCTTTGTCTTCGTCATCTTGCTCATTGCTTGATCTACACTTGACAGCTGCATGTAACATTTGGGAAATCGCTTTTGAAATCTGGCATTTGGGTTCTAGTAGCCAATTTAAATATATAAGAAAACCATATCTTTCAAAAAATCTTCAGTTGAAAGCATTTGCATTCAGTATCTTTTAAACAAGGAATAAAGTGAATGAGCAAGGACAGAAGGATGCCATTTTGTTAAGTATCTTTTGATAACATTTTGGTAACGGGCTTGAGAAATATTTCAATGCAATTCAGTATAATTCTCCAATATAAACTCAAAATATAAACAGTGACAGCTATAAATTTGAATTAGCTAAATTGTGAAATCTAGGAAATTGAAGATACATGATTGATATCATTTTTGCAGAACCTATTTATATGTAGGTTCTTTTTTTTCTTTTTAAGAAAGGAAGAAAAAGAAAGAAATAGAAAGAAAGAAAAAAATAAAAGAGAGAAAGAAAGAGGAAGAGAAAGAGGGAGAGAGAACAGTAATCTTGCTCTATTATTGCCCAGGCTAAAATGCAGTCTAAAAATGGGTGTTAAAAACCTCTTTTATGCCACTAAATGTGCTTAACAATGGAGACAGGAAGGAATAAGAGAGGAAAATAACAAACAAGCAGCCAACCAATATTTTATTTAAACCTATGAAATGCTATGCAATTGCTGAGGAGTGATTTACTTCCAATTTTGTGGTCACTTTTAGAATAAGTGTGATGTGTTACTGAGAAAAATGTATGTTTTGTGGATTTGGGGTGGAGAGTTCTATAAATGTTTATTAAGTTTACTTATTTCAGGTCTGAGTTCAAGTCCTGGATATCCTTGTTAATTTTCTGTCTCATTGATCTGTCTAATATTGACAATGTAGTGCTAAAGCCTCCCACTATTATTATGTGGGAGTCTAAATCTCTCTTCTTGTTACATTGATCCTTTTACCATTATGTAATATCCTTCTTTGTCTCTTTTGGTCTTTGTTGCTTTAAAGTCTATTTTATCAGAGACGAGAATTGCAACTCCTGCTTTGTGTGTGTGTGTGTGTGTGTGTGTGTGTGTGTGTGTGTGTGTGCGCTCTCCATTTCTTCCTCCATCCCTTTGTTTTGAGTCTTTGTGTGTCCTTGCATGTGAGATGGGTCTGGATGTAGCATACCAGTGGGTTTGGCTTTTTATCCAATTTGCCTGTCTGTGTCTTTTGATTGGGGCATTTAGTCCATTTAAATTTGGGATTGATATTGATATATGTGAGTTTAATACTGCCATTTAATGCTGGCTGGCTGTTTTGCCCATTAGTTGATGTAAATTCTTCATTATGGTGATGCTCTTTACCTTTTGGTATGTTTTTGGAATGGCTGATTCTAGTTGTTCCTTCTATGTGTAATGCTTCTTTCAGAAGCTCTTGTAAAGCAGGCCTGGTGGTGATGAAATCTCTGAGTACTTGCTTGTTCACAAAAAATTTTATTTTTCCTTCACTTATGAAGCTTAGTTTGGCTGGACATGAAATTATGGGTTGAAAGTTCTTTTCTTTAAGGATGTTGAATATTGGCCCTCACTCTCTTCTGGCTTGTAGGGTTTCTGCTGAGAGATCTGCTGTGAGTCTGATAGGCTTCCCTTTGTGGGTAACCTGACCTTTTTCTTTGGCTGCCCTTAGTATTTTCTCCTTCATTTCTACCCTGGTGAATCTAACAATCATGTGCCTTGGGGTTGCTCTTCTTGAGGAATGTCTTTGTGGTGTTCTCTGTATTACCTGGAGTTGAATATTGTCCTGCCTTGCTAGGTTGGAAAAGTTGTCCTGGATAATATCCTGAAGAATATTTTCCAGCTTGGATTCACTCTCTTCATCACATTCAGTTACACCCATCAAATGTAGATTAGGTCTTTTCACATAGTCCCATATTTCTTGGAGACTTTGCTCATTCCTTTTTAGCCTTTTTTCTCTAAACTTGTCTTCTCATTTTATTTCATTAAGTTGGTCTTCAACCTCTGATATCCTTTCTTCTGCTTGATCAATTCGACTGTTAAAATTTGTGCATACTTCATGAAGTTCTCATATTGTGTTTTTCAGCTCTATTAATTCACTTATATTCCTCTCTAAATTGTCGATTCTCATTAGCATTTCATGAAACCTTTTTTCAAGGTTCTTAGTTTCTTTGCATTAGGTTAGAACATGTTCTTTTAGCTCACAGAAGTTTCTTATTATCACCTTCTGAAGCCTGATTCTGTCAATTCATCACACTCATTCTCCATCAGGCCTTGTTCCATTGCTGATAAGGAGCTGCAATCCCCTGTAGGAGGAGAGACATTCTGATTTCGGCTATTTTCAGGCTTTTTGCGCTGGTTTCTTCCCATCTCTTTGGATTTACCCACTTGTCATCTTTGTAATTGCTGACTTTCAGATTGGGTCTCTGAGTGGACGTCCAGCTTGTTGGTGATGAAGTTTTTTCTGTTTCTTAATTTTCCTTCAGCGGACGCCCCTCACCCACAGAGCTGGACCTTCCTGGGTTCAACTGTGCTTGCTGTGAAACTCTCAATGCTTCCAATTGCTGCTTTTTTGTGGGGGCATTGCACCGGCTGAAACAGCGGCATTGAGATTCGTGGCATCTTTCTGCCCGGGAATCTCCCCACTTCAGTCTGGCTCCCTGCTTCAGTCCCTCCTTCAATCAACTGAATAGGCGACTCTGCCTTCCTGGAGCTCCAAATGCCAACCAAAAGGGCACCCAGTCTGGTACACTCCGTACTGAGAACCGCCACACCGGGGCACCAGCAAAACAGCCGCGCTGGCCAAAAGAGTCACACTGGCAATCCGTGGGGCTCCTCCACTAGGAATCTCCTGGTCCGTGGGCAACAGAGATTCGTCTGGAAGTGTGGCGTCCACGCACTCTCTGTGCTTTCACTGGGAGCTACAACCCTGAGCTGTTGCTAATCAGCCATCTTGGATCTCTCTCCTAGATGTAGGTTCTTAAGTAGAATTACGTTAGGTAATAGTAGTAATAATAATCATTCATTCATGGGAGAAATGATCAGGAAAGAGAATTTTCAAATGAATGATCGCAGAGTTAAGTGAAGGAATTCCATCACATGCGTGTATAAATAATTTTGTCTCAATGTCTGAAACTGTTGTCATGGTCAGAGGTATTTGCTGTTACTTTGCTAGATAATTTTTACACACTGATTATTGTAGAGTCCTTTATCGATTTAGGAAACTAGGAAGCCAGTTTGCCAGTTTGGCTGTGTATATCCATGAGCTAATTTTTAGATATTACTGGTAGCAGCTTATATCTCCAGTGCCTAGCAAAACGCCTGACTGTGCCTGGCTCTCAGTGATTATAGCTGAATTGAAATCAATTGGCCTAGTTGGAGTGTTCATATTCCTTAAAATGGAAAGGTATTTATTTTGACTTTATGCTTCCTCCTTAAGGAATGTAGGAATAGAAAATTTGAGATTCTGAAATATTTCAGTGGGGCCAGGCAGTGTTTCATGTTTGTAATCTCAGTTCTTTAGGAGATTTAGGTGAGAAGATAGGCTGAGGCCAGGAGTTTTGAGATCAGTGTGGGCAACATCGTGAGACCCTGTTTGTATAAAATGACATAATAAAACGTTGCATCCAACTCCATATTAGAGAGTTATTTTGGCATGGTCGTCTTCTTTCAATGTATTTTTCCAATAGGAGAGATCCCACTTTTGTAATTGAAATCAGTGAGAAACAAATAAAATAAAATTTGAGGTATATGAATTTTACTAAAATATATTTCCCTATATTAAGAGTCCTATCTACAGAGAAAAATGTCTAAAAGAATAGACCCACTGAATATAAACAGCAAAGCATTTTGGAAAATGTGTTTATAGTCCGGATTAAGTTTGTTTAATAACTATTTATTGAGTGTCTGTTATTACCATTTAAAATTTCAACTTTGGGTTCGGGGGTGTGTGCGCAGGTTTGTGACATGGGTATAGAATTTTTACAGTAACTAAGTGTTGAGTCCAGTTCCTGTGGCTTTTCATCTTCCTGTTAATTTGACTTCCATGAGGAATCTGTACAGGGAAATGTTTGGCTAAAAGATTCTGGCTCAGGAACCTTGCCTTGTTACTGAGAAAAGTTTAAAGTTATATGGAAAAACTCTTGTAATTCTCCAACCCACATTTTCTGCTTCCAATGAAGGCAAATTGTTTTATCTTTAAGCAATTGCCTTTGGAATCAGCCAGACTTCCTCCCATTAGCACTTGTGCCTCTAATGGTAAAACCTGAAATAGAACAGGGTCACTACTGTGCCTTTGTCACATTGAACTTTTGCTCAAAATTGTTCTATTCTTATTTTAGGCCCAGGATATGGAGGCGAAATTTCACTTCGGTCAAGCAGAGATTCTTTATCACATTCTTTAAAATTAGTATGACCGAATGTCCCAGAACCTCACTGTTGTCCCAGCGTGATTATTAATAGCACCACCGTCACTCTCCAACGCATTCTTCCATGCACAATACATTGTATGGTCAGCACACTTTTAACTAGTGAAATCAGATGAATACAATACAGTAGTCATAAGTACATACAACAACACATGAAATCTGAGCAGTTTAGAAAGAAGACAGGAGCTGTCAGAATTTGGCAGATGTGTGTCCCTATATACGTGGGTATGGCATGGGTATCAACCAACTCTGAAATGGAAAGCAGATATAGCAACTTTCTCATTTATTGGAGGAGGATTGATGTCGGGTAGCTGATGTCCTACAATGGCTCTTCACCTTGACTTAGACATTTATTTCAACAAACATTTTGAGTGCCTGCAAGTAGCTGGTGCCATGGGGAGCAGCAGATTCAAATGTGGACAGGGAAGATGTGGCTCTGTCCTCAAGGAGTTGATAGGCCTTGTCCAACCTACGTAAATAGGTCACTGTACAACTTTAATTTTATTTATTTATTTTGAGACAGAGTCTCACTCTGTCACCAGTCGCCAGGCTGGAGTGCAATGGCACAATCGCAGCTCACTGCAATCTCTGCCTCCTGGGTTCAAGCAATTCTCCTGCCTCAGCCTCCTGAGTAGCTGGGACTACAGGTGCGCACCACCATGCCCAGCTAATTTTTGTATTTTTTTGGTAGAGACAAGGTTTCACCATGTTGGCCAGGATGGTCTCAATCTCTTGACCCCATGATTCGCCCACCTCGGCCTCCCAAAGTGCTGGGATTACAGGCTTGAGCCACTGCACCCGGCCTTTTTTGTTTTTTTGAGATGGAGTTTTTCTCTTGTTGCCCAGGCTGGAGTGCAGTGGTGCCATGTCAGCTCACTGCAACCTCTACCTCCCGGGTTCAAGTGCTTCTTCTACCTCTGCCTCCTGAGTCGCTAGGATTACAGGCACCCACCACCATGCCCGGCTAGTTCTTATATATATATATGTTTTTAGTAGAGATGGTATTTTACCATGTTGGTCAGGCTGGTCTCGAACGCCTGACCTCATGATCTGCCCACCTAGGCCTCCCAAAGTGCTGGGATTACAGGCATGAGCCACTGTGCCTGGCCCAATCAGGTACTTACTTAAAGTTACTTGCCCAGGACCTTCCTTTATTCCTAAACATGGCTGGTAAAAAACAGAAAGTGAGTACCAAAGACTCCCGCACAGCCAAGTCGTTGTGACAAGATCGGTTTTGGAGGAGCAAATGGTGGATTAAAAGAGGCAGGCCTTTTGGGGAAGCCAGGCGATCATGGCTGGGGAATTGGTCAAGGGTGTGAGCAGCCAGGTTCAGGGGCTTGTTAGGGTGTGTCAGGCCTTCTGGGTGTTGGTGGGGTGTGTGTATGAGTGGGCAAGAGCTCCCAGGTGTTGACAGGCTGATGATCGGGCAGGATCAGCAGTGCCAGCTTCCTCCTGGTCACATGAATGCAGACAGGTTTCTTCCAAAGCCCATGTGTGAAATCCAGTGCAATATATGCACTCGAGAATGAACTCAGCTTTATCTCTCAGACTCTGTTTTAAGAATCTTAGTCATTTTATTTTATTCTTATTTATTGAGACAGAGTCTCACTCTGTCACCTAGGCTGGCATGCAGTGGTGCAATCTCAGCTCACTGTAACTGCCACCTCCCAGGTTGAAGCGATTCTCCTGCCTCAGCCTCCTGAGTAGCTGGGATTACAGGCATGCACCACCACACCTGGCTAATTTTTGTATTTTTAGTACAGACGGGGTTTCACCGTGTTGGCCAGGCTGGTCTTGAACTCCTGACTTTAGGTGATCCACCTGCCTCAGCTTCCCAAAGTGCTGTGATTACAGGCGTGAGCCACTGTGTCCTGCCTATTTATTTATTATTTTTAATAGAGACAGGGTCTCGCTATGTTGCCAAGGCTGGTCTCAATCTCCTGGGCTCAGGTGATCCTCCAACCTCAGCTTCCCAACATGGTAGAATTGCAGGTGTCAGGCTGGTCTCGAAAACCTGGCCTCATGATCTGCCTGCCTCGGCACCCAGCCCATTTGATTTTCCAGTTCACAGTAATTACAGAGATGAGGTTGAAAACGTGTCCTGTAGAGCAAGAAACTCCACCATCTAGTCCAGTGACTACACCAGCATCTAGTGCAGAGCTGACAGCAGCAAGCAGGAACAGCTGGTGGCTTTACATTGTGAAATAAGACAGAAAAGTTTTAACATATAAAGACCAAGGACAAGCCAAGGCCCGGTAGCTTACTATGTCCAAATTTGCCACTGCAGACTGAGTTGGATTTGTATTGCAGTTGTAATTGAAGTTCTGAAAAATTATCTTATGTGGAATATCTCATTACTCAACATTGCCAAAAACTGAAACTTAATGCTTATTGTAGACAAATCATCTGTCTAATTTCACTTTAGTTTTTATGTGTAAACACAACCAGAAATTCACATTTAATGCTGACGCCTGCCTTTCTTCCTCTGGTTGATTTTCAAGGAACCAACTTATGTTTTTTATGTTTTAGGAATATGAGGGCTATGGATATGGTCTTGACTTTTTTGTTGCATACATATTATGTTGGTGCAAAAATAATTGTGGGTATTGCCATTGAAAAGTAATGATGAAAACCACAATTACTTTTGCACCAACTTAATAGAACATTGAATATTATTATTTTTTCCTTTCAACACCAAATGGCTTTCTGAATGTGCACCACTTAATTATCTTTTCATTTAAAAACATTTTGGAGTTTTTCCAGTGTAAGAAAGTTTATTTTTGTTGAATAAAAACAGTAGCAAATCTGTCTTAATTGAAATTAAGTGCAAAGATTGTTTCATGTAAAAGAGGCAGTATGGGCTGGGCATGGTGGCTCACGCCTGTAATCCTAGCACTTTCAGAGGCAGAGGTTGCTGGATCACTTGAGGTCAGGAGTTCAAGACTACCCTGGCCAACATAGTGAAACCCCATCTCTACTAAACACAAAAATTCTCTGGGCGTGATGGCATGTGCTTGTAGTCCCAGCTACTTAGGAGGCTGAGGCACAAGAATTGCTTGAACCCAGGAGGCGGAGGTTGCAGTGAGCCAAGATTGTGCCTCTGCACTCCAGCCTGGGTGATAGAACGAGACTCCGTCTCAAATGAAAAAAGAAAGAGGCAGTATGATGTCAGATTAACACATGAGCCTTTGAGGTTGATCTGATTCAAATGGGCTCTCTGCCACACAACAGCATTTCGATTTGAGGGAAGTTAATTAAATTGGCAAAACTTAAACTCCCTGTTGTAAAACGCTAATACCAGTGCATCCCTCATAGGGCTGTTTGGGGATTGCATAAGGTAATTCACGTCAGGTCCTAGCACAGCACCTGCTATAGACTGAGTAGTCATGACTGTCATCATCGTATATGTTTTGAAGGAGCAGGTATGCTCTAGGCTTAGTCGTCTCTTTAAAGATCGTCTTTATGAGCCACTCTGCACTCCCTGGCCCTGTGCTGGTGCCAGTCCACAAGCTGGCTCAGACTTGAGGCAGGATAGGAGGAGAATCACTGTGCTGCCAGAGGACGTGGGGATCTGGGCCTTCAGGGAAATGCTATAGAGTATTCAGGAGAGATGAATGGGTGCTAGGGAAAGTGTATGCTCAACAGCAGCTACTAAAGGAAAAGGGCTTGGATTTTACTTTGAATAATGACATACACCATAGCACGCTTTAGTGTTCCTTAAAAGATTCAGCTGGCCAGGCACCATGGCTTATGCCTGTTATTCCAGCACTCTGGGAGCTGAGGTGGGAGGATTGCTTAAGCCCAGGAGTTTGAGGCTGCAGTGAGCTGTGATCACATCACTGGACTCCAGCCTGGATCATAGAATAAGACCCTGTCTCAAAAAAATAAAAATAGACCAGGTGCAGTGGCTCATGCCTGTCATCCCAGCACTTTGGAAAGCCAAGGCGGACAGATCACCTGAGGTCAGAAGATGGAGAACAGCCTGACCAACATGGAGAAATCCCATCTCTACTAAAAGTACAAAAATTAGCTGGGTGTGGTGGTATGCACCTGTAATCCCAGCTATTCAGGAGGCTAGGGCAGGAGAATCACTTGAACCTGGGAGATGGGGTTGCAATGAGCCACTGGACTCCAGCCTGGGCAACAAGAGTGAAACTCCATCTCAAAGAGAGAAAGAGAGAGAGAGAGAGGGAGAGCGAGAGAAAGAGGGAGGGAGAGGGAGAGGGAGAGGGAGGGAGGGAGGGAGGGGGAGAGAGAGAAAGAAAGTAATAAAAGGTCACTGCTGACCTCCAGTAGCCCTGTCTGGAAGCAATCTGTTTTCCCCCATCTAGGTCTCACACAGCTCTAGACTACAATTATTTGGGTGGGTATTTCATTTTGTATCAGCCTTATAGTGTGTATGTATATATTGTTTATATTCCTATCTGAAGAGCAAACTGAAAGCATCTTATATATATTCGATTTGAAGGTTCTGCAAGAATCTAGCTGAGGGACGGGTATGGTTGTGTTCTGACTTGTTTCCAAAGCCTAGATATCTGTGCTCTGCTAAACAGGCTGTTTGTTAGGGACCACCTGTACCCTTCTGTGCAGCTGCCAAGGCGTTCCTTTTGAAGCAAAAGCACCTGGCAGCAAGCAGGTTACAAAAGATACTTTTTGGGAAAATCTGGAACATTCCTGATATTCCCCAAGCAAATCCTGTCTATAAGTACCATCTTTATTATACTAAGCTGGAAATATTCATCACATATAATCATAAGTGCTCAGTTAGGTAGAATTATTTATGTACAGTAAAACTTAGGCACAGATATATTTGCATTAAGTGTAAGAGAGCACTTAGTAATCATACTCCTGTCATTACGAGAAAAACCACACGACAGTACAAGGAAAACGCTAGAAGGATTGTGTATGTTTGTGTTTAGAGTGGGAAATTTTTTCTTTCTTTCTCTTTTATTTGAGATGGAGTCTTGCTCTGTTGCCCAGGCTGTAGTGCAGTGGCACGATCTTGGCTCACTGCAGTCTCCGCCTCCTGGGTTCAAGCAATTCTGCCTCAGCCTCCAAAGTAGCTGGGATTACAGGTGCGTGCCACCAAGCCTGGCTAATTTTTTGTATTTTTAGTAGAGACGGGGTTTCACCGTGTTAGCTGGGATGGTCTCGATCTTCTGACCTTGTGATCTGCCCACCTCAGCCTCCCAAAGTGCTGGGATTAGAGCGTAAGCCACGGCGCCCGGCCCTTTTTTTCTTTCTCTTTTTTTTTTTTTTCTTTTTTTTGAGATGGAGTTTCGCTCTTGCTACTCAGGCTGGAGTGCAATGGCGCGATCTCGGCTCACTGCAACCTCCACCTCCTGGGTTCAGGCAATTCTCCTGCCTCAGCCTCCCGAGTAGCCGGGATTACAGGCATGCGCCACCATGCCCAGCTAATTTTTTGTATTTTTGGTAGAGACAGGGTTTCACCATGTTGACCAGGATGGTCTCGATCTCTTGACCTCATGATCTGCCCGCCTCAGCCTCCCAAAGTGCTGAGATGACAGGCGTGAGCCACCGCGCCCGGCCATGATTAGTTTTTTTAACTCCCTATATTTGGCTTCACACAGTAGCAGTTTTGCACTCAGAGCTGTAAACATCTGTCCATTGACTGTCCCAGAGACCAGATGATCAGTGACCTACTACTGTTCCCTCACTCCATCCTCCCTAAAGCCACTATGCCGTCATATGGTAGATCAGCATGTGAAAAAGAAAGAAAAAACACTTCCCGTGTTTTCTTCCCAAGAGGTTAATGCCCACTTTATGTGCCTCACGTCCTCTTTTTTACTGCTTGTTCTGACAGTAATTCTAGTAATAGCCTTTTGCACATATACATAATCTCTTCAACCATCTGCATCTTTTTTCACACCCAAGGATAGCCTTTTGCGTATATACATATTCTCTTTAATGATCTGCCTCTTCTTTCTCACCCAAGGAAGGTAAAGAACATCTTCCCCAGCCTTCTGGGCATTCCTCCAGTAATTACTGGGTGCCTGTGCATGACCCTACACTGGTTTTATAGTCGATAAAGTCTGAATATGACTCTCACAGACATGACAATTTATAAACTAAAAGCTGTAAGGTGAAGTAGGTGTAAGACGTAACTAAAGTGTAAGATGAAGTAGAAAATATGTCAGCTGTAGAGACTTTTCTGCCCTTTTATTTTCATTTTCAAATGAAAAATGCATTGGTGAAAAATTTCAGATGTTCTACATGATTATTTGAGATAGTGTAGAAAAAGGAAATGTTGAAACTAAAAAGTGAGCACATGTTGGTCATCAGTTGGGCTGTAGGCTTTGTTCATTATTTGCCCACTCAACAAATAACCGAGTGGCCTGGCATTGTACTGGATGCTTGAGAAATTCAGGAGAAGACCTTGCCATCCTCCAGTTAGAAGCTTGGGTGCGGTGGTACAGGAGGTGAGAAGGTATGGAAGCTGCGTGTGCCTATATACTGCCTGTGACTCCCTGGGCCCCGTCTGGCGTCTAAGAGGGATCCAGCTAAAAAGCTTCATCAGGAAGGTTCATCTCAAGGTTTTTGAAGATGGTTGGGATGTGATTTTACAAAAAGATGGCTGTGAGGGATGGGGAAGCAAGCCAAGAAAACTAAATGGACCTCTTTGGGAGGGTAAATGTTTCCAAAGTCTTTAATTCAAACTTTGCTAAGGGCAAAGGGCAAGGAAAAAATCCCATGATTTTGAAAAAGGGATTAATGTAAATATAATGTGATGGTAGTTTTACCTCTTTTAAATGAGTTTATCTTTTTTTTTTTTTTTTTTTTTGAGATAGAGTGCTCACTCTTGTCATCCATGCTGGAGTGCAATGGTGCAATCTTGGCTCACTGCAACCTCCACCTCCCGGGTTCAAATGATTCTCCTGCCTCAGCCCCTTGAGTAGCTGAGATTACAGGCACGCACTCCTACCCTTGGCTAATTTTTGTATTTTTAGTAGAGACGGGGTTTCACCATGTCGGCCAGGCTGGTCTTGAACTCCTGACCTCAGGTGATCTGCCTGCCTTTGTCTCCCAAAGTGACTTGATCTTTCAGGCTGGGAAAGAGTAAATGCAGGTCACCCACCTATTTATGAATCTCAGTTCATCTTTTTTAGGAAGTCAGATAACATTTTTTAAGACATACTGCTTGTTAACCCTAGACATGAAAGACTTACGAAAGGCAAAAAATATGATGCTTCACTTACCTAAATCCCAGAAAATCTTGGCTCCCCTTCTAGAAATCTTGAAATACAGTGTTTTCTGGAACATTAATTAGAAGACAGCTTGCTTTCACCAAATTGTTAGTAGTCTGCATTAGAAACTCAAAACTGCTAACAGATGCACCCTACAGATTTTTACAATACGGAATTATTTCAGCCAGCTGCCAAGCCATTGATCCATATAACTTTTTAAAAATATGAAATATACATATGACTCTACATAACTGTTCAGTTGACAAGGGTTCCTGTTTGTGGTATATACCATGAACACTTGATTTCCAAAATGAGACTTGCCTTGACTCGAACTAAGCTACTTAAATCAACTCAGTAGTCTAAAAACAGTTTTGTTGTTGTTGAGACAGAGTCTGACTCTGTCACCCAGGCTGGAGTGCAGTGGTGTGATCTTAGCTTACCGCAACCTCCACCTCCTGGGTTCAAGCAATTCTCCTGTCTCAGCCTCCTGAGTAGCTGGGATTATAGGCGTTATCCACCACGCCCGGCTAATTTTTGTATTTTTAGTAAATATGGGGTTTCTTCATGTTAGTCAGGCCGGTCTCCAACTTCTGACCTCAGATCATCAGCCTGCCTCAGCCTCCCAAACTGCTAGGATTACAGGTGTGAGCCACCACACCCAACCTCCGAGCATTTTTTATTCTTAAAAATATAGGAGAATTCTGTCTGCCATATAGAATAAAACACTGCAAAAAGAAAAATGTTTTAAAGAGTACCAGTGTAGGGTAGAGGAAGCATCCATCATGCATTCTGGACTCCCCAGAACTAAGCTTTCAGCCTGGTTGTGCCACTTACTCAATAGGTTGCCTTGAGCCACAGGCCTAGTCCCTTTAAGTCTCTCTTCAAAAATGGGGATAATGATGCCTGTCTGTCCAGGGTGCTGATGGGAATCCATCGCAGAGGCAGAGTGTAAAGTAAATGGGTAGGTGTTAGCATTGTTAAGTACACGGCTGTGCATATACGTCATTGATCACGCATACATGAAGTGCTACTCTACTAGAACATTTTGGAATACAGATTTCAAAGGGCTCTGAGATAAATTCAGTGGACAGAGTTTTGAAGAGGAAAGCTGTTTTAGTTTGCTTACTGTTGCTTTAAATAGAATAACTAAAACAGTAGTTTATAAATAAAAGGAATTTGTTTCTCACAGTTAAGGAGGCTGAGAAGTCCAAGGTCAAGGGGCTGCCTCTGGTGAGGGCCTTCTTGCTGACGGGGACTCTGCAAGTCCTCAGGTGGCCCAGGGTATCACAGGGCAAGGGGGCCGAGTTTGCCAGCACAGGTCTCTCTTCCTCCTTTTATAAAACCACGAGTCCCATTCCCATGATTACCTATGAATCCATTCATCCATGAATGGATCTGCCCATTCATGAGGGCGGAACCTTCATGATCAAATCACCTCTTAAAGGCCCAACTTCTCAAAGCTGTCATGTTGGGGATTAAGTTTCAGCATGAGATTCAGATGGGTGAACACTCCAATCATAGCAAAAGCTGACACGAGAGGGATGATAAATGCACAGTCTAATCTTGCTAATATGTGTAAAGTGACATATAATCCTAATGAAAAAAGGAATGAGGTTCTTGTGCGTACGTTTTACTCTCTGATGGGCCTAATCTGAAAGGAGCAGCACAGGAGAGGCAGACTTCTACCTAGTTGAAGATGAATGTGGAAGACAGGCACAGAACTGGAAAGGCAAATCAGGAGGCTGGAAGTTGGTTTGAGGATGAGGCTTATGTAAAAACAAGTGCTTGTGGCAATAGTAAATGACGAAGCCAGAACTCCAGGTCAGGAGCTAAAGCCTAAAATAGGTGGGAGATGATGACATTATTGTCCCTAGTTCTCAAAGTTGCTATTGCCTTGAAAAAATGACTTCGCTGGGAACCAGAACATCCAGGTTGGCCTCAAACTTGCTGCCGACCAGGAACTGTGGCAAGCAGGAGAGGATTCTGATGCTGGGAAGTGGGCGACTGTTTTGATTTTCAAGCAAGCTAGCTTCCTAGAATTACAGGCCAGTGAACTTGTCATCGTTCCCAGCAGAGTGCTGAAAAGAATGAATTAAATGATTTTTCAGCTGTTAAAAAAATGATTGCAGCTTTGAAAAAGAGGGTTGCCCCCATGATGAATGAGCAAATGTTGTAGATGCTGTATCAGGATTTTGGTTAGGTATTTGAGAAAGGCATTTCATTTCTTTGTGAAAACTGGAGAAACAGGGCTTGAACAGCAGTGCAGCCCACTGGATCATACCCGCCCTGCCACTCAAACTACCAATTAATAGACCCACGTCAACCTGGGGTAGGGGGCTGCCAGGGTGGACCTCAGACACTCAGTCTCATAATGGAGCAGAGAGTGAGGTACCCGCCCATGGCCTAAGAGTTATAAATCAGAGATCAGAAGCCACAGCTTTGGTCAGAGGGAGGGAAACAAGCCCAGCTGGTTGACTAAAGGAGCATGGAGACAAAATGAGTGGGGAGTAAGGGATGCTGAGGACAGCTGAGAACCAGGGGCTGCAGGTCGGCCCTGGGGAGACAGGCAGGCAGGTTTCAAACGTGAGGCGCCATCGCTTGTACCGATTTGTCATTCTCAGTGTGCTTTTTAGATTGTCACAGATCCATTTAGAAGGGCTAAAAGGAGACAGAGAGGTTTTTAACCTCAGACTTACCTTCTTCAACTTACTTATTACCAATGTGAATGAGGACGTGGATGTCAGACATGTTCATGAAACCTACAGGGGACGTGAAGGTGGGAGAGAGAACTAAAATGTTGGATGGTTTCTGTACCTGGGTCCAAAAAACTCAGCTGGTCTCAGGGTGTGATAAAATGCTATTTAGTTGTGACCCATGGGGAAGAGATAGAGGCTGGAGAGACAGATTAACCTGGCTACAGGAGCCTACCCAGAGCTTGGACCTCTGCAGCAGAAGAATGTGTTCAAGCTGAGATGCATGACAAGCCTTACCTTAACAATATTACTCTGTCCCACACAAATCAGACCACTTCTGAAATTTTAAAATCAGCTCCAGTTTCCATACATTGAATGGCAAATCTTGAGTGTGTCCACTGGAGAATGCTGTAGGTGTGTGTGTGTGTGTGTGTGTGTGTACATATTAGGATTAATGTGCTCACCCTGGAGAGCATTTGAGTGTTTTTAAGGCCACTGGCTTGAAATAAGTGACATGCCCCTGAGGGATTGGATTTATCTTTGGTAACAGCAGAGGGTGTAAGTTTGGGCTTCTTAGACTTTGGCACTGTCTGAGAAGAAAATGGAGGTCTTGGTCTGGGCGTGGTGGCTTAATTCTGTAATTCCAGCTCTTTGGGAGGCGGAGGTGGGTGGATCACTTGTGGTCAGGAGTTCGAGACCAGCCTGGCCAACATGGTGAAACTCTGTCTCTACTAAAAATACGAAAATTAGCCAGGTGTGTTGGTGGGCACCTGTAATCCCAGCTACTTGGGAGGCTGAGGCAGGAGAATCACTTGAATCTGGGAGGTGGAGGTTGCAGTGAGCCGAGACAATGCCACTGCACTCCAGCCTAGGAGACACAGCGAGACTCTGTCTCAAAAAAAAAAGAAAAGAAAAGAAAATGGAGGCCTTGGGAGAGAGACCCTGACCCTGGAGAGATCCCCTAGACAAAGGTCACCTTCAGGGAAATTAGACAACTCAGGAATCTGAGGAGACATCAATCTGATGACACCTAGGCCCCATTGGACCTGAGGTTATGTGGTCCTAATTCTATCATTTATATGTTCCTGTAGTGTGGGTACTCAAATTGTCACATGCTCCTTCTGCATTGGTGGTGTGAAAGCTGTGCTATTTGAGATTGTCTCTTTGTTAGGGGTATGATTCGAACTGGAAAGTTTGGGTTATCTTGTATGAAAAAGGTATCGATTTCAATCTAGTTTCTTCCATGAGACCCATTATAATCCTTCAGGAAGGATCGCCATTGAAATGAGAGACCCAGGAAGAGGCAGCATAAGGAGACCATAAGGCCTAATTTGCATGCCTACTCTCCTAAGTGCCAGAGAGCAGAGCCCTTTTTTTGGGAAGGGGTTGGACAGAGTCTCACTCTGTCACCAGGCTGGAGTGCAGTGGCGCTATCTCAGCTTACTGCAACCTCCACCTCCCAGGTTCAAGCAATTCCCCTGCCTAAGCCTCCTGAGTAGCTGGGACTACAGGTGCATGTTGCCACACCTGCCTAATTTTTTGTATTTTAGTAGAGATGGGATTTCACCATGTTGGCCAGGATGGTGTTGATCTCCTGACCTCGTGATCCACCCTCCTTGGCCTCCCAAAGTGCCGGGATTTCAGGTGTGAGCCACCACACCCAGCCCAGAGCAGGCTTTTATAGGT
Organism: Callithrix jacchus; assembly: GCF_049354715.1. NCBI lineage: Eukaryota > Metazoa > Chordata > Mammalia > Primates > Cebidae > Callithrix > Callithrix jacchus. Next base: position 161,682,015 of record NC_133505.1, read on the forward strand.
TAAAGTGAGCTGTGCTTTTTCCTTAAAGCTTAAAAAAATTTTTTCTTTTCAGATAAGGTGATAAGGATAGACATTTTAATATCTTTTAAGTTTTTAAGGATTTGTTTATTGTTGTAAATATTGTTTGTTTGTTTGTGACAGTCTTGCTCTGTCACCCAGGCTGGAGTACAGTGGCATGATTTCGGTTCACAGCAACTTCTGCCTCCTGGGTTCAAGCGATTCTCGTGCCTCAGCCTCCTGAGTAGCTGGGACTACAGGTGCCCACCACCATGCCCAGCTATTCTTATTTGTTTGTATTTTTAGTAGAGACTGGGTTTCACCATGTTGGCCAGGGTGGTCTGGAGCTCCTGGCCTCAAGTGATCTGCCCACCTCAGCCTCCTAGAGTGCTGGGATTACAAGCATGAGCCACTGTGCCTGCCCAGTTATTGTAAATATCAAAGTTCTTCCTTCGAACTTTGGTACAAGCCAGAGGTGCAGTGTCATTAACTATAACTGGCAAATGATGGCAGCCTTCCTGGTTCTGGGCAGTGCTGCTGTGAGTACTACCTAACGTCAGGTGTTTGTCCTTTTCCTTTTGAACAGGGGAAGGGATTCAAGAGCCATGGGAACTTTATTTCTGACATATTCCCAGGAAGAGAGGGATCTGCTCTTTACTCTGATGGGACTAGTCACTGACTGTTGGACTAGTCACTGTACACACATTCCTTCCCACCCAAAATGGGAATGCTCTTAGGAAAGGAGGGAATATTTTTCCAGGTCACAGGTTTACCTTCTTAACACAATTTGAAAGCATTGTTAACTATTGACTTTCCAAAACTACACTCTAGACAGCCAGGCTTTTTCTGTTTTTTTGAAACAGAGTCTTGCTCTGTTGCCCAGAGCAGGAGTGCAACAGCACGATCCTGGCTCACTACAACCTCCGCCTCCGAGGTTCAAGCAATTCTTGTGCCTCAGCCTCCTGAGTAGCTGGGATTACAGGCATGTGCCACCACACCCAGCTAATTTTTGTATTTTTAGTAGAGATGGGATTTCACCATGTTGGACAGGCTGGTCTCAAACTCCTGACCTCCTAATCCGCCCAACTCCACCTCCCCAAGTGCTGGGATTACAGGTGTGAGCCACCGTACCCAGCCGAAGGGCTTTCTTTCCTAAATGGAAGCGCCTGTCTCCATTGCCTAGGATGCTCATTTTATGAGCTGGCCTGAAGGCCCTTCGTTTTCAATACCAGATGGCTCCAGAGTGCTTCACTTTGCACAGACCAGCCACCACTTCCCCTTCTTCCTCTTCTCCTCCCTTCTCTCTCCTCTCCTCTCACTTTTTCACATTCTTCAAGGGCTTGCGTATTTTCTCTCCGTGTCTTAACTTAGAGAAAGCCCTAAAGAGATCCTACCTCGAATCATGCCATCTCAAGCCCCCATCCCTTCTTTTCCCCTAATCTGTTTTTCCTTACAGCATGGTTCTGCTCACTCGGTGTCACTGTCTTTTCACCCATATGTCCATTCCAGAGGTCAGAGGTGGGGCTTTATTCACCTTTTGTTTCCACAGCTTCTAGGACAGTCTCAGGCATATATATATCGTAAGCTCATGATTATTATCTGATAGAGAAAAAGGAGGGAATGTGTAAAGGGCATATTCTTACAGACAGGGGTAAATAGTAAAGGACAAACTTCTGCAAACCATCTTCAGTCCTGCAGTGCCCCCATCTTTGTGTAGAAATGAATACAAACTATCATGCTACTTCAGTGTCCTTGAGGTATCCAGCCTGTTGACTCCCTAGTAGGGTGCTAGATAATATGCAGCATACCCAGTTGAGTTTGAATTTCAGATATGCAACAAATAATTATTAGTATAAGTATGTCCCATGCCACATTTGGAATATATGTATACTGAAATTTACTTCTCATATTTTTAATTTGCTACATTTGGCAAACGTACCCCCTAGTTTCCTGATACACATTAACTGGCCATATGCTAGGATGTTTCAATGTTCTCTACAGTTTTCCTAAAAGAAATCTGAGCGCTAGGCCAGGTGTGGTGGCTCATGCCTGTAATCCTAGCACTTTGGGAGGCCAAGGCAGGAGGAACACGAGGTCAGGAGTTTGAGACCAGCCTGACCAACATGGTGAAACCCCATCTCTACTGAAAATACAAAAATTGCTGGCGTGGTGGCACATGCCTGTAATTCCAGCTACTCAGGAGGCTGAGGCAGGAGAATTGCTTGAACTTGGAAGGCAAAGGTTGCAGTGAGCCGACATAGCATCACTGCACTCCAGCCTGGGCAACAGAGCCAGACTCCATCTTGAAAAAAAAGAAAAGAGAAGAAATGTGAGCTCTAATGTCATCCTTGCCCCTGGTAATACAGTACTACTGATTAGAGCTGAGGTTCATTCAGAACTTTTTTTGGACTGAAATATATATCATGAAATTCATATCATGAACTCTTTAGGGGAGCATTGGGTATACAAATGCATCTCTCCCCTAAACTCTGCCTCTTTTTCTCCCTCCGAAGAAAACATATTAAATATATATAAGAATGACTATTACAGGAATAACCTTGAGCCCTTCTGATTTATTATTTGAAACAAATCATTTGCAGGTTCAGACTTCATCATTGTAACTAATCTTAACTAATGACTTGAGACACCCCCTCAGATGATTGGTGTGGCATTACCCTACAGATTCATTTGGAAGTTGAGGATGGGTGGCTTAGAATTTAATGCTAGAAAATGAGGATTGTGGATTATATTTTACATAAGAGATGTGTTGCTTTGCAAGAGAAAAAATATCTTGAAACCAACGAGGACTTTTCTGAAGAGATAGAGATGGCTCAGTAAAAGCACACCTCATTGCCAGAAAAACAACCCAAAACACGTACGTTATTACCAGTGGGTTAACAGTCTCATTTTACATGTAGCAAAGGGAAAGCAAAATTTAACTCTGCTGACAGAGCCATTTAAGTGGTTGCAGTGACCAGATGAGGACATGTCCTAGATTTAAAAAAATAAGTATATTTACCACCACGTTTTTATCATTACTTTGCTATAAAAATTGCCTAGGCAGTTTAAGAAATACCAGAGACATTAGATGCCTGAGTCACAGAAGAAACCAAAAATAAATCCACTGAGATCATCTTTGAGTGATTACTTTGAAATGTAATTGAGGATTTGATACAAATTTTTTAAAGACAAATGCTAACATACTGCCCCATCTAAATTATGCCTTGAGTTTAATTTCTTTTTCTTAAATTAGAAATAAATGAATAGACATAATATTTATATGAATCCCTTGGTTTCACTCGAGAACTTATTGCCAGCAGTTTTGAGACTCCTAAAGCATGATTACACATGATGTTAAGAATAATGCAGATGAGGCTGGGCATGGTGGCCACACCTGTAATCCCACACTTTGGGAGGCTGAGGTGGGTGAATCACCTGAGACCAGGAGTTTGAGACCAGCCTAGCCAACATGGTGAAACACCGACTCTACTAAAAAATACAAAAATTAGCCAGATGGCCAGGCGTAGTGGCTCACGCCTGTAATCTATCACTTTGGGAGGCCGAGGTGGGTGGATCACCTGAGGTCAGGAGTTTAAGACCAGCCTGACCAATAGAGTGAAATGCTGTCTCGACTAAAAATACAAAAATTAGCTGGGTATGGTGATATGTGCCTGTAGTCCCAACTAGTGGGTAGGCTGAGACAGGAGAATTGCTTGAACCTGGAGACAGAGGTTGCAGTGAGCCAAGATCATGCCACTGCACTCCAGCCTGGGCAACAAAGCAAGACTCCATCTCAAAAAAAAAAAAAAAAATTAGCCAGATGTGGTGGCATGCACCTATAATCCCAGCTATTTGGGAAGCTGAGGCAGGAGAATTGCTTGAATCTGGCAGGCGGAGGTTGCAGTGAGCTGAGATCATGCCACTGTGCTCCAGCCTCAGCGACAGAGTGAGATTCTGTCTCAAAAAATAAACAAATGATACAGATGAAATTGTGGCTCATGAATGCCCACTTCCTGTCCCTGGACCCTCCTCGTTTTATCCTGTGACTCCTAGAAGCGGGCTTCATCTTCCCTGTGTCATTGCTCCGTGTACCCTCGGTGCCCTGCATCGTGTTTGCCTAAGTCCAGTTCCTGCTATGTCCACCTTCTCCAAAGCGACACCTACTGAGCATCCTGGAAGGTGTCCCAAAGAGTGAGCTATAGAAAGGGAAAAAATTCTAACTTGTCATAATTCTGAAGAGAAAGACAGCCAAAAGTTTTGACAAAGTTTTTGGCCCGCAGGGCCTTTCAAGATGATTTCCCCACGTGAGCTTTGCCAACAGCTCAAACCCAACAGTGGGTCATGGATGCTAAAGAGCCCTTTGCCTGGCTGGGTTCATCTTATGCCCTTGCAGAGGGTGCCTCCCATTTGACCTGCAACGAGAAGACCAAAAACAGGTACAGCCAGGCTAGGATGCAGCTCCTTGCTGGGGGATAAACAGTTCCCTGTTCAGGAAACATCACAAAAAAGAAAATGGTCACAATTTTTTCTTGTTGTGTAACACTTTCTTATAAATAGTTTGCAGTCAGGGCTGTGCCCAAGTTGTCCTGGGACCTGTTGGAATATTATCTTAGTCCTCCTGCCTCCAGCCAAGCCACTTAAGGCAGGAACACCTAACCCTGTTCTTTTTTCTTTTTTTTCTTGAGACAGAGTCTCACTCTGTTGCCTAGGCTGGAGTGCAATGGTACAATCTCAGCTCACTGCAACCTCTGCCTCCTGGATTCAAGCAGTTCTCCTACCTCAGCTTCCCGAGTAGCTGGGATTACAGGTGTGCACTACCATGCCCAGCTAATTTTTTTGTATTTTTTAGAGACACGGTTTCGCCAGATTGGCCAGGCTGGTCTTGAACTCCTGACCTCAGGTGATCTGCCCACCTCAGCCTCCCAAAGTGCTAGGATTACAGGTATGAGCCACCACGCCCAGCCAAAGCCTGTCCTTCCTTGCAATCCAGTTTCACCCAGTCCCGTGTGGTGGACGGAGTGCCAGGTAAAGGGTCCCGTGTGGTGGACGGAGTGCCAGTACAGTGTGGTGGACGGAGTGCCAGGTAAAGGGTCAGCCTTTCCACTGGCACAGAGGAGTCCACTTACTTTACATTTTTTTTAGCATTTGCATACAAATGATAACTGTATTTACAATGTCAGACTGTTTTGTGGCCCATTTCTCAGTGTAGACATGATAAAGAGAGAGAAAGAAAGAGGAAGAAGAGATTATTTAGAGCCAACTTGTGTTGCTGACATTTTTACAACACCTGACACTGAATGGAAGTGGTCATTTCATCTTGACTTACTGTTTGTAAAGTGGACCGAGCTTTCCTACCATACACATTACAATTTCATGCCCAGGGAAACATTTCAGTCTCCCAGAGTGTGGTGCCTGATATTGACAAGGATCTGGCTCCAAAAACCAACGAGCAATCCTGAAGGGCATTATGCTTCAGTCAAGAAAATGTCCCATAGTTCATAGGAAGAGTGTCATCCTAGGGAATCTCTGGGATTTCTTGTGTGGATCTGGAGTATATTGCATCTATAGTGGTCCCTAATTTGGATGGATTCATTGATAATGCTTAAAATCACTTCAGAACAAGCCTTTCCAAACAATTACACGTTATGTTAAATCAGTGATTTTCAACCCATGTCACAGAGGCTGTGAAGCAAGAATATACAGTGTCCCCTAAGAGACTGGGCTAACTCAGCTTCTACCCAAGCTGCTGGCTGCCCATGTTTTACATGAGCTTGAAAAATAGGAAACTAATTGCAAACTGATGCCTGAGCACCTTGGCATTCCTGGTGCTAACGTATGGTTTCAGCTATTACAAACCAATGCATAATGTAATACTCTGTAATTTCGCGAAGGCACAAATATGAATAGCATTGACTGCAGGGCAGGTGGGTGACCATGTGTCACTCAGGTGGGTGAATCAGCCTCAATGATTGCTGCCATCCAAAGCCCATGCAGCCTATTTTTTGAGACAGAGTCTTGCTCTGTAGCCTAGCCTGGAGTGCAGTGGTGTGATCTTGGCTCACTGCAAATTCTGCCTCCCTGGCTCAAGTGATTCTCCTGCCTCAGCCTCCCTAGTACCCTAGTAGCTGAGATTATAGGTGTGCCACCACCACATCCAACTGACTTTTGTATATTTAATAGAGATGGGGTTTCACCATGTTGGTTGGCTCGTCTCGAATGCCTGACTTCAGGTGATCTGCCTGCCTCGGCCTCCCAAAGTGCTGGGATTACAGGTGTGAGCCACTGCACCCGGCCAACGCAGCCTTTTTTACTCCTTGCATGCCATTTTTGGCAGGATGGGAATGCAGGGGTGGGCGGTATTACATACTATGATGGGATTTGTAATTTGGGAATTTGCTAATATCTGAGATGCATCCCTTACAAATGTTAAGGGCTTCTGTGAAGAGGTACAGGCCTGGACAGTGATGGATTGCACGTGTCTTGCTGGGGGTATTGTGTGAGAGGTGTATTTACAGTGTATGCTGTTCACCCCTGAGCATGCGGGGGAATTCTCTGTGGGTTGCAGATTCAGCACACCTCAGCTCTGAAATACTGCAAAGGAAGAGATTTTCTTTTTCTTTCTTTCTTTCTTCTTCTTCTTCTTCGTCTCTTTTTTTTTTTTTTTTTTTTTGAGACAGAGTTTCGCTCTTGTTGCCCAGGCTAGAATGCAATGGCAAAATCTTGGTTCACTGCAGCCTCCACTTCCTGGGTTCAAGGAGTTCTCCTACCTCAGCCTCCTGAGTAGCTGGAATTGCAGGCACCCTCCACCCAGCTAATTATTTTGTATTTTAGTAGAGACTGGGTTTCATCACTTTGGCCAGGCTGGTGTCAAACTCCTGACCTCAGGTTATCGACCCCCCTTGACCTCCCAAAGTGTTGGGATGACAGGCATAAGCCACTGGCCCTTGATTTTCTTGCCCCAAATCCTGGCCAAGGCTTAATCCTGGTTGAGGCTTCTGAGAAATATGATTATAGAAAGCCATCCATTTTTTGAAAAATCATGTCTTGTTCTATTCTTTCTTTTTGGATCTGCCCAAGACAACTGTTTGTGAATCTGCTGAGTTTATAGAAAAAGAATATCAATTAGTGGTTCATTAATTTGGACCATGTTTGGAGTTCTCTGTGAGCTTGTTAAAACACTGTGCCTTTTTTTTTTTTATTGAGAGTTTCACTCACTCTTGTTTCCCAGGCTGCAATGCAATGGCACGATCTCGGCTCACTGCAACCTCCGCCTCCCAGATTCAGGTGATTCTCTTGCCTCAGACTCCCAAGTAGCTGGGGTTACAGGCGCCCACCACCATGCCTGGCTAATTTTGTATTTTTAGTAGAGACAGGGTTTCACCATGTTGGTCAGGCTGGTCTCAAACTCCTGATCTCAGGTGATCCACCCACCCCTCAGCCTCCCAAAGTGCTTGGATTATAGGCGTGAGCCACCGCACCCAGCTGACACTATGCCTTTCTAAAAACTGTTATTCCATTTAAAAAAAGAGAAAGAGAGAGAGAGACATACAATTCAAGTATAGTCTTTCACTGACATGATTGTTAGGTATGTTAGAGATGGCAGGAACCTTAGCTGAGTCCTCCTTGCTCTGTGGTTTTAAGCATAAAAAGACCCTAATTATTGTATTTGCTACATCGTGCCCACTTTACAGGCCTGGAGCACCCGTTTCTGTAAGCATATGCATACAAGTAAAGATCGAGTGGAGGCATAGCTGAGTCCTCCGATCAAGGGCAGCTGGGAATGGTCCCTGCAAGGACTTTTTCTGGCTGTTTGTTCCCTCCTAACCTTGCACCACCCAGGGCTGTGGTAGGTGTTCCTATCCTAGATATTCCAGGGGTCACCTGTCCCTTGAGCTGCATTTTCTGGCATTGCAGAAAAGTGAGTGGCTTGTCATTTCCTTGACTAAGTCATGTCAGTTCTCTGCCACTAATTCAGTTTGCAAGTGAGTTTCTTAAGCAATTTAAAAAAATCACATCTGCTTAAATGGGCGGTCATATATTCTCTCCAATTCAGTTGTGAAGACAGCCGAGGACACCAGATTGAGTTTGCTTTTGGCCGACTGGATATATGAAAATCAGAAATCTTTTTCAATGGGTGATTGTTCACTTTTCGAAAGGTTTCTTTGCCTACAAAAAGATGAACAATGGGATTTCTTTGAACACTGACTTCTTCCAGCACACTAAAAATAAGATTGAATCAATGCCTTGAGTTTCTAGAGCATACTTTATGCATAAATGTGGCACACCTATAAGAAATATTGAAAGTCTTTTAAAGTTAACATTTAAAATTGTTAAAAATTTTTATCTGATGGGTTTAATTCTCCTAAAAAAAATGTTCATAGTTTTCACTCTAGCCTTCAAGAGAGAAGAATACATCCTACTAAAGGGCGAGGTGGCTCATGTCACCGCTTTGACTCATTCCCAGTCCTGGGGAAAGCAGGCAGGCAAATCACCTGAGGTCAGGAGTTTGAGACCAGCCTGGCCAACATGGTGAAAACCCATCCCTACTAAAAATACAAAAATTAGTCAGGTGTGGTGGTATGTGCCCTGTAGTCCTGGCTACTCGGGAGGCTGAGGCAGGAGAATGGCTTGAACCCAGGAGGTGGAGGAGGTTGTAGTGAGCCGAGATTGCACCACTGCACTCCAGCCTGGGTGATGGAATAAGACTCCATCTCAAAATAAATAAAATAAATAGTTTGAACATGCCAGATTTTAAAGTGAGAGTAGCACCTCATGTGACCTGCCATGCATTAATCTTACAGTATTTGTTCTTGGAAACTTAAAGTCAAACCGTTTCACCTTTAAGCTAGAAGCAGAAGGATCTGAAGCCAGCACTCATGTAAAATACATCACTTGTCAGCATCAGCCTGCAGTCTGAAGGTCTCCAAGCAGTTGAGGCGATTGTACTGCCAATGGAATGACTGTCACGAAGCTGCCTTATACAAATGGCCTAAAACGATTACGTGCTGAGCAGGTAGACTCTTATCTTCCAGGGTAGCTATTTGGTGTTATTCCATTTAATTCAGTGTTGAATGGCCGTTAAGCCCCATGCCCGGGAGTCTACATCTTACCAAGATGAACTCAGACGCTGGCCTTGGCTGCATGGAGTCTGCATTCTCGCTTTCCTATCCTGTAAACATGGCTGTCTACTATCAGGTGACAGAGTGGTTGGTGTCTTGAACAACCTGTTCTTGTCCTCTTTCTCTTGCACCTTCTTGTCCTGTCTCCCAAGCCCCACCCCAATGGCCAGTGTGCCAGGGTGTCAAGGTGCAGAACTGTCAGGTCACAGAGAGTCAAAACAATAGTGGTTCTCGTGAGCTGTTTGCAGAAGTTCCTTGAATTTTTTTCTTGTACCTCGACAAGAGCATGAGCATTGACTTTCTTTTGGAGCACAGGTGTCTCGATTCCTAGTAGCTTGTGATTCTCTCATCCAAGTAGGAATGGCCCCGAGATAGAGGTAGAATGTTGGAGTGGTTAGGGGGAAAGAGGCGACCCGTTTAGTTTCTGGAGCTGCGGAACAGGGTGTGTCCTGACTCCCTAGTGGCCAGGAAGAGGTGGAGAGTGTGGTCAGCACGCCCACGGCCACTGAATCCATGAGAAGGTGGTGGCCTCTTTCATCATACTTTAAATCAATCACAGAGGAGCTCCCAGGCAAGGAAAAAAGGGGGAAGATAAGGATGTGAATGGGGCAAGGGAGGCTGGTGACTGGGTAGCCTTAGCTACTAGGAAGGCTTTGCAGAGGAGGCAGCTTCAGGTGGAATGTGGCTGGCTGAGCCACCTCAAGATAGAGCAGAGAGGGCAGAGCGTCCCAGGTGGAGGAAATGGGAAACCCTGGCCTTGCTCCTATAACTGTGGGTATCAGTGAACATCTCTGCCATCCCCCCTGTTCTCCAGGGCTGCCTGAGAACACAGCCGGCAGAAGGAAGTGTGGGTACCCTTCCAGCCTCTTAGTCCCCACCATTAGCCTCAGGGGCAATGTTGATCACCATTTGACAACTGAGGAAAATCAGAGTCGCTAAGGAACTTAGCCAAGGAGCACGCGCCTAATCAAGAACAAAACCGGAGATGCAAACCCTGTGCCTCTGATCCCAGATCCCAGTGTACGCTTCTCGCGTGTGCTCAGCTGCCTCCTGGACATGGGCCTGCTGGAGGGGTTCTGCCAGGCCCTGAGATCCTATGCTCTGGGACCCCGTGCCTCCCTCCCACCAGCTCACAACACCAGACTCTAACACCTATGGAAACTTATCACCGTAAGTGTCTAAAAACTAAAACAGAAAATAGCTATAGAAATGGCTTAATCCATCATGGCCCCAAAGTTCACATCGTATTTGGATTATTCACACCAAATGGTATAATTTTTCAGGATATAATATCTGAGCTATTTGAACAAAATGAACAAGGGGCATTGTAGGACCAAGAATCAGAGCGTCTCTTGGATTCTCAATTGTATGTTCCTGGGCAAGTGTAGAAACCTCTGAGCTTGTTTTCTGATATTTAAAATGAGAGCCTTGTGCCTGGCCATTCCTGAGGTTTGATTTAGTGCTCATAGGATCCCTCTTTTCCATGATGGTGGAATTTAGCCGCTGCTTTGGGACTCTCAAGGATCGTGTGAGTGATGCACGTGTGGATGGGAAGCAGGAAACATGATCTCGGTTAACAGAGGAGCCCTGGGCATCCCCCATCACAGGAATAAACTTCCCTAATAGGAAATAATTGCCTTTGTGTTATTGTAATTATTCTTAACACTTGGTACTTGAAAGGACATGACTTCATATTGTTCTAATCTAATGGGAATGTAGCTCCTCACATTTTAAGGAGGTTTTTAACTACAGAACAATAAAACATTTAGCAAATTATGTCCCAACGTGTCTGCACACACTGATACTTTCAGCTCGGTGCCAGCCGTTCTGCTCCCATATGCGCTGACCAAATGGATCAGCTGGATGAGGCAGCTTGGGCTCTGGCATCCATGAGCAACTCTGGCGCCTTTGTTTCCACATGGCAGGGCAGACTGGCTGAGGCTTGGAGCTGAATGTGGTTGGAGAGGCCTTCATTCAAACCGAGTTTCCTTGGTACTGCTCCATCACGTTTGCAGTTAGTCCACTGGCTACAAATCCAGTATCATTAGTGCTGGGACAAATCGCCCCTGTGGATTTTTTCTGTCCCCTGTCGTCTTCATCACACGCCTTCATCTTTTGTGGAGCACGAAGGAAGAGGAGGATGCCAGGATGCCAGTCCCCAGCTTTGCTAATTACTGGCAGCTCTGCTAAGAGCTTCACTGGAGGAAAATGGAGATTAACTTTAAAAGGATCAGAGCCTCTCTCTACATGGTCTCTCCATATTGTCCTCCTTGTCTTCGCTTTCTCGGCTGTAAATTTATAGACAATTCTTCAGCTGTATGCAGTTTACAGCCTGCTAATAGATCATTTGAAAATCAGCTAAGAGGGGAAGATTGTAACTAGATCACAGGACCCTTTACATTATAAGTGAAGTTTGCTGGGCACAGTGGCTCACACATGTAATCCCAGTACTTTGAGAGGCCAAGGCAAGAGGATTACTTGAGGCCAAGACTTCAAGACCAGCCTGGGCAACATAGTAAGACCCCCATCTCTACAAAAAATAAAAAATTAACAGGGGGCTGGGTGCGGTGGCTAATGCCTGTAATCTCAACACTTGGAGAGGCCAAGGCTGGCAGATCATCCGAGGCCAGGAGTTTGAGACCAGCTTGGCCAACATGGTGAAACCCAATCTCTACTAAAAATACAAAAATTACCCAGGCATGGTGGCACATGCCTGTAATTGCACCTACTTGTGATGCTGAGGCAGGAGAATCATTGAACCTGGGAGCCGGAGGTTGCAGTGAGCCGAGATTGCGCCATTGCACTCCAGCCTGGGCAACAGAGACTGTTTCAAAAAAAAATTTAGCAGGGTGTGGTGGTGCACTATTATAGTCCCAGCTACTGAAGAGGCTGAGGTGGGAGGATCACTTGAGCCCAGGAGTTCCATGGTGCAGTGAGCTGTGATTGCACCACTGCACTGCATCGTGAGTGACAGAGCAAGTCCCTGACTCTAAAAAACAAAAACTGAAGGTAACTCGATGTCTGTTTCTTCATGCAGTTGGCCCCTTGTGGCGTCTGATGAGCCACTCTGCCAGGTCCTTTCTCTCTGTTCCTCTTCTGTAACCTCATGAAATTGACCTGGAAGCCTGGCCACTGTCCCTTAGTTGGATTTCTGTAGGTGACGGGATGTTGCTGCTTTGAAAGCAGTTGGGCCTCCCTGCAATCCTGAGCACTGCTGGGCCCTCATCAAGAAACAGTCTCAACTGGGCACAGTGGCTCACACCTGTAATCCCACCACTCTGGGAGGCCGAGGCAGGTGAATCACCTGAGAGGTCAGGAGTTTGAGACCAGCCTGGCCAACGTGGCGAAACCTCGTCTCTACTACAAATACTAAAGTTAGCTGGGCGTGGTGGTGCACGCCTGTAATTCCAGGTACTTGAGAGGCTGAGGCATAAGAATCACTTGAACCCCGGGAGGTGGAGGTTGTAGTGAGCTGAGATCATGCCACTGCACTCGTGCCTGGGTGACAGAATGAGACTCCATCTCAAAGAAAAGAAACGGTTTTGTGGGCTGCAGTGTAGGGTGACTGTCCAGATGTCTGGTTGTTGAGGTGTCTTGGGAAGTAGCCTTTGAGAGAAAAGGCATATATAATTTGGGGGTCAGGCATACTTAGCCTGAAATCTTTTTTAACCCCTTTGAACTTCAGTTTTTCATTTGCAGTGTGAGATTAATGAATGTATCTAACTTGGTGCGAAAGTAATCGCGGTTTTGCTACTACCACAATTACATTTGCACCAGCCTGATATTTTCCTGGGCTGTCTGGCCGGATTAAATAGGCGGTGTAAGTTACCTGACACCAGCCAGTGACATCTGTTTGAGCAGCACCTTCATTTCCATTTGCCTTCCTTGTCATCCATTTTATGAAAGAATCGCCATACCGTGCGTTTAGAAACCAAGGACAGGTGTAGCAAATACATTATTTACGGCAATTTGTGCTGCAGAAAACTGGTTCTAAACTTTTTCACTTTCCTCCAGGTATTCCTTCTGCCTCCAGGCACTACCACTTCTCAATTTTATTTCAAAAGAAAAAGTTCTTATCCTTTGTACCATGTTCCCATTGAAAAGTAGGGGTCCCGACCTCCTACTGTTTATTTACTATGAAATTAGAACCAGTGTTCTGGGAGCCCATGCGCACCCTGGCAACGGCTTTAGTAAATCACCCCTACAAAGGGTGATTCCTGACTGTGAGAATGCACGTCTTCACAAGAACTATAGCTGTTTATGGAGTTTGAAATAAGCCCACCTGTTTGTCGTGTCCCCTCAGCATGGATCCTTGATCCAGATACTTCACGGATCTCTGGAGTAGCTGTGTGTGTGTGAGAGAGACTCGGCTTTATTGATTTATTTATTTGTAGAGACAGTTTCCCACTATGTTGCCAGGTTGGTCTTGAACTCCTGGCCTCAAGCAGTCCTTTGGCTTCGGCCTCCCAAAGTGCTGGGATTACAGGCATGAGCCACATGAGTAGGCTTTGGATGCAGCAGCTCCTCTTGGGTTTGACACGTAAAAACAGAGCTGCATAGCAGGTATAGTGGGCGTTTGCTTAGTGGCTCAGCACACGCCAAAACACTATGCACGGTGGAGACAGCAGGAACTGGAGCTAATAGGCTCAGAATTCTAGCTCTGCTATTTGCCATGTGATACTGGGCAAAGCACATCTCTGAACCTCAGTTTCTTTCTTTGTGGAGATAGTTATATCTACTTTGCAAGTCGTGATTATGCAGAGACATTAATCACGTATTACGCAAACTCCAGTCATCATGCTCTGTTAAATCCATTTTGCAAGAATCCTTTATAAAGCACTTAATATATGAGTGCCAATAGCAGTAATAACACTATGCAGAAGAAATGAAGAACAATAATAAATAATAAATTCATCAATATTCAGTGTTAGGAGCAAGAGACAGTGTGTTTAAAAAAGAAAAAGTAGCACCAGCCTTGGGCAGGTCGCGTGAGCTCGCTCATCTCAGCTGCCTCCCCAGGCGGAGGCTGGCTCCCCTGTTGTAAGGACCAGAGCATAAACATGAGAAACCTTTGCAAACTAAAGCACTCTCCAAGACACGCTGCTGAGCCTGTCCTCTCCACACCTCTGTACTGTTCCTTACACTTCTGCTTTTCAATACCCACCTTCTTCAGCGAGGAATCATTTCACGTGCACTCGCAGTAATGCCATCAGGCATTTATGATGTATATTAAATCATCCCAGAGGCCGGGCATGGTGACACATGCCTATAAATCCCTGCACTTGGGGAGACTGAGGTGGGCAGATCACTTGAGGTCAGGAGTTCAAGACCAGCCTGGCCAACATGGTGAAACCCCGTCTCTACTAAAAATACAAAAATTAGCCAGGCATGATAGTGTGTGCCTATAATCCCAGCTACTCAGGAGGCTGAGGCAGAAGAATCACTTGAACCCAGGAGGCAGAGGTTACAGTGAGCCGAGATTGTGCCACTGCACTTCAACCTGGGTGTCAGAGTGAGTCCCTGTCTCAAAAAAAAAAAAAAAAAAAACCCTAGAAGTCGTCCCAGAAAGCCACGGTCATAAAAATACTTGTCAGAATCCCATAATAAATTTTACTTAGATTTCAAGTTCATTTGTCAAGACAGAAACATTTGTTTCTCTTATTTGGCAACAAAGAAACCTGCACATTTAGTGTGTGTTAGCACATGTGCATGTGTTTATAGATCATTTGTGTAGGTCCCCACCCCGTAATTTGAGTGAATTTGTATCATTTTCTTTTTGTTCACCATTGTGATCTCTGTGCTGTTACCACATAATTGCAAATTTGCTATGGATAAGGGCCGATCCGGTTACAGCCTGGCAAATCTTATCCAGATTTAAGAAAATGACTCTGTAACTTTAGTCTTGTTGCTATTGAGAGTCAAATGATGGAGCTTATCTTCATTGCCTTTTTCTTTCTTGGGTAGCAATTAAGTCAACTTTTTTGTTTAAGTCAACTTTTAGGTTTGAAGAATAAACTCATTAGCAAAACCCTTAGAATAATCCAAAGTAAAAGATGATATCTTGCCACCAGTTTTGTTTTATGTGGATCATTCACACGTTTCCCCTCTATCCAAAAGCACAGTAGAAAGATGAAAAATATTTCAGCCACCTTTCTTGTCACACATGGAAACAGGATGCCTTAAAAATATATCATATGATATCTGGAGGGGTGGCTCACGCCTTTAATCCCAGCACTTTGGGAGCCTGAGGTGGGCAGATCACCTGATGTCAGGAGTTTGAGGCCAGCTTGGCCAAAATGGTGAAACCCTGTCTCTACTAAAAATACAAAAAAATTAGCCAGGCATGGTGGCGCATGCCTGTAGTCCGGCTACTCCAAGGAGAATTCAAGAGAATTGCTTGAACCCAGGAGGCGGAGGTTGCAGTGAGCTGAGATTGCACTATGGCACTTCAGCCTGGGCGACAGAGCGAGACGCCATCTCAAAGTTAAAAAAAAAAAAAGCATTCATTTTAGGGTGAGACTTTCTATGTTTAGGTCCCATCTCTCCTACCAGACATGTGTCTTGGTAAAGTTACTTGGCGTAGTTATTTAAACTAGTCCAACTAGTTGAATTACATAACTAGATAGTAGGCTCTTAGAGAATGCTTCCATGTTTTTATACTTAGAATGCATTTTTCAGCTTTTATGTGATTATTTCTTAAGAAAGCCAGCAGGGACAAAAGCAAAAAAGATACTTCTTTGACCTTAAGACAGCAAAAGATGTGAAAACATGGAGATGTGTATTTTCAGAATTCTGTACCCATCACTCTGTCATTTAAGAAGATTTTAATGGACTTCAAGATGCTAATAGAGATTTTGAAATTTCTCTGGACCTGGTACTCAACTCCAAGCTGAACAAGGACCACAGGCACCCAGGTGTAGGTATTTTGTAAGCCGCAGCTTGAGATGGTCATACCTGGTTGTGCTCTGTAAGGAGCTAAGAAGGCAGGACCACACCAACCTACTAAAAGTTAGCACTGGATGGCCTTCTTTTTAGACATGCTCCACTGAAGTCCTTATAGCCTAGATGTGAAGGAACTAAGGCCCAACAAGTTTAGGTGACTGTGTTGGTCATCGGCAGAATCGTGTGTGAAGCCTGGGTCTGCCGACTTCCAGGACAAGGCTGTCTCCTGAATCATTCCAGCATTCGTGGAGCAATGAACGGGATAACTGCATAACGTGGTTCTTCCTACTCTGTTGGAAGAAGGCATGGCATTTCAGAGCACAGAAATTCATCAAACACTGAAACATTTGCTGTTGTATTGACACCATCTTTTCTTTAGGAATGATCTTGGAAAAAAACTAGGAAAAATTATTCCATTGACCAGTGATGACCAGTTATTGTTCCTTTTGTCAACAGGCAAGATGATGATGAATGAAGTCCTGGCAGCTTCCTGTGTCCCAGGCCTTGTAGAAATAAATGAGACAGACGTGCTTCAAAGTTCTAATGTCCATCACATCGGATCTTGTTTAAGGAAGCGTTAAAAGGAACCTGCCGTTCCCTATTGAGAAGGCTCTGTGCTCTCAGGCATTGTTTCTGATTGAATCCAGAGGTTGCAAGCATGCCTCCCTGTATTACCTGTTGGAGCAGGTTTAATTTTATAAATTTTAAACACAAACTCTATGAGTTTTTAGTTCATAATCGTTCTTTTTGGGGATCCACTCAGATGAACAGTATTGCATCTGTAAGAGATACCCACTTCCACAGGACCGGATTTGATTGGAGTATCAGTGGCAACAAACTTCATCTGTAGCATCATCCAGTACCAGTGATGGAAAGGACAGATGGCAAGGAAACCCTTCGGGGGAAAAGAAGTCATATTGTGTTGGACCTACAGATTACCAGAACCATAGCTTTAGGGAACCAAGGCTTTTTTTCTTGAACACAATCTCTGTAGACTGTAGTTCTTGATTGGTGGCTTTAATTTATTATCATTAGGTATCCCCTTGAACATTCCCAAACACTGAACGTCTTAAGCTTTCATTAAAAAAGAAAAAGTAAATGCAGCTTTCAGAAAATCCAGGGTTCCGTATAGTCTTCTGAGTGTTTCACTTCAGCCTTGCTGTCCTGTTATTACAAACAGCAGGTACGTGGGTGGTAGACAAGAAGCCTTGTGGGATAGTAAGGAAATGAGGATGAACAAACATATCACATCGTATCGTAAACATACTTTATAAGTACGTTTCTTCTTAGCTTCTTATTCAGACAGAGATTATAAAAGTTTGCTGCAAGTATCCAGAATGTGTGTTTTGGAAATTATCAGTGTTCACCATACCTTCAGGGAAGAAAAACATTACAAAAACTCAAATATGAATACTCTTTACACCCAAAAGAATATTTTGATCATTCTTTTATTTGTTTTGGCTTTGTCGAAAATTAAAGTGCTTGGAATACTATAGTCTGTGGTCTCTTGAAATTTAATCAATGAGAACCTGACATTTTCACAGTGTGCTGTCACTCTGGACATTCATAATAAAAATGGAAACTCATTTTGGTTTTAGTCATTTATTTTGCCGTGTAGCTTAGTGCAGCTTTTGCGGTCTGTCTGTGCCTAGTAACCAAGCAATTTGTATGTCTAGTGATGTAGAGATACATTCATCGTTCAAGCCTTTCACTGTTTTTTTTCTATATTTGAACAACCACTCTTTTTATTTATTGAAAGCCAAGAGATTTTTGAATGCCAAGGTCTTTTTGAAT
Organism: Callithrix jacchus; assembly: GCF_049354715.1. Lineage (NCBI taxonomy): Eukaryota > Metazoa > Chordata > Mammalia > Primates > Cebidae > Callithrix > Callithrix jacchus. The sequence continues at coordinate 161,699,867 of NC_133505.1, forward strand.
ATGCATTCTATAACAAGGATTAAAATTAATTCCTGAGGATTATACCTAAGCTTTCTTGAGTTTCTCGTTACAACAGATTTTCTGTTAAATTGATTATCATTTTATTTTCTGTTAAGTAGTAAGTAGAAAACTAGAGAATGCTATAGGTAATATAGTGGCAATTACAGGGTTTTCAATAGGATCTTTTTTGTTTGACTCTCTGCCTAGTAGTGTTGGGATATTGTTTTATGTATTCCATCATACTGCAGTAATAAAACATCTCCAAAGAAATAGACATGTGAATCTATGTAGAAAACTTAGATCTTGCTTGGCACTTCTACCAAATTTGACATGGCAACGAGAAAAGATCCCTTTCCTTCTCTTCTTTTGTAACTAAACCTGCAATTGGCAAACATCCATCTAGCTCCCACTTCCCACCCCCTCAAGCCCCCACCCCCCACTAAGGAAGAGGATGGATTTGTCACTATCCTCACCATTCTAGAGCACATATGAGCAAATAATTTGGGAAATTAAATTGAGAAAAAATAAGTTTCTGAGGTGCTTTTCGATGGATAGGGTGAAAGAAGAAACAGAATAGCAAATGAAGTTAAAAATAGGATCATTCCCTCAGCGCTGAGTGCATAGGCCGTCAGCACTTAGCTGGAGGTGCTTTTCCAATGATCAGGTGCACATGAAGGCCCATCTGTTGGAAGAGTAATCTTTTTAAAATCCCGAGGCAGCATAATAGGGGCAGAGGTTGATGCTTTTGTTCCCTGGATGAATTCCCTTTTCAGATGCCCCTGTTCCCCTCGGCCTGCGCATCTGGACAGGCTCTCTGTGTGGATCGGCATGAATATTGAACCGTCCACCCTCCATCCCTGCTTCAGTCCATGGCAAAGGAAAGCTTTCACAAGTCACAGTTCCCCAGGGACTTGAAGCATTTTGAGCTGGTCTTTAAAACAGTATTAAGTGACTTTGACAAACTGAAGCTATTTGGTATTTACACGGTTAGAAAGAATCCCCCACGGGGGTTATTTGGCTTTATGAGTAAATGCTGGCCTCTCACTTGAATTCCAATACAGAGATCTCATTCAAATGAGCTGGGTGTCTTATGCAATTTATTTGTGGTTAATAAATTCCTCATAGAGGGGGAAAAATCTATTTCAGAATGGCCTCTACAAAGGAATTCACGTAGATGATTACTTTTATCCATAGATGATTACTTTTACACACAGATAATTACTTTTATCATTTGCATTTTACATGACTTAAAAATACAAGCAGTTAAGAAAGTTGTGAAGTTTGATGCTTCAGAAGAAAGCCTCCTTTCATTCGTTAATGGTGATTTCTCCAAATCCAGTATTTCTGCGTCTGTGTATGAATATTGAAGAACATTCCAGACTATGGTGGTGGTATCAAATCCAATCATTTTTATGGCTGAGTTTTCTCTTGGAGGACTCTTTAAAGATTACAGAGAGAGGCAGCCTGGCACAGTGTTTAGATTGGCTCATAGTTACTGTTTTATAGATGTTTACTGTACCTTTTAGTATCTGTGAAAAATACTATATTTACTCCTTCTATTCTGAAGTACCCGTCTCTTTCAAAACTTTTTTTTATTATCATAGAAAAACATTCTACCTGTAAGAAAATAAAATGATGCTCATTTTCATCCATTCTTACATTATTACAAAACTATATCATTTCTCAATCCTGTAAGATACAAATAAATTCCCTATGATGTAGGTGATTTGGGAGAGAAGATTGTAAACTAGAAGAAATATGCATGCATTTTTAATCTGAACTTTTAAAAATATAAGTTCAAGTACTGTACTCAGATATATTTTCTAAAAAAGATATCATTCATAAAATTAATGCAAATTTTAAAATCTACTGAAGGATCGATCCATAGTGCTAGAAATAAATGGGCTTTCAGATGGCCGTGACTCTCAGCTTGCACAACTGGGAAAGAGCCTGAATAGGCCTCTTTTTAATTTTGCCCACTTGATCATGGGATGGGTAGAATATTATTGAGTGGAAGCAATTGCTCTTCCAAAGATTTTTTGCAAAGCTTTATGAAGACTGTGACAAATATTATTCTGTATCTTAAAGGACCCGGCGTGGAGAGTTGCACTGATACTTAAAAGCGCCCAAACATGGTGTCACACAGGCCAAGAACCACAGCGGTCAGGCATGGAACGGGGATCTCTCTGCTTCTTACTGCATTATTCCCATCCTTTCATTATGACAGAGAAAAAAAAGACTACAAGGAAAAGGAAGTAACTTTTGCCAGAATGCCCAAGAAATCGAGGGCTTTCTTTTCCCTATGTAATGTGAGTGCAGAAATGTCCATGTAGTAGAGGGCTTTCTTTCTTTGTTTTCTTTTTTTTTTTTTTTTTTTGAGACAAAGTCTCACTCTGTCGCCCAGACTAGAGTGCAGTGGTGCAATCTCCGCCTCCCGGGTTCAAGCGATTTTCCTGCCTCAGCCTCCCAAGTAGCTGGGATTACAGGTGCCCACCACCACACCTGGCTAATTATCGTATTTTTGGTAGAGACTGAGTTTCACCATGTTGGCTGGGCTGGACTTGAACTCCTGACCTCAGGTGATCCACCCACCTTGGCCTCCCAAAGTGTTGGGATTACAGGCATGAGCCACCATGCCTGGCCCAAGGGCTTTCTTTTTCCTGTGTAATGTGAGTGCCCTCATAAGTGCACACATCATGAGTCTGGAGGCCATAAGCAGAGTGACCAGAATCCTCTTAGGCCACAAAAACACAAAACTCTCAAAGACAAGGCCTGGCTGGGGACTGCCAGGAGAGCCCCGGGGACCAAGAGGCCAGCTCTGGGTTCTGCAACAAGGGCTGGGGCTCTGGTAGCCCAGAAAGTGATTCCCAGGTTCTCACCTCACGTACAGCAGGCCTGGCCACAACCGAAGCCCCGCCTTCTTCATACTGACTCCAGCCCCTGTGCTTGGTTTTCTTTTTAATTAGAATCTTTCAAATTTTTCTCCAAATACCAATATTCCTTCATTCATCCAACACGTATATATCTAGTGCTTACTAAATACCCAGTACTGTGCTCGAGATCAGAGGTGGAATGGTGAATTAAAATTATGCTTGAGCACGTCATTAGAATGTGCATGTTGCATTAGGGATACGGGTGTGTATTACATCTTAAACACAAGAGGAATGCGACAGATGCTCACAGAGGCAGATGCAAATCAGTAGTTTCACTAAAAATGACTTGTTCTTCGTTAGCTCAGCTTTCCACTATGGAAAACAGAAAACAGTTCTTAGTTTAGTCTTTCACTGTTTCTTAGCCAGTAACACATTTATAGTTTTATTTGGATTTGAGAACCTATATTGACTTACACTAGTGAACTCTTTTTTAAACCCTAAAAGTCTAGCAAGGATGCAGTTCTCACCATCTGTGAATGCTGCCGTTGATTTCAACAGAGAAGTGACCCTTTTCACCTGTAAACGGGGGTCGGGGAACTCAAAATACGTTCAAGCACAAGGACTTTGGCTTTATAACGTTTGGAAAACTACAGGCAGAATACAGGAAACTATTTTTACTATCAAACCAGAAGAATTCAGAGTTTCTCAAGAGATCTCTCTTATTTAAAGAAAAAAAAAGAATGTATTTCATGGAATAAGGACAGATTCTGGAAAGAGTGGGATAGAATCGATAGGAAGTTATTCTTTTCTGAAGTGGGTTTGATTTTCCTGGGCCTTCTTAGCAGTCCACAGAAAAAAGCCTGGTTTTCCAGATCCCCATCACAGTTAATAGTTGCATGGAAATAGGGTGGATAGGATGTTTTCAGTCTAGCTGTATCTGACTTAGATGTTACCATTAAATACAAAAGAGGAAACTGAAGGCAATAGATCATCAGTGAATTGTAGATTTAATTCAGCATTAGCTCCTATGTTTTTCTCAGGCAGAAGGATACATCAGATGTAAGCGCAGGAATTTAACTAACTAGGATATAAGATTTCCTTTGGGAATCCAAACATTTCTATCCAGTGGTGAAGACTATACAAAATACATGTTGCTTAAAGCAAATTATTAACTCGAGTGAGTATAAGCTTGCCCACCACCAAATCATTTGCTAATTATTGTGTCTTGGACTTCAGCCAAGACATAAGCAATGCTGTTCCTTCCATTCCACTAAAGTCCTACTTACATTCCAAGTAAAAGTAATAATTCCTCAGTGTGCTCAACCAGACCATCAAAATCTCCAAGCTGAGGATCCCCAAGATAATAGAGCAACAGACTATGTTCTAGTATAGTTGGGGCTTGAGGTTTTTCCAATGGAACTCCAGTTTTTCAGGAATTTGAATTTTTTTTTTTTTAATGCACTAACATAATGTTCTACTGGGTATAATCCTAACAGTCTTTGCTGTTGCAAAGGCCATCGAGACCTTGAGGTGCTCCAGGTCTGGGTTCATGCCCATGGGGTTTGCCATGCTGGACCTGGGGCAGCAGCAGCACCAGGCACAGAGCTCAGTCCATAGAGCACCAGCTTCTGACATAAATCAACATTAACGATAGTCACTCTCCTCCCAAGGGCATAGCAAAAAGCAAACCTACTTAATAGAGCAGATGTGCTTAGAGTATTTTAGCTCATTCCTCAAACAGTCACGAAACACCAGCATCCCATTGGATTTGTCTATGCTTACATCAGGGAAGTTTCTTCTCTTACCAAATTTCTTCCATCACCAGTAAAGAAAGCACATTCCTTCACTCAGGTGTGTCTCCTCAGCTCCTCTTCGCTCCGTCTTCAGTTTGCTTCTTTTTTCATTCCTTGCCCTTGGTTTCCACTTGGACAATTTGGTAAATGTGTACAGCTGAAGATGCTTGCCGTTGTTTCCACGGTGGGTTCCAAACGTGTCTGCATATTAGAATCACCTGGGAAGCGTCAACAATCCTGAATCCTCTGTCCCTTTTACAAAGATTATGATTGCTAGTGTGTGCCCTGGGCATTGGGAGTTTTAGAGGCTCTCCAGGTGGATTCTTATAGGCAGACAAGTTTGGGAATCCCTGGGCTAGAGGGAAGAAAGGAAAGGTTTCTAAGAGCTGGGGCTCTTGTGAGTTGTGTGACCTGGAGCAAGTCATTTAACCTCGCCCAGCCTTGGCTTCTCTGTCTGTATGATGAAGATAGTTGTGCCAGCAGTTTTCCCATCTGCGTAATGAAAATCATGTTTACATTAGGTGGTTAGTAATAGCGCATGTCCTGGGTTGGCACAGGGTGGGCACTCGGGAAATGAGAGCCATCCTGTATCCATAAGGTAAAATAAAGACAAGGAAACACTGCGGATGATTAAGTGAGGTCAGCTTAATGGAAATGAAAACAAGTAGGTGACAGCCAGGCTCACTGTCACATGGGATGTGTTTTTTTTTTCCCTCAGACAATTGAATTGTTCATCTATTTCTAGCTTGTTGGAAAGAATGATACCACATTATACTCAGAGATAAGGCTATTGTGTTCATCTGTTTTTCCAGGGCGCGGTGGGTCTGCCCAGAGCTTTGTGAATAGGATCTGCCTGGTAGATAAATCCGAGGAGTATTGGGAAGTGGACTCTTTGACAAAGCCTGATTGACTTCATGAGTCTCCGGGCACATGGCTGATCGCACTTCATTGGGGTGAATGTGACTTCAATACACAGTCTTAGGGAAGGATAGAAGGTCTATCTCATTTTATCCTAGGTGAGCGGTCTTTTACGGTGGCATAATAAGGGGAGGTTGGTGGTGTGTGAGCGTCACAGAAAGAATGTCAGAGCTGAAAGGAACTCACACCATCACCTGAGCCCCAGGAGTTCTTAACAGTGAACACTCTGAGATTATATGCAACACCTCTGACATATTTATTTTAGTTTTATTTATTTATTTAATTTTTGAGACAGAGTCTTGCTCTGTCACCAGGCTGGAGTGCAGTGGCACAATCTCAGCTCACTGCAACCTCAGCCTCCCAGGTTCAAGCGATTCTCCTGCCTCAGCCTCCCAAGTAGCTGGGATTACAGGTGCACGCCACCACACCCAGTTAATCTTTGTATTTTTAGCAGAGACGGGGTTTCACCATGTTGTCCAAGATGGCCTCAATCTGTTGACCTCGTGATCCACCTGCCTCAGCCTCCAAAATGCTGGGATTACAGGCGTGAGCCACCACACCTGGTCGACATATTTAAAATTTTCTTTGATGAGGGCCATGATGTCTCATCTGATTCAAGAAGTACTTGCTAGCTCTCCAATACCAAATAATCCATTTTATGAATAAGGAACAGAGTCAAAGGAAACTGTCCAAAGCCATGTAGGCAGTTAGGAGCAAAACAGGAGTAGAATTCAGGGGACCACACTTTTCCCCAACCTTCACTTTCCCACTTTTTATAGCAAGTCTTAAGCATTAACTGTGGCAAGGGACTGTTTAAGCCACAGGTTCAACTAATTCACTGGATAATCACAGTCCCAAGCAGATGGCGTGCTACCAAATGAGGTTCCATTTTTCTTTCCCTACGGACATTATGTTCTTACTGAAGGTACCAGGAAGAAGGCAGAACTTCTGTCACTATTGGAAATTCTCATTATTTTAACCTGCAGTGAAAAATCAGTCAGGATTGGGGGGCTAACAGAAATCTGGACAGACATAAAGGAATTTAAACCATAAGTGCAGGCCGGGCAAGGTGGCTCACACCTGTAATCCCAGCACTTTGGGAGGCCGAGGCAGGCCAATCACCTGAGGTCGAGAGTTCAAGACCAACCTAACCAACATGGAGAAAGAAACCCTGTCTCTACTAAAAATACAAAATTAGCTGGGCATGGTGGCTCATGCCTGTGATCTGAGCTACTCTGGAGGCTGAGGCAGGAGACTTGCTTGAAGCCAGGAGTCAGAGGTTGTGGTGAGCCAAGAACGTGCCATTGCACTCCAGCATGGGCAACAAGAGTGAAACTCCATCTCAAAAAAAAAAAAAAAAAAAATCCCACAAACAAGCAAACAAACAAAAAGCCACAACTGCAAAATAGGCAAAGGCCTAAAGAAGAACAAAGATAGTTTGTATTTCCTTTTTCTTTCTTTCTTTACTGTAAGTTTTCATGTAGGCTCGAGAGGTACGTAAAGTTTTGGCAGAATGAAGGAAATTTACAACCATCCACAGGACTCTATTAAACCCTGAGCTCTAGTTCAAGATTTTTGGGATCCATGGTATTTTTTAATCCTGTTCATTTAAAACGTATCAATTTATTTAATAGATCACAGCTAATTTGTGCCAGACACTGTCTAGCACCAGACACACAACCACGCACAAAACCTTTCCTAGAGGTTTTCATCTTGTGGGAAGAGAAGGACAGTGAAATCATGTAATATTTTGGTTGAATGTGAGTGTCATAAAGAACAGAGCAGGGCAGGGAAGATGAAATTGGCAATAGTGAGGAGGCCATGGCTAATATTTCACCTGTGATGGTCAGGGAAGACCTCACTGGGGAGGTCTGTTTGTGTAGAGAGCAGAAGGATGTAGGAAGGAAGCCATGATTGATCACTGAAGAAACGAAAGGGAATATGAGTTGAATCTGCTGTCTAGCACAACCGGGTCAGTTTCAGTGGTTTCTGGTATACTGGTTTTTTTTCTCATTGCCCCCCCAAATTTTTTTTTTTTTTTGGAGACAGTTTTGCTCTTATTGCCCAGCCTGGAGTGCAATGTCGCGATCTCAGCTCACTGCAACCTCCAAGGCTCCTGGGTTCAAGCGATTCTCCTGCCTCAGGACGCCTCCTGAGTAGCTGAGATTACAGACACCCACCACCACTCCTGGCTATTTTATTTTTTTTGTATTTTTAGTAGAGATGGGGTTTCACCATGTTGGTCAGGCTGGTCTCAGACTTCTGACCTCAGGTAATCTGCCCCTGTCAGCCTCCCAAGGTGCTGGGATTACATGCATGCTCAGCCCCAAGAACATTTTAAAGACCTCTTATAGTTCAGCTTTGCAAGGAGACTGTGCTGAGTTGGTGGGAGCAGCACTATTGTGAGTCCTATGCATTCCTGGGAAGGCTGGTGCTATCTGGGGGTCTGTAACATAAGCAGGAAGAGGACTGGCTTTGGAGTCATCCACATGTGGGTCTCATATCCACCTCTCCTATCACGAGCTCTGTGACCATGGCATGTTATTTTATTTTATTTTTTTCAAATGGAGTCTGGCTCTGTCACCCAGGCTGGAGTGCAGTGGTGCCATCTCGGCTCACTGCAACCTCTACCTCCCAGGTTCAAGCGATTCTGTGCCTCAGTCTCCCGAGTAGCTGGGACTACACATGCCCACAACCATGCCCAGTTAATTTTTGCATTTTTAGTTTAGATGTGGTCTCACCGTGTGGCCCAGGCTGGTCTCGAACTTCTGAGGATGATCCAACCACCTCAGCCTCCCAAGGGATGACAGGCGTGAGCCACTGTGCCTGGCCGGCTTGTTATTTTAATTCTTTTCACATCTCTAAAATGAAGAGAATGATAATGCCTCCCTCACAGGGTTGTTGGGAGAATTATATCAGATGGATACGTTTGAAGTCTCAGCTCGTTGCCTGTGACAAAAGGCGTCTTCAATAAATGTCAATATTAATTGCAGCGGCAGCAGGAACAGCGCAGTGAGGGTGTGGCCCAAAGCTGTGTCCAGCCCATCGGGTTTTGTTCAGAACTGCCAGCTGAGTGTCCACACGGTGGTACTTGTAAGGACAAAAGATGAGTTTGGTCTTTGTATTCTGTACAGTGTTCTTTACATGTGGTAAGGAATACAGAGGCTTTTAATGCAGATGTGAATTATTGACTAAAATTCATCTGGGAAAGGGCCACAGTAGAGAAAGTTTTCCAGTAGAGAAAAATGTCTTATTAAAGTCTCAGGAAACGAATTGCTTTTCACTTAATGTTTCCCTAAAGTTTTTTTGTTTGTTTTGAGACAGTTTCACTCTTGTTGCCCAGGCTGGAGTGCAGTGGTGCGATTTTGGCTCACTGCAACCTCTGCCTCCTGGGTTCAAGCGATTCTTGTGCCTTAGTCTCCTGAATAGCGTGGATCACAACGCCTGGCCAATTTTGAATTTTTTTGGTAGAGATGGGTTTTCACCAAGTTGGCCACGCTGGTGTCAAACTCCTGAGCTCAAGTGATCCGCCTGCCTCAGCCTCTCAAAGTGCTGGTGTTATAGGCATGAGCCACCGTGTCTGGCCTCCTTAAAGATTTTTAATCATTGTTTTCAAATTCCATTTTTACAGTAATGAGAGTTGCATTAAAACGAAACATGGTGGCTCATGCCTGTAATCCTAGCACTGTGAGAGGCTCACTTGAGCCCAGGAGTTCAAGACCAGCCTGGGCAACATGGTGAAATCCCATCAGTACAAAAAAATGCAAGAATTAGTCAGGTGTGGTGGTGAATGCCTATAGTCCTAGCTACTCAGGAGGCTGAAGTGGGAGGATCCTGAGCCTAGGAGTTCAAGACTGCGGTGAGCAGTGATTGTGCCACTGTACTCCAGCCTGGGTGACAGAGTGAAACCCTTTCTCAAAAAAAAAAAAAAAAAAAAAAAAAGAGAGAGAAAGAAAGGAAGAAAAGAAAAATAAAGTAAAAAAAAATGTTTAAAGAGTAGGGATCAGCAATAGTCCATTTTTTTATAGTAGCTTTGAATTTCAGTGGTAAAATGTGCCTAGTGTGTGGTCCCTAATATATGTATATATTTTGAGACAGGGTCTCACTCTGTTGCATGGGCCTGAGTGCCGTGCCATGGTGCAATCACAGCTCACCGTAGGCTTGACTTCCTGGGCTCAAGGAATCCTCCTGCCTCAGTCTCCTGAGTCAGAGGGATTGCTCGAAGCCAGGAATTTGAGACCAACCTGGGCAAAAAGCAGGACCTCATGTCTCCAAAAAATACAAAACATTTAGCTGGGCCTTATGTTTAACCAAAATATACCTTGTGGCAGATTCACAGAGGCAGGTGACAAGCTGCCTTCTCCTAAAATGACGAGTTAATTAAGTTACTGAGGCTTGGTTTTGATAATTTCCACTTACATACAAGGAACTTTTGAAAGAAAAATTATTTATTTTTTGAGACAGGGCCTCCCTCTGTCGCTCAGGCTGGAGTGCAGTGGCACAAACACAGCTTACTACAGCCTTGACCTCCTGGCCTCAAGCAATCCTCCCACCTCAGCCTCCCAAGTAATGGGGACTACAGGTGTGCACCACCATGGCCCATTAACTTTTTTATTTTTTGTAGAGACAGAGTCTTACTTTGTTGCCCAGACTGGTCTTGAACTCCTGGGCTGAAACCATCCTCCTGCTTCGGCCACCCAAAGTGCTGGGATTACAGGCGTGAGCCACATGCAAGGAACTTTGAGATGCTGAAATGAAAAGTGGTGTGGGAGTTCCAAGTACCCTGTTAGGATTTTAAAAGCCCCAGAAGATATTGGCCTTAAGGGGACAGAAGCTGCCTACCATGAAAAGGACCTCTGGCTTGAAGCAGGGTGGGGAGGAGACCCTGATTTCCCAGACATGAGGCCCAGTGTGCCTGTCGAGGACAGCCTTCGGGGAACCTGAGGGACTGCTTTGAGCCACTGCCTGAACGTCTCAGGATCATGCCAGTGAAAAGGTGTCATTCAAGCCAAATCCATTTCAGGCATTTGTCACCAGGACTATGACGAGTCTTGAACTGATGGTTAGGGAACTAATGCTTATTTTAGACCCAGCTATTGGAATATTGGCACAAAGCATGCAGCAAAGGTAGCGTTCTGCATTTTTGCTGTTTCTGCAGCGGGCTTCCATTTCTCAGCATGGGCAGCTGTCAGGAGGCTGAGGCACTAGGCGTCAGTTTGCATCGGGAGAGCTCTTGTTACCCCAGGAAGCCCCAATCTTTCCTCTCCTTTCACGGAACACAGCCTCCTTGTAAATTAGGGATCCCGGAAGAACACAGAGATTTCTAATCCTTAGAGGATGCTGAAAAGCTTGCTTTGAGTCAATATAAAAGTTTTGGTTTTTGCTGATTTACATTTCACGTTTCCTGTTGTATCTACCCATCCTGGCGCCGAGAAATGTTTGGCAAGTGGGATGAGAGAAGGGGAAGTAGATGGGGCCACACGCCTGGGAGTATAATCAGATCAGCTGTGTCCACACCTCCTCCTTCACGTGGGCCCGGCTGCCTGCACTGGCTTGCTGATGACTTTAGCTTAGAGATCTCCACCATCTTTAGAGAATCTACCTGCTTGTGTCAGGAAGATGGTGCGGTTGCCGCATCAGACCTGAAGAAAGATGCATGCTAATTTAATGAAATTAAATCATTTTTATTTTTATGGAAGTCATCACTCACCCAAAACCCAGGCCCAGCCCTTCCCTCTGTCCTTATCAACAGTCGGGGCATGGCCAGCATGACTTACAAAATTCACAGGGTCCCTGGCTCAGGGAGCTGGCTGATCCCTCAGAAGACCTTAATAAAATGCAAACAGCCTTGACTCATTTATAAAATGAGCCCACAAAGACAGAATGAAAGTTCTTGGGTTAAATGGCAGGTGATTGGTCCATGAAACATTTCCTCATCCCCTCCCCACCAGGGAAGAGAACAGGGAAAGTAACTGGTGACTGGGAGACATGGGACCACTTGAGGATAACTGACCTCAACAGAGCCCAGCCTTCTGCAAAAGTGGGCCAGGGATGGAGGGCACCAGTACTGGGGCTTTGCTGTGAAAGAAGGCACCATGTCCTCTTCATGCGTACCCAGCTAGCAGCACAAACACACAAAAAGAATAGCTCTTATTCCTTTTAGATATGAATAGCATTTTAGATACATTTCCTCACTCCTCAAAACAGATCTATGAAGGGTTCTCTCTCATAGGCTGGTGGACTTTAGAAAGGAAGGGAAACTTGTCCAGTGTCTCAGCTAGTGGAAGTACTGGAGGTGAGCCCCGGGCCTGTGCACTGCAGACTTTCCAGCCTGGGCTCACCCAGACGGAACCTGAGGGAAGGAACGGTCAACAGGTGGAGGCGTGAGCATCTGAGGCTCAGAGCAGAGTAGGCCAGGAGCCAGGTGAAGGGTGCAGGGCCTTCGTGTGCTGGAGGAAGGTCCCAGCCGAGACTAACCCTCTTCCTCTTCTGAGATGCTGGGTATCTGGGCAGTCTGGAAGAGGAAGTGATGAATGAGCCGTTGATTTAAAAAAATGGCCACACCCAGGGAATCTCAGATGCCCTTTCTCATTCGTGGGCTGCATCTTGAAGCTGCCTTGACTAGACAGAAATGTAGCCCAGGAATTCTACCTTGGGTTCCCGGTGCTATAGTTCCTCAGGGAGGTGATGGAGAATGTGGACCAGACCACAGGTCTCTGTAGGATCTCCTCTGGCAAGAAGGCCATTGGTGGGAATGTTTCCACTAAAACCAAGAGAGCAGAACAGTTGAGAGTTGAATAAGGTGGGTGGGAAGAAGGGGTAGGACAAACTCCAAGTACCAGGTGGGTCATTGATTCAACCTTCAACAAATACTGATGGAGGCACTGGAATACAGATCATGGTCAAGCACATACTCAGGAGACATATGTTCTAATGCATGAGCAACATGCATGTTACGGGCGATAAATGGTAGCTGCTCTTCTGTTTGTATATTCTAATAGAGAAAGTGACCAAGAAATGGATAAAATAGAGCCAGGCACAGTGGCTTATGCCTGTAAATCCCAGCACTTTGGGATATCGTGGCAGGTGGATTGCTTGAGTCCAGGAGTTCGAGACCAGCCTGAGCAACATAGCAAAACCTTGTCTCTATGAAAATGTTGTTTCAAAAAGTTAGCTGAGCATGGTGGTGCATGCCTGTAGTCCCAGCTACTCAGGAGGCTGAGGCAGGAGGATCCCTGGAGCCTGGGAAGTGGACGTTGCAGTGAACATAGATTGTACCACTGCACTCCAGCCTGAGCAACAGAGAAAAAAATAAATGATAAAATAATTTCAAGTTTTAATAAGTGCAAAGATGAAAACAAACAAGAGGCTGAAGGCCTGAGGAATTTTATTTTTATTTTTTCGAAACGGAGTCTCACTCTTGTTAGCCAGGCTGGAGTGCAATGGCACGATCTCAGCTTACTGCAACCTCTGCCTCCCAGGTTCGAGTGATTCTCTTGCCTCAGTCTCCCAAGTAGCTAGATTCTAGGCGCCCACCACTCCATCCAAATAATTTTTTGTATTTTTAGGAGAGACGGAGGTCTCACCATGTTGGCCAAGCTGGTCTCCAGCTCCTGACCTCATGATTCACCCACCTCAGCCTCGCAAAGTGCTGGGATTATAGGTGTGAGCCGCAGCGCCCTGCCTGGCTTGAGGAACTTTAAGTGAGAGAATGATATATTTCTGATCGCTTCACTTCTGCTGCCATGGGTGAAAGGTGAAAGGCAGCCAAGGAGATCGGCTAGGAGGTTCTTCCTTAGGCCAAGGGAGCTGCCCAAAGAGGAATAAGGTGGAGGTAGAAATGAGCAAAGAGCGTGCATGTTTTTGGAGAGACCCTCCGTAGGACTTCCTGGAGGGCCAGGCATGGAGGTTGCAGGGAGGGAAGAGTCAAAGGTGACCCCTGGATTTCCTGCGGGCTGGGCACGACACCGTCTTCTGAGACAAGGAAGTAGTCATCAAAGCAAAGGATCCGGGTGGTGGGCATCGGGGGGTCTTGAAGAGCCAGGGGGATGAGCGCACGATAGCCCCTGGATGCACCGGTTAGAGGCGATGTAGGGAAAAGCAGAGATGGAAGTTCTGCCAAGGGTTAATCCATTGAGGTTTGCTAGATAAAGCCCTTGGCACAGTGCTCAGAGCATGGTGATGACTCAGTCAATGGGAGCTGCTCTTCTGTGAGGGACAGGCCAGATTCCTCATGAGAGCCAGGACAGAGTAGACAGACTAGGGAAGGACAGGGTGAGGCATGGCAGGTCCACCTGAGTCTCCCCTGTAAGTGCTCTCTCTCTCTCTCTCTCACACACACACACACACCCCTCTCCCGCCCCCTACACCTCTCTCTCTCTCTCACCACCCCCCCACTTGTCTCCTCAGGAAGCCACAGACAGCAACTCCGCAAGCTTCACGAGCAATCCTAATGAAAACGGCTCAAGGCGGCTGTAATATCCGCCAAAACAAAAGCCAAGGGGGAGATCGCAGGCTTTGAGTAATGTGCTCCTCATCTTCAAAGCATTTGGCTTATCACTTTCCCTTTCAAGTTTCCTATCCAGGGTGCAGCAAGATCTGAAAAGACGTTGTGGCGAGGCGGTGGGCCATGCTCTGCAGAGCTTCTGTTTCCCCCTTGGGGACCTTCCCAGGCCTTCCTGGGTCCCAGGAGGAAGGTGGGATAGCACAGTCTCCTGTTGTGCTCATCCTCAGCAGGACAGACAAGTTCAGCTGGTCCCCAGCACACTGCTCCTCTCTACCCTGTAAGCCAGCTGTGCCTCCAAATTGGCTCACCCTTTTTTTTTTTTTTTTTTTTTTTTGAGATGGAGTTTTGCTTTTGTTGCTCAGGCTGGAGTGCAGTGGCGCGATCTTGGCTCACTGAAACCTCCGCCTCCCGGTTTCAAGCGATTCTCCTGCCTCAGCCTCCTGAGTAGCTGGGATTACAGGCATGTACCACCACGCCCAGCTAATTTTGTATTTTTAGTAGCGATGAGGTTTCTCCATGCTGGTGGGGCTGGTCTCGAACTCCTGACCTCAGGTGATCCTCCTGCCTCAGCCTCCCAAAGTGCTGGGATTAGCTCACAGGCGTGAGCCACCTCACCCGGTTGGCTCACCTTTAAAACCGGCTGAGCCACTCTCAGGAGAGGGGCTGGTGGCCTGCTCTGTAGCAAGGACATGGGGGGGAGTCTGGATTCCCCACACAGGACAACAACTGGTACCCGCTGGAAGTTTCCACATCTCCCCCAAGCATTCCATGTTGGAAGCGTTACCCAGCATGGAGCTTGCTTCTCCCATGGAAGCCAGTGTGATGGCACTGGATGATATGAAAAGAAAAAGCTTTATTGCCAGTTGACGGGCAAGGGGACAGCAAGCAATGCTCGAGTCTGTTCCCTGATCTGGGGTGGCGCGAGCCTTTGTGGGCTTTCTAACTAGTGCCAGGTGAGGCCATTGCAGCAGGTGTGCCAGGCTTATGGTGGGAATAGTCAGGAGGTTAAAGCTTTTCCCTTTATGAATGGTCATTGTCTGCCCATTCATTGTGGGCAGATGTTATGCCTGTAACGGTTAATCAGCTGAACTGGTCTCAGGTTACAGAAGCACTTGGAATGGTCAATAGGTAAGCCTCTACGAGGTTTCACAAAGCCACGCATCTAAGATGGGGCGGGGGGCGCTTTCTGATATCTTAGAGCAGCAGTGCTTGCTTTTTCCCTACCCAGGTTCCCTTCGCTTCCCTTTCCTCCCCTCCCCTCCCCTTTCTTCTTTCCTTTCATGGGTCTTGCTCTGTCACCCAGGCTGGAGTGCAGAGATCATAGCTCACTGCAGCTTCAGACTCCCGAGCTCAGGCGATCCTCCCACCTCAGCTAGGACCACAGGTGTGTGCCACCATGCCTGGCTAATTTTTAAATTTTTTTGTAGATACAGGGTCTCCCTATGTTGTCCAGCTAGTCTCGAACTCCTGGTCTCAAGTGATGGTCCCATCTTGACCTCCCAAAGTGTTGGGATTACAGGCCTGAGCCACTGTGCCCAGCCCCAACCCAGTTACTTTTACTGGCAAAGGAGAAAAAGAAATCCCTTGTCCTCTGGGCCTAGGGCATAGCAGAGATTTGTCAAAAGCATAAAATAGCTTGTTTTATCACAAACTCCTGTGTGGCCATAAAACTATGTGTGAATTTCACCCTCTATTCCGACATATAGGTTTGTTTTAGTATACAAGTCGTTGTTTGTACTATGTCAAACAACTTAGCTCTCTGCACCTCCTAGGAATATTTAAATAAAATCGAGGCTAGGGGAGGATGCTTGGGGTTTGTCCCATGGCTCTGTGTGACCTGATGTTCCCCAGCTCACACTTGGGGAAAAAGCATCAGTGGTGGCCCTGAGTTCTCCCCGGGATTGAGCCTGTCCTGCCCAAGGCACAGGGCGCTGGGCAAAGTTGTTTCTGAAATGCGCTGCTGGAACCTCCGGACAACTCCTGACTGCCTGAAGGGATTTGACCTCCGAGTCTTTCTCCAGTCTTGCCATTATCTCCATCCTTTCACATGGGTGCTTCCCCCTTTCGGGTGTTTTCCCAACAGCACCATTGCATCCGTTGGAAACCAAGGTTGTTATCTCTCTGCCTCTTGTTCCTTTGTGTTTCTCCAACATTGTTCAAGTCTTGCAGACTTTCCTGCCAGTTTCCCAGCTTTGTTTGCTGTTTCAGTATTGTGGGCAGACGTGGAAACCTAAGCCCAACATGAAAACAAACAAACAAAAATACATAGACTCAGAGCTGAGCAAAGAGGTTTGCAGCAGTATTCCCTCAGGGGCTGCAGGTGCAAAGGAGTGAGCCTGACCTCTGTTTGGATGCCAGGCTGTTTGGGGAAGTTGAGAACAAGATCACCAATCTCAACAGAACATCGTCCTTCCACATCTCCAGCACTGAGGCAGAGGGGCAGCCTCTCAGGGCGGAGAGCGGGCATGGGAACGGTGCTGGTAGATTTGGCTGAACCTTGAAAATCGGGCAAGTGACTTAATCAGCTCATCCATCCACTGACCCGACTGTGCTTCCTTCAAGTGTCATATGCACAGCACCTCACATTTGCTGTTGTTTTCAGTTGGCAGACAACATCCTGAATGGTGGTTACAAAAATACCCAGAAAAAATATTTTTTTTTCTAAACTAAAGTTGAAAGAGTGCAATAATCAGGGACACAAGAAGCAGATTTAGTGATTTTTTTTTTTTTTTTTGAGACAGAGTTTCATTCTTGTTGCCTAGGCTGAAGTACAGTGGCACCATCTCAGCTCACTGCAGCCTCTGCCTCCCGGGTTCAAGCAATTCTCCTGCCTCAGCCTCCTGAGTAGCTGGGATTATAGGCATGTGCCAACACACCTGGCTAATTTTTTATTTTTAGTGGAGATGGGGTTTCACCATGTTGTCCAGGCTGGTCTCGAACTCCTGACCTCCTCAGCCTCCCAAAGTGCTGGGATTACAGGCGTGAGCCACTGTGCCTGGCTGTGATTTTTTAAAATGATCTCCTGCCCTTCCTTAGTGTCTCATAAGCATAGGTAGCATCAGTAGCATCAGCACTCACAAGGGCTCCCTCTGTACTGGTATGTGCATTTTATTACTTAATTCTCTTCACAACTCTCTGAAGTAGATTCTCTTATCACTCTAATTTTGCACATGGCTTAAAGGGATTTAAAAACTTACCCACGCCAGGCATGGTGGCTCATACCCGTAATCCCAGCACTTTGGGAGGCCTAGGTGGGCGAATCACTTGAGCCCAGGAGTTTGAGACCAACCTGGGCAATATGACAGAAACCCCCATCTACAAACAAACAAACAAAAAAATGAAAAATTAGCCTTGCGTGGTGGTGTGTGCCTGTGGTGCCAGCTACTTGGGAGGCTGAGGTGGGAGGATCACTTGAGCCTGGGAGGTTGAGGCTACAGTGAGCTATGGATGTGCCACTGCACCCTCAGAACTAACAAACAAAAAACTTCCCAAGATCACACAAACTGAGAAGTGGCAGAATCAGTCTCTAAGCTCCCATGCCTCTGATCAGGAGTCTTTCTCTTAACCACTGTGTGACACGTCCACACCTACCAGCTGTCTCTGGAGAAAGATAAGGAACAATATCTAAAACAACAGGAGTGCCAGAATGCTGGAATCACATTGTCATTCTGATTGTTAGTGTGTTTCTAGCTTTATATTACTTTATATTTAAGGATGACATTTAGTGAAGCACTGTGTTTTGTTTTTTTTTTTTTTTGCTTTTGCTATTTTTCTGCTAGAGATTATCTTGGCTTTCAGGAGTTAGAACTTATTTCTAATGAGAAGATATTTACATGCGTATTTTAGCCACTGTATCTTCTGGATTGATTCATTTTATTACCTCCCAATTCTGGAACCGTTCGTTGCCACGAATTCAGACAAAGCATGCAGATTTCAACATTTATATAAAGGCTACCTCAAGAGGGCGCTCCTTGCAAGCTGTAGACTTGTTTAGTTCTCCAGGCCTGACATTTGATTTTGGAGAGTATTTTCAGAGAATGCATTGCAGTACTGCATGAGTACAGAGGACATTCATGCAAGAGCCTCAAGGAAACATAACAGAAGTGCAGAAATCTGAGTTTTTAGGATGGAAGGTGTGAAGGTCGAGGGATTTAGATTTTTATAAAGATTACTTAAATAAAAACCTCTAAATTCTTTTCCTGTATAGAATCATAAAAGGGCTAGAAGAATTGCTTTTCCCTATTTTTAAGGACTTAGTAGGCATGAGGGTGGGAGAATTCTCAGCTCTCCTAGATAGCCAATTACATCATTAAATATATTGATTTGATATCCTGAGGCAGATGGTGTTAGGGTATTTGTTTTTATTCTTTTAAAAATCATTTTAGTGCTAGGCATGGTGGCTCCTGCCTGTAATCCCAGCACTGTGGGCGGCCGAGGTGGGTGGATCACCTGAGGTCAGGTATTTGAGACCAGCCTGGCCAAAATGGTGAAACTCCATCTCTACTAATAATACAAAAATTAGCCGGGGTTGGCGGGTGCCTGTAATCCCAGCTACTTGGGAGGCTGAGGTAGGAAAACCACTTGAACCCAGGAGGTAGAGGTTGCAGTGAGCGGAGATTGCACCACTGCACTCCAGCCTGGGTGACAAGAGTGAAACTCTGTCTCCAAAAAATAAATAAATAAATATCATATTAACTCTTTAAAAAAAATGCAAAGAGGCACAGCTAAAAGGCAGTAGGGAAATAATAATGGAATTCTAAATAATGTTTAGTTAATCCAGAAGAAGGTAAGAAAGGAGCAGAGAAATTTAAAAAACAGATGGGACAAACTAAAAATAAATTTAAGCAGCCAACTTAAATGCAATCACATCAATAGTTAACATTAAATATAAATGGACTAAATGGTCCAATTTAAAGACAGAAATTTTTAGACTGCAGAAATAAAAACCCAAGTGTATGCTACCTTTAAATATAAATACAGATAAGTTGAAAGGAAAAAAGTGGAGTATGTCACACAAACAGTAGCTTTAGAAAACTGGAATGGCTGGCCAGGTGCAGTGGCTCACACCTGTAATCCCAGCACTTTGGGAGGCCAAGGAGGATGGATCATATGAGGTCAGGAGTTTGAGATCAGCCTGGCCAATACGGTGAAATCCCATCTCTACTAAAAATACAAAAATCACCTGGGCATATGGCAGGTCTGTAATCCCAGCTACTTGGAAGGCTGAGGGAGGAGAATCCCTTGAACCCAGGAAGTGGAGGCTGCAGTGAGCCAAGATGGTGTCACCGCACCCTAGTCTGGACGACAGAGTGAGACCGTGTCTCAAAAAAAAAAAAAAAAAAAAAGCTGGAAAGGCCGTATTAATATACGATGAAATAGACTTCTGAATGATATTACCAGAGGTAAAAGGGACAGTTCTCTAGGAATATGTAAGTCATAAAACTGTATATGCCCAGTAATAGAGCTTAAAATACATGAAGAAATATTGACAGACGAGGCACCATGGTTCACATCTATAGTCCCAGCACTTTGAGAAGCCAAGGCGGGAGGATCACTCAAGGCTGGGAGATTCAGATCAGCCGGGCCACATAGTGAGACCCTGTTGCTACAAAAAAATTAAAAACAAGCTGGGCATGGCAACACACTTCTGTAGACCCAGCTATTCAGAGGGATGGGGCAGGAGGATCTCTTAAGCCCAGGAGGTTGAGGATGTAGTCAGCTATCAACGCGCCACTGTACTCCAGCCTGGGAACAGAGCCTGTCTCAAAAAAAAGGGGAAAAAAAACCAAAAGATTGACAGAACTTATGGGAGTAATAGACAAATCCACCATCATAATTGGAGATTTTAACATCCCTCTGTTAGTAATTGATAGAACAACTAGACAAAGCATATTTATTCATCTAAGTTGGCCATCTACTTGAGGGGGGGTTGCTGAGCTGCAGTCAGCCAATGGGTGCTCTGTTCACGAGGGTTTCTATTTCGTGGCTAATGAAGAAGGAGTTGTCTCAGCATCCTTCATTACCCAGAGAACGTCTTGAGATTGATTATGGTTACTCCAAGAGTGAACCTGAGTCTTTACCTTGGCAAGCAAGTTACGGAAGATTTCCTCTTTACTTGAACACTTGAGATCAACCCTGTCGTCTAGACAGGATGAGTTTCTAGTGAACAGAGTAAATTGCTTCCACCCAATAAGGCCCCTATCTCTGAGGGGCACTTTGTAACTACTGTTTGCTACAACCCCAGCCACCAGGGAAGCAGGCTCCTATGAGAGTCCTCAGTTTGATTACACTGATGAGCCCTTGAGCTTAGAGATTAGAGTTTTACCTCTATAGTTAAGCGACACTTAAAATCCAAGACCTATTATCTTCCAGCCATCCACTTCAGGACCAGATTAAGTCCGGCTGGGAGCTGCTTAACAGGATCATGGAAACACAAGGACCAGCCTTATCCTCCTAGCTCCGGGCAGATTCCCCTCACCCCACGACACCTCAGTTCTCAGCCTAACCATCTCCTGAGATGGGAATTTTTCAATTTCCTGCAATGATACGATTTAACAGTTTTCCAGGGCTGAGAAAATGGGGAATTTGAATACTCTGTGAGGGTGACGCAGAGGCGTTGTTTAGGCGAAAGCATCTTGTGTTTCTGTGTCAGTTAAGGCATGCGTTGTGACGGAGGCTGCACCATCTGGACTGGTCTCAGAGCAATTCCTTTCTTTTTTTTTTTGAGACAGGGTCTCACTCTGTTGCCCAGGCTGGAGTGCAGTGGCATGATCTCAGCTCACTTCAGCCTTCTGCTCATGGCAACCTTCACCTCCTGGGTTCACACAGTTCTCCCACCTCAGCCTCCCAGGTAGTTGGGACTACAGGTTTGTGCCACCACGCCCAGATAATTTTTGTGTTTTTAGTAGAGACAGGATTTCACCACATTGGCCAGGCAGAGAGCAATTATTAATTCTCACCTAGTGTTTTCTTAGTTCCATTTAAGCCTATGTCCTTGTTTTCTGAATGATATGGAGCTAGAAAATTGATCTGCTATCATCCAGTTCTACTCAACACAGGGCGAAAAGGGCATACAAGCTTATGTTGATGCAAGAAGTCAAATGAAAGACATAGCACATATTTGATAGTTGGGAGGAAATATCCAGTATCAAAATAGTACATTGTATTCAGAAAAGAGAAGTCCTAAAATGCTTTGACCCAATGGAAAGCTGGTTACCAATGGGTTTTTATCCTGAGACTGGTAACATACATTACATGAAGCTCTACCCAGAGCAGAGGTTGGCTAAACACTGAGGACTAATTCAAGGAAAAGGGATAGGGCTGCGTCTTCAGACCCCCTACCCACCCTGCCCAGAAACGCTCTGGTTCCCAAGTCCATTCTTTTATCTTTTGAATCAAGACTGTGATTTCTCAAAAATTAGCCAAGTGTGGTATCATGTACCTGTGGTCACAGCTACTCGGGAGGCTGAGGCAGGAGAATCGCTTGAACCTGGGAGGCGGAGGTTGCAGTGAGCTGACATCGCGCCGCTCCACTCCACTTCAGCTTGGTTGAAAGAACGAAACTATCTCAAACAAAAACAAACAAATAAACAAAAACCCTGTATTTATTTATTTATTATTATTTTTTGAGACAGAGTCTTACTTTGTCACCCAGACTGGAGTCGGGTGGCATGATCTCAGCTCACTACAACCTCTGCCCCTCAGGCCCTCAGGTTCAAGCAATTCTCGTGCCTCAGCCGGTCCACTATGCCTGGCTAACTTTTGTACTTTTTTTTGAGTAGAGATGGGATTTCGCCATGTTGGCCAGGCTGGTCTTGAACTCCTAACTTCAGGTGATCCACCCGCCTCGGCCTCCCAAAGTGCTGGGATTACAGGCCTGAGCTACCGTGCCTAGCCTACTTTTGTTTTTTTGTTTGTTTGTTTTGTTTTTTTAGACAGAGTCTTGCTCTGTTGCCCGGGCTGGAGTACGGTGGGATGATCTTGGCTCACTGCAACGTCTGCCTCCTGGATATAAGCCATTCTCCTGCCTCAGCCTCCAGAGTAGCTAGGATGACAGACATGTGCCACCAGGCTCGGCTAATTTTTGTATTTGTATTTGTATTTTAAAAAATTTTTTCTCTACTAATTTTTGTATTTTTAGTAGGGATGGGGTTTCACCATGTTGGCCAGGCTGGTCTCAAACTCCTGACCTCAAGTGATCTGCCCGCCTCGACCTCCCAAAGTGCAGGGATTACAGGCATGAGGCGTGGCAGCCTATTTTTTTAAAGTTCTTAATTTTTTTTATAGATGCAGGGTCTCACCATGTTGCTCAGTCTGGTCAAGAACTCCCAGGCTCAAGTGATCCACCTGCCTCAGCCTCCCATGGTGCTGGGATTATAGACGTGAGCCACCATACCTGACCCGGGTACCCAACTTGAAAGAGGAAACTTTGGTCACAATACCATCCCCTTTTTAAGGAATGAATTGTTGAGGTTCATTTGGCGGTTTTCTAATCTTAACATTCTGTAGCTTAACATTCAGTGCTGAGAAGTGAGGATTTGAATTCTGGTTTGAAAACTTGATAAATGAAATGAGGGCATTTCTTTCTCCAGCCCCCTTTCCTGGAGGTGCTGGTTACCTTTGCCTTCACTCTATTCTCAGATCAGCTTAGTGGGGCTCCTGCCTCTAGTGAGAAACTAATACCCTCTGGTTGCCAAAGCTCCTATGTGCATATTTTTAAGCTCCAGATGAACGTTTCTTTTAAAAGAACTTTTACAGCAGATTTGTTGTAAGACATTAAGCTGGAAAGAAGTATTCTCCTACACTGCTCTTACACTCTTGTGCTTCGGGTTGGTGGCCTGATTTTTCTTTTGAGGATATATGTCTCATCGATGTAATTCTAAAACAATTTTAAACCCACAGATTAAGAACATATGTTTCTTCATGGCACATGTTGAGAAAGACTTCAGCTCATTCTGCAGTCTTTCTTGAAGAATGTCTTTAAAGCAAAATTGCAACTCGTCAGCTCTATTATCTACAAATTATGTCAAGTCTTGACCCAGAGAGTCGGACCAAAGGCTTATCTGACCTTATATTCTTCCTCTGACAAAGGTCTCAGTTTTTTTGATTGTTGTGTGGAAAAGATAGGTAGCGTGGGGAGTGTGATGAGGCAGAAAGATAGTTTTCCCTCCCTTGTGTCAATCACAGAATGTCAGGAATGTTCCTCAAAGGTAGACCTGTCCATGACCTTGGCTAACTCCTTCTTGAATTTGTTTATATTTTATCTGCTACCTCTTGGGACATAAGTTTCAAATTTTTATTATCTACAGCAGCACAGTACTTCCTCTTTTTGTCCTAAACTCATTTCTTTCAAGCTTCAAGGAGCACCCTGGGTCTCAGTATTTGGAAGCGATGATTACATCTGCATTTTCTCCATTTGGTACAGCTTGATCCCAGAAGCTCTGATGATATCTGTTCAGCCTTTGTCGAGACTGAGCAGGCTAATTTTGGTTTAGAAAGTGGAAGACTTTCAAAGGAGACTTCCTCCACTAGACAAATGGTTTTTGACCTGAGGTTTTGAGGAGGGTACAGTGGTCCTCATTGTTGAAA
Source organism: Callithrix jacchus (assembly GCF_049354715.1). Lineage (NCBI taxonomy): Eukaryota > Metazoa > Chordata > Mammalia > Primates > Cebidae > Callithrix > Callithrix jacchus. The sequence goes on from NC_133505.1 coordinate 161,723,545, forward strand.
TGTAGGCTCACTTCTTGGTGACCGTTGACAAAGGGTTAAAAGTCTCGGACGTTGTTAGTACAAGTTAAAAACAGAACCCATCCAAAGCATATAGCGTCCACTCCAAAATAAGCCAGGCTTGCTCCTCGTTAATGGTGTCATTGCAGATATGCCAAATTCTACAACTAGTCAATTGTCTACATATGGTAAAACTTTTCATACCATTCAACATTTGCTGCAATACGATTTTAATTACATACAGATTGGATAGCTGGAGGAAAGCACTGGAATGAAATAGAAGAAAGTTAAACACAAGCCCTTTTATAAGCGGCCCTGGTTTAGGTTAGGATGTATGCAAATGACTGCCGGGGACAGGAAGAGGAATGTGTGGTTTGGAGGACTCTGGGGATGGGACATGACTCATCTTCAACCTGGGAACACAGTTGTTTATCCTGAAGGGGAGAGTTTACAGAAACCGTGATTATATACCTTTTGAAGTTGAAACTTACGCTGATGCTTGCACCTTGTTACTTACATTCTTCCTTCCCAAGTATAGGGTGGTCTCTGCAGACAAAGTTGCTCTCTGGGCAAAAATTGCATTCAGTCTGAAAAACGGTGGATGGGTATGGAAGAACGGGACTTCTGAAACTCGCCACCACCCAACCTCCTCGTTTACTAGGTTGTGTTGCTTATTTCTTTGAAGTTAATTTTACATAATGATTTCAAAAGTGGTGCCGTTTACTTTCTGGAAGTGAAGAGTCGGGAAGCACAGTTGGTTTGGGATTCTGAGATGGCGGTGGCCGTATGGGAGTGTGGATGGGCTTTTGCCTTTGCAGAGGGGGAAACCGCCAGTCTGGAATGTGCTTTCTTCAAACTTTCACGGCATATCTTTGGTTTTCTTCATAACTTACTGGAATGGCTTTTACTGACTAAATGTCTTTTTGGTGAGCCGCCCTGCATCTCAGTTTTCTCTTTTGTGAAATGAAGATAACATCCCTCAGCACTGACTTCATGAGGTTTGCTTGAAGAAGTTTGAAGCCTCCAAGACACAAAACCTGACCCAACTGCAGACCCTGTGAGCATCTCCCAGGGAAAAGATGGAGTTAGTGTAAGAAGTATATGAAACGGCCGGGCGCGGTGGCTCACGCCTATGATCCCAGCACTTTGGGAGGCCAAGGCGGGTGGATCAACAGGTCAGGAGATTGAGACCGTCCTGACCAACATGGTGAAACCCTGTCTCTTCTAAAAAGTACAAAAAATTAGCCGGGCGTGATGGCATGTGCCTGTAGTCCCAGCTACTCAGGAGGCTGAGGTAGGAAAATCGCTTGAACCTGGGAGGCGGAGGTTGCAGTGAGCTGAGATCGTGCCAGTGCACTCCAGCCTGGCCGTGAAACAATACCTGCTTTCTAGAGCTGCTCCTATCATCATAGCAAGCCATCTCCAGGATGGGGATGGGTATGCCGGGAAGCATACTTAGTGAAGGGGCCAGCAGGGGCTCCAGGGAATAGGGGACAGGGCCTCCCAGGAGCCCCAGTCACAGAATGTGTGAGCCAGTGGATCCCAGCTGCGGGGGAAGACAACCGACCCACCCAACACCATCTTTGGCAAGGGTGGGCATCAGCAATTTCCACCTGCACTGCAGCCTCTTGGCTCACCTGGATGTGGCCACAGCGGTGACAAGTGTCTATATCCACGCTCATCCGCCTCTCGTGGTGAATATTCACGTGCAGGAATGAATCCGCAGACGGATGCACTCCAGCCTACTTCTCTATTGTTTGGGCTTTGGCTAAATCATCTTTTCTCAAGCAAGTCACTGGTTTTAGCCTAGAGGAAGTTGTGGACTTATGATTTATTTAATTACATAATTGAGTTATTTATGTGCATTTCTCCCTAATAAGTGTCTCTAGGTTGGAATATCTTACTTTCAGGGAGATGGCAGGACTAACTGGCTAAAATGTAGTCTCCAGTTATGAATTTCTTGAGGGCAGCTTCCACCTCTCACCCTCTTTTGCTGGATAAGTAAAGACTAAGTGAATAACTCTAAAGTTAATTTAACTTTGTTGAAATGGATTTTTAAAATAGATTATTTAATGTGTTCAGATGTATACAAAAATGACATCTGCCAGTCACACATGTAAGTTTCTCCCTGTTTAAAAAGAAAGGAAAGATGGAAGAATAGAAGGAAGAGGAGGAAAGTCATTTGCACTTAATTTCAAATAGGGATTCCTCAGTTTTTCCTTTGGTGTTTATACCGATGGCCTTAACATCTTGATCCCAGGCAAACTTAAACACTTCTAGAAGCCGCTTTTATGGAGCCCTGATACTCAGTTATCAAGCCCTAAAGAAGCAGGAGATTTAGCTGAAGGGATCTTTTGCTGTGCAAGGCACCCAAAGAAGTCATGTTATACACAGAGTGCCACTGTCCTGGGCCCACTTTGCCATCTGCCACCTCCCCTGTTGAGACCACAATTTTCTGGGGTCTGGGCTAAACTCAGCCACACAGAGACCATCTTCCCCCACGCTGGGAAAGGGACAGGTGCACTGGGGTGAGACGGGGCTTGATCAGCACAAAGAGGCTGGCTGCTTTATATGGGGTGTGGCTCGAACCTCTTGCTCCATGGTCTGATTTCCCTCTTAATGACCTTTACCACTTTGCCGTTTGGCTCCTAACCCACTCATGTGCCAAGAGAACACCAGACAGTAACATAGGGAAAGGCATTCTAAGCGGTGGGATGAAGTAAATGTGTTGATGTCAAAGAACATGGCCCATTTTTTTTTCTTTTTTGAGATGGGGTCTCACTCTGTTGCCCAGGCTGGAGTGCAATGGTGTGATCTTGGCTCACCGCAACCTCTGCCTCCCAGGTTCAAGCGATTCTCCTGCCTCAGCCTCCCGAGTAGTTGGGATTACAGGCATTTGCCACCACCACTGGCTAATTTTGTATTTTTAGTAGAGACAGGGTTTTTGCCATGTTGGTCAGGCTGATCTCAAACTCCCGACCTCAGGTGATCCGCCTGGCATATGGCACATTTTTGGATAACAAAAAGTTTATTATTGTTGGAATGTAGGAAAAGTGGATGAGTGGGAATTTACCGGCTATACAGCTGGGACGACAGATTGGGGCCAATTTGTGCTCACCGTGGTCAAGTATCATGATATACTTACATGTCTGTATTTCCCACTTGTTTGCACCTTGATATCTAGTAATGGGTCTTACTGATTTTTTTCAGAAATTCTTCAATTCCATTGTGTTTTTATAAGGGCCCAATACATTTTTCTTGAATGGTTATTGATTAGTATTGGGAGTCAAGTTAGCTCAGACTGACAAGCTGAGTGGACTATAAAGGGGTCATATACCATGGTGATTTCTTTGCACTTTATCTCTAGGCAATATATATTCATTCAAGTTTCTAAAACGGAGGAGTGACCTAAACCTACATGTGTTTTAGGAAGTAATTCTGGCTGTGATGAGACACATTGGCTTGGGAGAGATTAGAAGTTGTAACAACAGTTAAGAAACTAATATAATGGCTCAGAGGAGATACGAGGAGGCCTGAGAGAGAAATTTATAAGGCAGAATTCGGCGGGGCGCAGTGGCTCAGGCCTGTAATCCCAGCATTTTGGGAGGCCAAGGCCGGCAAATCACTTGAGGTCAGGAGTTTGAAACCAGCCTGGCCGTGATGGTGAAACTCTGCCTCTACTAAAAATGCAAAAACTAGCTGGGCATGGTGGCACACACCTCTAGTCAAAGCCATTCGGGAAGCTGAGGCACGAGAATCGCCTGAACCCGGGAGGCAGAGGTGGCAGTGAGCTGAGATGGTGCCGCTGTACTCCAGCCTGGGGAACAGAGTGAGACTTTGTCTCAAAAATAAAATTTATAAGGCAGGATTAGAATCCAGCCCCAATTATTGGTGAAATCAAAGATGACTGCTGGCTGGGTATGGTGGCTCATGCCTGTAATCCCAACACTTTGGGAGGCCAAGGTGGGAGAATTACTTGAGGCCAAGGAATTTGAGACCACTCTGGGCAACGTGGTGAAACCCTGCCTCTAGAAAAAATACAACAACAACAACAAAGCCGGTCATTGTGGTGTATGCCTGTAGTTCCAGCTACTCAGGAGGTTGAGGTGGGAGGATCATCTGAGCCCAAGAAGTTGAGGCTTCAGTGAGCCATGATCATGCCACTGTACTCCAGCCTGGGTGACATTGAGACCTGTCTCAAAAAGAAAAAAAGGATCACTCTTGCCTCAAGTAAAATTAAGTATGATTTTCAAGTTTTTTGTTTTGTTTTGTTGTTTTGAGATGGAGTTTTGCTTCTGTTGCCAAGGCTGGCTCACCACAACCTCCACCTTCCAGGTTCAAGCAATACTCCTACCTCAGCCTCCCGAGTAGCTGAGATTATGGGCATGCGCCATCACACCCAGCTAATTTGGTAGAGACCAAGTTTCTTCATGTTGGTCAGACTGGTTTCCTACTCCTGACCTCAGGTGATCCATCCACCTCGGCCTCCCAAAGTGCTGGGATTACAGGCCTGAGCCACCGCACCTGGCCCGAGTGTAATTGTATTCAAAGATGAAAAGGAAAAGAGATCCTAATAATTGGGCACTAAACATAAATGATTGCTGTTCATTTAGAATAGTGAAACTTAGTGAATAAGCATAGGGTAACCAATAGGATTTACAGGGACATGCAAAAGAAGTGATCTATATAGGAAACATAATATGCATATTGCTTTTATATATACACACTTTATAAATACGTGAGTTGAAAGTATATGCTGATACCTAATACTTATGTATTATCAGGGCTGCTGCATATGGTCTCACAGGCTGTGCACTGCACGACTCTAGGGGACAGCACTAAGGGAAATAGGTCACCCTCAACACATATGTCCCTTTTATCCTTCAGTTTAACAAGTTCAGGGACTGCTGCTTTGAGTAATAAAGAAAGGTGTTTAGGATGGGAATTCGATAGCCTTTCGAGGATTAGTCATCTGATAGAAACCTTCTGTGGTCAGGTCATTAGTGTTAGGTGTGTGTTAAGTAGACGTAGAGGTCGTCTTTTAAAAATGAAGACTTTTTTTCCTAAAGGACTTCTTGTTTGTTTGTTTGTTTAAGTCTTGTTCTGTTGCCTAGGCTGCAGTGCAGTGGTGTGACCTTGGCTCACTGCAACTCCATCTCCCAGGTTCAAAAATTTCTTCTGCCTCAGCCTCCCAAGTAGCTGGGATTATGGGAGTCCACCACCATGCCCAGCTAATTTTTATATTTTTAGTAGAGACAGTTTTCACCATGTTGGCCAGGCTGGTCTTGAACTCCCGACCTCAGGTGATCTGCCTGCCTCGGCCTCCCAAAGTGCTGGGATTACTAGCTTGAGCCACTGTGCCTGGCCCTAAAAGACTTGAGAGACTGCTATTCTACCCACCACCCCCCTTTTTTTTTTTTTTAAGATGGACTCTCACTGTGTTGCCCAGGCTGGAATACAGCAGTGCAGTCCCCACTCATTGCAACCTCTGCCTTCCAGGTTCAAGGGATTCTGCTGCCTCAACCTCCTGAACAGATGGGACTACAGGTGTGTGCTATGACGCCTGGCTAATTTTTGTAATTTTAGTAGAAATGGGGTTTTGCCATGTTGACTGGGCTGGTCTTAAACTCCTGACCTCAGGTGATCCGACTGCCTTGACCTCACAGTGCTGGGATTACAGGAATAAGCCAGTGCATCTGACTTCTTCTATCCACTTCTGACAACAGTGTCTGAATCAAGCGTTTTTGTTGGTGGTGATGTTTTAAAGCTTCCTAGTGTGTAGCGTACCCCATGCCATGATGCCCGGCATTTCTGTGTCTTGTTCAAAGTGAGTAATGCAGAATGACACATGGACTCAACCATTTGAAGGGATGGATTCACAGACGTGGATGAAGAAAATAGGATCCTTGATTCTTTCAAGCTGATCATACGTTGCTTTAACATTTTTGTGGATTTTGCTCACATGCTTCAGGGGGAACCGCTCCAAAATGTGACAGCCCAGAATTTAGGTTTGGCTGACTCCTGGCTGTGGCCTGCTGTGACTGGGGTTTCTGAACCATCACAGCGGTTCTCAGCGGCCCGAGACTCAGCCTGGAGGATGCAGAAGGCTCTGTGGAACAGATCAGAGCACAGCGTCCTCCTGGTTGTTACTCTACCGAGAGCTAATGGAAAGGAATGAAGCCTTGTTGATTTCGGAGCAGCCCAGACGGACTGCACTGTAGACAGTCTCCAGATGCCCAGTCCCTGGGGATCCAGTTGCCAAACCGTGGTCTGGAGTGGAGCCTGGGCACAGTGCAGGTCGTGTACAAAGATCTGTTTCTCCTCCCACACATTCGTATAGTGGAAACATGTCAGGCTGCCTCCTCCAAGACTGTGCATTTATTTTAAAGAATGTTAGAGAGGAAATATATCGCTTACCATCTTCCTCCCTCTTTGGGAGTGTTTATTGTGATTGGAAATCATTCTAATCCACATGGCTGTGGCTTTCCCCCACTCTTTGTGCTCCTATGTTAAACGGCCCTCTGTGCAAATAAACAGAAAAAGGCAAAGTTTTTTATTCAGCTACAGTCTAAGGAGTGAAGTTAGACTCCGGAGAGCTGGAATCGCCTAACCCTGGCTTGTGTGCTCTGTGGCGTGCTTGCTTTCCTCGCCTCTGGAGTGAAGCCCGGAGGTACAGTACGGGCCTTTGCCAGTGCCGGCCGGGAGCCCGGACTCACGTGTTCTGCACTCAGTGGCACTGCTGATTCTGCTTTGCCATTTGGTAGAATTTACCTGGTGTTTATCTTAACTATGCCTGCTGGGAAGGGATGTTTTGAGTTGCTCTGATCTTCACTAAAACCTGAAAGTAAGAAACAGCTGAAAATCTTGTGCATTTTGGATATGAAACAAAGTATTTTATATTTTTATGATTTATTTATTTACTTGAGACGGAGTCTCGTCCTGTCTCCCAGGCTGGAGTGCAGTGGCACCATCTTGGCTCAGTACAACCTCCGCCTCCCAGGTTCAAGCGATTCTCCTGCCTCAGCCTACTGAGTAGCTGGGATTACAGGAGCCTGCCACCAGGCCCAGCTGATTTTTATGTTTTTAGTAGAGACGAGGTTTCACCATGTTGGCCAGGCTGGTCTCAAACTCCTGGCCTCAGGTGATCTACCTGCCTCAGCCTCCCAAAGTGCTGGGATAACAGGCGTGAGCCACCGCACCCAGCCCAGTTTATGACTTTGTAAGAAAAAGCAAACCAACGACTCAAACTGTGAGCAAGCTTAGAACAAAAATAAGGGTTCTAGTGGCAGGAGGGTCTGACTTTCTGCTCTGATTCTACTACTGTGTGACCCTGGGCAGGTCATTTAGTTTTTCTGCTCCTCTTACTTCATCCAGCAGATGAAGACAACAGGACCTACTTCGTAACCAGAGTCCACCTACACTTCTGCTAGGAGCAACAATTGTGATTCAACTCTGCCTTATTATGGATATTGATCCTTGAACCGTTAGTTAAACCTCAGTTCTTGGTTTGGAATTAAGATGTGTGCAAAACCCCATAATCAGGAAACACTGAATACAATTTCATTTACTTTTAATTTAATTTTATTTTTTGTAAAAATAATGGAGACTGGGTCTTGCTATGTTGCCCAGGCTGGTCTCTAATTCCTGGACTCAAACAATCCTCTTACCTCAGCCTCCCAAAGTGCTAGGGTTACAGGTGTGTTACTTTTAGTTTTGTATTTGAAAATAAATTATTAGCATTGATAATAATGAAAGTGGTGAATACTTACAGGATACCTTTTGATTCATGAAGCACTTTCACATGAACTATTACATGTGTTTCTAAATGGGATAAAAATTCATGCCCTGGTCAGGTGCCATGGCTCACGCCTGTAATCCAAACACTTCAGGAGGCCAAGGCAGGTGGATTGCTTGAGCCCAGGAGTTTGAGGCCAGCCTGGGCAACATGGCGGAACCCTGTCTCTACAAAAAAGTGCACAAACTAGCCAGGCCTGGTGGCACATGCATGTAGTCCCAGCTACTCTGGAGGCTGAGGTGAGAGGCTCACTGGAACCCAGGAGATAAGAGGCTGCACTGAGCCGTGATTGCACCGCTGTATTCCAGCCAAAGCGACAGAGGGAGACCCTATCTCAACAACAACAAGATCGTGCCCTAATTTTTCTATTTCAACATGCTCTAGTGTTCTCTACTTAGCCATAACCTATAGTGAAGGAGAACTTGTTAGAGACCCTGTTATTTGTACAGTCTGACACACACGATGGTCGAAGAAACAAGACATAAATATCTGGTTATTTTTCTTTTCTTTTTTTTTTTTTTTTTTTTTTTTTTTTGAGATGGAGTTTTGCTCTTGTTACCCAGGCTGGAATGCAATGGCGTGATCTTGGCTCACTGCAACCTCCACCTCCTGGGTTCAGGCAATTCTCCTGCCTCAGCCTCCTGAGTAGCTGGGATTACAGGCACGCGCCACCATGCCCAGCTCATTTTTTAAAATTTTTAGTAGAGATGGGGTTTCACCATGTTGACCAGGATGGTCTTGATCTCTTGACCTGGTGATCCACCCGCTTCAGCCTCCCAAAGTGCTGGGATTATAGGCTTGAGCCACCACGCCCAGCCTGGTTATTTTTCTATATGTTTCTAAGGCTGATTATTTTGTATAGTTTCCAGTTCTTGTAATCATCGTCATAATTCTATATGGGGAAAATTTAGATGAATCATGGGTAAGATAATTTATCTTGATGTAAGCTCATATTACTGCTTGTTAACAGATAAATATGTAGGCCAGGTGCGGTGGCTCATGCCTGTAATCCCAGCACTTTGGGAGACTGAGGCGGGCAGATCACCTGAGGTCAGGAGTTTAAGACCAGCCTGGCCAACAGGTGAAAACCCGTCTCTACTAAAGATACAAAAAATTAGCCAAGCATGATGGCAGGTGCCTGTATCCCAGCTGCTTAGGAGGCTGAGGTAGGAGAATTGCTTGAACCTGGGAAGCGGAGGTTGCAGTGAGCCAAGATCGCACCAATGCCCTCCAGCCTGGGCTACAGGGCAAAACTTTATCTAAAAAGAAAAAAAAAAAAAACAGATAAATATGCAATAACCAAGTCAACAAAATATGACTGCCCCTGAGCTCCTTGTCATGGCCGCGTCGTTGCATACCACACATCAGAGAGCCTTACAGTATGAAAGGATGACACAGATCACTGTGGGTGGACCTTTTCTCTCTTGCCTTGAATCCATACTCAGAAATCTGACAAAATGTGTACACGTCACAGTCTAGTGGATTGACCTGAATCCTCAACTTATCAACATGGTACCCAGAAGATGTCTGAAGGAAGTTTTATTAAAATAACAGAAAATTTAATAACTATATCCTGATAAGGGAGATCACAGTAACTTGCCATCCCAAAAGAGGCTCCATTCTCGGGATTAAGATAGTTTGAAGGGTCCTGAGTCTGACTCCTTAACCTCCTGGCCTTCTAGACTCTGATGCTCTCCTGTACTCTTTTAGCAGTGGGATGATAGGAAGTTCCTTCTAAACCTAGCCAGTGCTTGTAGACTTGCGACAGCTCCCACAGTTCTAGCAATTAGGGCTAGAATTGGGGGTTCCATCTTCTTGAGTCTGGCTCTCTCATGCAAATGCAGGACTGGTGTCATGGTGCTTCCTCATGGCCTGATGGGCACCTACCCCGTGTCCCAGACTACAAGAGAAAGGAGCTCTGACTCTGTTTTCCTCTCTCATCCCCAAAACTGCCTACCAGTCCTTCTCCAGTCCTTCCTAGCTCTGAGCATTCAATTTGGGCATCTCACCTTTAAAAGACTTCTCTTGGTGATAAACCATAGTTGTACAGTTCACTCTAGCTATATGCTGATTAATCCCTCTGCAGACACTCCCTCTTGTTGGCCCTCACCATTTTGTATGAGCCTCTAATAGTGCACTTGTCACTTTATTCTATAACTAAAGAGATTTTACACTTTTTTCTGCCATGGCCTACAAAAGGAAAGATAGTTTACACCGCAAACCAGTACACACAGAGGTTTATGTGATTGTTATAGATACACAGACATGTGTCCTTGTAAGTTTCCTTACCTTTACTACATACACATTCTTTTCTTTTTCTTTTTTTTCTTTTTTTTTTTTTTGAGACGTTGTCTTGCTCTGTCACCAGGCTGGAGTGCAATGGTGCAATCTCAGCTCACTGCAACCTCTGCCTCCTTGGTTCAAGCGAGTCCCCTGCCTCAGCTTCCCAAGTAGCTAGGAATATAGGCACATGCTACCACACCTGGCTAGTTTTTTTGTGTTTTGGTAGAGACAGGGTTTTACCATATTGGCCAGGATGGTCTCAATCTCCTGACCTTGTGATCCACCCACATCAGCCTCCCAAAGTGTTGGTATTACAGGCATGAGCCACTGTGCCCGGCCCATACACATTATTTTTTAGTCTATGCTATTCTGTTCTACTGTATTTATTTGTTCATTCATATTTATATATATATATCTATACACACACACACACACACACACACACACACACACACACACATATATATATATAATTTTTTTTCTTGAGATGGAGTTTTGCTCTTTTTGTCCAGGCTGGAGTGGAGTGGTATAGTCTCAGCTCACTGCAACCTCTGCCTCCAGGTTCAATTGATTCTCCTGCCTCAGCCTCTCAAATAGCTGAGATTACAGGCACACACCACCACGCCTGGCTAATATTTATATTTTTAGTAGAGACAGGGTTTCCACATCTTGGCCAGGCTAGTCTCGAACTTCTGACCCGCCTCGGCCTCCCAAAGTGCTGGGATTATAAGCGTGAGCCTCCACACCCGACCTCATTCATATATTTTTAATGCTAATCAGGCCAGGTATAGCCCTTGGACCCAGGAGGCAAAGCTTGCCATGAACTGAGGAGGCACCCCTGCATTCTAGTCTGGATGACAGAGCAAGACTCCATCTCGGAAAAAAAAAATACATAAATACATATATTTTTAATGCTAATCAAGACCCACTAAAAGAATCTCATGACCTTTTTAATATGTTGAAAGCTGCACTTTGAACAACATAGTTCTAGTTCTGATTCAGGATCTAGAAGAATTTGCTTTAAAAGAAAAGAAAACTGAGTTTGGATTCAGATTCCTGAATCCCCTTCTCTCCTCCTGGCTAGATTGTGAGCTCGCTGAGGGCAGGCAGAGTGTCTATTTCTCCTTTATATACTCAGCGCCTACCTCCGTACCTGGTATGTAGGAGATGCGCAGATCAATATTAACTGAAGAGCTCAGCCTCTCTGGGTCTTTGTGCCATATTTGTAAAATGGAAGAGTGCCCATGTGCACTCGGGGGGCCATTGTGAAAAGAATGAGATCATGCACCTACAGCAGCAGTCACAGGGCCCAGCGCCAATAGCTGCTCAATTAACCTACGTTTCTTTCTGGATTTCGACACCTAGCTCTTTCTTGGATTGACCACTTGACTCCACTGCAGTTCCTTTCTTCTTTCTTCTTTTCTTTTCTTTTTTTTGTTGGAGACAGAGTTTTCACTCTTGTTGCCCAGGCTGGAGTGCAGTGGCATGATCTCGGCTCACTGCAACCTCCATCTTCCGGGTTCTGGTGATTCTCCTGCCTCAGCTTTCCGAGTGGCTGGGATTACAGGCACCCGCCACCACGCCTGGCTAATTTTTGTATTTTTAGTAGAGACAGGGTTTCACCATGTTGACCAGGTTGGTCTCGAACTCCTGACCTCAGTTGATCCATCTGCCTCAGCCTCCCAAAGTGCTGGATTACAGGCGTGAGCCATGGTGCCCGGCCCACTGCAGTGTTTTTAAGTGTAATGTGAGGTTTGAACTCTATTAGCCTCCGATCCCAACCTGAGCAGACGCCTAAGGTTTTCCAAAATGCTATGGAGCCCAGAGGCAAATTGCCCTTCAGAGGCAGCAGTTTCTTCTTGAAACTTAGCACACTCAGCTCAGGCTCTGGTCGAAACGTGAGAGGTCATAGGGCAGAGTCCTTTTTGTCACCCCCTGGGGGACTCATTTCTCTATGAAAAAGTGTGACTTGAGCTGTTTATTAACATTTCATTGCAAAAATGAAAATTACTTCCACATCTAGAAAGATTATAAAATAAGTTTAGGCTGGGTGTGGTGGCTAATGCATGTAATCCCAGCACTTTGGGAGGCTGAGGCGGGCAGATCACTTGAGGTCAAGAGTTTGAGAGCAGCCTAGCCAACATGGTGAAACCTCATTGCTATTAAAAATACAAAAAAATTAGCTGGGCATGGTGGCGGGTGGCCGTAATCCCAGCTATTCGGGAGGCTGAGGCAGGAGAATCCCTTGAATCTGGGAGGCGGAGATTGCAGTGAGCCGAGATCACACCATTGCACTCCAGCCTGGGAGACAAGGTGAGACTCCATCTCTAAATAAATAAATCCATAAAATGTTTAAAGTCGGCTTGAAATTTGGAGTGTTTTGTGAATCAAAAGCCTTCATAAGAGCCGTTATTTCAAAACCATGAACCTAAGTCCGATGAAGCGCTGATTGATGAACTTCTGACTTGGTCATTAACTGGCTGTGACATTGTGGGTGGGACCGCCTCCCTGGATCTCATTTTTTCATCTTTGAGAAGGAGTATCCCATTCATCTCCAAAGTTCTGTAACCCTAAAATACGAAGCTCGGAGTCCTTTGTTTCACACTCACTGGAATGTGCTAGCCATTGAGGAGATAATATTTCAATGAACGCATCTCAGTTGCAGAGTCTAATCAAATGCAATGCCTCCAACATTTTCTCTATAATCGTTTCTTGCTACTACCATGTAGAAAGATTAGATGATGCTTTCGCCAACCTTAGAGCCAGTGAAGAGTCAGGTTAGCTGTTACTTTTGTAAATAAAGGCTCAACAACCAAGACCGTGGGTGAATCATCATAATAGCTTGTTCTGCATTGCGCCTTGTCTTATCTATGCAACAGCGGCTTCTCATTGAATGCTGTCAATTGATCACTCATCTGTGGGTAATGTAACAAGGCTATTTGTTGTTTTCTTCTAGAACAGAATGACTCGGAAGATACTGGAGCTTCGAAGCTTCTAGCAGAATATGAAGTCTTTCGTCTTCAGCTCTCTGCATTAAGTTTAAGCAGGTCAGTAGTGAATTCTGTTTGTCTTTGGAAGTTCCTAATGAGCAGGCTGTCCTGAGGTTAGCAGGGAGATTGGGAATGTCTCACCTGTGTCGGACTCCTCTAGCTACCTTGGCCTTAACGCCGACGTTTTCTCGGATGTGAGAAGTGAGGTGCTTGGTGTGGTGAGGTTCGAAGTGCAGCTCTTCACTACCAGCTTGATGATGTGGAAGCTGCTCACCCGCTCCGTCTCCGCATTGCCCCTGCAGAGACTCTATGGAAAAGAAAATTAGATAATAAGTGGTTTAACTGGAAAGGCTAAGCTCCCTTGAAAAAATTTCAGAAGGGACTCCCTTCTCTCTGTTGATTTCAAAATGGTCACAGCTTCTGTACAATGCAGGGGCTCTCACACCATTGGTTGTACAGAAAGAAAATAAGTTTGCTGTAAGAAACCAATTTCTGTAATCGGTGAGGTGGCTCATGCTTGTAATCTGAGCACTTTGGGAGGCCGAGGTGGGTGCATCACTTGAGGTCTGGAGTTCAAGACCAGCCTGGTCAACATGGTGAAACCCTGTCTCTACTAAAAATACAAAAATTAACTGGGCATGATGGTGGGCACCTGTAATCCCAGCTACTCGGGAGGCTGAGGCAAGAGAATTGCTTGACCCTGGGAGGTGGAGGTGGCAGTAAACAGAGATAGCACCATTGCAGTCCAGCCTGGGCAACAAAGTGAGACTCTGTCTCAATAAAATAAATACATAAAGAAAGAAACCACCTTCTAACTCACTTACTCTCCGTTGCTCAATTTTGCCCATTGCGTTAACCTCGTTATAGGTCTCCTTTTCCTGGTCCAGTTTCACCATTTTCCACCTAAAATAATACTCATGTGCAACTATGTCACTCCCCTGGGAATACTCTGAATGGGTCTCCATCTCCCTTGGGAAAAAATCTGGTGTCCTAGCTGGGGCTCAAACCCCACAGTCCCCTCAGCCCTGTTGCTATCGCCCCTTTGTCATCCTCGGACTCATCCTCTGTTGGGTCCTTCTGTGTCTTTGCTCTTGCTGTCCCTTTTGTCTGGCACAGCCACCAGCCCTTCCTTCCCCATCTACCACGCAGGACTCAGCATGTGTCAGCCCCTCCAGGCAGCCTTTCTGGGACTCTGCCCCGGGCCACATGACTCTCCGTACCCAGCGTCCCTGAACGTACCTGGTCCCCACACTCGCCATGGCGACATGACATTTTTGCTTTCTCCTTCCTTTCATTGCACTGGGCACCGTTCTAGGTCAGGGACCTCCTCATGCTTGGGGCAGTATAGTGCAGTGGTCAGGGACACAGGCGCTGGAGCCTCATGACCCGGGTTCAACCCCCGGCTCTATGACTTACTGACTGTCCGTTCTTGGACTCTATCTCTTCCTAACTTGCTTTCCTCATCTGTAAAATGGAGGTAAGGGGCTGGGCGCAGTGGCTCACACCTGTAATCCCAGCACTTTGGGAGGCCAAGGTGGATGGGTCACAAGGTCAGGAGTTCAAGACCAGCCTGGCCATGATGGTGAAACCCTGTGTCTACTGAAAATACAAAAATTAGCTGGGTGCAGTGGTGCACACCTATAATCCTAGCTACTCAGGGGGCTGAGGCAGGAGAATCTCTTGAACCTGTGGGTGGAGGTTGCAGTGAACTGAGATCATGCCACTTCACTCCAGCCTGGGCGACAGAGTGAGTCTGTGTCTCAAACAAATGAACAAACAAACAAAAAACCCACAAAAACACCTCTTGTTAGAATAGATGTGGTGGCTCCTGCCTATAATCACAGCACTTTGGGAGGCCAAGGCTAGAGGATCGTGTGAAGTCAAGAGTTTGAGACCAGTCTGGACAACACAGCAAAACCCCAAATATTCCAAAAACAAAAAAAACAAGAAGCAACCCCAAAACTGAAACTTTTTGTTATTGGTAAAAATACTGATTTTCTTTTTTTTTTTTTTTGAGAAAGAGTCTTGTTTTGTTGCCCAGGCTGGAGTGCAGTGGTGTGATCTTGGCTCCCTGCAACCTCCACCTCCCAGATTCACGCAATTCTCCTTCCTCAGCCTCCTGAGTACCTGGGACTACAGGCACGCACCACCACACCCAGCTAATTTTTTTTTTTTAATTTTTAGTAAAGATGAGGTTTTACTATGTTTGCAAGGATGGTCTTGATCTCCTGACCTCGTGATCCACCTGCTTTGGCCTCCCAAAGTCCTGGGATTACAAGCTGAGCCACCGCGCTCAGCCTCATGCTCTAATTTCAAGAGTTCCACTCAGCTGCTTCCTGTACAACCCTCCACAGAGAAATTCGAGGTGAAACCTCTATGAACTGAGTCTGCCATGTGAATCTCTCACATCAGGAGAACGCCATTTCTGTGCAGTTTTCCAGCCTGTGCCCATGGTCTTGCATTCTTGAGACTTCGTTGTGGATAAGAAAAACAATTCTGTGGCCTGAAGCTGTTTCTGGATGGTCCCTCCATCTATTACTTTCTCGTTATATTAGTGGCTGCCCCGGGATCCAGGATAAACCGTTTTCCCATGCCTGCTGAGAGACTGCAGTACAAACGCTTGATGTTTTATTGCCATGTTATTAGAACCAGCCTCCTAATTTGCCCTGTAAAATTTGAGAGGGTGACATGTGGGCATATGTTTTCGTGTGTGCCAAAATCACACTGTGGGTACGCATGTGGTATACACACACATTCCTTTTGTTACCTCTTTGAACCCTAAATGAGATTTTGTGGGTGTGCACCTCGGGGTTGAGCCCTTAGTATTAGACACAAACCCCACAGCAGCCTGCCCGGGGTTTCTCCCTCACCTGAGCATCAGAGCCCAGGGAACATAAGCAGGTACGTGCCAGCCTGCTACTTCATCTTTGCAGTGTACTGTCTCTCTTCTCCCTTTGCCAAGACACAGTTCTATGAAGCCCCGTTTCTTGTAGCTCCTATTTTCTTCTCCCTTCCTGCCCTGAGGCATGCAAACTTGCCTACAACCCTTACTCCACCACCACACAGGCACTCACAGACTCAGGGGTGTGCAGAGGACATGGAGGCTTCCCTGACAGCACACTGAGCATGCGCATGGAGAGGTCGGGGTGGGAAGCATGCTGGGGGCGGTGGCTCACCCCTGTTATCCCAGCACTTTGGGAGGTTGAGGTGGGCGGATCACTTGAGCCCAGGAATTAAAGCCCAGCCTAAGCAGCATGACAAAACCCTGTCTATACAAAAAACACAAAAATTAGCTGGACATGGTGGTGGTGCACACCTGTAGTCCTAGCTCCTTGGGAGGTTGAGATGGGAGGATCACTTGTGCCTGGGGAGGCTGAGGCAGCAGTGAGCCATGGTTACACTACTGCACTCCAGCCTGGGAGGGTGACAGAGAAAGAACCGGTCTAAAACAAACAAACAGAAAAGGATGGGAAGGAGCTGCCTTGAGTAATTCCCCGATGACATTCTCACCTTCGTCTTTGCACTTTATTCTCCCTCTTGTCCCTTTGCCAAGACATAGTTCGATGAAGCCCTATTTTTTATAGCTCCTATTTTCTTTTGTTGTTGTTGAGACAGGGTCTCGCTCTGTCACCCAGGCTGGAGTGCAGTCACATGATCATAGCTCACTGCAGCATCAGCCTCCCAAGTGGCTGAGACTACAGGCATGAGGCACCATGCCCAGCTAATTTTTTATTTTTTGTAGGGATGGGATCTTGCTATGTTGCCCAGGCTGGTCTTGAACTCTTGGGCTGAAGCAGTCCTCCGGCCTCCCTAAGTATTGGGATTATAGGCATGGGCCACTGAACCCAGCTCTCCTATCTTTCTTTGTCATCACCTTTTCTCCCTGGCAGACCTCCAGCCTCAGGTATCCCTCATGTGGATGCTCCTGTTTTTCCAGGGGTCCATGTTGTGTTAGTGCTGAGCCAACCACACTATGCCCCTCTCCCCATCACCCAAGGCTCAGGCAAGTCTATAGGACCATCTGGCAGCAAAGAGCCAAGGCCTGGGCAACAGCCAGCCCTGGACCCCATCTTGGCTCACTGCAACCTCCCACTCCTGGGTCCATGTGATTCTCCTGCCTCAGCCTTCCGAGTAGCTGGGCCCTAGTGCCCACCATCACGCCCGGCTAATTTTTGTATTTTTAGTAGAGACAGGATTTCGCCATGTTGGCCAGGCTGGTCTCAAACTCCTGACCTCTGGTGATCCGCCCGCCTTGGCCTCCCAAAGTGCTGGGATTACAGGCCTGAGCCAGCACACCCGGCCCCATCATTACTTTATTCTTACCAGCTGCACTCACTGGTACTAGCAGTTCGTGATTTGCCTGAGTAAATAATGATACTATAACATCAGATTCCATTGATCAAAAAAGGACCTCGTCAGCCTAGCACTTCATGGCAAAAAAAAAAAAAAAAGAAGAAATGTTTAAGTCATTATTGCAGAAAATCTGGAGCCTTGCCAGTGGAATAAGATTTTTAAAGGATGCGCATAAAATATAGGAAGAGAGATGCGAATGACCAGGGATGAATAGGAGAGATTTAGGACAGCAGTAGCCTAAAATGTGCCTCTGCCTGCAGAGATGCAGAAGAGGGTAAAAGAGACTTTTATTTTTTTCACGATGAAGTTTTGCCCTCATTGCCCAGGCTGGAGTGCAATGGTGCAATCTTGGCTCAGCAAAACCTTTGCCTCCGGGGTTCAAGCGATTCTCCTGTCTCAGCCTCCTGAATAGCTGGGATTACAGGCATGCGCCACTATGCCTGGCTAAGTTTGCATTTTTAGTAGAGATGGGATTTCTCCATGTTGGTCAGGCTGGTCTCAAACTCCCAACCTCAGGTGATCCACCTGCCTCAGCCTCCCAAAGTGCTAGGATTACAGGCGTGAGCCACTGCACCTGGTCAAAAGAGACTTTTAAAGCTGATTTAGACAGAGGAAAAGGTGAATGGGTGGTAATGTGTCCCCTGCTGGAGGTGTGACACATGCCTGGGCAGCTGCTAAGGTCGAAATCATGCAGAGTTTAAAGAGCAAAGCACCAGGACCCTTCCACCCCTTAGAGTCTGTGAGTCTATGAGGCGGATGCTAATATTCTGTATGAGGCCCATGGGTGTCCAAGGACATGAGCTACTAAGATAGTCCTAGCAATGGAAAGAACAGCTACTGAAGAATCATCAGTAATTATTGCCTTTCACCTAGAATATGTAATGCTGCTTTCAAAATTACTGAATTTTGGCTGAGTACAGTGGCTTGCGCCTGTAATATTCTGCACTGAAATCACTCCTTTCATCTGTAGCTCTCAAAGAATTTTATAAGCATTAATTAGTTCTCACATGTGGCTTTGAACCTATTTTCACACTTGTCAAATGGATAGTAAACAATTTTGTACCTGGGCAAAGCCAAAATACTAGAGTGGTATCTCCCAGGTGTCCAGAGACCCATCGGAAGAGTCAAAAACCTCAGTCACCTCTGCAGACGTCTCACCTGAGAAGGACCTGATGTCCAGCTGCTCGTGGATGAGTCTGATACCGAGGTCAAATGAGTTCACAGTTCTTCCTACCACTTACTTCTGTTCAGCTCTTTTGACATTAAAGTATCAAATAGGATGCGATATTTGGGAGAAATTTTCAGACTTCTAATCACATATGGATTTGAGAATTAAGTATCCCTCTGACTTTATAAAATTAGAGCTCTCTTACATTCTTTTTTTTAAGATGGAGTCTCACTCTGTCACCCAGACTGGAGTACAGTGGCATGATCTTGACTCAGTGCAACCTCTGCACTCTGGGTTCAAGCAATTCTCTGCCTCAGCCTCCTGAGTAGTAGCTGGGACTACAGGCACATGCCACCATGCCCAGCTAATTTTTGTATTTTTAGTTGAGACGGGGTTTCACCATGTTGGCCAGGCTGGTCTTGAACTCCCAACCTTGTGATCCACCCGCCTTGGCCTCCCAAAGTGCTGGGATCACAGGTGTGAGCCACTGCGCCCAGCCTGAGCTCCCTTATATTTTCTGCTACACACAAACTCACAGACCAAACCTGAGCCCTGTGGAAGGTTCTGGGACAGGCCTGGATACTTGATGGCCTCACCATCTCCCACACGGTGTCCCACTGCCCTAGCTGCAGTTACCACTTACTACTGTTAAAGTGGCAATGCGGAATTCCTCTGGGGTCCCAGATAAAAGGAAAAGCTTCACACTACACCCTCCCACCCCTGCAACTCTGCCTTTGACCCTGACATTTTAATAGTTGAAAACTAAACACCACCCCCTGCCTTCATTTCCGCTCCATTCGTTCCCTTCTTAACCCCCTGCAGTCCGGCCTCCACACTCTCCTCTCTACTGTAGCCCTTTCTAAGAAGTCTTCAGTGACTTTCTTTTGAAATTCCAAGAGGCATTTCTCAGGGTCATTTCATCTGAGCGCCCTCATCCTGCCGTCCACCCTGTCCCCTTGAAGGTCTCCCTTCCCTTGACCTCTGGGATGCTGAATTTCCCATTTTTCTTTCCCCTCTTCTGACACTTTCCCTTCTGATCTGGAGGGCCTTCCACAGGGACCATTGGTCCTGGGGTCTCCAGCCCATCTTGTGGGATCAACTCTCACCATCCTTATCTCTGACAGGGGTAGAGAGATCTCTCCTGATTCCCCAGATGAAACACCTGAGAGATGGTGTACATACCATTCCTCCAATTCCTGCACCTCCCCACCCTGGTTCACGGAGTTTCTTTTTCCTCTTGTAGCTCTCAAGCCTTCACTGGCCAGCACTGTTAGTTCAGACCCCGACATGTAGAGTATTTCCCCCCAAACTCTTCCGCTCATGTACATTAACCAAATACATTTGCATCTGCTCCCCCCATTTTTAAAGCTTGTTTATTTGAGATATAATCCACTCTCCCAATTTTTGATTGTTTACATATCATATACTTTTTTTTTTTTTTTTTTTTTTGAGACAGAGTCTAGCTCTGTCGCCCAGGCTGGAGTGCAATGACATGATCTCAGCTCACTGCAGCCTCCTCCTCCTGGGTTCAAGCAGTTCTCCAGCCTCAGCCTCCTGAGTAGCTGGGACTATAGGCAGACACCACCACGCCCAGCTAATTTGTTTGTTTGTTTGTATTTTTAGTAGAGACGGGGTTTTACCATGTTGGCCAGGCTGGCTCAAACTCCTGACCTCAAGTGATCAGCCTGCCTTGGCCTCCCAAAGCACTGGTATTACAGGAGTGAGCCACTGCACCTGGCCAAAATCAAAATTCTGCTATCTTCCTCCCATATCCCAGTGGTGATCTTGAGCAGAGCTGGGAAGACCTACCCATCACTAAGCCCAGGGACCCAGAGGTGAGCAGCATCCCAAAGGCTGTGTCCACTGCCGGGCTGGCACTCCTCCTTCCTACGGAGCACAGCCTCTCTGCTCATCCTTGTAAAACATTGGCTTCTTCTCCTCCCTTCTTCTGAGACCTCCGGTCTCTGGGCTTTCCAGTAGAGAACAGGCACTCCCAGCTGACCTTCAGGGAGCTCCACACTTCATCATGACTTCTGTTCCAGCCTTTGCTCCCTTCAGTGCCTCTCATAGGTCTCAACTCTTCACCAGCCAGCATTGTTAGTATATAACACTTTCCCTTCTATATAACACCCCCTCCTCTCCAGGTTCTGGGCCTTTGCCTGGCTCAGGGTAAGCCTAGCTCACCTCGGTCCCACCTTCTCTGTCACACCATCACATTACACTCTCCTTCCTCACCACTCTGTCCAATCTTTTGGCACATGGCCACCCACTGTTACTTGACACTCTCATTCACACCATCTAATTGCCTCACTGGACTCTGATCTCCAAGAGCACATGGTCCAGGTTCCTTCCGCATAGACTTCGAACCTGTCCTCTGTACCTGCAGCGCTCCTCAGTCCCCCTCTCAGGGTGGCATCATTAACAGAGCAGCCTGATTACTCTTGATGGTTGTGTTTGGACAGAGACAGCTGTGGGGGCTACAGGAGCTCTGATGGTCTGATGTGCTGGTCACACATGTACACGTGGACTTCACATGTTTGTGGCAGGCAGCTTAACACTGCTAAATTCTTAAACCTACTCAAGTTCAGCTTCTTGCAAATACTGTTTCCCAGAGGTTGGTAATATAGTCTCCTCAAGATTTAATAGAAGAAAAGTTGGCTGCTTATTGAAAAGTATGCTTTTGACTGCCAACTCGGATTATTTTAAATTAATGTTAATGCATGCAAGATTTACTCGCAAAGCATCCATCTCTTTAGTACCCGATGGGGCTCAGGGCATGTGTGTAAATCATTCAGATGACAATTTCCTGGATTGAGTGCTTGGCATTTACCTACCGCAAATCAATGCACTTATTCACAGATGGCAGCATGGGGACACTGAGGATGATTCGAGATGTTGGACTCTCAGGAGCAGAATGACTCTGGAACACTCGAGAGGCAGCTACTTCCAAACCTCCTTGAATTCTCCTTTAAAACACTCCAGCAAATGCTGACCTGGGGATTTGAAAACAGCACACTAAAATGGAGATATCAACTCACTTCCTGGACTTTAAACTTTATGGTTCTGTGGCTGGAATGCAGCCATCTAGTTCTCAAAGGTGCTTCCACGGGGACCATATTGTTACTGGGTGAATAACCTTTGAGACCCCCTTCACAGAAACACACTCTTGTTTGTGAAATGAATAGTTGCAGATTGCAAATGATTTTCTTGGTCTACTTTAGGAGGGGATTGGCCAAGAAATTGAGTTGTTTAATTTTTTTTTTTTTGACATGGAGTTTTGCTCTTGTTGCCCGGGCTGGAGTGCAATTGCACAATCTCGGCTCACTGCAACCTCTGCCTCCTGGGTTCAAGCGATTCTCCTGCGTCAGCCTCCCTAGTAGCTGGGATTTCAGGCATTAGCCCCCACACCCAGCCAATTTTTGTATTTTTAGCACAGATGGGGTTTTATCATGTTTGTCAGGCTGGTCTCGAACTCCTGACCTTAGGTGATTTGCTTGCCTCGGCCTCCGAAAGTGCTAGGATTATAGATGTGAGCCACTGCGCCCAGCCTGAGTTGTTTAATATTTAAACTACATTTTTTTTCTTGTGGTAAACTTGGCAGACTTGGTGAATATTATAATTGTGTTCAAGTCCAAAAGTCATTCCATAGCATATATTTCAAGGATAATGATGGCTCAGTGTCCTGAACCAAGATTCTCTTGGTGGCTGAGGCCAATACCTGATACTGTGGGTGGCAGGTCACACACTCTGCAGGTTCCTATCGGGTCAGGTGATGCTTTTCAGATTAATGGTAAGTGCGGCTATCATAGTGAGGGTTCATTTTTGAAGTTTCTCTTTGTTTCTTTATGCTTGTATGTATTTATGTATTTATTTATTGAGGCAGTTTCACTCTTGTTGCCCAGGCTGGAGTGCAATGGCGGGATCTCAGCTCATCGCAACCTCTGCTTTCTGGGTTCAAGAGATTCTCCTACCTCAGTCTCCCGAGTAGCTGGGATTGCAGGCATGCACCACCATGGCTGGCTAATTTTTTTTGTATTTTTAGTAGAGACAGGATTTCTCCATGTTGGTCAGGCTGGTCTCGAACTCCCAACCTCAGGGATCTGCCTGCCTCGGCTTCCCAAAGTGCTGAGATTACAGGCTTGAGCCACTGCCCTTGGCCTCCTTATGCTTTTTAAAATAACTTTCCTGCATCTCTTACATTGATAGCAAAGGACCAACTTCGAGACAGTGACACATGAGAGAAGGCCAGTTATCCACAGAAAGCTTTGCTAACTAGATATTTCTTTGAGATTGCTGATCCTGTTATTCTCACAAGAGGCCCACAGAAAAAGGAAGAAAGAAGGAAAGGAAAGGAGGGAGGGAATGGAATAAGGGAGAGAAAGAAAAAAGAGAGAGAGAGGGAGGAAGAAAGAAAGAAAAAGGAGAAATGAAGGAAAGAAAAGTCAGTTTCCCAGAAAATCCCATCTGGTTTTCTAGCTGCCTCTCTGGGCAAGGCTGAGCTCTGCATGGCTTTCCCTTCCAGCCTCCACCTTTCACTGTGGCCATTGGCAAGGGCTGTTGGGACCCTCTACAGAGGGCACATGGGGAAAGGGGGTGCAAGTGCTGGTCTTCTTGTTTCTCCTGGACTTTTGCTAAGGCCTGCATGGGGAATACCCCTACTGATTGCCAAGCTAAGCGTTTTCATAGGTTGAGTCACATAGACAGAGCTTTACTTTGTGAATACAAAACAGGGAAATAAAGGAACAAAACACCAATCCTGAAGGGCAATGACACTATCAAGTGCCATTGAATGAACTCAGGATCTAACTCAGCCCTGCTCTTCTGTGGTTCTGTTTTGCATAAATATAATGCGAACTTCTAATGAGTTGGTTAATATTATTCCCTCCTCACTGTTTTCTTTAAACCCTGCTTTGAAGCATAGTCATGTCAACCAGTCAGAAGTTTAGAAAGCCTGTGCTTGTTACTGGAGTTTAATTAAAATACACTAAGCCTTGAAGAAACTTGTGGTTTAGAGTAATGGAAAATTGGGAATTCAGATGCATAGACTGATCCTAGGAAGAAAGGCCAGATTTCCTCTAAAGCATCGGATTTCTTGTCTTCCATTTCTGTGTAGGCTTGTAGTTGACTCATTAGTAAACATACAAGTGATCACTTTTCCAATAAAGGATTGATCAATGTTATAATGGCAAGAATTTGTGCGGAAACACAGTTCGTGGTCTGAAAAAAAAAAAAAGAATTTTACATTTCCCTGCTCAGAAGCATTATCCGAATGTTCATACTATTTCACCTTTTTTTTATTGAATTCATTTATAAACACATTTATCCTAGATCAATTATGTGCAAAGCAAGTGTGGGTGCTAGAGATACAGTTGTGAGCAAAACTAGACCAACCTGGCCCCTTTTCCTCAAGGAATTTCTTTTTTTTTTTTTTTGAGACAAATCTCACTCTGTCGCCCAGGCTGGAGTGCAGTGACCTGATCTCTGCTCACTACAACCTCCGCTGCTCAGGTTCAAGCAATTCTCCCCTTTCAGCCTCCTCAGTAGCTGGATTACAGGCTCGCATCACTACTCCCTACTAATTTTTGTATTTTTAGTAGAAATGGGGGTTTTGGCACATTGGTCTGGAACTCCTGACCTCAAGTGATCTGTCCGCCTTGGCCTCCAAAAGTGCTGAGATTATAGGTGTGAGCCACTGCGCCCAGCCTCTACAGTTAAGAGTATGGCATTTAGCTTGCTCTTGAGAAATGAACTTGACTGTATCAAAGCATGAAACAATTAAGAAAAATAAATGATTTGAATATAGCACTTGTCACCAGCATGCCATTACTGATAATGGTGTATCTGTTATTCTAATAGCAATGCTACAGAGGTATTCTTCAAAGCATGATACACACATGATACTCACAGGTGTCAGACTTCACCTCAGCAGCTCCGCCCATCTGTCAGTGGTGCTTTCCACTCCTGTTCCCGGAGGGTGGGTCTGGGTGGAGCAGAGATGCTTTAAGACCCTGTTTCTCAGCGTGTGGGTCTCTGCATCCAAATCACCTGGATGTGCTTGTCAAAATTCAGATTCTTTACCCCTGCTTCAGACCCACAGAATTAGAATCTCAGGAAGTGGGGCCAGAAATAAGCATTCTTTTTGTTTGTTTGAGACAAAGTCTCACTCTGTCACCCGGCTGGAGTGCAGTGGCACAGTCTGGGCTCACTGCAACCTCTGCCTCCCCGGTTTAAGCAATTCTCACACCTCAGCATCTTGAGTAGCTGGGATTACACACTCCCCAACACCACACCTGGCCAGAAATATGCATTTTTAACAAACATTCCAGCCCTGCACAGTGGCTTATGCCTATAATACCAGCACTTTGGGAGGCCAAGGCAGGTGGGTCACTTTCAGTCAGGAGTTTGAGACCAGCCTGGCCAATATGGTGAAACCCGTCTCTACTAAAAATACAAAAATTAGCCGGGTGTGGCAGATGCCTGTTATCCTATGTTATCTTAGCTACTTGGGAGGCTGAGGCAGGAGAATTGCTTGAGCCCAGGGGACAGAGGTTGCAGTGAGCTGAGATTGCACCACTGCTCTACAGGTGCCATCTTGCCCAGCTAATTTTTTGTATTTTTAGTAGAGATGAGGTTTCACCATATTAGCCAGGCTGGGCTCGAACTTTTGACCTCAAGTGATCTGCCTGCCTCAACCTCCCAAGGTGCTGAGCTTAACAGGTGTGAACCACCGCACCCAGCCTAATTTTGTATTTTTAGTAGAGACAGGATTTCTCCATGTTGGTTATGCTGGTCTCCAACTCCTGACCTCAGGTGATCTGCCTGCCTCATCCTCCCAAAGTGCTGGCCTGGCCTTTATGTTTTAAAAATGTTGTCTACATCATCCTTTCAGAAGGAGGAGACTAGAAAATGCTGTGAATGAACTGTTTGGAGTAAACGTAGATTTTAGTAGAGGGAAACCACATGAGGTCAGGGTGTTTGTCTATTTCCACGTTGTCAACACTCAGCGTTATGCTGGAATATACTGCACACTCCTAAGTGTTGAATAAATGAATTAATAAACAAATGGGCCAGGTGTGGTGGCTCACGCCTGTAATTCCAGCACTTTGGGAGGCCGAGGAGGGCGAATCACCTGAGGTCAGGAGTTCAAGATCAGCCTGGCCAACTCTGTCTCTACCAAAAATACAAAAATTAGATGGGCGTGGTGGTGTGTGCTTGTAGTCCTAGCTACTTGGGAGGCTGAGGCAGGAGAATCACTTGAACCCAGGAGATGGAGGTTGCAGTGAGCTGAGATCGTGCCACGGACAACAGAGTGAGAAGTCCGTCTCAAGATAAGTAAATACATAGAAATAAATAAGTAAACAAATACCTTAAAGATGATGGACTCAATCACTATGTAACAGAAGAAAGAAGAGCATTATTCAACAGAAGGAAGAAGATAAGAAAAAATACTTAAAACTAGAGTCTGAAGACATAATTTGCCTCAGACGTGTCTGTTTTGCTACTCTTGTTTCTTCTTTCTGTCTGCCTCTAAACTGGTGTGCAATGTTTGTGTACTATTTGGAAGGGTGGCACAGACAGGAAAGAACAAAAGTACTGGCCAGCATTGCAGGTGCTGCTTAATGTGTCTATGTTCACAAAGTTAGGTGGTACAAGTTGGATGATTTTTTTAAGCTGTAAAAGTACTTAGAGTTTATTGAGTCCAACCCTTCACTTTGCAGACGAGGAAAGCAGAAATTAGAACAATCCAATGACCTGAGGAAGGTCCTTGGCACAGCCGGCTGAACATTGAACAGGTATATCATATCACTGTTTATTGCCTTTTAGGGGCAGAGACTATGTGATGCTAAGTAAAATTAATGGTAGCCCTGCCTGATATCAGCCTCCCAGCCCCAAACATTAGATCGAGTTTGCTTGGTTTGACAAACTGATGGAGTGCCCTTGCACTAATTTTGATAAAAACTCTCAGAAAGTAATGTTCTTAAGCTTTATTTTGTATAATAATGACAGTGGGAAATTCTTGTTTTTGTTTGTTTGAAACAAAGTCTCTCTCTGTCACCCAGGCTGGAGTGCAGTGGTGCAATCTCAGCTCACTGCAACCTCTGCCTCCCAGGTTCAAGCGATTCTCCTGCCTCAGCCTCCCCAGTAGCTGGGATTACAGGCATAAGCCACCACACCCAGCTAATTTTTGTATTTTTAGTAGAGATGGGGTTTTGCCGTGTTGGCCAGGCTGGTCTCAAACTCCTGACCTGAGGTGATCCACCTGCCTCAGCCTCCCAAAATGCTGGGATTACAGGTGTGAGCTACCACACCTGGCTGTTTCTCTTCCTTATGTCCAGAAGGATCTGTCTGGTCTTCTACATGCATTTCTCCATCACTAGAACCTTCCATGTGGTCATGATTGAATTAGAACAACGCGCAACAAAACTGGTTTTTATTTCATTATTTGCATAGAGTGACACCCAAAGAATTTGCAGAGCAAGTTTAACAGTGAGCTAAACCACACGTGTGACTCTAGGAGCAGGAGGGAATGTCTCCTGTGCAAAGCGGCAGCTTGAAACATTTTCGCCAGATGGTCAGCAGAAATGTGAACTAATAATTACTTCATAAGACAAACTGTTGTGTCCGTGAGGAGGGAGGAAATAGTGCTGCTAGAACGCGATGGAGTGTGCAGCCCCCTCTCACTGTGGAGAGACTGTCCGAGCCACACAGGAGTCTGCTTATGGTGGGCCGTGGCTTGCTTTATTGCATTTATTTCCTGTTTCTTATCTCAGGCCTTTCAGAAAATTTCCTGTGAAATGGAAATCCTGACTGCTTTTTTCTGGTGCATTCTTTACATGGTACATGACTAATTTCATATAATTAGGGAAGCTTTTCACAAACAGACTCACTAGACGGCTGAGAAAGTATAAAAACCTATGTGTGGAAGATATATTGGTATTTAGGGCACAGTTGCATTTAATTTTTATAAACGGTTCCAACTTCTACAGAGAAATTTGGGAACTCCGGGACGTAACAGGACATTTTTTTAATAGGCCATTTTAAGGACTTTATTTATTTTTAATTTGCAGTGCAATTTTTGAAAGCCCATATGGGCCAGTTTATTTTAAAATTGAAAAATCACCTCCTCAAAACCCTCGTGAGTTCTCAGAGTTTTATATATATACATATATAGTATATTACATATAAAGCCTACTTGTCATTTTGGAAAATTTGAAGAATTTGATACTTAAACATTAATGATGTTAACATTTTTTTAAAGGGTACTTGTTATAGGCCTGGGGAATCTAGTAAATGCCTTATGTGTGTTACCTTATTTTTTTTAATTGTTATTGTTATTTTTTGTGTGTGTTTGAGACAGGGTCTTGCTCTGCCTCTCATCTATCACCCAGACTGGAATGCAATCGTGTGATTACAGCTCACTGCAGCCTTAACCTCCCTGGGCTCAGGTGATCCTCCCACCTCAGTCTCTGGAGTAGCTATGACTACAGGCATGTGCCACCATGCCTGGATAATTATTAATTTTTTTCTTTTTCTTTTTTTTTTTTTCCTTGAGACAGAGTTTTGCTCTTGTTGCCCAGGCTGGAGTGGAATCTTGACTCACTTCAACCTCGGCCTCCCGAGATTAAGTGATTCTCCTGCATCAGCCTCCTGAGTAGCACTCATTACAGGCATGCACCACCACATCCAGCTAATTTTGTATTTTTAGTAGAGATGGGGTTTCTCCATGTTGGTCAGGCTAGTCTCGAACTCCTGACCTCAGGTGATCCACCCACCTTGGCCTCCCAAAGTGCTGGGATTACAGGTGTGAGCTACCTTGCCTGGCCTTATTTTTTTAATTTTTATACTGCTGGGCACAGTGGCTCATACCTGTAATCCAAACACTTTGGGAGGCCGAGGCGGGTAGATCACTTGAGGTCAGGAGTTTGAGACTAGCCTGAACATGGTAAAACCCCATCTCTACCAAAAATATACAAAACTAGCTGGGTGTGGTGGCACACATTTGTAATCCCAACTACTCAGGAGGCTGAGGGAGGAGAATCGCTTGAACCCAGGAGGCAGAGATTGCAATAAGCCGAGATCATGCTACTGCACTCTAGCCTGCGAGACAGAGTAAGGACTCCACCTCAAAATAAATAAATAAGTGGAAAAAAAACATAAATAAATAAATTTTTTATACAGACTGTCACTATGTTGCCCAGGCTGATCTTGAACTCCTAGGCTCAAGCAATTCACCCACCTTGGTCTCCCAAAGTGCTGGGATTATAGTGTGAGCTGCTGCGCCAGACCCATACCTCTTTGCAACAACCCCATGAGGTGGCTACTGTCCCCATTTTATGCATGAGGAAGCTCTGGCCACCAGAATGCTAACAGTTATCCAAAATAAAACAGCTAGAAAGTAATAGAAGCAAGATTCTCATCTGTCCTTTGTGACCCAGAGCTCATAATCTCACTGACCTTGTGCTGTGTGGCCTCACTGTAAATTATAAAAACAGCCACCTTAATTAATGATGGAATACGAACCTGAGGGCAGGTTTCACATAATAGGGTCCACGTGTTTATTTTGATTAGCACTTATATGGAACCTTATCCAAACGCTCTGGAAATTCCTTAGCAGAGAAGCTAAAGGCGGGCTGTTTGCTTGTCCTGTTATTATCTGGAATTCTCTGCTCCTCATGTTGGTCCCTAGTGTCTAATTTCCTTGTCACTGTCTTCCCACCATCATTGAATCAACAGCCATATTTATCCCTTTCATTTAAATAATGGCTATACATTTTCAGAGTAATCAGAAAACATTTTCTTCATGTTATTTGGAGTAAACAGAAAACATGAAGAAAACATAAAGAAGGTATTATTATTATTATCATTATTTTGAGATGGAATTTTGCTCTTGTTTCCCAAGCTGGAGTGCAATGGCACAATCTCGGCTCACTGCAACTTCCGCCTCCCAGGTTCCTGCGATTCTCCTACTTCAACCTCCCGAGTAGCTGGGATTTCAGGCATGTGCCACCATGCCCAGCTAATTTTTGTATTTTTAGTAGAGACAAGGTTTCACCATGTGATCAGGCTGGTCTCGAACTCCTGACCTCAGGTGATCTGCCCACCTCCGCCTCCCAAAGTGCTGGGATTACCGGCATGAGCCACCGTGCCCTGCTAAAGATGGTGTTACGATGGAAATTGCGTTGGGAAGTTAAGCTTTCAAATTCAACATGATTTTTGGTTTTCCCTTTGTTGGAGGCTCTGATGCAAGGTGATATTTTACAAAGTATCCCTAAGTCCTTCCTATGGCTGTAGCTGTCTGAGAGCCACCAGGGCTGATGGAAAAGGGACTGAACGACTCCGAACCCCTAGACTGGACTTGTTTGCTTCCCTCTTGGACAATAGGCTGCTAAGTATCAGGTTTAGCCACTCCTCAGCCAGGCCCTCAAAATATCTGGGGTGGGATCAACCTCATTAAGAATCATGCTTTAGACTGGAACTTTCTCTAAGGCAGGAACGGTTGTGTCTTTGTATTTTCAGGGACTTGCACTGTGTCCAGCACCGCATACCCACTTAGGAGTCAATTCATGAAGGAATAAAGGAATGTGTGCTGTCTAAGCATGTGGGCGATGCTGTGATCCTCAATCTCACACTATTTTTCTGAAAATGTTTCAGTAGAAGAATGTTTCAGCTCATAGGTTTGGAACTCGTGAGCCAAACTTTGAAACAGAGCCTCAATAAAAGAATGTGAAACTTAGGAGGCTTCCAAGAAAGATTTCTCTGCACAAATAAATTGAAAACATTGCTCGAACAGTAGTCTTTCTTGTGTTCCCCCAAGTACCAAGTTCCTGGTACTTTAAGTGGGTTCCAGTCTGTAGAACTCGCAACCCCAGGAGCGATGTGGAGGTGTGTGCCAAATTCAGTAAACCACAGTATCTGCATATAAATATGTCTGAACATAAACATCAAAATACATTAGGACAATGGGTAGTAACTTCAGTTAATGGTGTGTGACAGTTGGTAATGACGTTGAAGCCATTTTTTGTTTAAGAAGAAAATTACTGTTTCACCATGAGTAATAACATACCTTGTAATCAATTGTCAACATGGGATCTTTCATTTTGCTTTTCCTTCAAACATGGCAAGTGGGTCAGTGGTGTGATGGATCTTTGCATGATTGATATTGTCTATGTTGCAATGAAAATTTGTGGGTTGGTTCTTTTGGCAATGAAAATGTATAAAGGCAGGGTGTAGTGGCACACACAGTCCCAGCTACTCAGGAGGTTGAGGCAGGAGGATCACTTGAGCTGAGGAATTTGAGACTGTCTTGGGCACCACGGTGAAACCTCATTTCTAAAATGAAATAAACCATCACTGTAATCCCAGCACTTTGGGAGGTTCCGGCGGGCGGATCACCTGAGGTCAGGAGTTGTTCAAGACCATTGTGGCCAACATGGTGAAATCCCATCTCTACTAGAACTACAAAAATTAGCTGGTAGTGGTACCACACGCCTGTAATCCCAGCTACTGAGAAGGCCGAGGCAGGAGAATTGCTTGAACTTGGGAAGTGGAGGCTGCAGTGAGCAGAGATCATGCCACTGCACTCCCGCCTAGGCAACAGAGCGAGACTCCTGAAAAAAATAAGGGACGGGTGTGGTGGCTCACACCTGTAATCCCAGCACTTTGGAAGGCTGAGGTGGGTGAATCACAGTGTCAGGAGTTCGAGACCAGGCAGGCCAACATGTTGAAACCCTGTCTCTACTAAAAATACAAAAATTAGCCGGACGTGGTGGTGGGTACCTGTAATCCTAGCTATTCGGGAGGCTGAAGCAGGAGAATTGCATGAACCCAGGAGGTGGAGGTTGCAGTGAGCTGAGACTATGCCTTGGCACTCCAACCTGGCAATAGAGAGAGACTCCATAAAAAAAAAAAAAAAAAAAAAAAATGGAAAGAACCCCTCATGGTCCATGAGGAATTTAAAGATTGTGCCGTGAGGGCAGAGCCAAGAGGGGACTTCCTAGGACCATCTCCAACTTTTAGACTGTGTTCCATTGACATCTACATTCAAGATCTCTCCTCTTCAAGGAGGAATTCTGAAAGCGTTCCTCTCAGCCCAGCTCTACTGTGTCATTATAGGGGAGATCTCTAATCTGAAATTTCAGAGTGACTTTCATCACATGATACTGTAGAGATGAACTTTTTACCAGATTACTATTGGCAGAATCTCCTGCTGCCGCGGGGATCACTCCACTCTGCCTGTTCTCTTCCGTGGCACTTAGCACAGACTGTCTGGTAAACTAATTATTTGCGTACACAACTCCTCATCTAAGACCGTGTTTGGTATTTGCTTGTTCTTTATGTGTGTGTGTCCCTGAGCCCTTGCTTTAGAGTTCAGGAGACTTGGATCTGAATCCTGGCTTTACTACTTCTGGTAGCCAAGAAAACTTGGATAAGTTATTTTCTCTCCCTTAGTGTTAGTTGCAAAATAAGAATAACAGTTTCTACCTCCTTGGGTTGATTTGAGGATCCAGTGAAATAGCATCTGTCAAACCCTGAGTGTAGGGCCTGGCCCACCGTGACAGCGGATAACTAAAGTCTACCGTTATCGGGAATGGTGCTCCTGAGGGGAACCGAGACGTGATCCTCTGTTTTTCCTCGTAGGGAGAAATTCTGCAAGTGGTGCTTTGTTGCTTTTCCTTGTCGTGGAGCCGGTGTGACTTGCTGATAGGTTTGTGTAAGGAACCACTGAGTAACTTGAACATGACAAACTCTTACATTAAAAAGATTAAACCATAACTTCAGGCTGCGGCTTTCATTCCTCCCCCACCCTTACTACCCACCCCAGGAAACCAGGAAGGAAAGATGTGCCAACCATCTGACAGCAAATATTTATGAGCTATTGCTTCGTTCAAGATACTATTCCAAGGATGCAGCATTTAAAAAGAAGTGTTGGCCAGGCATGGTGGCTCATGCCTGTAATCCCAGCACTTTGGGAGGCCAAGGTGGGCGGATGACTTGAGGCCACAAGTTCGAAACCAGTTCAAGAAGAAGAGCATTATAAGAACCCCCTCTTATGCCAAAGGCAATCCAGACACCTACCACATAGATGAATCTTATTTGTTTTTGAAGTTATCTAACTGGAATCACCTAGTACCTCCTATTTTATGTCTAGCTTCATTCTCTCACCATTATGTTTATAAGAATCGTACAGGAGTTGGTCCATTTGCTATGCTGTATACTGATTCACGATATGAATATGCCACAGTTTATATATTTATTCCACTGTCGACGGCCATTTGGGTTGTTCTTTGTTTGGGCTATTGCAGATAACGATGCTGTCCGACATCACTCTACATACTCAGTGTGCACCTACCTCTGCTTCTCCTGGGCACGTACACTGGAGTAGAATTGCTGGGTCATAGAGAGTGCATTTGTTCAATTTCTGTAGTTACTGTCAAAGTTTTTCCAAATTGCTTGTATAGATTTATACACCCACCAGCCATTTATGAGTCTTATACACCTCCTCGCCAATACTTTATTTATTTATTTATTGAGACAGAGCCTCACTCTGCCACCCAGGCAGGAGTGCAGTGGCGTGATCTCAGCCCACTGCAACCTCTGCCTCCCAGGTTCAAGTGATTCTCCTGACTCAGCCTCCTAAGTAGCTGAAATTACAGGTGCGGGCCACAATGCCCAGCTCATTTTTGTATTTTAGGAGAGACAGGGTTTCACCATATTGGCCAGGCTGGTCTTGAACTCCTGACCTCAGGTGATCTGCCCACCTTGGCTTCCCAGAGTGCTTGGATTACAGGCATGAGCCACCGCACTTGGCCCCTTGGCAGCACTTTATGTTGTCCGTTTTTAATTTGAGCCATTTGGAGGGCACGCAGTGGGGTCTCTTTGTGGCCTTAGTTTTTAAATTTTTTAAATGTTTGTTATAGAGACAGGGTCTTACTATATTGCCCAGGCTGATCTTAAACTCTGAGCCCCAGGCAATCCTCTCCCCTCGGCTCTCCAACTGTGTGAGCCGCTGCGCCTGGCCTGTGGTCTTAGCTTTTATTTCCTTGATGGCTAGTGTGGTTGAGCATCTTTTAACAAGTTTAGTTGCATCTTCTTTTCAATAGTAACTGTTCTAATCTTTTTAAATTGTGATGATGGATTTTTAAATTAATTGATTTGTCACAGTTCTGTACATATTGCAGATGCCAGATCCTTATTGGGTACAGTTATTGAGATATCTTCTCTCTGGCTGTCTTGGCAGGTTAGTGGCTGGGAAAAGCCTCCAGAGGAAATGGAAGCTGAGCTTTGGGTTCCCCTCACCTGACTTGCCTTTTCCCAGGGATTTTAGTCCAAGATCACAGTGTCTGAGTAAGCTCTTTAATGACTTCCAAGCATCTGAATTGTGTATGCTTTTTTTTTTTGAGACAGGGTCTTGCTCTGTCACCCAGGCTGGAATGCAGTGGTTCAGTCTCGGTTCACTGCAACTTCCACCACCTGGATTCAAGTGATTCTCCTGCCTCAGCCTCCTGAGTAGCTGGGATTACAGGTGCCCACCACCATGCCCAGCTATTTTTTGTATTTTTAGTAGAGATGGGTTTCACCATGTTGACCAGACTAGTCTCAAACTCCTGACTTCAAGTGTTCCACCCACCTCGGCCTCCCAAAGTGCTGGGATTACAGGCATGAGCCACTGCACCTGGCCAGAATTGTGTATAGTTAATATTTTATCGAGATTTCCTCTTCATTTTCTCCACCATATGGATTAATCTAGTATAAGCTTTTCCTCCATCTCCATAATAGCGTAATTCATGAAGCATAATTTCATGAATGGGACATTTCAAAGGAAAGTCATAGAATGGAGAAGCATGTGTGATATCCTAAGGGTGTGCTGGCCACACACAGACTCTTTTTCTGGGCTGGGCTGAAGAATGAGAACTGGAAGAAGGAGAGGACAAGAAGAGTTAAACAGTCGCTATGTGGGGTTCTGTCCTGTGACCTTGGGCCTTGTCCAAGAGGATGGGGATAATATAACTAGAGAAAAGTTTGAAGATCCCAAAGCAGTATCCCAGGATCAACCCTGTGAGACCACGAGGCTCTTTGGGATGCCCCATCTAGTAGACCGGTGAACTAAAAAAAGAAAAGAAAAAAGCCAGTGCTAGACTAAGAGCCAGAGGACACCTCTCAAGTCTTGTTGCTACAGAAGGGGGCTTCTGAAACCAGTCTGTTCCCTAAAGCAAGCCACAGAGCTAGGCTGGAAAAGGCCTGGGAGCCTAGAAGAAGCCCTCATGTTGAGATAGGAGGACTGAGCCTTTAGGGGCCTATTGATGGGAGCCCATGGTGGACTGGTAGGAAATGCCAAGTTCAGGCAGTATGGATCACAGGGAGGAGTGAGGCAAGTGTGCCAATCAGACGTCCCTCACATCTGGCTGGCCTTGCCCTGGTTCTTTGTTTTTGAGATGGAGTCTCGCTCTGTCACCCAGGCTGGAGTGCAGTGCTACAGTCTTTGTTCACTGCAGCTCCACCTCCCAGGATCAAGCGATTCTTGTGTCCCAGCCTCTTGAGTAGCTGGGAGTATAGGCATCTGCCGCCATGCCTGGCTAGCTTTTTTTTTTAGATGGAGTCTTACTTTGTCACCCAGGAATGAGTGCGGTGGCTCTATCTCAGCTCACTGCAACCTCTGTCTCCTGGCTTCTATGATTCTTTTGCCTCAGCCTCCTGAGTAGCTAGAACCACAGGTGTGTGCCACCATGCCCGGCTATTTTTGGTGTATTTTTTAGTAGAGATGAGGTTTTGCCATGTTGGCCAGGCTGGTCTCAAAATCCTGACCTCTAATGATCTGTCTACCTTGGCGTCCCAAAGTGCTGGAATTACAGTTGGGAGCCACTGCGCCGAGCTTTGCCCTGTTTTTTTTTTCTTTGTTTGTTTGAGACAGAGTCTTGCTCTATCACCCCAGTCTGGAGTGCAGTGGTGCGATCTCAACTCACTGCAACCTCTGCCTCTGGGTTTAAGCGATTCTTCTGTCTCAGCCTCCCAAGTAGTTGGGACTACCAGCACACACCACCATGCTTGGCTAATTTTTGTATTTCTTAATAGAGGTGGTGTTTTATTATATTGGTCAGGCTGGTCTTGAACTCTTGACCTCAGGTGATCCATTGGCTTCAGCCTCCCAAAGTGCTGGGATTACAGGTGTGAGCCTCTGCGCCCAGCTGCCCTGGTTCTTAAGAACACTTTCACCCATCCCATACCCAACCTCCTCCTAGAGAGAAGAGGAGAAAATCAGGGAATTGGGGAGAATCCTAAATTGACAGAATGAGTATCTAAAAGAGACAAGAAGCCTAGCCAACATGGTGAAACCCTACCTCTACTAAAAATATAAAAGTTAGCCAGATGTGGTGGCACACTCCTATAATCCCAGCTACTCAGGAGGCTGAGGCAGGAGGGTTGCTTGAACCCAGGAGGCATAGGTTGAAGTGAGTTGAGATCGCCCCACTGCATTCCAGCCTGGGCAACAGAGTAAGACTACATCTCAAAACAAACAAACAAACAAAAAACAAAAACAAAAAAAAACCCACAGCGCTTTCAAGTGGAAGAGACTGCAGTTCTTTGGGAGAGAGATTTAGTATTCTACCACTGGTGATAGGTTGAACAGTGTCACCTCAAAAGGTAAGCAGAAGCCCTAACCCCATACTGTGAATGTGTCCTTATGTGGAAATCGGGGCTTTGAAGATATAATCAAGTTACAGTAAAGTCATCAGAGTGGGCCCTGATCCAATATGACCAGTGTCCTTTTAAGAATAAAAGAGGCCGGCACTGAGAACGTGGGTCCACGCGTGTGATCACCTGTGCATCTTTCATGTGAAAGCCCATGCAGCTTTCAGTCATGGTCTGATCCATGCATCGGAAAGCCCGCCCCTGACTTCAAGACCACAGCCGTGGTGGATGACGCCTTCAAAGACGTGAAGCTGTCGGGCTACAAAGGGAAGTACCTGGTCCTCTTTTTCTACCCTCTGGACTTCACTTTTGTGTGCCCCATGGAGATCATCGCGTTCAGCAGCCAGGCCGAGGACTTCCGCAAGCTGGGCTGCGAAAGGCTGCATGCCTCAGTGGACTCTCCGTTCATCCACCTGGCTTGGATCAACACCCCACGCTAGAATGTGGGACGTTTGGGCCCCCTGAATATCCCCCTGCTTGCTGACCTGACCAGATGCTTGTCTGAGGGTTACAGCATGCTGAAAACACATGAGGGCATTGCCTACAGGGGCCTCTTTATCATTGATGGCAAGGATGTCCTTCGCGAGATCACTGTTAGTGATTTGCCTGTGGGACCCTTCACGGACCAGGCTCTGTGGTTGGTCCAGGCCATCCAGTACATGGAGGAGCCTGTACTCCATGAAGTTTGTCCCCCCAGCTGGAAGACTGGCAGTGACATGATAAAGCCCAGCATGGATGACAGCAAGGAGTATTTCTCCAAACACAATTCGGCTGGCCAACGGATAGTGAGCTTATACCTCTATTTAGGTGCCTGTGCTGTTTGCCCACCTGTGCTCCCACCTGGGTGCCCTGTGCTGACCCAGGAAAGGCCAGACCTGCCCCTCCAAACTCCACAATCTGGAACCCTGGAGGGCTAGGCCAAAGCCTTCTTATACCTCCACCTAGGAGCTAAATAGTGACACCCTCCCCTGAGCCCACCCAGCTGCACACAGGCCTAGAGGTGACCAATAAAGTATTAGGCACAGGTGAAAAGAAAAAAGAAGAGGCCAAACATGGTGGTTCATGCCTGTAGTCTCAGAACTTTGGGAGGCTGAGGTGGGAGGATCACTGGAGGCCAAGAATTTGAGACCAGCCTGGGCAACATAGCGAGACCCCCCCCCCCACTCTACGACAAATACAGAAACTAGCTGGGTGCTGTGGTGCCCACCTGCAGTCCCAGCTACTCAGGAGGCTGAGGCAGGAGGATCACTTGAGCCCAGACTTTGAACTCTGCAGTGAGCTGTGACTGTACCACTGCACTCCATCCTGGGTGACAGAGCAAGATCCTGTCTCAAAAAGAGACACAGAATTATAGACACAAAGAGCAGAATTCCATTTGACTACAGAGACAGGGGTTGCAGTGGTGCATCCCAAACCAAGGAACACCGATGGCTAGCAACCACTGGAAGCCAGGAGAAAGATCTGGAACTGACTCTCTCCGAGAGCCTTTGGAGAAAGCGTGGCCCGTCTGACACTTTGATTTCCGGCTTCTGGCCTGCAGAACTGTGCGACAGTACATTGCTGTTGTTCTATGCCACCCAGTTTCCTATAATTTATTGCAGCAG
The DNA here is from genome assembly GCF_049354715.1 of Callithrix jacchus. NCBI lineage: Eukaryota > Metazoa > Chordata > Mammalia > Primates > Cebidae > Callithrix > Callithrix jacchus. Next base: position 161,761,423 of record NC_133505.1, read on the forward strand.
CTCTAGCAAACTCCTGCAACTCCTAACTGGAAATGGAGGCTGGTGAACTAAACTGAGTTCAGTTCTGAAAAAAGAAAGACAATCGCACTTCTGTGCCTGCCCACATATTAAACTCCAGCTTTGAGCCTGTATTTTCTTTTCATATTCCCTTTGGATTCACGTGACCACGTCCGCAGTGTGCTGACTTGCCTCTCTCCACCTGGGGGTTCCCCAGGTTCAGATATGCACAGGTATCAGCTGCCTTGTGTGCATCAGTACAGCAAGTGTTAGGAGACATTTGCTCTTCTGGTTCTATTTCATTCAGCAAGCTGAAGCTGGCTGGAGTCAGAATTTACAACGACCAAGGAATTAGATACAGCCCACAGCCGTGTGTACTTCTTTTCAGTGAAAAACAACTCAGGCCAAGATCCCACCAGGAAGGGAATTGCTGAAAGTACTTTTTTTTTTTTTTTTTTTTGAGACTGAGTGTCACTCTGTCACCAGGCTGGAGTGCAGTGGTGCTATCAGCTCACTGCAACCTCTGCCTCCCAGGTTCAAGTGATTCCCCTACCTCAGCCTCCTGAGAGGCTGGGATTACAGGTGTGTGCCACCATGCCTGGTCTCTTGAAAGTACAAAAGCTTTTGTCTCCTGAAAGTACAAAAGAGACAGGGCTTCACCATGTTGGCCAGGATGGTCTCGATCTCCTGACCTTGTGATCTGCTCACCTTGGCCTCCCAAAGTGCTGGGATTACAGGTGTGAGCCACCATGCCCAGCCTCCTGAAAGTACTTTGTGCAATGACGATATTTTCTCCTATAAATATGTATCATCAATGCTGATCTTCCGGGTGATGGAATGGCTCTGGGACCTCCTCCTTGATTAACGTGCCTTCTCTGCTTCTAAGAGTGTCTGAAATGACACCATGCATCATCATTCCTTTGGTTCTCAAAGGCATTGTCAGTTTTTAATTAAAGCACAAATGTCCCCTGAGAAAGTTCACAGCTTGAGGTCTTAGCAACAGCCAGCAGTTGTTTATTGCAGGGGTTCAATCCTGGGACCTGGCGGAGATGCTGAAGATGTAAAGGACGACCCAGACCATGTCACCTTCCCAGTTTGGGACTAGCTTATCGTAATCGTCAACAGCCAAGATTTAATGAACATCCATGTGGTAACAGTGATAATTAACTTGGAAGTCTTGAACTATAATTTCAAAATAGAAAGGAGTTCATTAATGAAATGAAGAGTTTTATCTTCCCCATAGGTCTGGAGGTCAGGCCCATCTCCTCTGTGATGAGCTGCACTCTCCATATAGGGCTTCTCTTTCTTTTTTATTTTTTGAGGTGGAGTTTCGCTGTTGTTGCCCAGAGTGCAATGGTGGAATCTCGGCTCAGCGCAACCTCCTCCTCCCGGGTTCAAGCAATTCTCCTGCCTCAGCCTCCTGAATAGCTGGAATTACAGACTCCTGCCACCATGCCTGGCTAATTTTTGTATTTTTAGTAGAGATGAGACCATGTTGGCCAGGCTGGTTTCGAACTCCTAACCTCAGATAATTTGCCTGCCTCAGCCTCCCAAAGTGTTGGGATTGCAGGCATGAGCACCGTGCCTGGCCTGAGCCACCAGGCCCAGGCAACTGTTTTTATCTTACATAACAGATAGTATTTATTGTGTGCTTTACAAATATTAATTCATTTCATTCCCATATGGTTCCATCAGGTAAATTGTATTATTATCCCCATTTCACAGATGGGAAAACTGAGGCACTGAGCATTAAGCCATTTCCTGAGGTCACAAAGCTAGTATAAGAAGTAAAGCCAGTGAAGAAAAGTTGACGAATGGATGTAAATATATAGTTTGATAGAAGAAATGAGACCTAGTATTTGATAGATCATTAGGGTGGCTATAGTTTACAATAATCTATTGCATATTTCAGAATTACTGGAAGAAAATAATTTGACTGTTTCTAGCATAAAGTAAAGGGGGTAGAGGTTGGGTGCAACGGCTCACACTTGTAATCCCAGCACTTTGCTAGGCCAAAGCAGGCAGATGACCTGATGTCAGGAGTTGGGGACCAGCTGGGCCAACATGGCGAAATCTCATCTCTACTAAAAATACAAAATTTAGCCAGGTGTGGTGGTGCAAGCCTGTAATCCCAGCTACTCTGGAGGCTGAGGGACAGAATCGCTTGAACCCAGGAGGCAGAGGTTGCAATGAGCCAAGCGTGCGCCACCGCACTCCAGCCTGGGCGACAGATTGAGACTCTGTCTCAAAAAAAAAAAAAAGAAAATAAAGGTGACGGATATTCCCAAGTACACTGATTTGATCTTTACAATTTACATGAATGTATTAAATTATCACATGTGCATCTATTACATATCAAGTTTTAAAAATTGAGGGTAAAAGTAAAGGCAAGGTTTAAACCAGACCTTCTGACTCCAGACGGGGCTCTCTGTGCTGTGCTGCGTGGACTTATGTGCGCATGGAGGCTTTGCCTTTCATTACGCTGACTTTCACTGTTCTTGCAAATGTGTGGTGGTCAGAGCTTTTTGAACATTTCTTAGTGTAATCACATCTGGAATGATAGACATCTGGCCAGGAAAAAAGTGGATTAATTTTTTGTTTTTATTGAGACAGGGTCTCACTGTGTCACCCAGGCTGAAGTGCAGTGGCGCCGTCATAGCTCACTGCAGCTTCAGTCCTGGGCTCCCGGGAGCCTCCTACCTGGCTTCCCAAAGTGTTGGGGCTCTAGGTGTGAGTCATCACGCCCAGCCAGGAATGGAATTTTTTTTTTTTTTTTTCCTGAGGCAGGATCTTGCTCTGTGACCCAGGCTGGGATGCAGTGGTGTGATCTCAGCTCACTGCAACCGCCACCTTCTTGGTTCAAATGGATTCTCATGCCTCAGCCTCCAGAGTAGCTGGGATCGCAGACGTGCACCACTATGCCCGGCTAATTTTTATATTTTTAGTATAGATGGGTTTTTACTGTGTTGGCCAGGTTGGTCTCTGACTCCTGACCTCAAATGATCCAACCACCTCAGCCTCCCATAGTGCTGGGATTCCAGGCGTGAGCCACCCTGCCTGGCCAATAATATCCTTTCTCATCATAGAAAATTGTAGTTTAACAAAGAAACTTTCTAAAATGTACAATAGACTGGGTTAAGCTCTTTAACCAAATCCAAAATTGCTTTTTGCATTCTACTATGGCATTGCTTGGAGTGTGTATTTGCAGATGATGGAAAAAGACAGCCCAAGGTGAGAGGAAGGGAGGAGAGGCGCTCCCTGACATGAGTGTCTGTCTAGTTACTCGTTCTGATGTCTGCAGCTTTAAAACAGGTTGTCTGTTTTTACGGGGGAATTCCACAAGTGAAAGGTGTTTGCGGAGACTCTCATCCTAAATGACATGAAAGACTTACAAAATATGAAAACAGAAGGAAGCCACTGCAGGTGTTAAGGAGAGTTTTATAATAATCCAGAGGAGAACATTTTAATGTCAAGTGATTTAAAATTTTTTTTTATGGAACGCTGTGCTTTACAGTGTTATGATACAAATCTAACCTTTGAGCCAGCTCTATGGAAAACTATATCTAATTTAAAAGATTGAATTTGGATTTTAGAATTTGTTGCCTCTTTAAAGCTTATAATTAGAAAGTTTGGGTAAAAAGCAAAGATAGTGGCAAGTTCAAGGTATTTTTTGTTTGTTTGTTTATGTTATTTTACTTTTATTTTTTTAAGAGACGGGGTCTCACTATGTTGCCCAGGTTGGAGTTCAATGACTGGTCACAGGCACGTTCCCACTACTGATCAGCATGGGGGTTTTGACCTGCTCCACTTCCAATCTGGGCTGGTTCACACCACCTTAGGCAACCTGGTGGTCCCCGATTCAAGATATTGTTACTCAAACTGAAGGCAATAAGGATCATTAATTCATATATCCAGTAATTCAAAAGTATTTACACTATCTGGTAAGACAAAATTTAAAAAGCAGACTTTTGTTTTCTGTGTGATGCCATTCTTCCATTTTTTCACTAAAGTTTATAAAAATCCTTTAAGAAAAAAATGAGGCTGGGTGCAGTGGTTCACACCTGTAATTTCAGAACTTTGGGACACTGAGGCGGGTGGATCACCTGAGGTCAACCTGGCCAACATGGTGAAACTCCGTCTCTACTAAAAATACAGAAAGTAGCTGGCTGTGGTGGCTCATGCCCGTCATCCCAGCTACTCGGGAGGCTGAGGCATGAGAATCACTTGATCCCAGGAGGTGGAGGTTGCAATGAGTTAAGATCACACCACTGCACTCCAGCCTGAGCAACAGAGTGAACTCGGTCTTGAAGGAAAAAAAAAATGAAAAAAAAAAAAAAAGAAATAGTGTAAGGCTATCAAGAGAACCACATAAGTCGACTTGTATTCACATGCAAATATTATTTATTTCACATAATAGCTATATATGATACATTTGATGAATATTTACTATAATAGTTACATAATACCCTGAGACTTTATTTTTCTTGCTTTTAAGATATATTAAACCCAGAATAAATTGGTCTTTATATAAATATGAGCTCAAGTTCAGGTTTAGCTCATTTAATACCCCAGTTTTGAAACAAAAACCCCCGAATCAAATATCATTGCCAAATATAACACTTTTTGAGGAAGTACATGATGGTTTGTGTGTCCCTATTCAACCACACACACTACACACAAACAGACTTCATTGCTCTTTTACAAGTAGGTAAAAGCTGGCTGAAGTCCATCGTCTAGGTAGTTTAATTTCAAATATTACTTCCCTTCTAAAGATCCTGTCTGCAATCCAGATGGCCCTGTGCCAACCCTTAACTGCAAATGTGGCTTAAGTTATCTTTGTCTGCAAGCAGAGAAGTATTGACTGTTTTTCTTCCCTTCCTACACACTTAGAAATGTGACCATTGTAAGTATTGGGGTCCAAACTCCAGACTCCAATACTTTCCATGATAATAAGAAGCATTTATATAACAGAAAGTTATGGAGACTGTGCTGCTGAGGGCAGAGTGGAAATGACTGAGTAGAAGTGTGGAGGCTTGGAAGGAAGTCCAAGGAATTCAGGACTAGTCCAGCCGGTGAAAGCGTCCAGTCCAAGAACAAGCTTAATGGGTGAAGAAATTGGAAAACTGGAGCTTAGCATCATAAAGGGAAATTTGAAAGAAAAGGCCTGCTCATATGGTGTTAAGTTCTGCATTTCACAGTAAGTTTATGAGTTCAGCAAACACGTTTCCTATACAGAGGGCTCCAGTGAAAATAAGTATCAATGATATAACTTGGTAAACAAGAGGTAATATCTTTAAAGTACATAGTGTAATAGTACTTCATTTTGATTTAGAAAGTCTTGACTTTTGTGTTTTCGGATATGTTTATCAAGCTAACTGAAATAGTTCTCACACTGATATACAGAAATACCTGAGACTAGGTAATTTATAAAGAGAAGAGCCAGGTGTGGTGGCTCATGCCTATAATTCTAGCACTTTGGGAGGCTGAGGTGGGTGGATCACCTGAGGTTAGGGGTTTGAGACCAGCCTGGCCAATGTGAAAAAACCCCATCTCTACTAAAATGCAAAAATTAGCCTGACATGTTGGTATGCGCCTGTAATCCCAGCTACTTGGGAAGCTGAGGCAGGAGAGTCTCTTGCACCCAGAAGGCAAAGGTTGCAGTGTGCTAAGTTTTCACCATTACACTCCAGCCTGGGCAACAAGAGTCAAACTCTGCCTCAAAAAAAAAGAAAAAAGAAAAGAGGTTTAATTGGCTCATGGTTGTGCAGGCTGCACAGGAAACATGGTGGCTTCTGCTTGGTTTCTGGGGAGGCCTCAGGAAACTTACAATCATGGTAGAAGGCGAAGGGGAAGCGGGCAAGTCTTACATGGCCAGAGCAGGAGAAAGAGAGAGATGCGGGAAGCTCCCACACACTTGTAAACAACCAGATCTTGGGAGAACTCACTGTATAGTACTAATGGGGGATGGTGCCAAAACATTCATGAGAACTCTGTCCCAGGATCCAGTCGCCTCCCACCAGGCCCTACCTCCAACACTGGGGATCGCGATTTGACATGAGATTTGGGTGGGGACACAGATCCCAACTATATCACTAACTTTATGAATTAGGAAAAATGAAGCAAACTTAACATCAGTTTTTATCAACTTAAAACAACCGATGTCACAGGTAACTTTTTAAAAGGATTTATGTTTTGAGGGTAAAGGCCAAGGTTAAAAGTCTTTTTCTATGTCCATATGGAGTACACAGGAGCCAGGTTAGTGCATGAGTAGCTTGGCCTGCTGCACCCAAAACTTCCTGGCAAATTTAAGAATGACATGCTTCCCAGGAAGCACTGAGGACCACTGTCTCTGCTTCAGAGATGCCTGGAGATGCTTTCCAGCTCAGGAATGGGGTGGTGATAGGACTGGGCCTGGCCAGGAGTTTCTTTAGTCCCATCCAAGGTTTTTAGATCTGGAATCTTGAGCAACTGTCTAAACAACACACAGATATTTTATCACGGTGTAGTAATCCTACCAGGTAGCCTTTCATTTTTTAATATTCCTGCAAAGATATATACATTGGACTCTAGTAACTTGTTAGTGGGGCAGACAACTGGTAAAATAATTCCAAGAGAAAGAAAACACCCGTGTGCACACACACGTGCCTGCATCCTTCACTGCACACCATACACAAGTGCAAATGGTTTGAAGGCAATGGAGGGTGGATCAAATTTTGGGCTAAAAGCAGGTTTTTGGAATTCCAATCATGCCTACCTCTTTCTTTCAGGGATTTGAAGAATACGGTGAAGTGAATCAAGCAGGCTCCCGAACGCCAGCTGAGAGGCTCGGGCCAAGTGAGGAGAAGAGGGAGAACAGCGGCCTTCCTCGAAGAGGCTGTTCTCTAGGAATCTCAACTACAAAAGTTGCCTGACCCACTGGCAGGACTGCCTTCCTCTGCTGGAGAGAGGGCTGGACTTAAGCCTGTGCAGTCTTTGCCTGTTGGCTAGATCCCGGGGCATGGGAGAGGGAGACTGTGTATTAGCCTGTTATCATTATGGGGAATTAAGCAGTAGAGATGCACTTAGAAGTAACCATTGCTGGATCCTAGTTCTCTTCTACAAACAGGCTGTAAGACTGTATTTGAGAGGGCCGGGGGCGGTGGCTCACGCATGTAATCCCAGCACTGTGGGAGACTGAGATGGGTGGATCACCTGAGGTCAGGAGTTTGAGACCAGCCTGGCCAACAGGGTGAAACCCAGTAGCTACTAAAAATACAAAAAAGTAGCCAGGTGTGATGGCACACACCTGTAATCCCAGCTACTTGGGAGGCTGAAGCAGGAGAATTGCTTGAACCTGGGAGGCGGAGGTTGCAGTGAGTAGAGATTGCGCCATTGCACTCCAGCCTGGGCAACAAGAGTGAAACTCTGTCTCAAAAAAACAGAAACAAGACAGTATTTGAGCTCCTTAGAGATAGTATTAAACGCCATAATTTTTTGCTGGTATTGCCATTGTGTGGATGTGGTGAAGGTCCTTTCTGTAGCCAGTGGTGCCCAGGCTGAGGCAGAGAGTTTACATGGCAGGAAGACTCTCTTCCTTCAGGTGCTGTGAGCAAGAGTTAATATTGCTTCAAGGAATTGTCCAAAAGTGACAATGGTGTGTTAAGAAACCTCTCTTTGAGACAGAACTCAGAGGAAGGATAACTTGTCTGTTGAAACCAAGAGACAAATACTTGAATACTTTCTGGTGCCAGAGAGCTTTTAAAAAACATTCAATGCTGCGAACATTGCTAGGCACCTCCTATATATGTCAGGAAATGTACTAAGTGATCAGGGACAGAAAGATAAGTGGGGCATAATCCCTAAACTTACAGAGTTTAGATCTGGGTAATCCGAGTCTGAAGACTGCAAGAGAATATGACAGAATGCTACTTCTCAGTAGTGAGATTACAGCTAATATTATTAGTAAACATTTTTTTTTTTTTTGAGACAGAGTTTCACTCTTTCACCCAGGCTGGAGTACAGTGGCATGATCTTGCCTCACTGCAGCCTCCACTTCTGGGGTTCAAGTGATTCTCCTGCCTCAGCCTCCAGAGTAGCTGGGATTACAGGCGCCCAGCACCATGTCCAGCAAATTTTTGTATTTTCAGTAGAAATGGGGTTTCACCACCTTGGCCAGGCTAATCTTGAACTCCTGACCTCGTGACCCACCTTGGTCTCCCAAAGTGCTGGGATTACAGGCGTGAGCTACCATGCCTGGCCTATTATGATTAAATTTTTTGGACATGATAGGATCCTGTAGCTGAGTAGTTTTGAAACCTTGGGGGTTATCAAGTGAGTGGATGCTGAGGAGAGTGGGCTGCCTTTTTAAACATGCTGCTCTTTTTCTCTTTGCAAGGGGTAGAAATTTGAATTTATCTTCAGGGGTAGATTCTTCTGGAATTCCCTTATGGTTCCTTAGCCAGTTTTGTTGACTCTCACATCTTGGTCATACCTGTGGAAACTAGGAGAAAAGGCAGCTATGCCTCCAGGTGAGGCGAAGCCCTTGGGGCAGGAATGCACAGAGATGATTGCAGCCAGGGGAGTCATGGACAGGAACTAAACTGTGGCTGAGGGGCACGTGCCAGCAGAGAGAGACGTGCGGCAATGTTAGTATTCATCTGGAATGTGCAGGAAGAGTCTGGGAGAGGAAACTGGACGATGCTTGGACTTCATGAGCCTATAGAGTTTGCTAGTTAGTGGATCATGGCCTCTTAGCCCCAGGTTCATCCTTTTTTGCATTCTCTACAAAAATGGATCTAGCCCTTTTATTTTTCTTCATTATTATTATTATTATTATTATTTTGAGATGGAGTCTCACTTTGCCACCCAGGGTGGAGTGCAGTGGCAAGATTTCGGCTCACTGCAGCCTCTGTCTCCTGGGTTCAAGTGATTCTCCTGCCTCAGCCCCCTGAGTAGATGGGATTACAGGTGCCCACCACCACACCCGGCTAATTTTTGTATTTTTAGTAGAGCCATGGTCTCACCATGTTGACCAGGCTGGTAGTATTTTTGAAATGGAATCTCACTCAGTTGCCCAGGCTGGAGTGCAGTGGCGTGATCTCAGCTCACTGCAACCTCTACCCCCAGGTTCAAGTGATTCTCCTGCCTCAGCCTCCTGAATAGCTGAGATTACAAGCACACACCAGAATGCCTGGCTAATTTTTGTATTTTTAGTACAGTTTGGGTTTCGCCACGTTGGCCAGGCTGGTCTCAAACTCCTAACCTCCACCTGCCTAGGTGTCCTGAAATGCTGGGATTACTGACGTGAGCCACCGCACCCAGCTGGATTAGGTCTTTTCAACAACGGCCTTTGCCAGCTGGCTTTTTGTTAAGCATGGTGGGTATGGGGCATGGGAAGGCACTGCAGGAGGACAGAGTTTTGCCTCTGGGTTGCCATGCTTCTGCTCAGCAGCTCTTGCAGCTCGGGAGGCTTCTCTGGGAGGACCCAGTGGCCACTTGGTTTTTCCAAGAACCCTGCTTTTGTAGGTGCTTTTGTAGTGAAATCCTCCACGAGACACCTCCCTGTGAGCAGCATTCTTCATACTCTAAAGGGTAGATATCCAGCAAGAGAGGATGGATTTCTAGCAAGTTCCACGGGTTGACACCTCAGTGACCTCTCTGCCACTTAGTGAACCATGGCTGTGCCTTCCCTAGTGGGGTCTGAGTCTCAACCCCAAGGGAAGGGGAAGCTTTCGGTGGGTGCACTCTCTCCGCATGGGGTGATGGCTGCTCCTTCAGTGCTTCATCTGCTTCTCCTATTTTCTTTTGTCTTTCTTAGTAGCCTAGTCAATTCCCCATTACTTCAAATGTTGTTGTGGTTAATAATTGTTTGTATTAAACTTTCACTGTTGAAATCATTGTGTGGTCTCTCTCTTGGTGGGACCCAGATGGGCACACGTGGGATGGGAGCTCAGACTCTGGTTACTTGGCTGTCAAAGATGTTGTCTGTCTACAAGAACCAGGGGAGTTGGAGCCATCTGGGTTCTATGTATTTTTCAAGTTTGTTCAACAAACATGTTACTTTTATAATCAGAAAAATATTTTAAAAGTGTGAAAAATGCAATAAAAGAAGCAAGAAAAATAAATGCACACCAGAACCCCCCACCCTTGCCTCAGTGTGGTAAATGTAGGTCAGAAGTAAGAAGTAAATAGGTGTTGGCCAGGTGCCATGGCTCATGCCCATAATCCCAACACTTTGGGAGGCTGAGGGGTGAGGATCACTTGAGGGGTTTGAGACCAGCCTGGCCAACATGGTGAAACCCCATCTCTACTAACAATACAAATATTATCTGGCCGTGGTGGCTCATGCCTGTGGTCCCAGCTACTGGGAAGGCTGAAGCAGGAGAATCACTTGAACCTGGGAGGTGGAGGTTGAGTGAGCTGAGATCGTGCCACTGCACTCTAGCCTGGGCGGCAGAGACAGACTCCATCTCAAAAAACAAAGCAAAACCAACCCCCCACCCCCCGACAAAAAAAAAAAAAAAACCCAGTAAATAAGTGTCAAGGAAGAAAAGCTCCTTAGAGGTGATGCTTGACTTGAGCACGAAAGGGTGGGTGGGGTGGGAAGATAAGTGTGCAAAAATGCAGACACGACCAGGGGAGGGTCTACATAGTGGGAGGGGCCAGTCACTACTGGCCAGTGTGTACAGAGCCTGTGGTGGTTGAGGGTGGAGAGCAGGTCTGACCGATTCCCGCAAAGCCTGGAGGCTTCATTTTGAAACTGTGGGTGTGTTGTGGGAAAGCTAATTCCATCTGTCTTTCCGACTCACAGTTCTCCACTGATCTCCAGTTACGGAGACTGGGTTGTATTCACGCACTGCATGCACCCAACTGACCAGGCTGTTGTGCTCTGAAATCCAGCCCTGGTACTGTGCCCAAGGCCATCCTTCCCATCTGGCTGCTCCCAGCTAAGGACTGGTGGTGGCGTGGACGCGAAGGCAGGCAGGTTCCGGGGAGAATCGGGATCCCCATGACGGGTAATTTTGGCTGAAGATCTCATGGATGATCTTGTTGAGCTTTTCTTAGACTGCAGGGAGGCCAGGATGGGTGCTTCCCTGCCTCCTTCACCTGGGCTCGGATTTGCAGAATACGCGGCTCTCTCCAGCTCTCACAGCTCCCGCTCTCACAGCTGCCCAGTCATTTAGTTACACAGCCATTTCCCCCAAGAAAACCCTCCGCATCTAGTCCTGACTGGGTGCTGCTTCTTGGAGGATCCACCCTAACATACGGTCTGCATCTACCTTCCCTTCCCTCTCCTCTGCCGGGTGGAGCCTTTTTCAAGGCGGGGAGAGTGATTCCAGGAACTTGGCGTTCTAGGCAGCTTTCATTCCTGCGTTTCCAGAGCTCCCTCGCCCTTCCCAGCGTCCGGGCCCACTGGGCCACTCAGCCTTCTCTAATAAAAATCGCAGCTTCAGCTGGCGCCGTGGCTCACGCCTGTAATCCCAGTACTTTGGGAGGCCGAGGCGGGCGGATCACCTGAGGTCCGGAGTTCGAGACCAGCCAGACCAACATGATGAAACGCCTTCTGTACTAACAAAATTAGCCGGGCTTGGGAGCGCATGCTTGCAATCCCAGATACTCAGAAAGCTGAGAAGGGAGAATCGCTTGAACCCGGGAGAAGGAGGTCGCTGTGAGCCAAGATCGCGCCAATGAGCGCGCGCGCGCGCGCGCACACACACACACACACACACAATCGCAGACACACACACACACACACACACACACACACACACACACACACACAAGATCGCAGCTTCTTCATCTGGAAGGTCCCAATTCGACCGGGCCCTCGAGTCCCAACTCGATTGCCACCTCCGCTGTGAAGCCGTCTCCTCCGAGGGGGAAGGAGATGGGAAGTCTGCGGCCGCTGACCTCAGCTTTGCCCGCCTTTCCTCTGTGGGACCCGAGGAGCGCTGTCTTTAAACTCTTTGGGGAATGGTCTGGGTCGCATGGGCCCATCGCATCCGCGGTCGCGGGCAGAGCCCCGAGCTCACAGTGAGCGCGTGCTGGATGTCTCTGGAGTTGTTGTTTTCATTATTTGTCTTGTTCCAAAAGCAAGCACCGAGGGACACGGTCCGGCACTAGCCGGGAACTGGAGTGGGGGGTCCCGGGCCTGGCGCGGGGCGGGGCTGGGGCGTGTCCGGGGCGGGGCTGGGGAGGGGCGGGAGGTGCGGTCGCGGCTCCGGCCTCGCAGGCGCTGCGCGCGGGACTGGGGCAGCCGTAACCGTGGCCGCGGTCGCCGCAGGCGCACAGCGCGCGCCCGAGTACGGAACAAAGTGACCCCCAAAACTTCTCCAACTCCGCCAGGCGTCCCCGCGAGGGCCACGAGCCGAGGGGCGCGGAGGGCGGCGTGCGACAGGCTCCACGGAGCCCCGCGCCCGACCCGAGGTAAGGGGCGCCCGGGCGAGGGCGCTGGAGGGCGAGGGCGGCGTGGGGCGGCGGCGGCTCCGGGTGCCCTGCGGGAGGGGTGGCGCGCGGCCGGCGATCCCCTCCCTTCCCCTTTGTTGGCCGCCCCTCTCTGCCCCCGCTTTCCCCAGAGTCCCGCAGAAGTTCGGGGCTGTGGGGCGCGACCTGGCACCTTCTCCCTGGAGGGCGGCCGCGTCCGGGTGCAGCATGGCACGGGGGACGAAGCACTTTCCAGAAGCTCAGAAACGAGGTGCCTGGTCCCCTCGCGCTGCGTGACACGCGGGGCCCACTTTCAGCCCGGTCCCATCCCGGATGGGAGGAGGACCTGCCTGCAGATACCAAGGTCCTTGCCCAAAGCGGTGCCGTGGATGCCCAGAGGGGAGCGCCCGCTGCGCCCACGCCCGCCCGGCGACCTCGGAGCCTCAGGAAGGCGCTGCGGCGGAGCAGGATCCCAGGCGGTCAGCTCTGCGAGTGTAGACCGTGCGGTCCCCGCTCAGCCCCTCCTGCTTTGCCGAGCACGGGAGCCGTCCCCGACAGGCGCGGCTCCTAGTGGGGCTGAGGTGCCAGGTTTCTGTGAAAGCCGACACGTTGTGCCCCTAATGTATCCTATCTACCAAAAACAGCTGAGAAAGAAAAGAGTCCATTCTTTTAACCATTGGTTGCTGACAGACGCAGGAAAGGTCTGGGAGTAAGATTGCACGAGGTGTTTTTATCTTTAAGGAGCGGTGAAACTTCATATTGATGAGCTTCCATGCCTTTTTTTTTTTAAATAGAAAATAGGTTAACTTTATTTAAAGGGGGGAAGGCTGCTTGATCCCGAAGATAATTTCATTCAGGGGGTGGTTTTCCTGCTTTTCTCTGCAGGATTCAGGCAAGAGGCCACTTGGTGACCTTCAGCTTCCTTGGGTGGTGGTAAGACCTTTATTTACAAAGCAGAGAAGGGCCTGGCATTCTCTTCTCATGGTAATTCACATGTTCTATCTCTTGCTCCCTAAATGATGCTGACAACCTTATTTTAACAGACAACACCGACTATCTCCAGTTCTCTTCCCAATAGATTTAAGCCAGAGTGTGTCTAAAATCCTACCAACTTTTGTACAGGTGCAAATCATATGCTGTAAATGTTTCAGTCCTGGGCTCTGGATAAAACAATGTCCATGGCTGGTTTTATAATTTGGGCATATCTGGTAGAACTGGTGTGTATATAGTCTTCGGAGTATTTCCTGATGCTCTTTAAGATTGTTACGTTTTTTACAAAAAATTAGCTGGGCATGGTGGCGCATGCCTGTAATCCCAGCTACTTGGGAGGCTGAGGCAGGAGAATTGCCTGAACCCAGGAGGCGGAGGTTGCGATGAGCCGAGATTGTGCCATTGCACTCCAGCCTGGGTAGCAGGAGCGAAACTCCGTTTCAAAAAAAAAAAAGAGATTGTTATGTTTTTAAAATGTAGGATCATGATTGGTGCACTTCTGTAAGCAAACTTTTGTTCTATTGGATTCTACCTACTCACTTTATAGGAAAATAAAACTTGTTGCTTTAGGGTGTCAGAGATTTTTGTATTGAGTAAATGTAAAAGAACATGGCAAGGTATAACTGAAGAAGAGTTTGTTATTTACAGTGGCAAAACACTCCCCTAATGATCTCAGAATCAGCTTTCAACACCTTGACATACCATGCTAAGATGCTTCACAGTGTGGCACCTTGCCTGCCTTTCCAGTTCCATCTACTGACTTTCCCCAGGCCTCCAGACTCTTCCCCCGCTTTCACACTGTCTGCTCTAGACACATCAAACTACTCACAAGTTGTCATTTTCAGACCATTGTTTGGAATGAATGAAATTCTGCTCACACTGTTCTCACGCCTCTTGTCCATCTGTCAATTACCCACACATTCTTAATGTGTCAGTCAAATACCTTCTCTAGGAAGCCTTTCTTCCCCCTTATCCCTAGGCAAAGTTAAGCTCCTCCAGTAGTCAGTGCTTCCACTAGAACACATTTTTGTATATAGATGTGGCAGTGCTACCTTGCACAGTTGTTAAGCCTGTTTGCTGCACAAGGTCATCTCATCCAACAGGCAAGTGGAGGCTGAAATGCAATTCACGTTCCACTTCCCAAGCCTCTGGCGCACTCCTCTGCACTGGAAGAGGATATATTTGGTAATTTAAGCAAAAGTACAGTGTGGGTTAGTAGTGACCCTGACTAAGCCTGTCCCTACTAGTGTACTTAGCACCCATCACTTCAACTGATGTAATAGGAGCTCAGTTAAGTTTCCGTGAATGAGTGAAGAAAGAAAGGATTCTTTCTTTCCTTTTTTTTTTTTTGAGACAGGGTCTCCATTTGTCACCCAGGCCAGAGTGCGGTGACATGATCTCAGCTCATGGCAGCCTCAGCCTCCCCAGCTCAAATGATCTTCCCTTCTCAGCCTCCCAAGTAGCTGGGACTACAGACGCTTGCCACCACACCTGGCTAATGAAAAAAATTTTTTTTTGTAGAGACGGGGTTTCAGCATGTTGCCCAGGCTGGTCTCGAATGCCTGAGCTCAAGTGATCCACCCTCCTTGGCCTCCCAAAGGCTGCTATTGTAGGCATGAGCCACCACATCCAGCCAGAAAGGATTACTTCTAATGAAGTGTAGAAAGAAGTAAGAGTTTGGGGGCAGATGTTTTTGTGTAAGTCCATATACAGAAATATGCTTCAGTTTCTCTATCTTATGTCTGGGTTGTTTAGGTGATGATTAGACAGATGTCTTCTCCTTGATTACAGGGAAGAATCTGTGAGGATGAATTCATGGGTGGGCATCAGGGATTTGTGTCAACATGTGGTGGACCTCCTCAGCTGACGACTTTTCAAGGCACGAAGGTTTACATATCTAATCGTGATTTGCTGTGAGAAATAAGGGTGCAAGAAACTTGAAAGTAAGGCCCTAACGAGGTTTGGTCACATAAACATGTGCTAATAAATTGCATTAAAGTGCCATTTTGTATATAAGAATTTAAGTCATCCTAAAGTGAAATGTCACAGATTAAGAAAGTAAGAAGAGCTTGAGTCTGATTTATTTAGGATTTCCAATGAGATCTGTATTTAATATCGCAGTTTATGCATGAAAAATGCAGTTTTCATTAAGAGGGGGCAATTTGCAAGCTGAATTGGCTGCAAGAGTTGTAAAAATGCTCCAAATTTTGTATGTAGTTAAAAATTAACAATTTGTGGGGCAATCTGGTGGTATTTTTCAAGCTACAGTAAGTATGTGAATTATCACACGAACATGTATACGGTTGTGATATAAAATTATATACTTGTAGTGTCAAAAGTGTTTGCTAGTTACATGGAATATTGGAATCTCTAGAATTCATAGCACTGGAATAACTTTAAGGCTAATATGGACCAATTCTCCCATTTTATGGGTAAGGAAACTGAGTCCCAGGAACTTGTCCAGGGTCACTGAACTTGTCTAGAGGCATAGCCAGAATGAGCTTTCTGAGTTCCTGGCTTCTGCTTCATGGCTGTTTATTCGAGTACCTGTAAGAACAGCCATTTACGTGTTCCATCATTGGCTTCACTTGGAAAATCTTGAAGTTATAGGCTAAATTTTAAGATCTCAGGGAAAGAAAAGATTTTCAGTGCCAAACACAATGCCCTGGATAAAGTAAGCATGTGATAAATATTTGCTGAATGGAGGAATAAATGAACTAACCAGGTGATAGCTTTCTTTTTTAAAGTAATTGATAAGAAATGATCCAAAGTCCATTTGGAGTGGAGTTTGGCCCTTGTGTTTGCATTTCTTAAATGCTATAAAAAGTATTGGTTAAACTTTATGGAAAAGATGAACATCCATATTATATGTTCAAAGACATTTGATATGCTATAATAAAAATAAATTTTTTTTGGAGATCATCTCACTCTGTCACCCAGGCTGTAGTGCCTTGGTGATCTCAGCTCACTGCAACCTTGTCTCCTGGGTTCAAGTGATTCTCTTGCCTCAAATTCCCAAATAGATGGGATTACAGGTGCCTGCCACCACGCCCCGTTAATTTTTGTAGTTTTAATAGAGATGGGGTTTTGCCATGTTGGCCAGGCTGGTCTTGAACTCCTGACCTCAGGTGATCCACCTGCCTTGGCCTCCCAAAGTGCTAGGATTACAGGCATGAGCCACCGCGCCCCACCAGGAAAAATAATTTTTATTTCTTTATTATTTTTTATAGGAGAAGCTAGAACTCCTGACAGAAAGGCATAAAGGAAAAACTCAAGATTTGGAATTGGTAGGTTTATCTGAAAATTAGCTTTCCTTCTGCAGACTGTAAACATTGCCGGCCTCAGTTTCTTGTAACTTCTTCTTCTTCTTTTTTTTTTTTTTGAGACAGAGTCTTGCTCTGTAGCCCAGGCTGGGTGCAATCTTGGCTTACTGCAACCTCCACCTCCTGGGTCCCGGTCCCGGTTCAAGCAATTCTGCTGACTCAGCCTCCCAAGTAGCTGGGATTACAGGCACGATCCACCATGCCCAGCTAATTTTTGTATTTTTAGTAGAGATGAGTTTCATCATGTTCGCCAGGCTGGTCTTGAACTCCTGACCTTGTGATCCACCCGCCTCGGCCTCCTAAAGTGCTGGGATTACAGGTGTGAGCCACTTCACCTGGCCTCTTGTAACTTCTTAAATCTCAGAGTTGTTACAAGTATCAGATGAGCTCAAGTGCATGAAAGCACTGTGCAAACTTTGGAACAATGATTAGTAAGAGGGGTTAGAAACTATGGCAGTAACTACTTGGCCTGTGCTAGGCTGTCTGTATATATCATCTCATTTATTCCTCTGAATTTAAAAAAAAAAAAAGCAAGACTTTTGTGGAATAAGGAAGAAATTTATGCTTAAACAACTCCCTCAACATTAAACATGTATTGAGTGAACTCCCTACAATGTGTTAAGAACTGGTAAGCTGGACTGCATGTGGTGACTCATGCCTGCAATCCCAGCACTTTTGAGAAGCTGAGGTGGGTGGATTATCTGAGGTTGGGAGTTCGAGACCAGACTGACCAACATGGAGAAACCCCCATCTCTACTAAAAATACAAAAATTAGCCAGGTGTGGTGGTGCATGCCTGTAATTCCAGCTACTCAGGAGGCTGAGGCAAAAAAAAAAAAAAAATAAGAGAACTTCAAGAAGTAGAGAACTGTAGGGGACATTAAGTAACACAAAAGCAAATTCCTTAAGTTTTAGGTGAAGGAGTGATAGGTAGATTTGCATTTGAAGCCATTTCTGTTCAGGCGCTGTGGCTTACGCCTGTAATCCCTATATTTTGGGAGGCCAAGGCTGGTGGATCACTTGAGGTCGGGAGTTCAAGACCAGCCTGCCAACATGGTAAAACCCCATCTCTACTAAAAATACAAAAATTAGCCAGGCGGTACAGCCAGGCTGTTGTCCCAGCTACTCAGGAGGCTGGGGCACAAGAATTGTTTGAATCTGAGAGGCGGAGGTTGCAGTGAATCAGGATCGTGACACTGCACTCTAGCCTGGGCAACAGGGCGAGACTCCCTCTCAAATAAACAAAAATAGAAACCAGTTTCTTTTTAGATTGCTGTGAGTAGGTTTAGGGAAGCAAGACGGGCAGGAAGAAGGTCAGTGGTAACAGTGTAGATCATTAAAGGAGGTGGCAGTAGAACAGTGGGGACAGACATGGAAGAAGATTCCAGAAATATAAAGGAAGTGGGACGGACCTGGTGACTGAGAAAGTGGAGAACAGGGAGAATCACATCCAGTAAAGGATGATACCCAGGCTGCTCACCCATATGACAACCCAGAAGGAGAACGTTAGAGACCTGTGGGATCCCTTACCTAAGTTCAGTCGTTTGAAATTGCACAGCTGAGATTTGAGTCCCGATCACCTGAGGTCAGGATCAATTTGATTTCACCATGTTGGCCAGACTGGTTGACATGGATCACATGGGGTCCAAGTGACCCACATGAGCCTTCCACCCTCTATCCCGACCCAATGGTTAGCATGCCCTTAATTGTAAACAAATAAAGGATCTTAATAAAAATTATCTAGCACTTGAAAGCTTTTATTTTTATGAAATGTTTTTTCATAATATTATGAAAAAAAAGGGCCCACGATGGTTACCGCCAGCAGACATAGGCTGGTGCCCTGAGAAGGTTCACTGCCAGAAGGGTATAATGTATTTCCTCTCTTGGATGTTACAGGGCCGGAGCTCTGGCCCATTCCGCTCCAGGCATTCCATCTAGCTGGAAAGTGGTCTGCTTTGTTTTCATTTATGAGGTTTGTAGATTGAGTAACCGAATCTGGACTACAGCATTCATTGTGTTTTCATGGTGTTGGATTACAAGCTTTCTTTTAAATTCATGGTTAGTTTCTGAATGTGCCTTTTGGACGTGGTTCTTCATGAGTTT
The DNA here is from genome assembly GCF_049354715.1 of Callithrix jacchus. NCBI lineage: Eukaryota > Metazoa > Chordata > Mammalia > Primates > Cebidae > Callithrix > Callithrix jacchus. The sequence continues at coordinate 161,780,237 of NC_133505.1, forward strand.
CCATTACTAAGTGATTTCTTTGCATAGGGAACAGTATGTAAAACTTGGATTTTGAAGCTTCTTTTATTAGTAGTTTGGGAAATGGCACAATAAATAAGCTTGCAAGTCTTTTCTTATACTGATGAAAAGTAAGGATTCTCATTACTTTAAATATAGTGATGAATTTTAGTGCAATACTCTTTATTTTAAAATGCAAAAAATTGTTGTCTAGTAAGGAGCATTCTGTACTTTAAGATTTTCATTTCTAAAAGGAGGATGAGAGCAGTGCCTTCTTAGAATATTCTTTTGAGAATTGAGAAATTAATTAACATAACGCAGCTGGGGGTGGTGGCGCACATCCGTAATCTCAGCACTTTGGTAGGCTGAGGCAGGATGATCACTTGAGGACAGGTGTTTGAGACCAGCCTGGGCAACATAGTAAGACCCTGTCTCTACAAAAAAAATACAAAAATTAGCTGGGCATGGTGGTATAGGCCTGTAGTCCCAGCTCCTCAGGAGGCTGAGGTGGGAGGATTGTTTGAACCCAGGAGGTCGAGGCTATAGTAAGTCAAGATCATGCAGCTGCACTCCAGCCTGGGTGACAGAGCAAGACCTCGTCTCAAAATAAAATAAAATTAGTATAATGTGCTTAGAACCTGGCCTGACACAATGAGAAAGTTCACTAAGTGTTTTGTTTTTCTTTCTGTCATTTTTTCCCTTACTTTATTCCCTGTCTGGTTACCCCCAGTCATCTGCAGAGAACCACCTTCCCTGTGAGTTGCTTCTCAGGCACTTGCATGATCTATATCAGTCGTCACATTCATCATATACTATTTAGTTTTCGGTGACTTCTCCATTCCACAGGGAGTGTTTTGATTGTTTTATTTATTTATTTATTTGATGAAGTTTTGTTCTGACGCCCAGGCTGGAGTGCAGTGGTGTGATCTTGGTTTACTGCAACTTCCGCCTTCTGGGTTCAGGTGATTCTCCTGCCCCAGCCTTCTAAGTAGCTGGGATTACAGGCATCTGCCACTACACCTGGCTAATTTTTGTATTTTTTTTTTTAGTAGAGACGGGGTTTCACCATGTTGGCCAGGTTGGCCTCGAACTTCTGACCTCAGGTGATCTGCCCTCCTTGGCCTCCCAAAGTGTTGGATTATAGGTGTGAACCACTGTGCCTGGCCATGCTTGTTTTGTTTTTGTACTGCTTTTAAATCCAGGCTGGTCATTTAGTCAACACTTTTTTTTTTTTTTTTGAGACGGGGGTCTCACTCTGTCACCCAGGCTGGAGTGCCGTGGCATGATCACAGCACACACAACCTCTGCCTCTCCCGGGTTAAAACAATTCTCCTACCTCAGCCTCCCGAGTAGCTGGGACTACAGGTGGGTTTCACCATGCCTGGCTAATTTTTTTGTATTTTTAGTAGAGACGGGGTTTCACTGTGTTAGCCAGGATGGTCTTGATCTGCTGACCTCATTATCCACCTGCCTTGGCCTCCCAAAGTGTTGGGATTACAGGCATGAGCCACCACGCCCAGCCTGTCAACACTCTTAAATGGTGGTTGACAGAATGTGTGAAGTGTTCATTGAAATTGTTTTAAAAGTATTATGATTATGAGATTGAGAGACCCTTTGCCAAATATTTGACTGTCCAGATGGACTTTATCAGTAATAAAGTGCTAAAAGTTAAAATACATAAAGATTGATCCATTTTTTCCCCCCAAGTGTGGAGTTGTAGCAAGGTTATTGTACTGGATATTTATAGCTCTAGATTCTGGTGTGGAGGACACTTTTTACCCATTTGGCAAGTCACCTAAACATTTGAGGGACTTAATTTCCTCAAGCAAAGAATAAAATTGTTCTCTAATGATTCTCAGTGTCTTCTGGCAATGGAGCCACTAAATCCTTCTTCTGAACCTTCTTCTTCAGGCCTTAGGCTAACGTTATGATTGGCAAAATAATAGTCGTACTTCTCACCACTCGGTAGAACCATGAAGCTGGATTGAAATGAGGGCTCTCAAAAGCACATGGTGCCTATGAGCAGAAATGAAGGAAGAACCCATCTGGAATACATCAAAACGAATTAAGTCACCTTTTGCGTTGGTGGCATTTGAAACTTCTGGGATCAATACCTACTGCATGAATACATGGAGCCTGGAGGAACGTTTGCCGAATCAGAAACCAAAATATTTTCCCATTTCACTTGTCCATTTTGAATGTTCTCTCTGGAAAATCTTAGGCATTCTGTGAAACTGGGGTTAGCCTAGTGACCCTCCCTTGACAGCCATCTGCTGAACTGCTCGTTGGGAAGCGCACCGAGTGTCATGTGGGCAAATGCCTTCAGGTTACATAAGATTTGAAAGAAAATCAGAAACCTCATTGATTGGATCCATTCGTCGTGGATAGACTCATGCCCTCCCACCAGGTTCACTTGCTTGCATCTTCTTCTGTGCTAGAATTTTGTTGTTGTGTTAGGTTGTTGTATACATTGAAAGTAATTGCGAAAACCACCATCACTTTTTCACCAACTTAATAACTAGAGAGCACTGGCTTCCTCAGCCTTCCAGGCTCATCTCAAGCATTCCTTCTAACACTTTTCCTGCTCATTTTCTGACCCTTCATTTTCTCTTGAAAAGTCACTCTGTCCTCACCACCCTCAGGGTCCATCCTCCACATGGCCACCTTCTGTGTATGGTGGTTATAACTTTGTGAGTATGGTGGGTGTTTGTGTCTCTGTGTCCTTCTTTCTCTTCCTGTTGGATTCCTTATCAATGATATACAAATGATTGCTGTGGCCGGGCACGGTGGCTCATGCCCATAATCCCAGCACTTTGGGAGGCCGAGGTGGGCGGATCACTTGAGGTCAGGAGACCAGCCTGGCCAACATGGTGAAACCCCATCTATACTAAAAATATAAAAATTAGCTGAGAGTGTTGGCAGGCGTCTGTAATCCCAGCTACTTGGGAGGCCGAGGGAGGAGAATCACTTAAACCTGGGAGGTGAAGGTTGCAGTGAGCCAAGATTGCACCACTGCACTTCAGCCTGGGCGACAGAGCAAATTTCCCCCTTTCCCCTAAAAAGGTGCTTTCAGTTGAGTCTGTTGTGTAAGATGTTTTGGGACTCATGTGGCTTTTATCACTTTGCTTTTCTCCATTTTGATGGTGACAGAAGATGGGCTATTTGAGAGAACGTGTGTGTGTTTCATTGAGTTGTTCTTGGCGTTTGTCCAGTCAGAGGTGACATTCCGGGTAGTCAGCAATCGTACTGCAAAAAAGACTGGATCCCTGGGTTTTGGGCAGTTTTGCCAAAAATTGCTGCATGATCTTGAACAAAACAGTATATTCTCTCTGAGTCACCATTTCTTTATTTTTAACTTTGGCCTAAATGAATTTTTGGGGTCCTTTCAACTATAAAACTCAATGTTTCTATGCAGCTACACAGTATAAGAAAGGAAAAAAACGTTTTATAAATGTTTAAAAGTAGGGTTGCAAGATGGCCACACTCGGTGTTGGAATCCAACCTTGTGACCGGCGTGATGGGGAGCAGGAACAGGACTGGGAGGCTCTGGTGCCCAAGAGGCCCTGACCCAGGGCAGGAAACAGGTTCAGAGGCCATCGGCTCATTCTGGTGCCGGAGATAGTCCAGGTGGGGAAGGCATAAGAGCTGCTCAGCTGTGACAGGCACAAGTCCGTGTTGTTGAAGAATGGATGGGACCTGGGGAGGCGTGCTCAGACCAGCCCACCTGAGTTCCCTGGACAGTCTGCTCAACCGGGCCGGTGTGCTGCAGCTTTACATCCACACGCAGAGGAAGGTTCTGATTGAAGCCCCACACCTGAATTCCCAGAACCTTTGACCACTTTTGTGGCCTCATGGTTCGGCTTTTACACAGCTCAGTGTTGGAGTAGCTCAGGCTCCCAGAAGCTCTTGAAGGTAATTAAGAATCAGTGTCAGATCACTTTAGTTGGAAAGTGAATTATTATTGTTGGAAATAAAATATTATTTTAATTTTACATTATCTTGTTTTATTTTTTTGATGGAATCTCGTTCTGTCATCCAGGCTGAAGTGCAGTGGCACGATCTCAGCTCACTGCAGCCTCTCCCTCCTGGGTTCAAGCCAATCTCAGCCTCCCCAGTAGCTGAGATTACAGGCACACACCACCATGCCTGATAATTTTTTATTTTTAGTAGAGACAGGATTTCACCATGTTGACCAGGCTGGTCTCGAACTTCTTACCTCAGCTGATCCACCTGCCTTGACCTCTCCAAGTGCTGGGATTACAGACATGAGCCACTGTGCCTGGCCTGGATTCTTAATTACCTTCTCTTTCATACATCCAGTTGGATGTATCACCTTCTCTTTAATACATCTTAATTAATCTCTTTCATACATTCTTAATTACCTTCTCTTTCATACATCCTCCTGATTAGCTGGGATTACAGGAGCTCACCACCAGGCTCAGCAAATTTTTGTATTTTTAGTAGAGACGGGATTTCACCATGTTGGTCAGGCTGGTCTTGAACTCCAGACCTCAAGTGATCTACTGGTCTTGGCTTCCCAAAGTGCTGGGATTACAGGCATGAGCCACCCACTGTGCCTGGCTGAAAATTGGCACTTTTTTTTCCATCCCAGTGGCCAGTGATATTCCAGAGCTGGTGCCCAGCAGTGATACTATTGTTTTTGAGGTGGGGGCATTTTCCCACAACAGTACCAGTGTGGAATATACAGAGAAGATGGTGGCCATCAGCTGGCATCCCCTTTCTGCTGCCCTCGCCTGTGCAGAACTTACCTCCCTGAGATGACCTTCCCACCCTGAGACTGCGGAGTCTGGGGAAGCCAGGGCCTCACGTATGCTCTTTGCTGATCCCATGAATACTCTTCTTGCACATCTGGTTGTTTTGGGGGTTCCTAAACTTAGTGGTATCTAATGGTGTAAACTGTTCCCCTTGGACCTGGGGGACAGATGTGAGGTTACGGAGTTAGCAGTTTGGTTCCAGGCTTGGAAGACAAGCTTCCTGCGCTCTATAAAAGAGAAGCCTGATTATTTCAGCCATAGCAAGTCTGGAGAAGGACTGTGAAAGAAAGCAGTCACGAATGCTAGTGGTGAAAAACCGAACACACAGCAATGATTGTATCTGCTGCATTCCAGGGTAGAAAAAGTGGAGGAGCTGGGCCTTGCACTCCTCCCTGCCCACCATGGTGGTGGTGGTGGTAGCAGCACATACACAATCACAGTAAATTGGCAGAGGAAAAACACAACTGATTCCTGGTCAGAGGGGGAGAGATAAGGCAGTGTGCATGGGGGAGCTGAGAGGGGAGATGTGGCCCTCTGCTCCTCCCACAAGAGTTTCCCCTTTGGCTCCAGTGAGACTTGGCCAGCAGCAGAGGCACAGCTGGGAGTGTCCTGTCTTAGCTGGGAGGCTGTGATGGGGGGATAAGTAATTTCTTTCTTTCTTTCTTTTTTTTTTTTTTGAGACAGAGTCTCACTTTGTCCCTCAGGCTGGAGTATAGTGGCTCAATCTTGGCTCACTGTAACCTCTGCCTCCTGGGTTCAGGTGATTCTCGTGCCTCAGCCTCTCGAGTAGCTGGGATTACAGGCACCCACCACCACACCTACCTAATTTTTGTATTTTTAGTAGAGATGGGGTTTCGCCCTGTTGGTCAGGCTGATCTTGAACTCCTGACCTCAGGAGATCTGCCTGCCTCAGGCTCCCAAAGTGCTGGAATTGCAAGTGTGAGCTGGACAATTGCACTGATGGATGCCAGTAATCCCAGCACTTTGGGAGGCCGAGGTGGGTGGATTACCTGAGGTCAATAGTTTCAGACTGGTCTGACCAACATGGTGAAACTCCGTCTCTACTAAATACAAAAAATTAGCTGGGCATGGTGGTGCATGCCTGTAATCTCAGCTACTCTGGAGGCTGAGGCAGGAGAATTGCTTGAACCCAGGAGGTGGATGTTGCAGTGAGCTGAGATCATGCCATTGCACTCCAGCCTGGGCAACAAGGGTGAAACTCAGTCCAAAAAATCAAGCGTAAGCCACTGCACCCAGTTGTCATAAGTAACTTCTGCACCAGCCCTGCTGAAGGTTACCTGCAAGACAAGGCATTTGATTGGAAGGCTGGTCAGAGTCACTCCTCTTTCCTGGTCTGTCGTCCTTCCAGCTTCTTCCTAGTGTGCCTCAGTAAGTCAGAGTCGTCAGTGCCCATACTATGTATGTCGTAGCCAGGCTAATCCTTGGAGTTCACCCCAAATTTCTAATACCATCTTTTTTTCCAAGTCTGTTGCTCTTTTGTGTAACCTGGTAGTTTGAGCTTAGCTGTAGGACATTTACTTACCAGGGAAATAGATGATTGCATCATCTTTAACTCCTCTTTCTTTGGTACCATTGCTTTTTGAATGTCATAGGTCCAAAAGAAGATGTGGCTAAGAAAATAGATGGATTTATAGAGTGGAGAGAGGCGGCTGAGGTAGACACACGGCCTGGAGCATCCCTCACTGCCGGAGGTTGCAGTGGGTCCCTCTGAGCTTCACAGTCATGGTGTGAAGGCAGTCATGGTGTAACCCACAATGAGCCAGTGGATGGTCTGTTGCAGAGTAGAAGGCTTGGAGGATGGTAATGGAGGTCAGGTTGCGGTGGGGCGTGGTGGCTCATGCCTATAATCCCAGCACTTTGGGAGGCTGAGGTAAGTGGATGTTCACCTCAGGAGTTCGAGACCAGCCTGGCCAATATGGTGAAACCCCATCTCTACTAAAAATACAAAAAAACTAGCCAGGTATGGTGGTGGGCACCTGTAATCCCAGCTACTCAGGAGGCTGAGGCTAGAGAACTGTTTAAACCTGGGAGGTGGAGGTTGCAGAGAGCCGAGATCGCACCACTGCATTTCAGCCTGGGCAACAGTGCAAGACTACATCTCAAAAAAAAAAAAAAAAAAAGAGGTCAGGTTGCTCAGGGCAAGGCTCTCTCCAATTAGCCTGGCAGCCTGGGGAGGGAGGAGTGGCTCATTGGGGACTAGTCCCTCATTTCCTATTTCACCCCCCACCCAACCCTGGAGGACTGCCTGTCTTTCCACAATAGCAATGAGGAATTCCATCTGGAAAAAGGCCAGGTATCGTGAGGACAGCCTATGTCAGAGGACCAGGAATCTTGGAGAGACCCTGAGAGAGGTTTTTTTTTGAGGTGGAATCTAGCTCTGTCACCTAGGCTGTAGTGCAGTGGTGCGATCTTGGCTCACTGCAACCTCCACCTCCCGGGTTCAAGCAATACTCTTGCCTCGGCCTCCTGAGTAGTTAGGGCTACAGGTGTGTATCACTATGCCTGGCTAATTTTTGTATTTTTAGTAGAGACTGGGTTTTACCATGTTGGCCAGGCTGGTCTCGAACCCCTGACCTCAAGTGATCTGCCCAACTTGCCCTCCCAAAGGGCTAGGATTACAGGTGTGAGCCACTTGACCCAGCATTGTGAGAGTTCTTTACTTTTTTTTTTTTTGACACAGTCTCACTCTTGTGGATCAGGCTGGAGTTCAATGGTGTGATCTCTGCTCACTGCAGCCTCCACTTCCTGGGTTCAAGCAACTGTCCTGCCTCAGCCTCCTGAATAGCTGGGATGTGCCACCCTCATGAGTGGATCACAAGGTCAGGAGTTCGAGACCAGCCTAGCCAACAGGGTAAAACCCTGTCTCTACTAAAAATACAAAAATAACTGGGTGTGATGGTGCCTGCCTGTAATCCCAACTACCCAGGAGGCTGAGGCGGGAGAATTGCTTGAATCCAGGAGGCAGAGGTTGCAGTGAGCTGAAATCATGCCATTGTACATCAGCCTGAGCAACGTTTTTTAAGACTTTCCCCCCAAAAAAATTAAAAATAAAAAAAGATGGAGTCTTACTCTGTTGCCCAGGCAGGAGTGCAGTGATGTGATCTCGGTTCATTGCAAACTTTGCCTCCTGGGTTCAAGTGATTCTCCTGCCTCAGCCCCCTGAGTAGCTGGGATTACAAGTGCCCACCACCATGCCCAGCTAATTTTTTTGGATTTTTAGTAGAGATGGGGTTTTGCCGTGTTGGCCAGGCTGGTCTTGGGCTCTTGGACCTCAAGTGATCCGCCCGCCTTGGCCTCCCAAAGTGTTGGGATTACAGGTGTGAGCCACTGTTCTCGGCAAATTTTTGTATTTTTTGTAGAGAAAGGGTCTTGCTATGTTGTTCAGACTGGTCTTGAACTCCTGGCCTCAAGCAATCCTCCCACCTCAGACTCGCAAAGTACTAGGATTACAGATATAAGCTACCACGCCTGGCCTGCTACTGGCTTTTTGATCATACTTTGAGAAACTGATCTAAATGAGGCAAGACTTACCCTCTTAGGGGATTCGGTGTGTGTAGGGAGTATAGGGGAGTGGAACGAGATCTGTCTTCCCATGTCTTTCCCCAGCACGATGCCCCCCTGAAATGCCTTGCATAGGATTGTGAGGATCTAACCATGTTATTTAATTTGGAGATGGGTTAGAGATTTGTAGGCCTCTCACATATAAATGAAGCATAGTTTTTCTTATTTCAGGATGATCCACGATATGTGGCTTGACAGGAACCATTTTTAAAGAAAACATCTGGTTTCTAAAGAAAAGCTCTGTTGAGGCCAGGCGTGGTGGCTCACGCCTGTAATCCCCGCACTTTGGGAGGCCGAGGCAGGTAGATCACAAGGTCAAAAGATGAAGACCATCCTGGCCAACGTGGTGAAACCCTGTCTCTACTAAAATACAAAAATTAGCTGGGCGTGGTGGCACACACCTGTAGTCCCAGCTACTCAGGAGGCTGAGGCAGGAGAATTGCTTGAACCTGGGAGGCAGAGGTTGCCGTGAGCCAAGGTCGCACCACTGCACTCCAGCCTGGTGCCTGGTGACAGAGTGAGCCTTTGTCTCAAAAAAAAAAAAAAGGAAAAGAAAAGAAAAGGTTTGTTGAATATATTAGTTATAAGCATGTTGACCGTGAAAACGATTAGGTAAAGTGTCAGCCTACTTAAAAGCATCATCTTGTAATGAATATTAGTGGAAGAAAAAGCACTTCCGTCTCTTCAGTAGAGGTCATTTCCTTAGGGACGCCAACAGGCAGAGCTTTGCTTACTTCTGTTTCCGTTTACCATGTAACTGGAATTTTGAGATGACCTGTCTTTAAAAATCTAGGGATGTCACTAAGTCGGACTGTCATAAGTTCCATCCTGGCCATGAGTCTGAATGTGCGAGGAAGTTGAGCCCGTCGGATGGTTGACATTGCAGGAGTCCTGGTATGTGCTGAGAAGAGAATGTCATTGCAACGTGATGTCTGTCACTGAAGCTACATTTTGATAGTTTGATAAATCACATTAGAAAATTCACCCAGACTTAGCTCAGAGGAGTTACTAAATAAAGAGAAAAAGAAAAAAAAGAAAAGAAAATTCACTCAGACAGAGTGTACAGAGTTGGTAGCCAAGAGGTGGAATTTTCAACAAATCAATAAATGTATTTTCAAAAACAGATGGACACATGCATATGTGTTTGTCAACCTTAAATAATACGCCATACAGTTTTTTCCACCGTCTGAAGGAAAATCTCTAAACATTTGTAGAATGCATTGAAAATTCTTGAATAATTTCAAGACTTAAAAGTACATTTATATTTCTGTGTGCGGTAGATGGTATGACAACCCTCTGAAAGCTAGGTAAGTAACAGTGATACTTAAATGAGAATTTATATTCACATATGCTTGTTCAAAATGTCCCAAGTCACAAACCATGGTATATTTTTCAAATTTATTAGCAAGCATTTTATAACAGAAGACTTTTGGCTGTGCACGGTGGCTCATGCCTGTAATCTCAGCACTTTGAGAGGCTGAGATGGGCAGATCATGAAGTCAGGAGATCCAGACCATCCTGGCTCACACCATGAAACCATGTCTCTACTAAAAATCCAAAAAGTTAGCTGGGCATGGTGGCACATGCCTGTAGTCCCAGCTACTCGGGAGGCCGAGGCTGAAGAACAGTTTGAACCCAGGAGGTGGAGGTTGCAGTGAGCCAAGATTGCACCAAAAGAAAAAAAAAAAAAAAAAAAGAAGAACAGGAGAAGACTTTTAAAATCACCTGATTCAACCCATTTTTTAGAAGAGAAGGTTGATGTTTCTGGCAAGTTAAATGACTTGTTTCAGTTCCTCCAACATAAGAAGATAAAGGCAGACAGAATTAGGCCTAGATTCCAGAATTCTTTAAACTTTTTTCTTTAATACTTAAAAATTAGGCTGGGCGTGGTGGCTCACACCTGTAATCCCAGAACTTGGGAGGCCGAGCAGGCAGATTGCTTGAGCTCAGGTGTTTGAGACCAGCCAGGGCAACATGGTGAAATCCTGTCTCTACAAACAATACAAAAATTAGCCAGGCATGGTGGCGCATGCCTGAAGTGGAGGATCGCTTCAGCCCGGGAGGCAGAGGCCGCAGTGAGCCGAGATCGCACCATTGCACTGCAGCCTGGGCAACAGAATGAGACCCTGCCTCAAAAAAATAAAATAAAATAAATAAAAAATAAAAAATTAGAAGGACCTGTTACGGGAACTGCATCAGAAAGCCAGGGAATCTTAGATTTTCTGTGTGAATGGACACTAAACTTATGAGGTTTTGGTATTAACAAAGATCACAACAAATTCTTAGCTTGTGCACTTTATGTCCTGATCAGCAGAATGTACAACTTTAGAGAAAATGGCCCACAAATGGGGATTATCAGTGTTGATTAAAGCAGATTGCATCATCTGGTCTAAGATAAATATAAATAGATCTTTTCCCAATCAAGTGTAAATAGGGGATTTGAGGATACTCTATTGGTTATTTGAGCCCAAAGGAATCTTAGAAGCAGTGTAGTTCCCACTTCATTTTGTGTGAGAGGAAACATAGCTTTGTCCTACCTTCATGTCATTTTATAGGCAACTACAAGGTTATAGTTGATAACATTTTAAGGAAAGCCAGTTGGCTGGGCACGGTGGCTCCTGCCCGTAATCCCAGCACTTTGAGAGGTGAAGGTGAGTGGGTCACTTGAGTTTGAGACCAGCCTGGCCAACATGGAGAAACCCTGTCTCTACTAAAGATACAAAAATTAGTTGAGTGTGGCGGTGGGCCCCTGTAATCCCAGCTACTCAGGAGGCTGAGGCACGAGAATCACTTGAACCCAGAGGCAGATGTTGCAGTGAGCCGAGATTGCACCACTGCACTCCAGCCTGGGTGACAGAGTGAGACCCTGTCAAAAAGAAAAAAAGAAACAGTTGACATCTTCAGAGTCTATATTACTTGTAAACAAAATAATTATAAAGCAAATGTTCATGAATTTCTTTCCTTATTTATTTATTTTTGAGACCATGTCTTGTTCTGTCGCCCACCCTGAAGTACAGTGGTGTGATCATTGCTCACTGTAGCCTTGAACTCCTGGGCTCAAGTGATTCACCCACCTCAGCCTCCTGAGTAGCTGGGACGACAGGTGCACACCATCACATTGGCTAATATTTAACTTTTTATTTTGTAGAGATGGGGTCTTGCTAGATTGCCTAGGCTGGTTTCCAACTCCTGGGCTCAAGTGATCCTCCCACCTTGGCCTCCCAAAGTGCTGGGATTACAGGTGAGGGCCACTGCACACATCAAGATGTCCATGAATTTCAAAATACACTTATTTTTGATTATATTTAAGCCAATGGAAGAGGTTAGTAATGATAGTTCAGGGACTAGGACTGATTTTCCTTTGTAAGGCAGGATGCCATGCTGTCAAATGTACCCTCAATTGCTGTGTAAGGACAGATGCCTGTAGCCTTGCAATGACGGTGATATGTCCAAAGAAAGGACGCCTGTTGTCCAGGCAAGCGGAAATCATCCTTAAATTGTGGTCTCAAGTCTGCTTTTTAAGTCTTGTGTGTTTGTTGAATTATTTCGTAGAAGTTTGCAGGTATATACAATCAGGCAAGTGCTGGCTGGGGTAAGGTGAAGGGCTGTGGGGAATTTGCCAGGAGATGAAGAAGGCTTTGCCTTTCAACTCGTCATTATTACTGTGTATCCCTTTACGCTAATACATCTTAGAGAAATGAGTAAGCTAGCAGAGGCTGTGATGATGCTTATGTTATTTGTGAGCCGAATGCATTGTTCAGGAAATTAACTAAAAGGTGTACCTTCTTTCGTATATTCTCCAACACAAGCCCTTCCACTTTAGCAGGTATTTATCTTTTAAGATGAAGTTCACTTAGTGAGTGCTTCCCAGGGACTAATCGAAAGATTTTACTTTATAAGGGAAAAAATGAGTAGCAGGTTTGATAGGCTGATTTTCACAGTAATGTATCATAGTTTCAGATATTTGAGGTTCATGTTGTAATTTCTCATTTGGGATTCTTAAAATTTGTTAAAATAGCATGCAACTGAGATGTGGCTTACAATTAGCCGTTAGTCTGGATAGTGCCTCTTATATGTATATTACGCAGAAAGTCAGCAAAATCACCTGTGCAGATGACTAACATACCCAAACCTCACAAAATGTAAGGTATAGAGAAACAATGGTTTCAGGCTAGGGGTGAGATACAGTCACATTCCCACTTATATCCAGATCTCTGAATCAGGTTTTCCTGGAAGGAGCAGTCTCCCTTCAATCATCCTCCCAGGTTTTGTCTCTGTGGTGCTCTTTTGGGTACTGTTGGTCACTGACAGTCTAAGGTACCACAACCCTGTTTTTCTGGAAATAATTCCTTTTATTTTTAAGCTGCTCCTTGCAGAGCAGGAACACCCCAAAGGCAGTGTGCCCAGAGAAGCTGGAAATATATTTCTTTTCTTTTCTTTTGAGACGGAGTCTCACTGTGTTGCCAGGCTGGAGTGCAATGCACAGTCTCAGCTCACTGCAACCTCTGCCTCCTGGTTCAAGTGATTCTCCTGCCTCAGCCTCCCAAGTAGCTGGGATTACAGGTACCCGCCACCATGCCCAGCTAATTTTCGTATTTTTTGTAGAGAGGGGTTCTCCATGCTGGCCAGGCTGGTCTTGATCTCTTGACCTTGTGATCAGCCTCCCAAAGAGCTGGGATTACAGGTGTGAGCCACTGCACCCGGTTGGACATAAATTTCTTAGCATCACTCTGTTCTTCTGAGGATCAATGTCTGAAAAGTACATAAATTCCACTCTCTTGAATTATTCTTTGAAACTCAGACTTTTATTTGACCCTTTTGGATGTGGCTGTTTATATTATGAGAAAAGAAAAATGCATTGGCTGTACTGTAGCGGTGTTTGGGTACCTTACTGTGATGTTTTTACTTTTTCAGGGGGTGAATCTATAGTTAGGTTCAGTGTTTTGGGGGCAGCTGCTTTGTGTGTACTGCCATGGAGATGGAGGATTGGAATAGGAAGAGGAAGGGAATAATGGAAAGCACATTTGGGTATTGTTTTAGAACAGAGGTTCTCAAAAATCAGGGCATCAGAGTCACCTGGAGGGCTTTGGGAACACAGAGGGCTGGGTCCCATCCTCTGTTGCTGACTCAGGAATTCTTTTTTTTTTTTTTTGAGACAAGGTCTTGCTCCGCTGCTCAGGCTGGAATGCAGTAGTGCGATCTCAGCTAACTGCAGCCTCCATCTCCAGGGTTCAGGTGATTCTCGTGCCTCAGCCTCCTGAGTAGCTGAGGCTACAGGTATGAGCCACCATGGCCAGCTAAGTTTTGTATTTTTAGTAGAGATAGGGTTTTACCATGTTGCCCAGGCTGGTCTTGAACTCCTGACCTCAAATGATCTGTCCATCTTGGTTTCCCAAAGTTCTGGGATTACAGGCATGAGCCACCATGCCCAACCCTGACTCAGAAGACCTGAGTTTGGCCTGAGAATTTGCATGTCTATGGTGTTTCTGGCTGCTGCTGCTGCTGTGGCTGATCTGGGGCCACGTTTGGAGAGACTGTGTTCTGGAGGCTCAGTGTTGGTCTGTACTGGGTGGAGATATGGACCCGTGGATATCATTCAGCTTCTCAGGGTCTCGGTTTGCATATACCTGCTTGGTCCGGGCAGTATTCGTGGTTTTCTTGAAAATCAGTGGAATCCTTTGTTCTAAACTACATCTTATGTGAAACCAAAACCGAAATACATAATATACAGAAGAGATGAAATGGAAATTTTGTTTTACGCAGGTGAAAGGGACAGAAGGATTCATGTGTCTGTCTTCCTTACTTCTTTTGGGGCCTCTGAAGAACATAGTACAGTTGGGAATCCAGTGGAAGAGAGGATTTCTAAGGTCCCTAGCACCTGTAGCTTTCTCTGATTCTGTATGCTCTTTCTTTTTACTTTTTTTAGACAGAGTCTCACTCTGTCGCCTAGGCTGGAGTGCAGTGGCGCGATCTCGGCTCACTGCCAACCCTGCCTCCTGGGTTCAAGTGATTCTCCTTTCTCAGCCTCCTGAGTAGCTGGGACTACAAGTGCCCACCACCACCCTGGCTAGTATCCATATTTTTAGTAGAGATGGGGTTTTGGTCTTGAACTCCTGGCTTCAAGTGATTCACGTGCCTCAGCCTCCCAAAGCGCTAGGACTTTCAGGCGTGAGCCACCGGGCCCAGCCAGATTCTGTAGCCTCTTGAAACTGTAGACTGTTAGAGTGGAAAGAATCTAACCAAGAGACTTATGACTCTGAAGTTGTGCCTTTTGATATAAGAAGATGTGTTTAGGATATAGAAATAGGTAGGCAATAAGATAGTTTGAGATTTTCATGGTTGCATAACAGATCCTCAGCTCATTTCTAGTAGAGATGGGGAAATTCTAGTAAAAACAAAAATCAGGTAGAGGATTTGACGTGCCTGCCACCTTTGTGTGCAGCTGGTATGTGTAATTGAATTGAAATAATTGAACCCATTTTTATTTAACTTAATTTAATTTTTTATCCTTGAGATAGGGTCTCCCTCTGTCACCCAGGCTGGGGTACAGTGGTGATATCCCAGCTCACGGCAGCCTTGAACTCCTGGGGTCAAGTGATATTCCCTCCTCAGCTTCCCAAGTGACTAGGACTACAGGTGTGTGCCACTGTGCCTACGTAATTGTTTTTTCATGGTGAAGTCAGGTACCAAGGATTTTTTTTTTTTTTAATAGTTTTGCTCTGTCACCCAGGCTGGAGTGCAGTGGTGCGATCTCATCTCACTGCAACCTCCAACTCCCAGGTTCAAGCAGTTCTCCTGCCTCATCCCACTGAGTAGTTGGGATTATAGGTACATGCCACCACACCTAGCTAATTTTCTTGTTTTTAGTAGAGACGAGGTTTCACCATGTTGATCAGGCTGGTCCTGAACTCCTGATGTCGTGATCCACCTGCCGTAGCCTCCCAAAGTGTTGGCATTGCAGGCATGAGCCACCGTACCCAGCCCCAGGGATTTTTTTTTAATTTTTATTTTATTTTTTTTAACTTTGTCGAGACGGTGTCTTGCCATGCTGCCCAAGCTGGTCTTGAACTCTTGGCCACAAAGCATCCTTCCACCTTGGCCTCCCACAGTACTGGGATTACAGGTGTGAGACACTGTGTCTGGCCAAATTTAATCAATTTTTGTAAGTCTGGTGGTCAAGCCTGAATTGAATTTCCTAATCTTTACTGGAATTTTTACTGGAAAATAGGTAAGAGAGCAGCACTACCAATGTTTTGATAAAAGAAATGAAGGAACTTGTACTTCACAAATATCCAGAGATGTCTGCCTGCTGCACTTGGTTCTATTTGTCAGCTGTGCTATGGACATCCGAAAATTGATTTTAGAGAAATTGTGAATTAGCTGAAAGTTGACTTTGCTTCTCTGTTCTCTTTTGTATGAACCCCTTATTCTCACTTCTCCTCTTTCTTGGCTCACTCTCCTTTTTAAGAAAAGCTCTAAATAGGAACAATCCGAGTAAGTATAGAACAATCTCTGTGGCGTGCTAAGTGAAGAAGTGTAGGTGTGGCACTCTGTATAGAGTATGCAACCTTTTGACTAAAACTATGAATCATGAGAAGCAAATTAGTTTAGTGGGTCAGGTTTATTATTATTATATGAATACAAATAAACTTGAAAAAATTCCAGTGGCTTTTTTTCTTTTCTCTCTCTCTCTCTCTCTCTCTCTCTCTTTTTGAGACGGGGTCTTGCTGTGTTGCACAGGCTGGAGTGCAGTAGTGTGATCATAGCTCACTGTAGCCTCGAACTCCTGGGCTCAAGCGGTCTTCCTGCTTCAGCCTTTTGAGTAGCTGGGGCTATAGGAGTACACCCTGTCTGGATACTTTTTATATTTTTTTGAAGGGGGGTGGTCTGGCTATGTTTTTCAGGCTGGTCTTGAGCTCCTGGCCTTAAGTAATCCTTCTGCCTTGGCCTGGCAAGGTGTTGGGATTACAGGCGTGAGCCACTGCTCCTGGCCTCCAGTGGCTTTCTGACTTGTTTGACCAAGACCCAAATTAAGAGACACGTGACGGGCTGGGCACGGTGTCTCACGCCTGTGATCCCAGCACTTTGGGAGGCGGAGGCAGGCAGATCACCTGAGGTTGGGAGTTCGAAACCAGCTTGATCAATATGGAGAAACCCCATCTCTACTGAAAATACAAAATTAGCCAGGCGTGGTGGTGCATGCCTGTAATCCCAGCTACTCAGGAGGCTGAGGCAGGAGAATCGCTTGAATCCAGGAGGCAGAGGTTTCGGTGAGCTGAGATTGCGCCACTGCACTCCAGCCTGGGCAACAAGAGCAAAACTCCTCTCGGGGAAAAAAAAAAAAAAAGACACGTGATGTATATTAAGGCAGCTTAATATGGAATAAAAAGTATCTAAATATTTTGCATATAGTGAGGATAACTATTGTTTCTTGAAACACTTGTTTCAGTTTGGTATCTATCCTGCCGTCAGTCATCAGGTATATTGTGGTTCTCCAGAGGCACACAAGGTGTGTTTGTAAGTGTGTATGTAGTTGTATTATAAAGAATTGGATCAGCCCATTATTGAGACTGGCAGGTCGGGAATTTGCAGCATGGACTCCCGGAGACCCAGGAGAGCTGATGGCATAGATGCAGCTTGAAGGCGGTCTGCTGTTGAATTCCTCTTGCTCTGGGAAGCTGCTCTTTTTGTTTAATCCATTGTTTTTTCAAGTGATTGGATATGGCCCACCCACATTGTAGGGGGTATTTTGCTTTACTCAGAGTTCCCCAGTTCAGTGTCAGTCTCACCCAAAACACCTTCCAACTTGACATGTAAAATTAGCCATTATACGGGATACTAAGTCACAAGGCAAAATATGTCTATCTGTCAAAGTTAGAAAGCCACTGCCATGCCTAAATACACAAAGTGGGTCAGAGCCTTCGAAGCCGCTGAGGTTCCCAGTCTGGGGAGAGGGTCCATCTTAACCACCTCAGGGGCTTTTCCAAAATACATTATGTCTCTGCTGCAGCTCTTCAGTCTTTCCTGCCTCTCCTTCAAGAATGAATTCAGGCCGGGTGTGGTGGCTTACACCTGTAATCCTAGCAGTTTGGGAGGCTGAGGCAGGTGGATCATCTGAGGTCAGGAGTTCAAGACCAGCCTGGCCAACATGAAGAAACTTCGTCTCTACTAAAAATGCAAAACTTAGCCGGGTGTGGTAGAATGCGCCTTTAATCCCAGCTACTCAGGAGGCTGAGGCAGGAGAATTGCTTGAACCCGGGAGACAGAGATCGCAGTGAGCTGAGATCATGCTGTTGCACTCCAGCCTGGGTAACAAAGTGAGACTCCATCTCAAAAAAAAAAAAAAAGAATGAATTTAAAAAGAAATAATATAAAAATGAAGGGAGGGGAAATAGCAGCTTTTTGTTTTTTTTTTGTTTTTGAGATGGAGTCTTGCTCTGTCGCCAGGCTGGAGTTCAGTGGCGCAATCTCGGCTCACTGCAACCTCCGCCTCCCAGGTTCAAGCGATTCTTCCACCTCAACCTCCCGAGTAGCTGGGACCACAGGCACATGCCACTACACCTGGCTAATTTTTTTGTATTTTTAGTAGAGATGAGTTTTCACCATGTTGGCCAGAATGGTCGCATTTTTTTTTTTTTTAAAGAGTATGATGGACTGAACCAAAAAAAAATATTGAACTTCTGTGAGTGGAATATAGGCATCACCTGGCAGATGGGAGGTGATGAACTCTTGAGGTGGGAAGACTTGCTCAGTTCCCTGAGATTTTTTTTATTTATTTTGTTTTATTTTAGACATGGTTGCACTCTGTCACCCAGGCTGGAGTGCAGTGGCTCACGCCTGTATTCCCAGCACTTTGGGAGGCTGAGGTGGGCGGATCACTTGAGGTCAGGAGTTTGAGACTGGCCTGGCCGACTTAGTGAAACCCCTTCTCTACTGAAAATACAAAAATGATCCAGGCATGGTAGTGTGCGCCAGTAATCGCAGCTACTGTGGAGGCTGAGGCAGGAGAATCTCTTCAACCTGGGAGGCGAGGTCGTGGTGAGCTGAGATTGCGCCATTGCACTCCAGCCTGGGCGACAAGAGTGAGATGCCATCTCATAATAATAATAATAAAATTTAGGAGCTTTTCTTTTTAATCCTTTGTAATGATGAGTGAGTCCTTTGTAATATGGAGTGAACACACACACACACACACACACACACACACACACACACACACACACAAAAGAAAGAGAAAATGTTTCTTAGGATATTTCAGGTGGCCATGCAATTGTAAGACTCTAGGGGTCTTTACAGCACCTCCTTTTCAGGAGTGGAGGAGTGGTTCTGGAATTGACACTGGTTAGGGGACCTTTTGGACAGGTGATCATTTAATCTGTTATCATCTTTTGGACTAGAAAATTTCTCCCTTGGACCTGACCTACGTAGCTGCTGCCTCCCATGAGTTGGTTTCTACTTATAATCCTATGAACAGCATTGAGATCCTGAGGCTTCTCAATATTTCATATCATAGCAAAATAACTGGGTGTGAGATATTTGTCTTGAAAAACTTAGACAATCACTTCAGGCAGCTTTAGTTCTGCACAGTGAAACAGCTTGTCTCAATGCACACACTTCCTTCAGTCATATTGGTCTATTTTTCTCCTGGGAGGTGTGTCTGACAGTGGTTTGCCCTGTGACTGGTATATAATTTAAACATGTGCTAAGCATAATTTTAGTTTCTTTGGGATCACCCTCAGTTTTTATACCTCATCTGGCTTTCACAATTCCATTTAATTACAGCTATTTTGATATTTGGCCAAGTCACTAAAACCAGTCAACTCTCTATGGGGAGACAGTAAACTTTTGATCAGCAAACCCCTAGAAGTGAAATTCTTCTGCAAACAGACTCTTTTTGAGGAATTATTCTTGTAAATCAAAGAGACGTTGGCAGCCTTTTGATACTTTTGGAGGGGTTTTGGTGAGTGCCAAATGGTGCATAGCTACTGTATGCTTGGAAAATGTTAACGAGAGGCTCAGCTTTTCTGACTGTGTGTTTTGGCTTTTTGAGATAGCTTCCATGCAGGAAGAGCCTTCTTTTAAGACCAAATGTAGACTCTGGACTTCCTCCAAGAGAAGTATTGTAAATATATCCAAGCTGATACTGTACTGAATTTCTTTATAGAAAGAAAAGAAGGGGTGGTTAATAAATAACATCTAGTGTTTGAAGAGAGCCCACAATTTCAAAGCGTTCATCTTTCCTTATGGCCAGTTGATGATAAACGTTTTATGTTCAAGCCCTGTTTCTCTCCACCCCCTGCATTGTCGTATTTCATTTGGTACCGTCCTCATTTCACATCCTGTTCTGCTCTACGAGAGATCACTGAGCAAAAGGAAGTTCACTTTTGAGCTTTTGATTCAGTGTAGTCTTACAGAAAGCACATTTGCTACCTTCGTGTTGGGTGGAGCGATTGAGGTTTAAAAACAAAAACCTGCCAACTTGTCCTAAGTGCCAACAGCCTTCTGTCTCTTCTTTTTCCTTAGGCTTGGTGCCAACCCATGAGGTTTGGTGCCTTATGCTATCTGGCAAACTGATGTTACTCAGTATCCACCGTTTGGATGTTTGAAGTTTCTCCGTGTTACTGTGGACACTTATACAGGCTTAATACATGCTAATCCCCCAGACAGGAATAAGAAAAAACTAAAGATGCAATTTTTCATTTGTTTAAATCTATTATAACTTTAGCCCTTCCACAAACTATAAAACTGACAATGGACCTTACTATCTTAGTGCTCAATTTATATATGCATTGCAACTGCAACACATACAACGTGAAACCAAACCCCATTCATTCCTAATTCTATAGGCTATAGGGTATCTTATAACTAATCACAGGGCAATTTCTGGTTTCTATTTTATTTTTTAAATATTTCATTTTTTTGAGATGGAGTCTTGCTCTGTAGCCCAGGCTGGAGTGCAGAGGCATGATCTCAGCTCACTGCAACCTCTGCCTTCCAGGTTCAAGCGATTCTCCTGCCTCAGCCTCCCGAGTAGCTGGGATTACAGGCACCTGCCACCACGCCTGACTAATTTTTGTAGTTTTAGTAGAGACGGGGTTTCACCATGTTGGCCAGGCTGGTCTTGAACTCCTGACCTCAAGTGATCCAACCACCTGGGCTCCCAAAGTGCTGGAATTACAGATGTAAGCCACCATCCCTGACCCTCTGATGCTATTTTAGAAATACTAAAAACACACATCTTAAAATCTTGCACTGTAGCATTAGAATCTTATTAAAATCATAAAAAAAACTCAGAGAGATCTTAGAGTGAGTTCAGACTCACTTCAGAGGACGGAGGTGAGAGAGGTGAAGTAACCTGGCCAGCTTGTCCCACCTTGTAAGTCTGGCCATTATGCTCAGGCTTCTGAGTGTCTTCTCACCTCTTTCCCTGCTCCTCACCTGTCCCCTACCTGTGGCATGTTGTTGCTGCTCCTAAGTGGGCCTGGGAGACCCAGGCTTTCTATGTGCATAAGATGCTTACCAGTTCCCACAGTTCCTGTAGTATAGCTGGGGTTTGGGGTCTGCAGCTGGCTTAGTCTGTGCTCTTGCAGGTGTGTGTACCGTAGGTGATCCAGGAAGCAGGTCAAAAAATCCCTGTCTGCTTTTTTCTGTGTTTGATAATCTGTAAATTCTCTTGTTCAGAGTTTGACATAGAGTTTGTCTCTTTTGCTTTGGGGAACTCAATATTTGGGAGGTGGCTTGCTGGAAGAGGTTGAGGAACTCAAGGGAAGAGAAGAAAGGTATGGTTACCCACATTTACTAAATAGCTTTTCCGCAGCTGGTGCTGTGCTGGGTACTTTCAAGTGCTTGCTTTCCTCTGCTACACAAAAGGGATATTGGAAAGCCATATTGTACATGAGAATATTGAAGCATAGAGCTGGGATTGAGTCCCGGTTTGTCTGACTTCATATCCTTCCTCCCAACTCTTTCTTGGGAGTGGGGAGGGCACAGAGCACATGTGCATTTTATGAGCCATATGGAAGTCTGAAGAGCTGCTCAGCTCTGACAGCTGTTTAAATTATCTGTGACACTGCATCCCACCATTAGCAGGGATGATGGATTGTTGACAGTTTCCATCAGTAGAGGCTGGAGTCCCAGTCCACGGAGGAGCTCTCACAGGGTCTTTCCTAAGTGCTGAGTAAGTCTAATTGAAACTCAGATTCTAATTGTTATTGCTGGGTTAGAAAGCTCTGAAGATGCTGTTAGGCAGATATATTTATATCTCTGTCTCTCTATACACACACTCATACACACACATGGGCGAAACTGAGATGGGGCAGATCTGTTAGGCAGATATATTTATATCTCTGTCTCTCTACACACACACACACACACACACACGCACACACATGCACACACATGCACACACACACACATTCCTGAGATGGGGCAGATCATTGTATTTATGTGTCTACCAGCAAGAAAAGGAAGGAAAAACTAAGGTGTAGTGTATTTTTCGTAGAGATCTTCCATAATTTAAAGTCATCTTGTTATTCTCTTTGCTTTGACACAAAACATATGAGGACTTTTTCTGTGTAACTTACTCCAGCAAATCTATTTTGTCCAATCTCGTGCTACTCATTTGTATTCCATTTTTTTGTCAACTCTTTGTCCTTGAAAAAAATATTTTTCTTTGTCTGTTCTCATTTCATAGAACTGTTTCATCTGTTTAGCTGACGTTTATGCTCTTTGAGGTCATTAACCTGATCTCTTACTTCGTTATCGTCCCTGGATTCTGCGGGATAGGGTTTAATTCATAGGCATCAAATAAATGTTTATAAAGTGTAATTTTTATTGTTTCCTTCTCAAATTACTATAGTATTATGTTAAGTAGTTTTTGTGTTCTTGTCTCATTAAGGTTTATTTAGTGGGTTTAGTTTACTGTAGCGATCTTTTCTATTATAATGTAAATCTGGCTGAGTTTGAATGCTAGTCATTTATGAATATCTGATACATGAAACTCAATCACAAGACAGATGTGATTGTAAAATGATTCTTTGCTATTTGTATCAGCGTAGGATGCTTTTGACTCTGGTGGATGGTTTCCCTGTTCTTTTGTCTTTGGTTTTTGGTCATTTCGTGAGTGTCTACATATACCCAATTGTGAGTCCTTGTCATTTGATATTATGTGGTTCATTTACTTATTTAATTCTTTCCTGCCAAATATTTTTCCTTTTTGAAAGTAGGAGAGAGAAAGACATTTCCTTGGCAGAGATAGGGCCAGAGCGGCAGAAGGAACTGCAGTAAGCATCTGTTTACCTTTCTTATTCCTTCTTTACAAATTCTTCTCCGATGAGGAAATCTCCTCTAGGCTACAAGCAATCGGGCAGACTCACGTTGAGTTTGGAATATGAGTCCTCAGTCTGGAGGCTGGAGAGGCAGACTGGAGCAGGAGCTGGAAAGAGCTTGAAGTGCTCTTAGGATGTTTGGGTTTAACTTGGTCTGAAGTTGTTGAGGTGTTGGAGGGCTGGGCTGGCAGGGTGGGTGTACATACTGGAGTGGGGGGTTCCAGCTGGGTTACTGCAGGAGTCCTGGTGATCTGTGCGGGAGTCTGCACAGGGTGGATAAGAGACGGGAGAGAGAACCGTCCAGACGAGGCAGGTGGCTGGATATGGGGAGAGGTAAATAATGACATCATTCAAGCCTGCGTACCTGTGAGAAGGATGATACTACTCTACCAATAGAGCTGGGGGAGGAATAAATTTGAGGCAAGTCAAGGAGAGTTTGGGTTTGATCCTTCTGATTTTTGAGGTGTGAGCAGGCTCTATGAGAAGTGTCCCATGAGCAGTGAGAAATCTGGAGCTTGAGAGAGCCTTCTGGGCTGGGCATGTAGATTCAGGTTCTGAATATAAATTGCTTAGAGTGGGTGATTGAAACCCTGACAAATGATGAAATTGTCAAAGAAGGATGTGCAAAGAGAGGAGAAAAGGACAGGACCGAGCCCTGTTTTCTGCTTAAATTTTGGAGGTGGAAGAAGAATAGGAGGCAGAGAAGGAGGCTCAGAAAGAATTGTCAAAAAAGAGAATTATTAAATAATTTTCTGAGCAGGATGGGAGGTGAGGGAGAGTTTTTAAACTTTAGGCTGGGTGCAGTGGCTCATGCCTGTAATCCCAGTATTTTGGGAGGCCTAGGGAGATGGATGACTTGAGGTCAGGAGTTTGAGACCGTCCTGGCCAACATGGTGAAACCATGTCTTTACTAAAAATACAAAAACTAGCCAGGCATGGTGGCGGATGCCTGTAGTTGCAGCTACTTGGGAGGCTGAGGTAGGAGAATTGCTTGAACCTGGGAGGCAGAGGTTACAGTGAGCTGAGATGGCACCAATGCACTCCAGCCTGGGCCACAGAGCAAGACTATCTCAAAAAACCAAAGCAAACAAAGGAACTTTTGTAATGTACAGCAGACCACCAAGACTGGCAAAAATTTTAAAAAGCAACAATCCTTGCTGTCAGGGGATGCTGAAGCATTGCTGCTGGGAATAAGCATTCGGAAAGCGTTCTGGCAGAGTCTATTAACATTTCAAACACACAAAGCCTTTGACCCAGCAGTTCCTCCCGTGGGACTCTTTCCCATAGAATAAAAGCAGCTGTATGTCATTTGTTTGCACAAGAATATTTATTGCAGCATTGTTTGTAGTGGCAAAGAATTGGAAACTAAGTGGATGCTTTTGACAGAGGAACGGTTGGCTAAAATGTGACACATCCATTCCTTGGATTTCTGCACTACTTGACCTGGAAAGATTCCCACGAGAAAAGAAGCAGCAAGAGCCATGTATACTATAATCCCAATTTTGTAGAACATAAAAGGATAAAAAAAAATATTCTTTAGATGTTAATGGTGCTTGGGAAGAAAGAGGTTGGTAGTATGGGAGGAGGTAAATTTTAAAAAACCAGACTGCTTGGCTGGGTGTGGTGGCTCATTCCTGTAATCCCAGCACTTTTGGAGGCTGAGGTGGGTGGATTGCCTCAGGTCACGAGTTCAAGACCAACCTGGCCCATATGGCAAAACCCCATCTCTACTAAAAATAAAAAAAGTTAGCCAGGCGTGGTGATGTGTGCCTGTAATCCCAGCTACTTGGGAGGCTGAGGCAGGAGAATCCCTTGAATCTGGGAGGCGGAGGTTGCAGTGAGCCAAGATCGCCCCACTGCACTCCAGCCTGGGCGACAGAGTAAGACTTTCTCTCAGAAAGTAAATAAATAAATAAAATAAAATAAAATAATTTGGGAGGCAGGATTATCACCGAGCATGAAGGGGACTTGGAGTGGCTTTGGATACTTGAGTAGATGGAAAAAGTTGATCTGATATAGATGACAGAGAATTAATACGTCAGTAAATAAGAGCAGGAACGCACAGGCAGGACCCTGGGAAAGTTCAAGAACTAGAATTCCTACTTTTGCGTCCTTGCCCGCCCATTTAGTGATATTGAAAGGCCATCTTCTGGGGGGTCTGGCTGGTCCAGGAGCAGGGATGGAAGGATGGGACTTTGGCAGTTTACTTTCTATAGGCTAATAAGGCTTATCCAGGAAAATGAGGGGCAAGGGGCTTCAGCTTGGTAATGACGTGATTGTGGAAATGACTGGAGATAAATAGGGTGCAGCCGATAGAGGGAGACAGGGTGTCTCAGAAGGGGCCCTGTGAAGGGGACTAGAGGGACCTGGGCAGATGACATGGTGTCTAGGGCCCCTGAGAGCTGAGAGCTTGGGTGGGGCAGCAGCCTCAGTGGCTGATACCAGTCCTTGCTTCCTGTCACTACAGGTTCTCGAAGATCGTCTACTCCCTTTTGTCTTTTTGTAGATGAATACCAAACTTAGCCTGACATTTTAAGTCTTCTCTTCAGGATGTTATTAACTACTACCCCTGTGAAAGATCCATGTGTCCAGATCTATAGCCACCAGTCCTAAGGGGCTGTGGAGCACTTTGAAATGTGGTCAGCACCGTGAGGGGTGCTGTGAGTGTGACCTATACAGACTTTGCAGGCTTAATGTGAAAAACCAAATGTAAAATATCCCATTATAATTTTTATATTGTTTACATGTTAAAACGGTGATATTTTGAATTTACTGGATTAAAATATATTATGGGCTGGGCACGGTGGCTCACGCCTGTAATTCTAGCACTTTGGAGAGCTGAGGTGGGCGGATCACTTGAGCCCAGGAGTTCAAGGCTGTAGTGAGCTGTGTTCCTGCCACTGCACTCTAGCCTGGGTGACAGAGTGAGACTGTCTCAGGTGTGGAAGGGGAAAGTGTGTGTGTGTGTGTGTGTGTGTGTATAAATTAATTTCACTTGCTGCTTTTTATTTTTTCCAATATGGCCACTAGAAAATTAAATTACAGGCCAGGTGCAGTGGCTCGCACTCTAATCCCAGCACTTTGGGAGTCAGAGGTGGGTAGATCACTTGAGATCAGGAGTTTGATTACTTGGTATACTCTCAGGAGTTTTTGGTAAAAAAGAAAAGAAAAAAGAGATCAGGAGTTTGAGACCAGCCTGGCCAACATGGTGAAACCCCGTGTCACTAATAATTCAAAAAGCCAGGCATGGCGGCGAGTTCCTGTTCTCCAGCTACGCCAGAGCTGAGGCACGAGAACTGCTTGAACCCAGGAGGCAGAGCTTGTAGTGAGCCAGGGTCATGCCACTGCACTCCAGCCTGCGTGGCAGATGGAGACGGTCTCAAGAAAAAAAGAAGAAAATTAAATTACATACACGACTCACATTTTCTTTTCTTTTCCTCTTTCTTTCCTTCCTTCGTTCCTTCTTTCCTTCCTCCCTCCCTCCCTTCCTTTCTTTCCTCCCTCCCTCCCTTCTTCCTTCCTTCCTTCCTTTCTTTCTTTATTTCCCTCCCTCCCTCCCTCCCCTCCTCCCTCCCTCCCTTCCTCCCTTCCTCTCTCTCTCTCTCTCTTTCTTTCTCTCTTTTTCTTAATTTCTTCCCCAAAGGTACTTATCACATTTTTTGTTTGTTTGTTTACTTTTGTGATGGAGTCTGGCTCTCTTGCCCAGGCTGGAGTGCAGTGGCATGATCTTGGGTCACTGCAAACTCTGCCACCCAGGTTCAAGCAATTCTCCAACCTCAGCTTCCTAAGTATCTGGGATTACAGGCATGTGCCACCACAGCCAGCTAATTTTTGTGTATTTTTAAATAGAGACAGCTCTCTCCCTCTGTTCGCGCAGTTTCTCTCTGCTGGATGCCCTCCCAGGCTTCCCTCCGCTTACCCATGGTTAGGGCCAACATTCTCTCTTCGTCTGTCTGCAACAATCAATTATTGCCTTGCCTCTTATCACTAAATCCTTTTTAATGTTGTGATGTCACAGATGTTCTGCCTTGTTATTTAAAGTCTGCATGCAAGAATTTATCTCCCTTACTAGGAGCTAAGATTGGCACTACCTTTACTAGATTATAATCCTCTTGAAGGTGAGACTGATAATATATGGGTAGTTTTTTCTCGGCTTCTGGTAATGCCTCTAGTACTGGGACTAGTAATGTCTTTATCCCCGAGAAAAGCTCACACATGTTTATTGGCTGAATAAGTAGATGATAATATTTGCATGGCCACTGGACTTAACAAAATGCACCTTAAAATTCAGATGAGTAATACAACACTACCTGTATGTTTTTCGTTTCTTAGGCATTCCTCAATTTTAGGGCAAGGATAGTATTGAAATTGGACAGACCTGAGATTGACTATTAGGTTTTGGCTGTGTGGCCTTCGGAAAACCATTTACTTCTTTGTACCTTAGCATCCTTGTTTGTAATTGGGATATTGATACTTTTATGCTCAGTGAATATTCAATGAATTCTGGGCCCTTTTAGACCTAGAGACATTTGTTTAAATGTGGAAACCACAAGTGAAAGCTGTTGGTGAATTAACTCGGATCCCTTTCCTCTCTTGACTGCTGGAAAACTTACTGATGGCTGTGCACTGTGACCCTTGGTTATGCCCCAGGGGTACTTTCCATTGGTTTGTGATCATCCCACAGAGTAGCAGTGCAGTGTTAAGGACCCCTTGGCAAGAAGAGCCCTTGAAGAAACCCATGCTAATAAGATCCAAGGCTGGGTGCGGTGGCTCACACCTGTAATCCCAGCACTTTGGGAGGCCGAGGCAGGCTGATCACTTGCGGTCAGGAGTTTGACATCAGCCTGGCCAACATGGCGAAACCCTGTCTCTACTAAAAATACAAAAAATTAGCTGGGCGTGGTGGCAAGCTTGTAATCCCAGCTACTTTGGAGGCCGTGGCAAAAAAAAATCACTTGAACCTGGGAGGCAGAGGTTGCAGTGAGTCAAGATTGTGCCATTGCACTCTAGCCTGGGCAACAGAGCAAGACTCTATCTAAAAAAAAAAAAAAAGAAAAGAAAAAAGAAAAAAATAGGCTGGACGTAGTGGCTCAGCACTTTGTAATCCCAGCACTTTCGGAGGCTGAGGTGGGAGGATCACTTGAGGTCAGGCGTTCCAGACTAGCCTGGCCAACGTGGTGAAACCCTGTCTGTACTAAATATACAAAAAATTAACCAGGTATGGTGGTGACCAGCCTGGGCAGCAGAACAAGACTCTATCTAATAAAATAAATAAATAAAAATTAAAAAAAAATCCAAATTAGTGCTGAGATTATAGGCATGAGGTGATTGGTAGATATCGGCTGATCAGATAATGAATGGGTAACTATCTAAGGGGAGACTTGTGTCCAGAGGATTATTATAAAAAGAAAAATTGAGTTTTGTAAATGCTTTGTTAAGTGAATGATTAAATGAAACTATCAGTTTTGGGGAGAAGGTTGCAAATGGTGGGGGTGGGCTGCTTTGGAAATTTTAGTGAGACCCCTGTGGCTCCTTTTCTCCCCAGATACAGTTTTCTGTGGCAGATTGGAAGGAACACTGGACTGATAGGTGGTTGGCCTGACTTCTTGCTTGTGGGCCCACTGGCCAGATGGGTAATCTTGGAGAATTTTCTTTTTCTTTTCTTTCTTTTTTTTTGAGATGGAGTCTCGCTCCGTGGCCCAGGCTGGGGAGCAAGTGTGATCTTGGCTCACTGCAACCTCTGCCTCCCGGGTTCAAGCAGTTCTCCTGCCTCAGCCTCCCGAGTACCTGGGATTACAGGCATGTACCACCATGCCTGGTTAATTTTGTTTTTTTAGCAGAGATGGGGTTTCTCCATGTTGGTCAGGCTGGTCTCGAACTCCTGACCTCAAGAGATCCACCCGCATCAGCCTCCTAGAGTGCTGGGATTACAGGCATGTGGTACCATGCCCGGCGAAGAATTTTCTTAACCTTTCTGAGCTTTTGCTTCCTCGTTTGCAGAATTAGTGGAGCAGATAGAAAAGGCAGCGAGGTAGATGATGACATGTCCCTGGGAGTCAGGCAGGGTTCTCCAGTTTCTCCACCTGGCTACTATCACTTCCTGGCTGAGCAGCCTTGCCCAAGTTCCTTAACTTCTTCCACACTTGCCAGAGTGGGAGGGAAAAAGGAGTTTCCTGTTCCTGCCACAGGACCCCCTAAAGAATCCCGTGGAAATTAGATCCAGATCACAGAGTGATTGATAAGTATTTGTTGACTTGAAGAATAGAAGGATAAGTGTCAGGGGAAACTTCTGAAAGATTTTTTTCCCCCTAAAACTAGGCACATTGAGGCATAATTTATATACCATAAACATTGCTCCCCCTTTTTCACCAACTTTTAAAAAGATGGTAAAATTATTGTATTAGCCTTTTTGTGTGTGCGTGTGATGGAGTCTTGCTCTGTCACGCAGGCTGGAGGGCAGTGGCGAGATCTGGGCTCCCTGCCACCTCTGCCCCCCAGGTTCACTTGATTCTCCTGCCTCAGCCTCCCGAGTAACTGGGATTACAGGGTTGTGCCACCACACCAGGCTAATTTTTTGTATTTTTAGTAGAGATAGGGTTTCGCCATGTTGGCCAGGCTGGTCTCGAACTCCTGACCTCAAGTGATCTGCCAGCCTCGGCCTCCCAAAGTGCTGGGATTACAGGCGTGAGCCACCGCGCCTGGCCATATTAGCCGTTTTTAAGGATATAGTTTAGTACGTTCACATTGTGCAACGATCACCACTATCCGTCTCCAGAACTTGCTTCATCTTGCAAAGCTGAAATTCTGTACCCCGTTAAACAAAACAATGCCTCCCCATTTCTTCTTCCTCCCACCCCTGGGACCACCCTTCTACTTCCTGTCTCCATGAATTTGACTGTTCTCGGTACTTTATGTAAGTGGAATCATACAGTCTTTGTTATATAGTGACTGGCGTACTTTGCTGAGCATGGTGACCTCAAAGTTTATCTATGTTGTAGCATGTATCAGAATGTCCTTCCTTTTTAAAGTGAAATAATAGTCCCTTGTCTCCGTATGTCATCTTTTGTTTGTCTGCCCATTGGTTCACAGATATTTGGGTTTTTCCACTTTTTGGCTACTGTGAATGTGGCAACTATGAACATGGCTGTACAAATATCTCTTCAAGACCCCGCTTTCAAGTCTTTGAGGGTATAAAGTGAGAAGTAGAATTCTGTTTCTTTCTTTCTTCTTTTTTTTTTTTTGAGATGGAGTTTCACTCTTGTTGCCTAAGCTGGAGTGCAATGGCATGCTCTTGGCTTACTGCAACCTCTGCCTCCTGGGTTAAATCAATTCTCCTGCCTCACCCTCCTGTGTAGCTGAGATTACAGATGCCCACCCCCATGCCCAGCTGAGTTTTAGTAGAGATGGAGTTTCATCATGTTGGCCAGGCTGGTCTCGAACTCCTGACCTCAGGTGATCCGCCTGCCTCAGCCTCCCAAAGTGCTGGGATTACAGGCTAGAGCCACGGCACCTGGCCAGAATTCTATTTTTAATTCTTTGAAAAACCACTATACTGTTTTTCACAGCCCCGCACCATTTTACATTCCAATCAACAGTGCTCAAGGGTTCCAGTTTCTTCACCTCTACAAAGTGCAAGGTTTTTTGAGACCATCTACTAAGTCGCCTCATTTAAACAGATAAGGAAACTTAACTCCTGGTAGGTTAAGTGACTTGACCACCTAGCTTGTTACTGTCGAAGGCAGAACTAAAGCTCGAGTCTCCCTGCTTTCCCTTTTGTGTGTATGATGCAGGCTGGTCACGTGTTTCTTTACTCCACACCCACTGCTGTGTGAGGTGCAGGAGTTTACAAAGCTGGTTCTTATGAGGCCCCCGTCCTGGTCTCCTGCGTCTTTCTGCCGCTGTCCCAAAGCTGCTTCGTGTTGTTTACCTCAAGCTTCATCACCACATAGTGGCATCTGCAGCGTCACACTTGGTGTTAAATGATTTGCTTTTCACTTCCCTCCTCTGTTTTCAGTCCAAAGGAGATTAGGAAAATGAACTTGCTTGTCCTGATATAGCTCTCAAAATGTCATAATTTTCTATAAAATCGTTTGAGAAGAAAATATTAATACAAATGAGGTAAGAGGGGAAGAGTAGCTGGGACTATAGGCATATACCACCATGCTTGGCTGATTTTTGTATTTTTAGTAGAGATGAGGTTTCACCATGTTGGCCAGGCTGGTCTTGAACGCCTGACCCCAGGTGCTCCATCTGCCTCGGCCTCCCAAAGTGCTGGGATACAGGTGCCACCGCGCCTGGTATGTATATATATGTGTGTATATAGATATATATATATACATATATATATATATATATATATTTGTTTATTTTTGAGACTGAGTCTTGCTCTGTTATCCAGGCTGGAGTACAATGGCACAATCTCGGCTCACTGAAATCTCTGCCTCCCGGGTTCAAGCGATTGTGCCTCAGCCTCCTGAGTAGGTGGGATTACAGGCATGCGCCAGCATGCCCGGCTAATTTTTGTATTTTTAGTAGAGACAGGGTTTCACCATGTTGGCCAGGCTGGTCTTGAACTCCTGACCCCAGGGGATCCATCTGCCTTGGCCTCACAAGGTGCTGGGGTCACAGGCGTGAGCTACTGTGCCCAAATCCACCTGATTCTTGAAAAGCTCATCTCTGACACATGTATTCAATGCTAAGGAGAAACTCACAAGCAACTGGGGGCCTGAGTTGTGTTAGTTCAACTGTCACCTTGTAGGGAATGTTGCCTGTGGCCACCAAGCAGAAGCAATGTATTGCTTACTGTTGACAAGTCCCTTGAGTTATGAGAAGTTAGAGCTCGCTCAAGTTACAGTAGGTTTGCTATTTAAATACAGGTTCGAGTTAGTGGGTAGGAGGGCTAACGATGGTTTCTTGGTAAAGCGTTTCAAGGGCTTGCTTGTGTCAGAGTGCTGGGCTTGGCAGCCATGGACGTGGATAAAGTGAATTCCTTTTTGTAACCGTCTTAGGTTTCTCCTTTCCGGCTTCTGTTTTTGTAGAAGTTTTTTTTTTTTTTTTTTTTTTCTTTTTTGAGACAGAGTTTCGCTCTTGTTACCCAGGCTGGAGTGCAATGGCGTGATCTCGGCTCACCGCAACCTCCACCTCCTGGGTTCAGGCAATTCTCCTGCCTCAGCCTCCTGAGTAGCTGGGATTACAGAAGTGTTTTTTTTTTTTTTTTTTTTTTTTTAAACTAGGGCACTGAGAAAGAAGGAGGGACCCATTATTTGTTCTGTTTTTTTTTTTTCTTTTTTCTTTTTTGGCAAATGAATTTATTTCATTTTTTTCTTAGCAAATGAATTTATTTCATTTTTTTTTTCTTAGCAAACGAATTTATTTCATTTTGAAATCTGCAATCCTTTCCTCTTTCTTCAAGATATCTGAATTTGACTTGGATTTACTTACAGCCACTTCAGGAAATTGACTTTGAAGGAAATCTGAGCCAGGCAGGAATCTCTGCTCTAGAAGCTGCAGGTACCTGGCACCTGGATCCCTTTAAGCCAAGTCTCAGCATGAAGTTAAGTCTAGACAGACAAAACTCTGCTGTGAGGGCGGTTGCTGATGGGTCAATGGGAGAGACCTTTGTGATTCAGGGCAAAAAGCGTTCTTATTAAACCTTGCAGTTTAGAAACAGAGTTTGTCTTTCCATATCGAACCCTGGTCCTCTTCGGCTGCTTCTAAGTTTATGCATTCTGTGAATGGGAGTGGGATCGAGTGCCCAACCGAATTGTGCCATGTCTGTGTGTTTGTTCTTGGTTTTGCAGTCCAGATGGGTTGGGTAAGCATCCTGGCCTGGAACCAGCTGCAAGTAACCACGCAATGATGAGTTATTTGCAGTTGAATAAAGGCAGATTTTACTCATTAACCTCCGGAGCTCTTCTCTTGCGGAGAAAGGCTAAATAATGAGATTTAGCCAACCTTCCTTGGAGGTGGAGCCCCTTGTGAACTTGAGTATTTTTGTGCTTTTGTTCATCGCATGTAGACGTCCTAACTGAAACTTAAATCGTGCACGCTGTAAGCCACTTGTTGAGCCGCAGGTGGTTGATTTGTACTTTACTTAATTTCTCCAGTCCTCACTCTTCTTTGCCTGCAAAATGAAAGGACTGGAGAAAGTATTTCCAAGACCCTATTTCATCATCGGCAACATCATCATCTTCTTGACATTGTAGGAACCTGTTGGTCAGAGGCTGTACCAGACACTTTATTAACATCTCATTTAATAGTCTGCGTGTGGCTCTCCTGGACAGATTCCCTCCCAGTCTGCAGAGGACACAGGCTTAGAGAGGGCGAGGAATTAAGCAGCTGAGCTGGGTTTTGACCTTGTCTGACTCCAAAGCATTTGTTCTTCCGACTTCATCTTGCTGGTCTCTACAGCTTTTATGATTCTGGGAAAAGTACTTACGACCGCATTTCTTCAGTAAGAAACAGGTAATTGAAGAACAAAAATGAATTCTATATCTGCTTTTGAAAGAGGCTGGAATAACTGCCTTTCTTACTGTAATTTAATTACTGATAGATGAACCAGAGATTATAAGCATTCACAGAAATAAAACAACATCATTTTTAAAAATTCAGAGGATTTTCAAACAAATTTCCTGGAAGAAATTGTGCATTTTTTTTTTTCCCTGAGAGTGTCATAAAAGCTGGGTTTACGAATTGCCATTTGGTGGCAGATGGGTAAGTTATCTCTGCCTTCTTTAATATTTTTTCTTTGTAGGAAAAGAAGATCCTCTTCCTAAATTGCTGTTATATTTAGGTCTTCAGGGGTGGGATTGTGTGAATTTGCTATTATTGTAGACTGAAATCTATATATAGGGACACTCAAATGTGGTATAAATCCATGTCTTTAAAAAAAGAAAAAAGAAAGCAATTACTATGTTTGAAAGCCAAGCTATAAAAAGTAAATGAAACCATTGGAGAGCCAAGAAAGGATTTCATTTTACTGAGCAAATGCCCCTGACTTTCTTCTCCCTTTTGTGTCCTGCAGGAACAGAGTGGGGAATGCAAATGTTTCGAAATCAGGATCACAGCTTTTATTTACAGGTGGTTGAGTGCTGGCACTTGTCCCTGTCAGCACTCCTCCTATAGATGAAGTGACAGATCCAGAAGGGAAAAATCCAGAAAACAGACACTCAGCTTGTAATTTGTTAAATGTCATTTTAATTATTTAGCATTCCATAGAACCTGGTTTTATTTGAGTTTATTTAAAGAGGAGGTTATTTTTATTTATTTTTTTTGTCTCTTGCTCTGTCACCAGGCTGGTGACGATCGCACCAGTGGCGCGATCTTGGCTCACTACAACCTCCACCTCCTGGGTTCGAGCATTTTTTCTGCCTCAGCCCCCTGAGTAGCTGGGACTACAGGCACGCACCACCAGACCCAGCTAATTTTTGCATTTTTTGTTTTTAGTAGAGATGGGGTTTCACCATGTTGGCCAGGGTTGTCTCGATCTCTTGACCTTGTGATCCGCCTTCCTTGGCCTTTTAAAGCGATGGGATTACAGGCTTTTTATTTTATTTTTAGAGACGGAGTCTGACCCTGTCACCCAGGCTGGAGTACAGTGGTGTGATCTCAGCTCACTGCAACCTCCACTGGGTTCAAGTGATTCTTCTGTTTCAGTCTCCTGAGTAGCTGGGATTACAGGCACCATGCCTGGCTAATTTTTTATTTTTCAGTAGAGCTGAGGTTTCACCATGTTGGCCAGCCTAGTCTTGAACCCCTGACCTCAAGTCATCTGCCTGCCTCAGCCTCCTAAAGTGCTGCCAGCAAAGAGGAGGTTAATTTTTATTTAGTGTGTGTTCATATACATCGTAATATTTTTTTCATCAAAGTTGAAGTTAATTTCCTTGAAAATTCTTGGGTCTGACTGCTGAGGTTTGGATAGTACCTGCCAATTTTACCAATTATGTTAAAAAATCAGTTTTTAATACTCATACATAAACACATGTGAGCATCTTTTATTCCCTCACCCCACTTCACAAAGAAAAGAAAAAGCGGAAGGAAAACATTTGGATGCTTCAAAAAGGTGCTGGGAGGCTTTGCTACTGAGCAAAGCCTCCTTGAGCAGTTGTGTGGTCTCAGAACGTGGAACATCCACTGTCTTTACACCTCACAAATAGAATAGGCTTCTTTAATGGTTCTTTCTTGCTCAGAGGTACTTTGCAGCCCAGCCAGAGCTCTGATAATGATAGGCTTGATTTCTATGTGGAAACAAAACAGCTCAAATCCAGGTATTCAGCTTTGTCTTCTTCAATTGCTGCATAGCTGTGGCTAGGTACTAGATTAAAAAAAAAGAACTTCTAATGAGAGGAATATTTAAGACCTGGGTAAGCTGTCACATCGTAAAGTGCTAAATGTATTCCCCTTAGGGATCTGTTCAGAATTTCAAATGATCAAAATCTCTGTTGATTCCTCAGCAGATACAGATGTTCTTGGCTTTCTTTCTGAGTGCTTCCCCCAAGTTCTTCCCAAGGTTTCCATTAAAAATTGCCTTTTTGCAAAGAGAATTGAATTTCTCACTTTTTATTCCCTCCTGATGGGGGTAGACTGTTTTAATGCTGAGCAGTTCATTTTCTTTGCAAAACTCACTGTGGTTTATCATGATGTTTTGAAGGGGATAGACAGCTACAGAACACTGGCGGAGGGCTGGAAGTGTTTCTGTAACAAAGAGGCTGCATGCTCGAGGTATATGCATCCCAGTCGGGGCTGGAAGGTGTTGAGGGACTGACTCATCCATGACTCACATGGCAGGCTGGGTGGCCCCTTGGTTCTGGTGCCAGTCTCTGGAAGTGTGGAGCTGGTGCTCACCTCTCCCATGGGAACTTGAAAGTTAAAACATACGACGAGGCTTCTCGTTTGCTGGGAGTGGGGCTTATCTTTGGCTAGGGACTTGGTGAGAAGCTAGAATAAGCGCACATACTTTCGGCATTTGTATGTGGTTAGGGGAGACTGGGCTACTGCTGATTTTACACATGGTGAGACTATGTAATGGAGCAACTGCTTGGGAAGAGAAAAACTGTTCATTTGTCATAGTGCACTCCTTTACCTACTTGAAATGCCACCTTTTGCTGGGCGCAGTGGCTCATGCCTGTAATCCCAGCACTTTGGGAGGCCGAGGCAGGCAGATCACAAGGTCAGGAGTTCAAGACCAGCCTGGCCAACACGGTGAAACCCCGTCTCTGCTAAAAATACAAAAAATTAGCTGGGTGTGGTGGCACGTGCCTGTAGTCCCAGCTACTTGGGAGGCTGAGGGAGGAGAATTTCTTGAACCCGAGAGGTGGAGGTTGCAGTGAGCTGAGATTGCACCATTGCACTCCAGCCTGGGATACAAGAGCAAGACTCTGTCTCAAAAAAGAAAAAAAAAAAAAAAAAGAAATACCATCTTTATCATATTCTGCATGTCCATATAATTTGTATCTATTTTTTGACTTTGAATATTTCTGCTCAGTAGCAAACTATTACATATTTTTGTTTTAATTTTTTTTTGAGATGGAGTCTCACTCTGTTGCCCAGGCTGGAGTGCAGTGGAGAGATCTCAGCTCACTGCAACTTCCGCCTCCTGGGTTCAAACAATTCTCCTGCCTCAGCCTCCTGAATAGCTGGGATTACAGGCATGTGCCACCATGCCCAGGTAACTTTTTTATTTTTAGTAAAGATGGGTTTTCACCATGGCCAGGCTTGTCTCGAACTCCTGACCTCAGGTAATCTGCTCGCTTAGGCCTCTCAAAGTGCTGGGATTACAGGCGTGAGCCACCACACCTGACCTAAACTATTAAATATTAAAATGACTGATTGTATAAACAATTTTGCTATCTGATGAGGCAAGTACCTCCTTGTTACTCTCTTTTTTCCTCAATATATTCTTTCCTGAGTATTGTTCACAAGGTTATTCTTCCAGATGAACTTTAGAATCTGCCTGTCATGCTGTTTTAAAATCTATATGGGGCCAGGTGCAGTGGCTTACGCCTGTAATCCCAGCACTTTGGGAGGCTGAGGCAGGCGATCATCTGAGGTCAGGAATTTGAGACCAGCCTGGCCAACATGGTGAAACCCTGTCTCTACTAAAAGTACAGAAATTAGCCAGGCGTGGTGGTGTGTACCTGTAATCTCAGCTACTTGGGAGGCTGAGGCATGAGAGTCGTTTGAACCTGGGAGACAGAGGCTGCAGTGAGCCAAGATTGTGCCACTGCATTCCAGCCTGGGAAACAGAGTGAGACCCTATCTCAAAAAAAATTATATCTATTTGGGATTGCACCAAATGTATAGTAATTTAAGGAGAATTATTCTCATTGATTTTAATCTTCCTGTCAAGCAACATAGACTCAGAATTTCCTAGGTCTTTGTCCCCTTTAGTAAATTTTTTATACTTTAAAAAACATTGATATTGGCCAGGTGTGGTGGCTTATGCCTATAATTCCAGCACTTTGGGAGGCGGAGGTGGGCGGATCATGAAGTCAGGAGTTTGAGACCATCCTGGCCAACATGGTGAAACCTTGTCTCTACTAAAAATAGAAAAATTAGCTGGGCGTGGTGGTGTGCGCCTGTAGTCCCAGCCACAGGCACTGAGGCAGGAGAATAGCTTGAACCCGGGAGGCAGAGGTTGCGCCATTGCACTCCAGCCTGAGCAACAAAGTGAGACTGTATCTCAAAAAAAAAAAAAGATATTATACATTATTATTAATTTCTTCTTATTTAGTAATATTTGCTGGGGATAGAGGATTCATTTTTCTTTCTTGAGACAGGGTCTGGCTCTGTCACCCAATCTGGAGTGCAGTGGCACAAGCATGGCTCACTGCAGCTCTGACCTTCTGGGCTCAAGTAATTCTCCTGCAACTACAGGTATGTGCCACCACACCGGGCTAATTTTTTCTTTTTTTTTTTTTTTGTAAAGATGAGGTCTTACTTTGTTTTCAGGCTGGTCTCAAAATCCTAAGCTCAAGGAGTCCTTCCATTTTGGCCTCCCAAAGTTTTGGGATTACAAATGTGAGTCACTGGGCCCAGCCCAGGATTTTTTCCCTCAATTATTATTATTATTATTATTTTTTGAGATGCAGTCTCACTCTGTCACCCAGGCTGGAGTGCAGTGGCACCATCTTGGCTCACTGCAACCTCTGCCTCCAGGGTTCAAGCGATTCTCCTGCCTCAGCCTCCCAGGTAGCTGGGACTACAGGCATGTGCTACCATGCCCAGCTAAATTTCTGTATTTTTAGTAGAGACAGGGTTTTACTGTGTTAGCCAGGATGGTCTGTATCTCCTGACCTTGTGATCCACCTGCCTCAGCCTCCCAAAGTGCTGGGATTACAGGCGTGAGCCACCGTGCCTTGCCTCACTCAATTAATTTTTAATTGGTTATTACTAATATAGAGAAGCTTACCAATTTTGTGTATTCATCAGTTTTCTTACTGTTGAAAATAGATACTTGGTGCCGCAAAGAAAAATTAGCACTGAGACAAAAGATCTTTTAGCAATGTCATTTTTACTTCCTGGACTGCAGGAAGATTACTCTCACTAGCCATCTTGCCACAAGAGTACAATGAGCAAAGGAAAATAGACATATTTATCCCTTATGCATTTGGGGTTGTTATTACTGCCATGTCTGATCTCTGTTGGCTGGAGCCAGACCTCGAAATCTAAACTAAAACCTGATTGGCTAATAACTTAAATTTTTTTTTTTGAGATGGAGTCTCCCTCTGTTGCCCAGGCTGGAGCATGATCTTGGCTCACTGCAACCTCCACCTTCCATGTTCAAGTGATTCTCCTGCATCAGCTTCCTGAGTAGCAGAGATTACAGGCATGCCACCATGCCTGGTGATTTTTTTTTTTTTTTTAGTAGAGACGGGGTTTCACCATGTTGTTCAGGCTGATCTTGAACTCCTGACCTTGTGATCCACCCACCTTGGCCTCCCAAAGTGCTGGGATTACAGGTATGAGCCACCGCGCCTGGCCAATTTAAAATTTTTCTAAACAGGTAAAAGCAGTGGAGAGGTGGGACATGCCTGTGAGCACGTCCATCACAGATATTTTGGTTAAAGGACGAGGACATAGAATGTACTATGTGCCTGTAAGTGTGGCATGTTTAACAGCTACATAGAATAGGGCTTCACAAAGTTATTAGCACACTTATTCTTTAACAAGAAAAGAAAAATTTAATAAGGAACTTTTCTACTTCCCATACTTTCTTAACTTAATGATTCTAGAATTTTCAGCTTTGACTTTCTAAGCAGATGTCATATCATCTGTGAAAGTAGGAACAATATTTGTTCCTCATTTGTTTTCTTGTCTCACTGCATTAGGGTTCATAAAATAAATTGGTAAATTTTCCATCTTTCACTATACTCAGGAACTATATACATATGTATATATATGTATGTATATATATATGTGTGTGTGTATATATATATATAAAACCTATGGACTTTGTGTGTATGTGTGTTGTTTGTTTGTTTTGAGACAGGGTCTTTGTTGTCCAGGTGGAGTACAGTGATGCAATCGCCGCTCATTGTGACCTCTGCCTCCCAGACACAAGCCATCCTCCCGCCTCAGCCTCCTGAGTAACTGGGACCACAGGTGTGCACCAATATGCCTGACTAATTTTTGTATGTTTTATAGAGATGAGGTCTCACCATGTTGCCCATGCTGGTCTTGAACCCGGTGCTCAAGCCATCCTCCCACCTTGGCTTCCCAGAGTGCTGGGATTACAGTCATGAGCCACTGTGCCTTTGTTTTTTGCAAATTTCATAGTTATCATTGGTGAAGCAAGTGGGCTTGAAATGATCTTTGTGTTACCTGATGATAACTTTCTGAAATTATGGAGTTTGGGGAGGCAGGAGAGAGTATGGGATGAAGCAGGCCAGATGCAGTTAGAGAGTTGATCAACTTGGAAAGAGAACTTCACAACCAAGTTGTGATCTGTCTTAG
Organism: Callithrix jacchus; assembly: GCF_049354715.1. Taxonomy (NCBI): domain Eukaryota; kingdom Metazoa; phylum Chordata; class Mammalia; order Primates; family Cebidae; genus Callithrix; species Callithrix jacchus. Next base: position 161,819,871 of record NC_133505.1, read on the forward strand.
TGCCTTTTTCCTAGAAAACAAGGAAATGACATAGGTTGTTAAAACCGAACTGCTGGCCGGGCGCGGTGGCTCACGCCTGTAATTCCAGCCCTTTGGGTGTCCAAGGCGGCCAGATCACAAGGTCAACAGATTGAGACTATCCTGGCCAACATGGTCAAACCCTGTCTCCACTAAAAATACGAAAATTAGCTGGGTGTGGTGGCACGCGCCTGTAGTCCCAGCTACTTGGGAGGCTGAGGTGGAAGCACCGCTTGAACCTGGGAGGCGAAGGTTGCAGTGAGTCGAGATTGTGCCACTGCGCTTCAGCCTGGCGATGGAGCAAGACTGCGTCTCAAAAACAAAACAAAAGAAAACAAAACAAAACCGAACTGCCTTCAGTTGGTAAGAGGTTGATTTTAACAGTCTTGCAATAGCTGCTCACATTTGTTACTATGATCTCCAGAAGAGATTAAGGTGGAGAAGGAGCAATAGCCAGGGATTTGCCCCTGTCTGGTTGTCAGGAGGAACAAGCTGTTGATCTCTGCTTTTATCCTGCGTCCAAACCGCAAGCCTCCCGGTACTGTTCACCCCACTGCTAAAGGGGTGTCTGCTTAGGGATTCCTTTCCGTGGGGAATGCTGGCCGGTCCATGGTTTGATTGGATTCCTCATGTGCTTGTGGAAGAACGTTAGCTGCTTTCCCAGTCTTGTTTCTGTGGAGGAATACTAACCGGTAAATTTTGGAGAAAGCTGTGGTCCTATAATAGTGGAATTATATTTTGGATTCTGCTTTTCACTGTAGAATTTTTTTGGTTAAGTGTGGACCTGAGCTCAACCAGGGAGCTTCCATAGCCTTCCAGATAATGAGATGAAATCTTTCATTTTAGTGATCTTCCTGTGTTTACTTCAGGATCTCAGCTGTCTCTCGTTGGAAGACTTGGGGAAATGAAAGGTAAGGATTCCTCTGCCATAGTAACGGTGCCAAAAGATTTCATAATTTGAGAATGCATTCATAGTTTATGTGAGGCTCTTTGCCCTCCTTGACTGCTGTTCTCTTTGTTGTATGTGGCTAACACTTTTTATGAAATTCTTTGCAGTTGGTATCACAAGATACCTTCTGATGTATTTAGCCTTTTGACAGTATGCTGAAAATTTTAATATGAACATGCATGGTCATAAATACTTTTCAGTGTTAAATTAGCTGCTTAAAAAGGTGTAATGCCTATTCGCCGGGTACAGTGGCTCACACCTGTAATCCCAGCACTTTGGGAGGCCGAGGTGGGTGGATCATGAGATCAGGAGATTGAGACCATCCTGGCCAACATGGTGAAACCCCATCTCTACTAAAAATACTAAAAACTTGGCTGGGTATGGTGGTGCATGCCTGTAATCTCAGCTACTTGGGAGGCTGAGGCCTGAGAATCACTTGAACTCAGGAGGTGGATGGAGGTTGCAGTGAGCCGAGATTGCACCATTGCGCTCCAGCGTAGCAACAATGTGAGTCTCAAAAAAAAAAAGATGTAACACCTATTAACTTCATGTCAATTTCATTGTTTTTAAAAGACAAATACACATGTGCTTCTCTGTGTATGTTATGCAGAGTAGAATTAATCAATATAAATCCAGGTGAGTCTTTCTAAATTACTCAGACACCGTTCCTGATACTTTAAATAATTTTTGCTATTATTTTATAATTTATCTTGAATATCTTTTAGTAGCTGTCTCAAAATTGCAAGAGTTTTTGTTTTAAAAATGAAGAGATTAGGCTGGGAGTGGTGGCTCACGCCTATAATCCCAGCACTGTGGGAGGCCAAGGTGGGCAGATCACTTGAGCCCAGGAGTTTGAGACCAGCCTGGGTAACATGGCTAAACCCCATCTCTCCAAAAAATAGAAAAAATTAGCCGAACATGGTGGCACACACTTATAGTTCCAGCTACTCCGGAGGCTGAGGTGGAGGGATCACCTAAGCCCAGGGAGGTTGATGGTGCAGTGAGCTGAGATTGCACTATTGCACTTCAGCCTGGGCGCAGAGTGTGTGTCTCTGGCCTTTTAAGACTAAACAAAGTGCAGAACTTGTATTTAAATGAAAGGAACTACATATATTAGGAGATATTTCCATGTGATGGGCTTAAAGATGAAACATAAGGTTATTGTTTTCAGTTATCTGATTCGCTTTTCTTACTTTTGGGTAGAATCAAAAGTAAGGAAAATTCTTAGGAACAAAAAGCACGTTGTCTATTTAATTTGAGGTATCTACGAAAGCTATTTTAGTTCATATTTTGAATATATATATATCAAGTGAGACTAGGGGCTTCAAAAGGTAAGAGATTTACAGTTGCTGTAAGTACCACTTTGGCATAGCAGAAGAACCTTTCGAAGTATGGCATATACTTTACAGACTCTACAGTGGACGATCTGTGAGAGAAAAAGGTTTGACTTAGTGGAGAGGCTATGCTACTGTGAGAAGGGAAATTATGTTTAGTTGAACAAGCTAAGCCATCTGCCAAAATGTTCTCCTCAGTGTTCCTGTGTGTTTTCTCTGGGTGCATACACATGTCTTCAGCCTGTGCGAACCTGCCTGCTTGTCTGTGAACAGGAATGAAAAAGTCTGGAAAGCTTCCATTGTGATCCTTTCCCCACTTGCCACTCACAGTGTGGTTCATGGAATGCAGTACTCGGTGGGCTTACATTTGAAGCGTGAAGATGCTGATAGCAATCTGTGTCATGCATGGCATTAATCACTAAATCCCTGTCCACACAAGCATCATCAAATGGTGAATTAAGGCATCTGCCAAAAGAATGCAGTGGGAATTGTTGGAGGATGAGCTGGGTTTGTGTTCTTCATCTCCACTGCGCTCCAACCCTCTACAGTCTGCAGGGAGTTTTTTTTGTTTTTTTTTTTTCTTTTTTGAAACAGAGTCTGGCTCTGTCACCCAGGCTGGAGTGCAACAGCATGATCTTGGCTCACTGCAATCTCCACCTCCCGGGTCCAAGCAATTCTCCTGCCTTAGTCTCCCAAGTAGCTGGGATTATGGGTGCCCGCCACCACGACCAGCTAATTTTTTGTATTTTTAGTAGAGATGGTTTTCGCCATGTTGCCCAGGCTGGTGTCGAACTCCTGGCCTCAGGTGATCACCCGCCTTGGCCTCCCAAAGTGCTGGGATTATAGGTGTGAGCCACCGTACCTGGCCTGCTTTTTTTCTTCTTCTGAACATTTGTGTTGTATATAGACCAAAAGAATTTAGGGTATGTAAAAGAATCATTTCCCGTAATATTTTCTGTCTTTAGTTGAAAACGGCTATGTGTTAATTTTAGGACCACAGCTCTTTTACATTTCCTTTCTGTTGTCCATGTTGGTGCTCTTGCCTGTGTGCCTGTTAGATTGTATCTTCAACACATCTGGCCAAATTCAATCTGGTCTAGATTTGTTCCTAGGGCTTCTCATTGCCTTCCTGGCCATTGGGAGAAGGCTAGGACACCTGGATTCCATTTTGAGAACATGCATATCACTGCAGCAGTGATCGTCCCAGGTCCTCTACAGTCCTGCCTATGCCCGACCTACATGGGGCCCAAAGAGACAACTTTGGCGTGGTTACCACTGGGTTACTTGTGTGATCTCTCAGGAGTACGTTTAAGTTTTAGGTTGCATTAATTCCTAAAGGGAGCTGGCTTCTCTCCCCAAAACAGCAGTTGAAAAGATAAGACATAATCTTTTTATTTTTATTTTTTATTTTGAGATGGAGTCTTGCTCTGTCGCCCAGGCTAGAGTGCGGTGGCATGATCTTGGCTCACTGCAACCTCCGCCTCCTGGGTCAAGCGAGTCTCCTGACTCAGCTTCCTGAGTAGCTGGGATTACAGGCATCTGCCACAGCGCCTGGCTAATTTTTGTATTTTTAGTAGAGACGGGGTTTCACCATCTTGGACAGGCTGGTCTCGAGCTCCTGACCTGGTGATCCACCTGCCTCGGCCTCCCAAAGTGCAGGGATTATAGGCGTGAGCCACTGCGGCTGGCCGGTATAAGACATAGTCTTATTTTGCTTCTGAACAACTTTATCCATGGTCTCCAATATTTGTTTTATCTTATGAAATTCTCTAATCTTGTAATTGATATAGCACTTTGGCTCTGAAATTTAGAGTAGATGCACAGCAGGTTTCTTAGGTTTAAAGATAAAACTAAGAGTAGAAAGGTTTAGCTTTTTAGGTAAGAAAGGAAGCTGTGCCAGGTGTGAGTTATGCTCAGAAAGAAATGTTTGCCCACAAAATATTTCACATGCAGCATCTTCTTTAGACTCGCTCTGTCTGTTTCCCAGAAGACTCTTGTCCCCTCCTTGAAGTGACTTCTGCCTTTGGCTCCTGGGCCAGCTCCTTTCTCTTGGTTTGGCTTTTCCTTTCTTTTCTTTCTTGATGGAGTCTCCCTTTGTTGCCCAGGCTAGAGTGCAGTGGCATGATCTTGGCTCACTACAACCTCCCACCCCCCGGTTCAAGTAATTCTCCTGCCTCAGCCTCCTGAATAGCTGGGACTGCAGGCACACAGCACCACACCTAGCTAATTTTTGTATTTTGAGTAGAGATGGGGTTTCACCATGTTGGCCAGGCTGGTCTCGAACTCCTGACCTTAGATGATCTGCCTGCCTCGGCCTCCCAAAGTGCTGGGATTACAGGTGTGAGCCACCACACCCGGCCGGGTCCAGTGGTTTAACCTCCAACTGGATGTGTTCATTTAGATGTTTGCTACCCTCCTGCAGCTGAGTGCATCAGAAGCGAGTAAAGCCTTTTCACCTCAGACTTGCATCTCTCCAGGGAGCTCCTGCCTCACAGCATGTTCTGTGGAGTCTGAGACCCCCATGTTTGATTCCTGGCTAGGCTAGTTAACCTCTTTTTCCTGCCTTATCACATTGGCTGGGACCTCAAAGACAACGTTGGCTTGTTCCTGGTCTTAACAGAACACATTCAGGCCAGGTGCGGTGGCTCATGCCTGAATGTGTTCATTCGGGATCCTGAATGTAATTCCTGCACTTTGGGAGGCTGAGGCGGGTGGATCATGAGGTCAGGAGTTAGAGACCAGCTTGGCTAAAGTAGTGAAACCCCATCTCTACTGAAAATACAAAAAATTAGCTGAGCGAGGTGGTGGGTGCTTGTAATCCCAGCTACTCGAGAGGCTGAGGCAGGAGAATTGCTTGAACCCGGGAGGTAAAGGTTGCAGTGAGCTGAGATCATGCCACTGCACTCTAGCCTGAGCGACAGAGGGAGACTCCATCTCAAAAAAAAAAAAACAAACGAGTGCATTCAACCTTCACCCATTACCCATTAAGTATGATGTTAGCTGCAAATGTTTTGAAAGATGCTGTTTATTATGAACTTTTTGAAAATAACGTTGAAAATATTTTTCATTAGCTGATTATGAATTAATATTTTTTAATATTTACAGGATCACTGTTAAGAACAACAAAAACCAAAACCCACCCTAATAATCTTAAGGAAATGTAAAATCGTACTTCACTGAAACTTATATGGGTCAAAGAAGCTTTCATAGTTGAAGAGGAAAAGGTAGAAATATGGTTTAGGGAAATGAATTGATTGTTGTAGTTTGTTTAATCCATAGTACACACTGATTCTTTATTTGCTGAATGAACGAATGTGCAAGTGATGTAAGTTTAGTTTCGCTCTTTTTTCATTCTTGGCCTTAAATGTATCTTCCTATTGTTATCATTTTTTGAGATAGAGTCTCTCTCTGACACCCAGGTTGGAGTGCAGTGAATGATCTCGACTCACTGCACTTCCACCTCCTGGGTTCAAGCAATCCTCCTGCCTCAGCCTCCCGAGTAGCTGGGACCACAGGGGTGTGCCACTGCACCGGCTAACTTTTGTGTTTTTAGTAGAAATGGCGTTTTGCTATGTTGACCAGGCTGGTCTCAAACTCTTGACCTCAGAGGATCCTCCCGTTTCAGCCTCCCAAAGTGCTGGGATGAACAGGTGTGAGACACTGCACCTGGCCTTTTCCTGTTAGTTCAGGAGACCCAGACTAATGTTCAAGTTTTGCAAACACCATCTCATCCCTGTGTGTATATGTACTGATCATCATTGAAACTGTTGGGTCTAAGCAATTTGAAATTTAACTTAGCCTCTTTTTTTACGTGATCAGGAAAATTAAACCTGATTGAGCCCCGGAAGAGGCTTCTGGAAAAGCCTAAAAGTTCTTGTACTTTTCAGACTTGTATGTTAATGAAAACATTCTGATTCTCACTAGTACAGACAATCACTCGGTGGATGGTGATTAATTCTGGGACAGGGTCATGCACATAGCCCTTGCTGGGTTGATGTAAGTGGTCCTTGGAAGACTGTGATGGTACAAAGACTGTAATTTGTATCTATCTATCTATCTATCTATCTATCTATCTATCTATCTATCTATCCATCCATCCTTCCGTCTCTGTCTGTCCGTCTGTCTCATCTATCTATCTATCTATCTATCTATCTATCTATCTATCTATCTATCTATCTAATCTATCTATCTGTCTATCTAACTGGCTAACTGTCTATCTATCTAGCTATCTACCTACCTACCTAACTTCTTATCTGCCTGCCTGCCTGTCTATCTATCTATTGAGATAGATAGATCTCTCTCTGTCGGTAGATAGATCTCTCTCTGGGATAGCTCTCTGTTGCCCAGGCTGGAGTGCAGTGGCGTGATCTTGGCTGACTGCAACCTCCACCTCCTGGGTTCAAGTGATTCTCCTGCCTCAGCCTCCCCAAGTAGCTGGAACTACAGGCACACACCACCACACCTGGCTAATTTTTTTGTAATTTTAGTAGGGACGGGGTTTCACTGTGTTAGCCAGATAGTCTCAATCTCCTGACTTCGTGATCTGCCTGCCTCGGCCTCCCAAAGTGTTGGGATTACAGGCGTGAGCCACTGTGCCTGGCCGTATCTTATTTTGTGAAACATGAATGTGTCTATATATATATATAATTTTTAATTTTCCCTAGACTTGGAGCTTGTGTTTAATGCTTCATTCATAATTGTTGATCCCTTTTTGGGTAAATCTTTCTGGGCATATTAAGCAAAGAAAGAAAAACCCTGTCTACAGATATTTATGCATCATTTAGGCCTTTGAGGTGGAAAGTTAAGGGAGCTATTAATTAGACTCTAAATAATCTCCTAAACAGCGTGGCCATCCAGCAATTGTGTGTTAAAAGAATGATTCATGAGTAAAGGAAGGGAGGAGGGCAGTAATGTCCTGTGCTGAAATGTATCATTTGCTTCTTGGTTTCTTTCTTTAAAAAGTGTGTTCAGACCAGATGTAATGGCTCATGCCTGTAATCCTAGTATTTTGGAAGGCTAAGGCGGGCAGATGACTTGAGGTCAGGAGTTCGAGACCAGCCTGGGCAATATGGTGAAACTCCATCTCTACTAAAAATATAAAAAAATTAGCCGGGCACAGCGGCACACACCTGTAGTCCCATCTACTTGTGAGGGTGAGGCAAGAGAATCACTTGAATCTGAGAGGCAGAGGTTTCAGTGAAGCTGGATCGCACCACTGCACTCCAGTCTCAAAAAAGAAGAAAGTGTGTTGACCTCAAAGGTCCTTGTTGGCTCTAAATTTTGGAGAAATTCTTTTTCAGACATTTAAAATTATTGTTGGAGTCAGGGCCCAAGGAATTTGCCTTTGTCCTGAGGCAGTTAGGCTCTGTATAACTTTTTCAGTTCCTCTTCACCTACTTGTCACTTCACAGTTTCCTGTCCTGGAGTTCCAGAGCATTCTTCCGAGCTGCCTTGGCAACTTGTAGTCACCCGAGAGGAACATCTTTGGCATTAGATCTGGTTCGGTTCTTTTCTTCTTGAACTATTGCTTTTAAATGTTCAATGTAGATAAATTTTCTGAGCTTCAATTTTCTCATCTGTAAAATGGGGGCAGCAAAATACCTCAAACTGAGTGTGAGGCGTCCTTGACATAAAGAAGCTGGCAGCATAACTAGCATATTGAAGGTCCTCAGTCAACTCAGAGCATGACCATCTTTCCTCTCCCTTCAGTTCAACAGCTCTGCAGTTTTCTGTTTTGGATGATTAAGACTTTAAAGTTTTTCTGTGTTTCTGTTAAAAAGAAAAAAATCCCCACTCTCTCCCATCACCTGGAACTAAATGCGCTTTTCCCTTAAAGTAGCAGGTCAGCATGAACAGTTTTCTGTGTATTCCTCAGGGCTTGCTTTGTCTTTTTCTTTATCTGAGATGGGTCTCTGTCGTCCTGGCTGGAGTACAGTGGCGCGATCTTGGCTCACTGCAACCTCTGCCTCCCAGGTTCAAGCGGTTCTCTCACCTCAGCCTCCTGAGTAGCTGGGATTACAGGCACGCACCACCATGCCTCCCTAATTTTTGTATTTTTAGTAGTGATGGGGTTTTGACATGTAGGCCAGGCTGGTCTCAAACCCCTGACTTCAAGTGATCTGCTCGTCTCTACCTCCCAAAGTGCTGGGGTTGCAGGTGTGAGCCACTGCGTCTGGCCATCGGGCTTGTTTCTGAGTTTTTTCTTTTTCTGTGTCCATTGCTGTTCTGCATATTTATCTGAAGTTGCTGTTGGCCGGGTCTTTGCTCTCCATTCTGTTTTTGGAGTACCTTCTTGCTGAGTTGTTAAATAAGGAGCATTAAAACATTTTTTTTTTGCCAGACTGGCCTCCCAAAGTGCTGGGATTTTTAATCCCAGGCGGGTGGATCACGAGATCAGGAGTTTGAGACCAGCCTGACCAATATGGTGAAAACCCATCTCTACTAAAAATACAAAATTAGCCTGGTGTGGTGGTGCACACCTGTAATCCCAGCTACTCAGTAGGCGGAGGCAGGAGAATCGCTTGAACCCGGGAGGTAGAGGTTGCAGTGAGCTGAGATTGTACCACTGCACTCCAGCCTAGGCGACAGTGCAAGACTCGGTTTAAAAAAGAAAACCTTTTTAATGAAGGGCACAAATCATGGTGTGGAACTTGATGAATTTTTCCAAAGTGAACACACCATGTAATGGGGATGGCAATAAGTTCTTTCTTTTCTTTTCTTTTCTTTCTTTCTTTCTTTTTTTCTTTTCTTTTCTTTTCTTTCTTTCTTTTTTCTGAGACAGAGCCTCGAATTATAGGCATGAGCCACTGCACCTGGCATGGTAATAAGTTTAAGAAAAGTCTCTGACGGCCCAAGCTTTCCTAAGCCTTCTCACCCCTGTTATCCTTCAGGTGACCCACCTGTTGTGGGAAGCATTTCAGCCCCTGGTGCCCTCTGACCCACCATCTGCCGACTAGTTCTGTAGGGTCTGGTTGGTCTGCCCTGTTTTCCTGCCCCTTCCCCCAGATGAGATGCCTGGGGTTAGACAGACTGGCTGTTTGTTCCCAGGGCACCTGCATTTCAGTAGAAGGCAGGAAGAGAGACACAGGAGGCTGTATTTCTACTCCCTCTTAAACAGTCCTCTCTTGGGGCCAGTTGGAGGTGGGATACATAATGCAGAGAAGGTAATATGGAAACACTGATTGTGTGCCTGCTCCCTTTGTTTTCTGTCTCTGTTCAACAAAGTATTGAAAGTACTAAGACAATACTGATATCAGAAGCTGGCACGAAAAAGCATAGTGCTTTTGATTAAGATGAAAATACTAGACTTTGACTTTCAAAAATGAAGAGTAGGCCTGGCCGGTGCAGTGGCTCGTGTCTATAATTGCGGTATTTTGGGAGGCCAAGGCAAGAGAATGGCTTGAGGCCAGAGGTTTGAGACCAGCCTGGGCAACATAGTGAGACCCTGTCTCTACAGAAGTAAAAATATGAGCCAGGCATGGTGGTGCACACCTGTGGTCCCAGCAACTCAGGAGGCTGATGTGAGAGGACCCATGAGCCCAGGAGTTTGAGGCTGCAGTGGGTTGTGATTGTGCCACTGCACTCCACACAATTGAGCTCCAGCCTGGGTGACAGAGTGAGAGCCTGTGAGCCTGCATTTTTTTTGTTGTTTGTTTGAGATAGGGTCTTGCTCTGTTGCCCAGGCTGGAGTGTAGTGGCATGATTTCGGCTCTCTGCAGCCTCAACCTCCCAGGCTCAGGTGATCCTCCTACCTCAGTTTGCTGAGTAGCTGGGACTACAGATGTGCGCCACCACACCTGGCTAGCTTTTGTATTTTTCTGTGAAGATGGGGTTTGCCATGTTGTCAAGGTTGGTCTTGAATTCCTGGGTTCAGGCGATCCTCCCACCTTGGCCTCTTGAAATGCTGGGGTTACAGATGTGAGCCACTCTGCCTGAACCTGTCTCTTAAAAAGAAAAAAACTGGCCGGGCACGGTGGCTCAAGCCTGTAATCCTAGCACTTTGGGAGGCCAAGGCGGGTGGATCATGAGGTCAAGAGATCGAGATCATCCTGGTCAACATGGCGAAACCCCGTCTCTACTAAAAATACAAAAAATTAGCTGGGCATGGTGGCGCACGCCTGTAATCCCAGCTACTCGGGAGGCTGAGGCAGGAGAATTGTCTGAATCCAGGAGGCGGAGGTTGTGGTGAGCCGAGATCACGCCATTGCACTCCAGCCTGGGTAACAGCAGCAAAACTCCGTCTCAAAAAAAAAAAGAAAAAAATTATGTTTTGGTCTCATGAAAAAGCTTTGATGACCAGAATTGTGCTTTCTTCTCCCTTCATCAGTAATCAAGCCCACCCCAGCCCTTTTCTCTGTCTTCCCCTGAGTCTGAGACTTAAGAAATTCCTTGAGGTCTGCATGGGACTTGTATGGAAGACACAATTCTGATGGCTGCGGAGGGGACAGGGTGGCCTCCTGAGGAGTATGGGAAGGTTCTTTGCATTGAAATTTCCCAGAAGTTTGGATAGCTAGGTAACAGTTTTGAGAAGTGGGATATAGGCCCAGGGTGATCTAGGTTTTGTTGGACCTCATGCTCGTACAATTTGGTGGGGAATGGGGTTGAGGGTGGGGGTGGTTGGTGGGGAGGCTCTTAAAAAAGAAGAATATGGCCAGGTGAGGTGGTTCATGCCTGTAATCCTAGCACTTTGGGAGGCCGAGGTGGGTGGATTGCCTGAGATCAGGAGTTTGAGACCAGCCTGGGGAACATAGTAAAACCCCATCTCTACTAAAATTACCAAAAAAATGACCAAGCGTGGAAGTGTGCGCCTGTAATCACAGCTACTTGGGAGGCTGAGACAGGAGAATCACCTGAACCCAGGATGCGGAGGTTGCAGTGAGCCGAGATCGAGCCATTGCACTCCAACCCTGAGGGACAGACTGAGACTCTGTCTCAAAAAAAAAAAAAAAAAAAGAAAAGAAAAAAAAGAAAGGATACAAAAAGATCTTTTTTCTGTAACTTCTACAAGAACATTTGTTGTGAATGCATTGTTGGGGCCCTTCCAAGAACCTTGGGAGGGGCTCTGAAGCTTAAGATTTGTGAGTTTAATGTAACTTGTCTCTTCTTAAATAAGAGGCAGAATAAATCAGGGTGTGCCTGTGGCAGACTGCTTACTTCCTCCAAGCTTTATGCTCAGAAGCTAAAAGAGTTGGAAAAATGTGTTACATTCAGAAGACCTGACGTGTAGCTAGGAAGTGCCTAGGCACGGAAAATGGTTTATACTGTTGAAACTCAAACTTCAATTTGGCAAGAATCTGTACTGTAATTTGTTTTTAGGAAGTGACCCTTGACCAAAACCAATTAGCTTTGAATTTCTCGCCTAGGCTGTTATAAAGTTTTAGAGGCATTTTCTGAGAAATTACATTAAATTTCCATGTTAATTATGACATTGAAGTATGCCTGTGTCAGAGAAGATGCACAGTCTTCTCTTCTTTGGCAATTACTTTCTTGTCTTTTCCCCACTCCGTGATGAGTCTTCATATCTGTTTCCCTGTTCAGACAAATACTTCATCAATCAGGGGTTGGAATAATCTCATTACCCATGGGAATTCTTTCCTGTGGCTCAGGCCTGTAATGGAGTTCTTAGGGTCCCCATTATCATTGAAAGCACCACTTAGCGACCAGATGGCCTCATTGGAAGCAACTTGCAGAAAGTCAGGGAAGAAGACATTTAATGAGGCCTAATGGCCTCACACAGGCTGAGTAGGCAAGAGTGGAATCCTGGTTTTGGTGATGGTGGTGCTTTGTTTTATCTTCATCAAGAGCACAATTCTGGTTTTTTTTTTTTTTTTGAGATGGAGTCTCGCTTTGTTGCCAAGGCTGGAGTGCAGTGGCGTCATCCCAGCTTACTGCAACCTCCGCCTCCCAGGTTCATGTGATTCTCATGCCTCAGCCTCCTGAGTGGCTGGGACTACAAGTGTGCATGTCCACATCCAGCCAATTTTTGTATATTTAGTAGAGAATGGGTTTCACTGTGTCAGCCAGGCTGGTCTCAAACTCCTGGCCTCAGGTGATGCACCTGCCTTGGCCTCCCAAAGTGCTGGGATTATAGGAGTGAACCACCGTGCCCAACCGAGAGCACAGTTCTTTGTTTTGGTAGGAAAAAATCGAGCTTTTGGAAGTAAAAGAACAGGTCTTCATATCATGAAAATGATGGCAAAAGTCAAAGAATGATTGTCATTGTTTTGTAGCAGGAAAAGGCTGGGAAACAAACCCTCTGGAACACCAAACTGGGAAGGAAGGGGTGATTTATTCCGCTGGGAGCAAGGCGGCATAGCTGCCTAGCAGCCAAGCTCCAGCTCACAGAGAAAGTCCCTGCCCTTTTAAAGGCTTATAACTCTAGAAATTACATGTGAAAGGGTCTCGGGCTCACAGCTCTAGAATTTACTTGTGACAGGGTCTTAAGCCATGGAGTAGGTGTGGGGTACAGTGACTTAGGTGGGGGTTCAATCTTGTTTAAATAAAAACAATGCTTCTGGAAGGATTCCTCCGTATCATGCCTTCCATCTACAGGAGGGTGATGAAGGTGGCGTCCAGTCTGCCAGCCTTAACTTCTCCTATTGAAATGCAGTGTGGAAGTCACCGCGGGGATGGACTTAGATGTTTAAGGGTGATTAAGGGTCTCCTCCCTCACTTCCCATAGCAGAATTTATTAGAATGAGGGAGCCAGGTGCTTGTAATGCCTGATGGAGTGAGGGCAGCCACCACTCAGGGTTTTCGGCTCAGGCGAGTTCTGTACTTTTTTTTGGATGTAGATTTCGGTGTCCACACTGCCCATTGTTCTGATGCCACTGGGGCCCTTGGATATGCTCGCCAAAACATTGGCTTCTTGGACAAAGCCAGAGTTTGGATCCTAAAGTGAAGGTGAAAAAGAAATTTCTAAACCCGTTAAGCTCCATTACCATTCAAGTAGGGTTTTTATATAGTTTCTGACCACTTGATTTATAGAAAATGATTGAAAATGTTTTGGGTTTTTTCCCCAGGGGTTAGGGGAAAACTTTATAAAACTTGTTCATGTTTGTGGTGAATTGAAGGCTCCTCTGCTCATTTTAGTCCTTGGAGAAATGAGATTAAATGGGGGTTCAGACTTGTTTTTCTAAGTGTGGCAGTCATTTCCATGGGCTTGAATTTCGCCAAATTATTTTTGGCTGGCTCCATACTCCCTCCAAAGAAAAAGGGTGTGGTGGAAAAAGCAATATTGAGAACAAGTAAAACAAGGAGGAATTCTGTGTTGCTCTGCATTTCTGATTTTGATCAGCGAAAGAAGAAGGAATTAAAAAAAGAAGAAAGCCTCGTAAAACATAGTTGTCACGTTCATGGCACAGCTTTGATTTGATCATAGCTGTTTACAGACAGATGCCTAAAATTCGTGAACTTTATTGCCATGAAGACTTGGTAGATAAATACTCTTTAGCCCTCAGCTCTTAAAACACTTTAGTTAAAATATAAAAAATAAGATTTGTTTTACAATGAGCTTCTCCGTAGGTTTTCCCTCTTCGTCTGAGGCGTTCACATTGCCAGCGCGATGTAGACCCAATTAGGTGAGTTAGGAAAGTTTTATTTTTAGCATGAGAGGAAAATAAGTGGCGTGCTGGCACCTACTTGCTTTCAGATAAATTAACAAATAGCCTTAGTTGAAAGAGTTTTGTATTGGAATCTGTTCCCTCACTCTGGCAGGCTGGCCCAAAGCCAGAGTTACAGTTTTACTCTACTTCCTGCCCTCCAACCAGACCTTTTTTTTTTTTTTTTTTTTTTTAAATCTTTGAGTGTTTGATGTTCTTTATGGGAGAGGAAGCCTTTTTCTGTGGCCTCCTGGCTGATGTGCCCTGGTCCTGTTGTAGGGGTTGTAGACTGTTGGACTGGGTCTCTTTCTGGCGGTTGCCCCAGTCATTCCATTCTCCACCCTGCCACCCGTCCTCCAGGGCTTCGTGTGTTTGGCCCGTGCAACTTCCAAACCCATCCCTTAGTTTAAATTGCAAGCAGGGGTCAGGCGTGGTGGCTCATGCTTCTAATCTAATCCCAACACTTTGGGAGGCTGAGGTGGGCAGATCACCTGATCTCAGAAGTTTGAGACCACATGGTGAAACCTCCTCTCTACTAAAAATACAAAAATTAGCTAGCCATGGTGGTGCACACCTGTAGTCCCAGTTACTCAGGAGGCTGAGGCAGGAGAATTGCTTGAGGTTGGTTGAGGAGGTTGCCATGAGCTGGGATCATGCCAGGGCAGTCCAGCCTGCATGACAGAGCGAGGCTCCGTCTCAAATAAATAAGTAGCAAGTGGGATCCATTGGTCAATCCATTCTGTCAGGGAACTTAAGGAGGTGAAAATTGTATATATTTTATGGTATACAATGTACTCTTTATACACATACACACGCACACATTGTGGAATGGCTAAATCAAGCTAAATAATATATGCATTACCTCAAATACTTCTTTTTTTTGCAGTGAGAACACTTAAAATCTACTCTCTTAGCATTTCCAAGTATACAACACATTGTAAGTAGCTATAGTTTCCATGTTGTACGACAGAGCTCTTGAATTTATTCCTTCTGTCTAATGGGAATTTTCTGTTCTGTTTTTTTTTTTTTTGAGACAGGGTCTCGCTCTGTCACCCAGGCTGGAGTTCAGTGCTGTGATCTTGGCTCCCTGCAACCTCCACCTACCAGGCTTATGTGATTCTCCTGCCCCAGCCTCCTGAATAGCTGGGATTCCAGGCACATACCACCATGCCCGGCTAATTTTTGTATTTTTAGTAAAGATGGGGTTTACTATGTTGGCCAGGCTGGCCTTGAACTCCTGACCTCAAGTGATCCACCTGCCTCAGCCTCCCAAAGTGCTGAGATTACAGGTGTGAGCCACCTTGCCCGGCTGGAATTTTCTATTCTTTGAGCAACATTTCCTCCATCTTCCTGCCCTCCAGCCTCCCTCAGTTACTTTACTTATAGAATAGTAATAGTAATCGTCATGGTAATTACTTTTTGTGAGCACCTGCTGGGTGCCAGTTGCTGTTTTCAGGTTCTTCATTTGTATAATTTTATTTACACCTCATGACACTGTAAGGGATGCGTTACAACCTCTGTGATGCGGGTGAGGAAGATGAGATTCCAGAAGGATGGGAACCTTACTCAGAGTCACGTAGATGGGAAGAGGCTGAAAGTGGATTTCAATCAGGTCCTGCTGAGTGTGCACTCACCTGCTGCCCTCTGTGCCTTCCACGGAGCCACGGGGCTTTTAGAGATATCTCGTCCAGCGGCTCTCAGCTCTGGCTACACATGAGAATCCTCTGTGGAGTGTAAAACAAAGATGCCCTTGGTCTCCCTCCGGGCCAGTTAATCAATCTCTAGAGGGGCCAGGCATGGTGGCTCATGCCTGTAATGCCAGCACTTTGGGAAGCCGAGATAGGAGGGTTACTTGAATTCAGGAGTTCAAGACTAACCTGGGCAACCTAGTGAGTTCCTGTCTCTACCAGAAAACAAAACAAAACAAAATAAACTTAGCCAGGCACGGTGGTGCATGCCTGTAGTCCTGTCTACTCAAGAGGCTGAGGCAGGAGGATTGCTTGAGCCCAGGAGTTTGAGGCTGCAGTAAGCAGCGATTGTGCCACTGCATTCCAGCCTGGGTGACAGAGTGAGACCCTATCTCAGAAAAAAAAAAAAAAAAAAACCACAGAAAATTCCAAATGAGAGGAATAAATTCAAGAGCTCTATTGTACAACATGGAAACTATAGTTACTAACAATGTGTTGTATACTTGGAAATGCTAAGAGAGTAGATTTTAAGTGTTCTCACCACAAAAAAATAAGTATTTGAGGTAATGCATATATTATGTAGCTTGATTTAGCCATTCCACTGTGTGTGTGTGTATGTGTATAAACAGTACATGGTACACCATAAAATAGATACAATTTTCACCTCCTTCAGTTCCCTGACAGAACGGATTGACCAATGGATCCTGGAGCCAAGACTAGAAGCCAGGTGTTCGCATTCATAGTTTGCTTCTCTTGCCATGACAGCACACAGCTATCGTTGATTTCTAAGGCACGGGATAGGACCACACTGCAGAGTCCTTCTGGGTGTAGAGAGGACCATTGAGGATGCTGCACTCATACAATTGGACTGTTTTTTATTCATTTAGCTGAACCCTGTCTGAACATCTTTGGTCAGCTGGGGAAACTTTCTTCTCTTCCCATTATTGTCTTGTAAAAAGTTTTTGGTCAGCTGGGGAAACTTTCTTCTCTTCCCATTATTGTAGATTTTCTTCTCTTCCCATTATTGTCTTGTAAAAAGTTAGCTGCTTTTGAAACTCATCTTGTGGCTGGGTGCGGTGGCTTATGCCTGTAATCCCAGCCCTTTGGGAGGCTGAGGCAGGTGGATCACAAGGTCAGAAGTTTGAACCAGCCTGGCCAACATGGTGAAACCCTGTCTTTACTAAAAATACAAAAATTAGCTGAATGTGGTGGCAGGTGCCCGTAATCCCAGCTACTCAGGAGGCTGAGGCAGAATTGCTTCAACCTGGGAGGCGAAGGTTTCGGTGAGCCAAGATTACACCACTGCACTCCACCCTGGATAACGGAGCAACACTCTGTCCTGGCGGGGTGAGGGAGAAGCCCATCATCTTGGACCTCCAAATACATGATATTTCTCTATTAACGTTGTGTTTTGCTCTGTTTTTCAGTGTTATTTTTCAAATCACAGCTTTGGTATTTAGCATGGTGCATTTTATGTCTGATCCATTGGCACTTCCTTTCAGCAATCATTTTAAATTTCTTTTTTTCTTTGTCTCGTATTGAAAGCCCTTTTCTGTGCTATTTTCTTCAAAACAGCTTGATCTTGTTTTACAGGCACACTATTCTCAAATCTTTCTTAAAATACTTACTGGAATTTTTTTTTTCTTTCAGTTGTCTTAGGTCCCATCAAGTTTCCTTTGTTCTGTTTGTTCATTTTGGCCATTTTCTTTCCTCTTTTGGGCTGTTTCTCAAATAAGTTGTGATCTTAGGTGGTTGGTCTGTTTTCATGAATTAAGAATTTCATAGATAAACTGGGAGGGTTCCCTTTGGTCATCTCCGTAGTTGTAGAGTTTCCAAAATAGGGCTGTGTGAGTGGCAGGCAGACCCTCCTTGCCTCTGCAGTGGTTGAAGACAGCGGGTGGTGCTCTTGCCCCTGTGGGGAGCCGCCCTTTGTGTGGAGGCTCAGAATTACCCTTAACGCTTCTCCAGCTCCTTCACTTATTGTTTTCTTGGGCACAGTGCCCATTTTTTTTTGTTTTAGCCATAGCCAGTGGGCACAACCCACTGCCATGGTACCCAGCTTTAAATGTTCTGTTTTAATGAGGAAGAGGAGGGGTGGGTGGGAGGTAGCAGGGGCGGGCATTGCAGGGCTCACTGTCCATCACCCTGTGACTGCCCTGCTGCCTGCTCCCACGTCCTTGCTTTTGACTCTGAGTTTGGCGCAAACACTCCCATGGAAGGAGGTCTCTCACCTCCCAGGGTTTGGACTGTGGTATTCCCTGTCTTATCTTTGCTGTTGGTACAATTTTATCTGCCTCCTCTTTTCTAGGATTTCCTCAAACTTTCTGGTTCACTGCTGGCGTCTCTTCCTGTTTCCAGCAATGCTGTTTGTTTTATTTTCTTTTTTTATAAGATAATTGTTTTTCCTGTAATTTTATGGCTAGTCTGGGAAGAAGAGCACTTTTTGCTCCTTTTTTTTTTTTTTTTTGAGATGGAGGAGTCTCACTCTATCACTCAGATGGAGTGCAGTGGTGCAATCTTGGCTCACTGTAGCCTCTACCTCCTAGGTTCAAGCAATTCTCCTGCCTCAGCCTCCCAAGTAGCTAGGACTACAGGCATGTGCCACCATGCCTGGCTAATTTTTGTATATTTAGTAGAGATGGGATTTCACCATGTTGGCCAGGCTGGTCTTGAACTCCTGACCTCAAGTGATCCACCTGCCTTGGTCTCCAAAAGGACTGGGATTATGTGTGTGAGCCACTGTGCCCGGCCAGCACCTGGAGTTCTTCTTTAAGCCCTAAACTTGACCTAGTGAGGAAGAGAAATCCTACCGCCACACCACCTCTCCTTTCTTTTCACAAATCTTCAGAGAAGCCCATTGATGTCTTGAAACACCCTGTTTAAAGAGGACAGGAAGCACTTTCCCTTCATAAGGCAGAGAGAGAGAGAGAGAAAGAGAGAGAGAAAGCGCGCAAAAGACTAGAGTGATGACTCCCAGGTGCTCCCCCGACTTTCTCTCCCTTCACTTCAGGGAGGGAAACAAAAGTTTCCCTTTTGTTTCTCCAGTGGTTGAAGGAGGACTTTGCAAGTGAATGCAGAAGGGTGTGGGCTCTGCTAGTGCTGACCACTGGGTCCTGTAGAGCTGGATGGCAAGCACTGGTATCGGTGGGCCTCAGCAACGGTTACTTTATTTTATTTAAATTAATTGATTTATTTGAGATGGAGTCTTGCTGTGTTGCTGTTGCCCAGGCTGGAGTGCAGTGGCACAGTCTCCGCTTATTGCAACCTCTACCTCCCAGGTTCAAGTGATTCTCCTGCCTCAGCCTCCCAAGTAGCAGAGACTACAGGCATGCACCACCACACCCACCTAATATTTGTAGAGATGGGGTTTCATGGTATTGGCCTGGCTGGCTTCAAACTCCTGACCTCAAGTGATCTGCCCCACTTGGTCTCCCAAAGCGCTGGGATTTACAGGTGTGAGCCATACTCAGCCTGTTTTTTAACTTTAAAAATTTATTTTTATTTTGTAGAGATGGGATCTCACTATGTTGCCCAGCAGGCTGGTCTTCAGCAATCCTCCCACCTTGGCCTCCCAAAGTGTTGACATTATAGGTGTGAGCCACCATGCCTGGCCAAGGTTCATTTGAAAATTTGGATTGTGTTTTGCCACTGTCCTTTGTAACATCATGTTGTCTGGAGCAGAACATACACAGAGAAGAAAACAGCAAACGAGTAAACAAGCTGCCAGGACAAGTGTGGCCATGGAAGAGGAGCAAGAGAAGGGAGAATGGGGGCCAGGTGTGTCCTGGGATAAAGAAGTCAGGATACGGCCCGGAGTGGCAGGGCTGGTGGCTCAAGGATGAGGAAGGTGGAGTGAAGGAGACTCGGGAAGGCAGCATAAGGACTGGGAGAATTTGGATTGAAATAGTTCAGAATAATATTTTCATAGTGTGGTCAATGGTGCAACAAACAAACTCAGCACATGTTTGAAAAGAAGGAGATCTTGAAATCCTCAGTCCACTCTTTGTGGGTTTTTTGGTTTGTTTATTTTGAGATGGAGTCTCGCCCTGTTGCCCAGGCTGGAGTACAGTGGTGCAATCTCAGCTCACTGCCATCTCTGCCTCCTGGGTTCAAGCAATTCTCCTGTCTCAGCCACCTGAGTTGCTGGGACTTCAGGTGCCACCATGCCCAGATAATTTTTGTATTTTTAGTAGACATGGGGTTTTACCATATTGGTCAGGCTGGTTTTGAACTCCTGACCTCCAGTGATCCATCTGCCTTAGCCTCCCAAAGTGCTGGGATGACAGATGTGAGCCACCGTGCCCAGCCTCAGTCCACTCTTTGAAAGGGAGCACGACCCCAATTTAAACACAAAACCAGAGGCTGTGTTTTGCTTCAAACCCGGCTGCCAAATGCACACGCAGAAGTGGGATGGGGCCTTTTATCATGTGACCTTCGGAAACTCTTGCCACACAGAGAGAGCGTGGTGAGAGCCATTGCTGCTTGTCATCTTCCTGGGTGAGAGGGTTCGATGGTAGTGGCCTCCGTGGAGGCCAGGGAGGGAGTGTGTTTTCACAGAGGGCTGGTTCTGCAGTTTGCTCATACCTAGACTTTACTGAAGTCTTAAAATAAAATTAGATGATGGAATTTGGCCCTGTTTAGTCTCTGTTTTCCTAATTTTTGCCCACTGATTTGCCAAGCTTGCTCATTACCGGCGGGTCATTAGCGCTGTAGTAGTTGTGTGACTTGGCTGGTGCTGAAAGTTGGTCTGAAGCCCCTTGCAGCTAAGTCTTGGCATGCTTGTTGCATTAACAGCACCCAACCTTATTCTGAGGATACATTTTACCAGCCTGTACTAACCCCGCCCCCACCCCCTACCCCCACCCTGGTTCATAATTGGTTCACTTATCAAAATGGTTCTAATTTGAAATAATAACAGTCCTTAATTAAGAAAAACTTGGTGTAAATGGCTAGTTAGAAAGGAAAATAGGGTAGTTGACTTCAGAGCAAGCAAGATACTTTCATTTACAACTTACTTTCCTTTTAAATTACAAGAGTATCTTTTTTTTTTTTTTTTTTTTTTTTTTAGAAAAGGGATGTGGTGGTTCTAGGCAACACTGTATCAGTGAGTGAGTGTTGTGGGTGAGCCCTTCTGCTTTTACAGTGGTGTCTTTTTCTAAATGTACAACTTGGTTCTTATTTGAATTCGCGTAGGCATCTATTCTGTTCCTTAGCCAGAGATGTCCCTTCTAGTCAGTCTTGCTGCCTGGACCTATTCCTTAGAGTCACCCATCTCTCTTGGGCATTATTTTATTCATTGAACTATCTAATCACCAAAGTTGTTCTCAAGATGTAACAGAATTTTATCAATGTCGTCTGCTCCCTTCATTTCTTTCCTTCTTTTTTTTTTTGAGATGGAGTTTCGCTTTTGTTGCCCCAGGCTGGAGTGCAGTAGGGAGATCTCGGCTCACCGCAACCTCCGCCTCCCAATTCAAGCGATTCTCCTGCCTCACCCTCCGAGTAGCTGGCATTACAGGCATGTACCACCACGCTAGGCTAATGTTGTATTTTTAGTAGAGACAGGGTTTCTCCATGTTGGTCAGGCTGGTCTCGAAATGCCAACCTCAGGTGATCCACCCGCCTCAGCCTCCCAAAGTGCTGGGATTACAGGCGTGAGCCACCGCGCCCGGCCCGTTTCTTTTTCTGCATCCTGAAAAATGAGTTAAATAATTAAGTGTTTGACACAGAGCAAGGGCAGTGGAAAGAAGGTGGCCCTGACTTATCGTGGGCTGGGGCAAAGCGAAGCTGGTTTTTTGGTTCAGATTGAGGACAAGCTGGGAAGTAGGGGAAGGTTTGACATGGCAAGACTAGGAGGGTGGGAGGAAAGCAAACATGGACACGGAAGCGCTTGGTCTCCGGTGGAAAATAAGAAGAACGGAGATGGTGGGTCTCAGAGGCCAGGTCCGGAAGGGACACTGCGCCGGATGGAGCAGTGTAATGTTGTGTGGAGCGAACATACACAGAGAAGGAAAGGGAGAGGCTTGTGCGGAGCTTGTGCCCTGGAGCAGAGCTCGCTTACTCCAATCCGTCCGTGCCAGTGATTTGAGTGGTTGGGACGTGTTGGCCACAGTGACGGGCCCAATACATTTGCTGCTTCGAATCTTTTCAACACTTCAAGCTAGGTTTCATTCTCCGCATTTATTTTCCTTAGAGAAGAAAAGAATCTTAGTAAATTGTGCAAGGGTAAAAATGCGCTGTTAATAATGAGCAGCCAGGACGGAGCCCCAAATCCACCTGGTTCTAAAACCTTCATTCTTTCGTCTAAGCCGTTGTGTTTCCTGTAAGGCTACTTGCAAGATATTTTTGGCCTAAAATGCCCTCTTGTCTGGCTGTGGCTCTTTTTGTAAAAAATGATTTCTGAAATCTCCCCTCTTCTATGGACCTCAGCAAAGGTTTAAAATGAGGTGGCAATTTCCCCTAGCCTGTTCTGTTTAGACGTGTAGCTCCGGAAACTCACCTAGCAGTTACCACCATGGAAAGTCGATTTCCTTTTTCACTTGTTACCTGTGGTCTCTGTGGGAAGGAAGGAGAAGTGGCTGGGAAGACAAGAGGAGGGCAGTGGGAGAAGAGTATGTTAACTATTTAGTACTAAGGTGTAAAACAAAATGCAGAATCTAATAAAACCACTCAAGGATTTTACTTTTACTTGTACCATTAACATAATATTAATGATTTATTTCTATTTTAGGTGGCAAATGTTAACATAAAATTTGAAATTATATACAAGTTACTTAATGTATTAATGAGTTATAGGCAGAACTCTTTGATATTCTGATTATCTCCTGATTATGCTTAATAAACTCTGAATAGCCAATGGATTAAGAAATTGATAGGCTGGGCTGGGAATAGTGGCTCATGCCTGCAATCCTTTGAGAGGCCATTTTTGGTGGATCATTTGAGGTCAGGAGTTCGAGACCAGCCTGGCCAACATGGTGAAATGCTGTATCTACTAAAAGTACAAAAGTTAGCCAATTGTGGTGGTGCACGCCTGTAATCCCAGCTACTCAGGAGGCTGAGGCAGGAGAATCACTTGAGCCCAGGAGGTGGAGGTTACAGTGAGCTGAGATTGCACCAGTGCACTCCAGCCTAGGGGACAAGAGAAAAACTCCATCACACACACACAAAAGAAAAAAGAAAAAAGAAAGATATTGGTACCCTGATATACAACATAGGAAAATCTCTTTTCTCTGCGATACGATTAGCTATACGTTTGATGGTAGAAGTAGATATTAGGGTAATATTCTGTAAGTTCCATACATGCCAGGACCATGTTTGTTTTGTTGACTGCTATTAAATTAGAATCTAGGAGAATTGCATTATAAAGGAAGATTTGCTGAATGAATGTGTATGAATAAATCAAATTTGTTTGTAAGAGCAACAAATATATAGGCAGGGTATATCTTAGTATTATTGCAGGTTCATTCCAATCTTTTGTACCTATTATGATAGGGTAAAAAATAATAATCCATTATTTTTATTATTATTATTATTATTATTATGACTTTGAGCATCCAAAGTACTGAAACATTAAGGAAATATTATTAATATTTAGAAAGTTTGGATGATAAGAATATCAAGACATTACAGTATATATTTGGAGAGAGAGCACAGGAGGAAGGGAACAGATAGGTAAGATGGTGGCATGTGGAGGAATTGGATTTCTGGATAAAGGGGTATGTGGGAGCTCTTTAAGCTATTCTTGCAACCTGTTTTCTGCTTTTGTCTTGTCATGCTGTTCAGGCTGCTCTCAAACTCTTGATCTCAAGCGATCCTCCTGCTTTGGCCTCCCGAAGTCTTGGGATTATAGGCGTAAGCCACCACTCAGGGCCTATGCTTGCAACTTTTTTTGTTTGTTTTGAGACAGAGTTTTGCTCTTGTTGCCCAGGCTGGAGTGCAATGGTGGGATCTCAGCTCACTGCAACCTCTGCCTTCCAGGTTCAAGTGATTCTCCTGCCTCAGCTTCCCAAGTTGCTGGGATTACAGGTGCCCGCCACCACACCCAGCTAATTTTTGTATGTTTAGTAGAGATGGGGTTTTGCCTTGCTGGTCAGGCTGGTCTCAAACTCCTGACCTTAGGTGATCCACCTACCTCAGCCTCCCAAAATGCTGGGATTGCAGGTGTGAGCCACTGAGCCTGGCTTTTTTTTTTTTTTTTTTTTAAGATGGAGTCTCACCCTGTCGCCCAGGCTGAAGTGCAAGTGGCTTAACCTCCTCTTCCTGGGTTCAAGCAATTCTCCTGTCTCAGCCTCCCAAGTAGCTGGGATTACAGGTGTGCACCATCATGCCCGGCTAATTTTTGTATTTTTAATGGAGACAGGGTTTTGCCATGTTGTCCGGGCTGGTCTTAAACTCCTGACCCCAAGTGATCTGCCTGCCTCAGCCTCCCAAAGTGCTGGGATTAGAGGAGTGAGCCACCGAGCCCGGCCTAGCAAACACCCTCTTGATTGTAATTTGTCATCCATGTTTATCTGCTGTGCAGGTCACACTGGTACAAATGGCCTCGCCTGCTGGAGGGTTACACTTTTTATTGTCACCATTATAATACTCTTGAGGCCAGATGTGGTGGCTTATGCCTGTAATCCCTGTACTTTGTGAGGCCAAGGTGGGCGGGTCACCTGAGATCAGGAGTTCAAGACCAGCCTGGCCAACATGGTGAAACCCCATCTCTACTAAAAATACAAAATCTAGCCAGGTGTGGTGGCAGGCACCTGTAGTTTAGCTACTCAGGAGGCTGAAGCAGGAGAATTGTTTGAACCGGAGAGGGGGAAGTTGCAGTGAGCTGAGATGACACCACTGCAATCCAGCCTGGGTGACAGAGGAAGACTCTGCATCTCACAAACAAAACCAAACCATTGTAGGTCCCTGTGAGCTTGGTTATGTGCACCCCCTGAGAGGCGCTCATACTCTGCACTGATGTCATTTGTCCTCTAATCCTTCTCATCTTCCAGGTGACAGCCATGCTCTGATTGGTGAGGAATTCACTAGGATGATGGCATCCAGGGAAGCCTCTTTGGTGAAAGCTGCTTTTTAAAGCAATTACTGTCTCTTGGCACCAAGTAATACTCAGCCACAATCTCAGATATAGAAGTTAGGTGAGAGGGGAGAAGGAAATTAGTATGTGAGAAAGAAGAAAAGGAGGGAAATTATTTGGTAGAGGCACGCCATGAGTATTTACAGGTATAAAAGGGATTTCTAGTCTATAGAAGTACAGAGGTTTAAAAACTACGATAATTGAATCATGACATCAAGGATCTGCTGTGATATTGGTCAATAAAGTACTTAGGTTGTGTCTGTTTGCTGTAAAGTGTCATTTTGGAATGTTCCAGGAGAGCATGGAGTATTTGTTTGAGTTTTTATGATACTGGCGAAAGAGAAGGCAGGGATGGACAGTCTATGATTGAATTATGGACACTGGGTTAATTTCTGGGGTCGACATACATATTGAGGAAATGATCGGGAATGTTATTTTTCCTAGTTTGTGTGTGTGATGGATGAGAACATGCTGTGGCTGTAGGAAGCCCCGGGACATGATTTTTGGCTGTGGAATTATGATCTGGAGCCATTTCCTTCACTTGGGAGTCATTGTTTGGGTGTGTTTTGTGTTACAAGAGATTTGTCTGGATCATTGTTCATTGCAGAACGTAATTCATTAAAACAAGAAGTGCGTGTGTCTTTCTGGGCCATATATATTTCTAAGCGTTTGTCTTATTCCTTTTGTGGCACTTGCAGAAATCAAAGAATAACAGCAGTTTAAAGATTCCAGCGTCCTCTCACATGACACAAGTATCATCATGTTTCTGTACAAAAGTTTTCCAAAGAAAACTAATAAGGACATGCTGATTACTTGTGAAGTCCTTGAGGAATCCGTTTCAGAATGCAAAGTCATAGAAGATTGAATAAATGTATTTTATTGTCATGTTATATCTTCAGTCACTAAAACAAAATCATTAAAATACTGACTTCTTGGTATAAGTTTGGGGGTTTGTCTTTGGAAATAGGAAATGGCTTTAGGTTTCATACATGAGATTTTTGTGCCTGTGCTTCCTTAATGCACATGTTTAAACTGTAAAGATCTTTTCTATAAGGAGACAAAAATTTGTGGGTGTTAATGAATGAAGATATTAGAGAGAAGAGAGAAATGTTTGATCACAAGTTGGGCATCAGGGCAGGTGTGGTGACTCACGCCTGTAATCCCAATGCTTTGGGAGGCCAAAGTGGGAGGATCACTTGAGACCAGCCTGGGCAGCATAGCAAGACCTTGGTGTCTCCTAAAAATAAAACAAATTTTCAGACATAGTGATGCATACCTGTATCCTCGCTACTGGGGAGTGTGAGGCGGGAGGATCCCTTGAGCCCAGGAGTTTGAGGCTGCATTGAGATGTGCTCACGGCACTGCATTCCAGCCTGGGTGACAGAGAGAGATACCCTGATTCAAAAAAAGAAAACAACAACAAAATAGTTGAGCATCTATGACCAAAAAAACCTATTCAGAATTAATCATGTTCTTCCAGAGTGTTTCTACTCTACAAATAGTTTATTAAAATTACCTTTTAATTATTTTTCTCTGTATGCGCTATGATGTTGTCTAATTGCTTCTAATGGATCTCCATACTCTTCTTTTTTTTTTTTTGAGATGGAGTCTTGCTCTGTCATCCTGTCATCTAGGCCGGAGTGCAATGGTGCAATCTTGACTCACTGTAACCTCCACCTCCTGGGTTCAAACGATTCTTCTGTCTCAGCCTCCCAAGTAGTTGGGACTATAGGCGTGTGCCACCATGTCTGGCTAATTTTTGTATTTTTAGTAGAGACCGGGTTTCGCCATGTTGGCCAGGCTAGTCATGAACTCCTGACCTCAAGTGATCTGCCTGCCTTGGCCTCCCAAAGTGCTGGAATTACAGGCGTGAGCCACTGTGCCTGGCCTTTATTTTTCTTCTCTTGGGTCCTGTGAATTCAGAGATTTTTTTGCTCACACCTGCTTGTTTCCTGTATCTGAGTCTCGCTCTTTTGCAGTTTTTTTGGCACTCTGACCAATGACAGTATGATGATGCCATTCACTTATCTCTCAACCAACTTATTATTTTTTTCTTTTTTGAGATGGAGTCTTGCTCTGCTGCCCAGGCTGGAGTGCAGTGGTGCAACCTCCACTTACTGCAACCTCTGCCTCCCGGGTTCAAGCGATTCTCTTGCCTCAGCCTCCCCAATAGCTGGGACTACAGTCATGTGCCACCACGCCCGGCTACCTTTTTTTTTTCAGTAGGGACAGGTTTCACTGTGTTAGCCAGGATAGTCTCAATCTCCTGACCTCTTGATCCACACACACCCTGGACTCCTAAAGTGCTGGGATTACAGGTGTGAGCCACCACGCCCAGCCCAACTTAATCTTTTAACAAGCTTTTAGTTGTAGAATGATTTTAGATTTACAGGATTCTTGCAAAAATGTACAAAGAGTTTCTATATAATCCATATCCAGCTTCTTCTATTATTAACATTTTGTATTATTATAGTATATCCATTACAATAAATGAACCAATGTTCATACCTTGTTATTAACCATTATTAACCCATATTGGATTCTCATTTCCTCTGTTTGTCCCTAACGTCCTTGTTCCGTTGCAGGAGCACATCCAGCATACCATATGACATGTAGTCATCATGTCTCCTTCGCCTCCTCTTAGCTGTGACAGTTTCTCAGACTTTTCCTTGTTTTTGATGACTTGGACAGTTTTAAGGAATGTTAGTCAGATATTTCATGAGTAAAATTTTCCTCTGTTTTCTTTTCTTTTTCTTTTTGGTTTTTTGAGGCAGGGTCTTGCTTTGTCATCCAGACTGGAGTGCAGTGACGTGATCTCGGCTCACTGCAACCTCTGTCTCCCAGGTTCAAGCCTCCCTCCCACCTCAGCCTCCCGAGCCTCCCGAGTAGCTGGGACTATGTGTGCATGCCACCATGCCCAGATAATTTTTTAAAAATTAGAATTAGGTTTCACTAGGTTTCCCAGGCTGGTTTTGAACTCCCTGGTTAAGTGATTTGCCCACCTTAGCCTCCCAAAGTTTTGGGATTACAGACATGAGCCACTGCACCTGGTCACCTCAATCTCCTGACTAAACTGGGCTAATGTGTTTTTGAGAAGACCACAGAGGTAAAGTGCCATTGTTATCACGTGATAGCAGAGGGACATACTATCAATATGATTTGTCACTGTTGATGTTAGTCTTGATCATTTGATTTAAGGTAGTATCTGTCACATTTTTCTACTGTAAAGTTACTCTTCTTATGTTTCTTTCCATAATCTACTCTTTTTTTTTTTTTTTTTTGAGACAGAGTCTCACTCTGTTGTCCCGGATGGAGTGTAGTGGCACAGTCTTGCTCACTGCAACCTCTGCTTCCCAGGTTCAAGTGATTCTTCTGCCTCATCCTCCTGAGTAGCTGTGATTATAGGTGCATGCCACCATGCCCAGCTAAATTTTGCATTTTTAGTAGAGATGGAATTTCACTATGTTGGTCAGGCTGGTCTGGAATTCCTGGTCTCAAGTGATCCAACTGCCTTGGCTTCCTAAAATGCTAGGATTATAGGCATGAGCCACCTCGCCTTGCCCCATAATGTACTCTTTGGAAGAAAGTCACTCTGCAGAGTCCATGTAAGTTATCTATAATTTGACGTGGAGACTGTAAGTTCTACATTTACTTATCTACTCAATCCTTTATATCAGGATAGGTTCCTGGGTATTCATTTTATACTTTAGGTTATAATCTAATACTACTTTTGCTGAAATTGTTCCCGTTTTGACCATTGGAGCTCTTTCGGGTAGCTCTTGAATTTCTTTGGCATACCCCATCATTGTGGTTTTTCCTGCCCCACTGGCAAAATAAGCCATTTCCCCAAGGAGCCCTGGTTCCTTGGTGTTAGAATGCTCTTAGAAACCAAGATCTGTGTGCAAGGTATAATCATTGCTACTGGGATGTTGACATTTCTGCATATATATATATATTAATGTGTATTTCCTGTTCTTCTAATGAAATATGTGAGTCTCAAGTTGCTTGATCCCAGATCAATTAAAGCCGAATTTCAGAGAATGGGATTGGGTATTAGTATATGGTTAGTTCTCCAGGTGATTTTAACATGCAACCAGAGAAGCAATTCTAGCCTGTAAAATCCTTGAGGGTAAAGGGAAGTAAATATTAGGTAAATGTTTGTTAGTGTTCATCTTAATAATTAATGAATTAATTTGGCAAACATTTTCTGAGTCCCCGTCACTTGCCGAGTGCTACACAAAGCACTGAAATAAAAGAGCTCTTGATGTTAATAAAAATGAAGAGAGTAACAGTCATTATCGTTTTTGAAAACATATGGTATGTGAACACTGAGATAATTATTTTATGTAACAGTATTTCATGAAATCCTCAAACAACTGTGTACCTTAAGTCTACTTCGCCAGTGAGAAAATTGAGGCTCTGAAAGATTTAAGTAACTTACCTATGATTACTAAGTCTTAGAGCTGGGATTTGAATTCACATCCGAGAGTCTCCAAAGCTTATGATGATCATTACCCACTGTACTGTCTTTCTCAGGGGTCTCAATAGATAATTATGTTAGAATGAGATACATTTTGTTCTAGAAGGCCCTGTAGGGTGATAGTTTGGAATTTATAATACAATACTGAGTGCTACGTGCTGTTATAGAAGCACGGAGGAATGGGATCTAACATAAACTGGAGAGGGTGATCATGGATGGCTTCCCAGAGGCATCTGCCCTGTAATTAATAAGATTATTGGGAATTAACTATGTAACATGGAAAGAGAGAAGATGTTTCAGGCATCAATGCTAGGAAATTAACATTGATAAAATAATATTGACTAAAATTATTTGGACTTTCCCTACTTTTTCCGCTAATGCTTGTTTTCTGTTCTGAGATTCAGTCTGTGATTCTACATTGCATTTAGTTGGATTTCCTTAGTATCCTCCTGTGACCATTTCTTGGTTTTTCTTTGTCTTTCACGACCTTGACACTTTTGATGAGTAATGATTGGGAATTTAGTGGAATGTCCCCGTGTGTGTGTGTGTGTGTGTGTGTGTGTGTGTGTGTTTTGAGATGGAGTTTTGCTCCGTTACCCAGGATGGAGTGCAGTGGCACTATCTCTGTTCACTGCAACCTCTGCCTCCCAGGTTCAAGCAATTCTTCTGCCTCAGCCAAGTAGCTAGTATTATAGGCATGTACCACCACACCCAGCTAATTTTTGTATTTTTAACAGAGATGGGGTTTCACCATGTTGGCCGGGCTGGTCTCGAACTCCTAACCTCAGTGATCCACCCACCTTGGCCTCCCAAGTGTTGGGATTACAGACATAAGTCACCAGAACTGATCTCTATTTGTGTTTGATGTTTTATCAGATTAAGGTTATGGATTTTGGACAGAATATCATGAAGGTGATAAGCCCCTTTCCTTGCACATGGTAGGGGCACATGATGTTAACAGGACTTGCTACTGGTGACATTAACCTTGGTCAGTTGGTTAGTGTGGTGTCAGTCTGCTTGGTGTCACCCACAGTCAAGTTGCAATTTTTTGCTTTCTCTCTTCATTAGAAGCAAGTTGCCAATTCCAGCCCACACTAAAGGGAGAGTATTTAGCTCCAATTTCTGGAGGGAGAAGTATGAAATAATTTGTGGTTATGTCTGAAAACTAACATAGTGTCTAGCAAATTTGGGGAGATATACAGATGTATTGCATTGTAAATATCTTGTTTCTCCCTAAAGTTTCACCTGCTGCCTACTACCTTTATTATTTACTAGGCTGTGACGATTATGGCTGTGTTGTTCTAATGATGACTTTCTCTTTTGTCCATTCCTTCTATTAATACATTTAATAATAGAATTCTTTTGCCAAAAAGATTGTTTCTTCTCCCTCATTTACTTTTTAATTTAGTTGTTATGTAAGTATGGAGTCATAGCCATTATTTTATTCTTTGGGTTAGAACTCAGTACTATCATTATTATGTTGCTCCAGTTACTCGTTTGATGATTGAAAGCCCTTTTGGGGGACCAGGTGCTATGGCTCACACCTGTAATCCCAGCACTTTGGGAGACCAACATGGGTGGATCATATGAAGTCAGGAGTTCAAGACCAGCCTGACCAACACAGTGAAACCCCGTCTCTACTAAAAATACAAAATTAGCCAGGCGTGCTGGTGCATGCCTGTAATCACAGCTACTTGGGAGGCTGAGGCAGGCAAATCACATGAACCCAGGAGCAGGAGGTTATAGTGAGGTGAGATTGCGCCATTGCATTCCAGCATGGCTGACAAGAGTGAAACTTCGTCTAAAAAAAAATATCCCTTTGGGTCAGCTCTTGTTTTCTTTTAATGTCCTTGTACTACAGGTACCTGGTTTATCTTCAGTTTTCCCTACTCCAGGTCTAGAATCAGCCATTTTCCCAAGGAGCTCTGGTTCCTTTCACTCAACAACGATATTTAGAAACCAAGTTCTAGATGCTAGGTGTGCTCCTTGCTACTGGAGTGTTACTGCTTCTTCTGGGCTCTCTCAATGAATAGGGCTAGGAAATATTGATATGCATACTAATGGTATGTGCATACTCATCCTTGTATACACATATTTATATCTGTATATCTCTCTATCTCTTAATCAAACATGTTCGTAATATCTCTGACCAGACTTTATATTTCTGTAACTATACATGAGTTCATATTGCTGTCTCTAAATCCACACATATATCTATATTTTTTGCATCTGTTTACATATATATATATATGTGTGTGTACCAACATGAGCTTATGCTTATGTTTCCAACTCAAATCCAGCACGAGAGCTTGTTTAGCATTCACCCTTTTCATATTTATAACTTCTTTTTCTGACAGTGAAAATCTTGAGTCGCATTATCTACAATTTATTATAAATGTGTTCATCCCTGCTATACATGTAAAGCAGTTTTGGAATTTCCAGCTTGTACCTCTGGTGCAATAAATTTACCGTGTATAGGACAGTGTCTGTGTAGCTTTCGTTTTTTCATTTTTCGCTTACAGTGTCCAGTCTGAATAGTGGGTTCCAGAGTTATGTAGATCAGCTCCTTTCCCCTCACCCACAGTTGTAAAGTGTGACATATATTTCTGGTGAAGTGACTTGCCATGCTGACAGTCTGCATTCCATCTTGAGGTTCTCTGACGTCCCAGAGATTCTGGAATTGATTTTTTTTTTAAATTGTGTTGACAGTTCACTTTTTGTGGTGTGCAGTTTTATGGGTTCTTCACAAATGCCTGGAGTCATATAGCCACCACCACAGTGCTGTACTGAACAGTTCCATCATTCTAAAAATGCCCTGTGTGGTTTCTCCACCCCCGGCCCTCACTGATTTTTGTCCGTAGAATTTTGTCTTTTCTGGAATGTCTCTTAAATGGAGTTATAAAGTATGTAGCCTTTTTTGGTCTGCCTTAGAAAAAAGGATTTAAGATTTTTCTGGCTTATTGGGTGATTCAATAGATTGTTCCCTTTTATTGCTGAATAGTATTCCATTGTATGTGTGCAATCTCTCTCTTTGTTAACCATTTGATTGCTGGAGATCATTTTGGTTGTTTCCAATATTTGGCAACTATGAATCAAGCTGCTATAAACAGTTGTGTACAGGTTTTCGTGCAAGTATAATGTTTTTAATTATCTGGGGTGAATACCTAGGAGTGGAATTGTTGGGTTGTATAGTAGGTGAATGTTTAACTCTATAAGACACTGCTAAACTGTTTTCCAAAGTGACTGTATTATTTTGTATTCCCGTCTGTTGCTCCATATCCTCGCAGCTTTTGGAGTTACCAGTTTATTTTATTGTTTTTGTTTAATCATTCTAATAAGGGTATAGTAGCATCTCCTTGTGGTGTTTTCTTTTCTTTTTTGTTGAGACAGAGTCTTGCTGTTATTGCCCAGGCTGGAATACAGTGGCATGATCTTGGTTCTGCAACCTCCTCCTCCTGAGTTCAGGCGATTCTCCTGCCTCAGCCTCTCTAGTGCTGGGGTTATGGGCATGTACCCACCATGTCTGGCTAATTTTGTATTTTTAACAGAGATGGGTTTTCACCATTTTGGTCAGGCTGGTCTCGAACTCCTGACCTCATGTGATCCACCTGCCTCGGTCTCGCAAAGTGCTGGGATTACAGGCGTGAGCCACCATGTCTGGCCTCTCCTTGTGGTTTTAATTTGCGTTTCCATGATGACTAATGATGTTGAGCACCTTTTCATGTGCTTGTTTGCCAATGGTATGTCTTCTTTGGTGAAGTGTCTGTTGAGATCTTTTACCAGTTAAAAAACTGGGCTGTTGATTTTCTTATTGTTGAGGTTTAACAATGATTCTTTACACATGTTTTGGAAATAAGTTCTTTATTGGATATGTGATTTGCAGATATTTTCTCCTAGTATCTGACTTGTAATTTTTATTTTTTTAAAAAAAATAACTGGTTCAGATTTAGTGGCAAGGCAACATGATTTAACAAACAGGGTAGTGATTCAAGACTTAGAAATGCAGTAACAAGATCTCTGCAACAAATTTTAAATGATACTTTAAATACTTTATTTTTTCCGCAATCAACTAAAAAGCGATGTTTTAGCAGTTGATCATATTGCGGTAGACCTCTTCTCTCTGTGTTTGTACCACAGCTTTAATGCAATCCCAAGGATGGAGAGGACATGTTGTGCCTGTGTGGGTATGTGTGTTCATGTAAATATGTACACATACAATTATGTGTATATTTCCTGCAATATAGCTTTATCTGGGCGATAGTTACATGAGTATGTATACATTTGTAAAAAGTTATGGAACTGTTAAGACGTGTACTTTATCCCATGTATATTATAACTGAATTAAAAAATAAACAATGTGGCTGGGCATGGTGGCTCACGCCTGTAATCCCAGCACTTTGGGAGGCTGAGGCGGGCGGATCACGAGGTCAAGAGACCAACATGGTGAAACCCTGTCTCTACTAAAAATACAAAAAAATTAGCTGGGTGTGGTGGCATGCACCTGTAGTCCTGGCTACTTGGGAGGCTGAGGCAGAAGAATTGCTTGAACCTGGGAGGTGGAGGTTGCAGTGAGCCGAGGTCGCACCACTGCATTCCAGCCTGGCGCCTGGAGATGGAGTGAGGCTCTGTCTCAAAAAATACAAATAAATAAAAAATAAGCAATGTATATGTGGATGTAAGATGGTGAAGCTCAGTAACAGCCTTGGATTAAAAAAATAGAAGAAAGCAGAAATTATGTAGCATAAAAGAATGGATAAATATAGCCAAATATTTATGTGGAATTCCATATGACTATCCCGTGGAAGGCCGTGGGGAAGCTTAGCACAGGGGATAGACCAGCATATACGTCTTGTAAAGGTTAGATGTCTTATAGCTTTGAAAACTGATACTTCTTTCGATAATTTTGAATGATTAAGTTGGTTATAGAGTTTTATTGACAATCTACAAATTTACCTATAAATTCCTGTTTATTTGGCTTCTTTTCACCCTTTGCTGATTTGTTAATTACCTACAAGATTTCCTTTGCCATTGTAGGAATTTGGATGTTGTTGGTGAGCATTAGAATAAAATAATACAGTATCTTTATATTTAAAGCTAAACCTGAAAGTTGGAGCCTAGCTTTTACAGCTCTTGAACATGAAATATGGCATAACTCAAATAAAAGCATACAATCTCATAAACATGGCTAAAAATTAAAACCTTGGTGTATCTGGGGTTATGTATCCAGCTCTCCTATGCCTTAATTGTGCATTGTGAATGTAGTTTGAGCTGGAAACTGACCTTCCCAGAACTTTTCGGTTTGGCCCAGAAGCCTGTGAAGTGTGAGAGCGGCCGGCACCACAGGAGGTGTCTTGCTCTGGGATTTTATTGCTGTGGCGGAGACTTGGTTTCTCAATGAGGGCAAAATGCTTTTGAGTAATTCCAGGTGGAGAGTTGACAAGGTTGGAACTTTAAAACTGGGTTACATAATTATGCTCCATGGCTTGTTTGATTAATAACTTGTGTGCATGCACATTGAAAAGAACAAGGCATCCTTCTTTCAAGCCCCATATTTATTCCCAGCTCTGGTTACTGCTGTATTGAGGATAAACATCTCATCTCCCTCCCTTTTTCTTCCCTCCTTATCCCTTGTAGTTTTCTCCCCTCCTTCTTTTCATCCTTTCCCTTCCTTTCTCCTCTGTCCTCCCTCCTCTCTCCTCTCCTTTCTTCCCCAGAGGAGGATATTGGCAAAATTAAGTTTGTATATATATTCCTATATATACAGTATCTTTTTTTTTTTTTTTTTTTTGAGACAGAGTTTCGCTCTTGTTACCCAGGCTGGAGTGCAGTGGCGCGATCTCGGCTCACCACAACCTCCGCCTCCTGGGTTCAGGCAATTCTCCTGCCTCAGCCTCCTGAGTAGCTGGGATTACAAGCATGCGCCACCGTGCCCAGCTAATTTTTTGTAATTTTAGTAGAGACGGGGTTTCACCATGTTGACCAAGATGGTCTCCGTCTGTTGACCTCGTGATCCACCCGCCTCGGCCTCCCAAAGTGCTGGGATTACAGGCTTGAGCCACCACGCCCGGCCTACAGTATCTTTTTTTTTTGAGGCGGAGTCTCACTCTTGTCACCCAGGCTGGAGGGCAGTGGTGCGATCTCAGCTCACTGCAACTGCCACCTCCCGGGTTCAAGCTTCTCCTGCCTCATCCTCCTGAGTAGCTGGGATTACAGGCACCCACCACCATGCCCAGCTAATGTTTGTACTTTTAGTGGAGACTGGGATTTGCCATGTTGGCCAGGCTGGTCTCAGACTCCTGACCTCAGGTGATCCACCCGCCTCAGCCTCCCAAAGCGCTGGGATTACAGGCATAAGCCACCACTCCCAGCCATATTTATACAGTATTAAACCATTTATTTCTAGTTGTACTTATATTTAAGTAATGCAAATTTAACTAAAAATAAGCCTGTGCAAGTCATTGTGCGTTTATTTCCTTTCTTCTTACCCCATGTGATCATTTTATTTCTAAATGAAAAATAACGGCTTTTTGAAAATACAACAGTGTAACTTCCTGTTTGTAATTTCAAGTGTAATTTTATTAGATAAAAAGATTTCAAGTTTTAAAAAAAGCATGATTTTAGGCCCAGCATAGTGGCTCATGCCTGTAATCCTAGCACTTTGGGAGGCTGAGGTGGGTGGATTGCCTGAGCTCGGGAGTTTGAGACCAGCCTGACCAACATGGCGGAACCCCATCTCTACTAAAAATATGAAAATTAGCCAGGTGTGGTGGTTCGTGCCTGTAGTGCCAGCTACATGGGAGGCTGAGGCATGTGCTTGACCCTGGGGAGTGGAGGTTGCAATGAGCCCAGAGCGTGCCACCGCACTCCAGCTTGGGCAACAGAAAAAGACTGTCTCCAAACAAACAAACAAAAAAGTGATTTTTATGTGTGAATAAAAATAGTGGTAGTGCACAGGAGAAACCTCTCCTTTTTGGCGTGGTGTCCCTGGTTGGAAATCTGGGCAGGAGCACTGTGCAAGCCTGCTTGGCAGCCAGTCGTGCTGCTGATTTCTGTTAATAACCCCAAGTTGTAGGCTGATCCAGTATTGGGTATTTGGAGGTATTTGGAGGCATGAAGGAGTTTGATACATACCTGAGTGCCCTGGTTTTGTTTGTTAGAATGAGTAGCATTTAACTTTTGAAACTCCAACCCCACTCTGAAGCCTTCCTGGAGAAATGAGCTGTTTCTCCTGTCAGCTAAAATGGTCCTGGACGTTCTCCAATGGGATGGCCACTCTAGTCCCCTTCTCAATTCCCCCGTCCCAGCCTCCACTTCCATCTCCACTTTTAGCCTCACCATGAAGATTCTTCACCATTTCTAATTTTGCTTATCTCTCTCAGGCTCTTGTGCATTCACATTTTGTTTCCTTGTTTACTGTTTACATCACATCCCATGTGAGTCTGTGAAGTCCTGGAGTGGGGATAGACATCACGTCTGTGTGATTCTGCCTGTACCATGTCACCACTGGGAAGAGTTTCTTCTAGCATGTGGAGGTGATATATGTTCATGCAAACTTTTGGAGGGGGCCAGCCGGAAGGCGATTTTGGTGGATGGACTTCCAACAATTTTATGGTCTTTCTGAGTTGTATTTCTGGTGTGTCTTTCCTGTTTGGCTCTGGCTTCCCTTTAGTTTTCATCCTTCGACCTGGGAAGCAAGCCCAGATTTTAACAACAAACTTAAAATTCTTTTGGTGCATATATATATATAATTTTTTTTTGGCATACCTTCCTGATATCTAACTGCTCTGTTGAAGGAAAGATTTATTGACTACAAGTTTTTTTTTGAGGGGGTGGAGTCTCGCTCTGTCACCCAGGCTGGAGTACAGTGGCACGATCTCAGCTAACTGTAACCTTTGCCTCCCAGGTTCAAGTGATTCTCCTGCCTCAGCCTCCTGAATAGCTGGGATTACAGGCACCACCATCATGCCTGGCTAATTTTTTGTATTTTTAGTAGAGACAGGGTTTTGGCATATTGGCCAGGCTGGTCTCAAACTCCTGACTTCTAGTGATCTGCCCACTTTGGCCTTCCTAAGAGCTGGGATGATTACAAGTTCTTTACAAATATTTCTATTTGCAATCTTCTCAACCTGCTGGATTTGAAGGGTTACAATAAAGACCTTGAAGAGTGTGTTTACGGCACAGTCGCAGGATCCTAGGACCCTGAAGACCCAGCCTGGCTGGGGGGAGCTCATTCTGGGATGGCACAGAGGGTATTAGTTTTCTATTCATTAGAGGGGAAGCTTTTGTGACTGTCCCTCCTACCTAGAACCTTTCTCACCCGAGTGGGGAAAAACTCCACCCATCTCCCATAATATGTTGGTTATATTAAGTTACCACATTCAGTTTTTTATTAGAGTCATATGTCTGCTGAGGGCTCCTTCTCCTTTGATATTTAAATAAAATTGACTTGAGCTCCCTGTCCCTTTCTCTGGAAGAGGTCCATGTCTCCAAGAAATCTGGAAAGTTCCCACAGGGAGACACGAGTTCTTATATTCGGCTCTGGCTCTGAGTTCTTGCCCCTACTGACAATTTTTTTGTTTTTTTTGAGACGGTGTTTCACTCTTGTTGCCCAGGCTGGAGTGCAATGGCGTGATCTTGGCTCACCACAACCTCTCCCTCCAAGGTTCAAGCGATTCTCTGGCCTTAGCCTCCTGAGTAGCTGGGATTACAGGTGTGTGCCACCACATCCAGCTAATTTTGTATTTTTTAGTAGAGATGGGGTTTCTCCATGTTAGTCAGGCAGGTCTCAAACTCCTGACCTCTAGAGATCCGCCTGCCTCAGCCTCCTAAAGAGCAGGAATTACAGGTGTGAGCCACTGTGCCTGGTTGCCCCTACTGACTCTCATTTTCACTCCCTCCTAAGCTTCCCTCGCCCCCGTTGTCTGCTCTGTGCTAACCTAGTTAGATGGGGTTAGGGATTATTATTATTATTATTATTTTGAGACAGGGTCTCACTTTGTCACCCAGGCTGGGATGCAGTGGCATGATCATGGCTCACTGCAGCCTCTGCCTCCCTGGCTCAGGTGGTCCTCCCACCTCTTAGACTCCCAAGTATTGGGACTGTGGGCACGCACCACCATGCCTGGCTAATTTTTGTATTTTTTGTAGTGACAGTCTTTTCCCATGTTGCCCAAGCTAGTCTCGAACTCCTGGGCTCAAGCAATTCACCCGTCTTGGCCTCCCAAAGTGCTGGGATTACAGGCGTGCATGACCACACCCGGGTTTTTCCTTGTTTTTTAATTTACGTTTTTCTTTCCATCCAACCACACATATGTGTGTTGCTATTTTTATTACACTTAGTCAAGTTTCAGGCTAAGAATTGGGAGAAGGGGTGATGTGCAGCAGTGTAACGTCTGAGCGTGGACAGTTACACCGGTCAGTTGTTAAAGACCCCTGGTGGTTGTGGTGCTGGAATGTCACTGCCGCAGGTGCCAGAGTTTCCAGCCTCTGGCCATATTGCTGGGCCTCTCTCTTCCTTTACACTTAGAGTCTGTCTCCTGGCTTTCTGCCTTTCTGGAGGCCCTCCCCATTAATGACTGCTGAAGACAAAAGACTCTCTACCCACCCCTGGAATATCGGGAGGAGCTTTGGAATATCTGGGAGGGGCTTTGAAATTTCTGTCTTTTCCTTTCTCCATCTTTTATCGATCTCTATAGATGAAAAGGAGAAGTATAGAGATTTCTCTTTCCACACTGCAAATTGTGCTTCCTCTTTAGGAGACAGAAGTGGTTACAGTTAGTTTTGGGTTTTTGTTTTGTTTTTTTGAGATGGAGTCTCCTCTGTCACCCAGGCTGGAGTGCAATGGCTTAGTCTTGTCTCACTGCAACCTCCGCCTCCCGGGTTCAAGCAATTCTCCTGTCTTGGCCTCCTGAGTAGCTGGGATTATAGGCATCCACCATCATGCCTGGCTAATTTTTGTTTTTTTGTAGAGATGAGGTTTTACCATGTTGGCCAGGCTGGTCTTGAACTCCTGACCTCAGGTGATCTGCCTGTTTGCCTTCCAAAGTGCTGGTAGTTTTGGTTTTGAATAACATTTTACTTTTCATGCTGCCATTGTTTATTTATTTATTTTTTTGAGATGGGATCTTGCTATGTTGTCCAGGCTAGGTATTCTATTTTAAATCTGTTTCCTTCTTCAGGAAATTCTGAGTGAGGAGAAGCTGCA
The DNA here is from genome assembly GCF_049354715.1 of Callithrix jacchus. Classification (NCBI taxonomy): domain Eukaryota; kingdom Metazoa; phylum Chordata; class Mammalia; order Primates; family Cebidae; genus Callithrix; species Callithrix jacchus. Next base: position 161,859,214 of record NC_133505.1, read on the forward strand.
TAGTATCTTATAACCCTTTATAGCCCTGGCAGCTGTAAGTAAATTTTGTTGTTGTTGCTGAGACAGGGTCCCGCTCCATCACCCAGGCTGGAGTGCAGTGGTGCAAATCACAGCTCACTGAAGGCTTGACCTCCTGGGCTCAAGTCATCCTCCCACCTCAAACTTTCAAGTAACTAGGACCACAGGTATGCACCACCACACATGGCTTTTTTATTTTTTATTTTACTCTTTTTTATTTATTCATTTGAGACAGAGTCTTGCTTTGTCACCCAGGCTGGGGTGCAGTGAAGTGATCTCAACTCACTACAACCTCTGCCTCCCAGGTTCTAGTGATTCTCATACCCAAGTAGCTGGGATTACAGGTATGTGCTACCATGCCCGGCTAATTTTTGTATTTTAGTAGAGACGAGGTTTCACCATGTGTCCCAGGCTGATCTTGAACTCCAGGGCTCAAGCGATCCTTCCACCTCAGCCTCCCAAAATGGTGAAATTACAGGAATGAGCTACCGCGCCCAGCCTGTTAGTGAACTTTGTAGTTGATTTTCCATTGTTTGATTCAAGCGGAATGAAAGAACCGTCGGGGTTTCATTCATGACCTTTGGAGAGACTGTTGTCAAAGATGCTCTGAAGCGGCATGTGTTTGCATGTCATCTCGGTGATGTCATCGTCCGGATCTGTTTGAAGGTGGGCACCAGAATAAGAAGTAGGCATGAGGAATGACTGCTGTAAAATAATAGGAAAGGGTTGGTCATTGTATACAGTAACTTTACTATAGTATCTAACATTACATGTATATTTTGTATAGCAGCTAAAATATATTAGAAAAATGAAAACAAATTCAGATGAGTTGCTTTGTCAGCAGATTTGAGTCTGTAGCGTCCTACCCTTTAGGTAAAGAAAATGGAAACAGTGGAGCTACTGAAGAAGTAAGCTGTCCTGCTTCAGTACTGCTGTTCTCTGACTGTGCCACGACTTCTGCCTCCCTGTGCATTGTCTAGCTTTGGAATGTGCTATCTGTACAGATGTTTCTTTTTTTTTTGTTTTGTATTTGTTTTTTTGAGATGGAGTCTTCTTCTGTCACCCAAGCCGGAGTGCAGTGGCACGATCTCAACTCACTGCAATGCCCAGGAGTCAAGTGATTCTCCTGCTTCAGCCTCCCAAATAGCTGGGATTGTAGGCACCCACCACCGTGCCCGGCTAATTTTTGTATTTTTAGTAAAGACAGTGTTTCACCATTTTGGCCAGGCTGGTCTCGATCTCCTGACCTCAGGTGATCCATCCGCCCCAACCCCCTAAAGTGCTGGGATTATAGGCATCAGCCACCACGCCCGGCCCTGACATTTCTTTTTGAAGCTGAAATTTGATTTACTTTGGCTGTTTTCTTTTAATCCTACACCATGTTGTCAGTATTCATTAACATTTTATTTCTAGTAAGCATCTTTCCTGAGTTTAAGGCAGTTCCTCAGGAATTTTCCTTATGATGAATTAAACACAGTAATTATTAATAATGAAGGGTAAAGGGCCTTAAAAACATTGCTGTAAATTGATGATCTTAGTCCTTTAAGGGAAAATTGATGGTAGGTTGGTGATGCACTGACGTAGGGGTAGAGATTTAGTTCCCAAAAAGCTCTTTTTTTTAAAATGTGTGACTCCATGACTGACCTCAGTAGCTCGGCTTGGGTTTTGAATGTACTATAAGAAATATTTTTTAGGCCAGGCATGGTGACTCACACCTGTAATCCCAGCTCTTTGGGAAGTCAAGGTAGTTCGAGGAACTCTTTGGGAAGTCAAGGAGTTCGAGACCAGCCTGGGCAACATGGGAAAACCCTGTCTCTACTACCCATGAAAAAATTTAGGGAGACACAGTGGGACATGCCTGTAGTCCCAGCAACTTGGGAGGCTGAGGTGGGAGGATGGCTTGAACCCAAGACACAGAGGTTGCAGTGAGCCATGATCGCACCACTGCACTCAAGCTTACGCAACAGAAATGAGAGTCTGTGTCCAAAAAAGAAAAAAATAATAAATATTTATAGACAGGTGCTTTTACGTGTCATATAAGTGAATGGTTATGCATTGGCTTTCCAGACAGCTTTGGAGCATGTCTCCGTGGATCTTCATCAAGATCAGAGAACACCTGAACTTGACGTAACTTGGGATTTATGGATGACGGGAAGAAAGTGGAAGCAACATTTTAGAGTGGGTTTATTAAACATTAAGATGCCATGTGCCAGAGCTTGTTGTTATTCAGTACTCAGTGCTCATACGTTCTTTTTTTTTGGCGGGGGGGGGGGGCAAAGTCTCACTCTGTTGCCCATGCTGGAGTGCGGTGGTACAATGTTGGCTCGAGTTCAAGTGATTCCCCTGCCTCAGCCTCCTGAGTAGCTTGTGCTACAGGCTCATGCCACCATGACTGGCTAATTTCTTGTATTTTTAGTAGAAATGGTTTCACCATCTTACTATGTTAGATGTTGTCATCTAACATATTCACCATGTCAGTCAGGATGGTCTCGATCTCCTGACTTCGTGATCCGTCCACCTTGGCCTCCCAAAGTGCTGGGATTACAGGTGTGAGCCACAGTGCCTGGCCATATATTCTTTACTATGCCCTGCATAAGGCGGTGCTGAGCAAAGATGCATTGAACAGAGTTTAGGCCCCAGTGAAACAGATGCACATGCAAATGGATACTTCCTGCCTAGCATTACCATGCTTGAACAGAGATTTGTGCAAGATGCAGTGATACACCTGAAAGTAAAGAATTATTATCCCTGTTATGTGCTGTTAGGGAAGACGTCTTAAGTTGCTCTTGAGAACGAGGAGAAATTTGTCAAGCTGCTAAAGCAGAGGGGAGCATGTTAGCCAGGATTAAAGGCTTGGAGGCATTTGGGGCTTCTGGTTTGATGTGGGCTACAAGGAATTTACATTGGTGGCTGGGAGGACTGGAGCTGGAAAGGTCAGTAGAGTTTTATATGTTGTGCAAAGAAGGATTCATTGTGAGGGATGGATGATATTGAAAGGTTTCAAAGTGGAACATAAGAGAATCAAGTTTGTGTTTTAGAATTTTCCTCTGGTTGCTGTGTGGAGGAGAGATTTGTGGAGAGAGAAAGGGCTGGAAATCCTCCAGTAGGAAACAACAGAGGCATCAGGCTAGGTCAGCAAAGGAGAGGGAGGCACACGTTAGAGTTACTTAGGAAGTACACGCCAGAGGATTCAATGACCCTTTTGGTGTGCTTGATGAGAAAGGAGAATCAAGCCTAGGGTAATTGATGGGTTCCTATCTTTCCAGCGCAGCTGGACGGAGGCGCCATTATCCTGGTTTGGGTGCACAGAAAGTGGGGGAAGGCGATAAAGGCTTAGGGTAGGGTTGAAAAAGAATAATGAGTTTGGGTCGTGTTGATTTTTGGGGTGACACATCTGGTAGATGGATAAGAGTAGGTCTGAAACTCAGAAGAAATAGAGCCTTGGTTGTTGTCAATGATAGTGAAAGCCGGGACGTCACCCTGAAAGACACGGAGACAAGGACCAAGCCTGGAGCACTGAGAAACGCTGGCCCATCCCAGGAGGTGGGTGCAGAGGGAGGAGGTCAGGAAGGACGCTGGGGTCAGTTGTGAGGCAGGGAACCACCAGCTGTCAGGCAGCCATAGAAGCAGCAGAGGATGGAGTCTGGAGAAGCTGCATCGAGGGTTTGGCCTTATTTTGGATTGTGTGATGAATGAAAAATGTTACTAAAGAACTGTAGTCTATAGTTACACAATTAAAATCCACATTTGCTATTAAGAATGAACTTAGTTTTAGAGACCACTTATAAATTGGTGTTTGTCATGCCTAGGATCTGTTGTTAAAGGTTACAGATTAAAGGACTTTAAAAGGAATTATCCATTTTTTGCTATGCCTGGTGCTTTTCTTGCTTCAGATTGACTAAGTACTTTTTTTTTTTTTGAGACTGAGGCTTGGTCTGTCACACAGACTGAATGCAACAGAGAGATCTCGGCTTACTGCAACCTCCGCCTCCTGGGTTCAAGCGATTCTCTTGCCTGAGCCCCCCAAGTAGCTGGAATTACAGGTGTGCACCACCACAATGGATAATTTTTGTATTTGTAGTAGAGACAGGGGTTTCACCATGTTAGCCAGGCTGGTCTTTAACTCCTGACATTGTGATCTACCTGCGTTGGCCTCCCAAAGTGCTGGAATTACAGGTGTGAACCACCATGCCCAGCCAAATTGACTGAGTAATTCTATAGAAGGGCCTGTGTCCATAGCCAAGTCCTACTTTATATAATTGTGATATTATACAGATGTTTCTGTTTCGGTTCCGTTTCCTCTCATTACAAACCCTGCTTCTCATGGTGGCTTTGGGTGCCTAACCTGGACTTACAGAGCAAGAAAGTGAGGCTCCAGGCCACACCCACCAGAGCAGCTGAGAAAAAATAAAAAGAATCTAAGAGTCTCTGGCTCTGCTTAACAGCGAGTTGCCCCACTTCCTTATAATTAAATGTCTATTATGATTTCTACTTCAAACATAACATTTTCCTACCTGCAGTAGACACCCTTACAAGAGGAGTTTGGGACCTTCCCATCGGGCAGAGTGGGAGTACTTCTCTACAAAATACTCATTAGCACCTTTCATCTCAAAGATGAAAGATCTTTTAGACACTAGTAATCCCCACAAAATCCCTTTGAGGCGGGTAGGTGGAAAACGCAATGTTCGTCTGGATGGAAGGAGACATCAGGGTGTCTGCCCACAGCAGCTTGTTGGGAGCTCAGCGCTTGAGCCAAGACACTGATTTGTGATCTCAACCCAGATGCAGCACAATTGCTGTCCTGCATTGATGACTCCATTATGATACCAGGTCCTGCCTAAATCATGCACTGTCAGGCCTCAGCAATACCTGATATTATTATCGATTTGTTGATATGGATACAAGGAAACTAAGCAAAAGAAAATCCCTAATGACAAACTTAATTTTGAGTTCTCCATATCGAGCTGATGAACTTCTAAAGTCCTCTGTAAAGTAGTACACCATGACTTTAAAATATCAGTGTAAGGTTTAAGAATATTTATTTTATTTAATGAATTTAATGTAATGATAGGCTTTTGTTGTTGTTGTTGTTTTTTCTTTTTGAGATGGCGTTTCACTCTTGTTGCCCAGGCTGGAGTGTAATGGTGAGATCTCAGCTCACCACAACTTCCACCTCCTGGGTTCAAGTGATTCTCCTGCCTCAACCTCCCAAGTGGCTGGGATTACAGGCATGTGCCACCGTGCCTGGATAATTTTGTATTTTTAGTAAAGACAGGGTTTCGCCATGTTGGTCGGGCTGGTCTTGAACTCCTGACCTCGGGTGACCTGCCTGCCCCAGCTTCCCAAGGTGCTGAGATTGCAGGTGTGAGCCATTGTGCCTGGCCTTTTCTTTTTTTCTCTTTCTCTTTCTTTTTGAGATGTAGTCTTGCTCTGTAGCCCAGGCTTGAGTGCAATGGCACAATATCGGCTCACTGCAACCTCTGCTTCCTGGGTTAAAGCAACTCTCCTGCCTCAGCCTCCCAAGTGGCTGGGACTACAGGCACCTGCCACCACACCTGGCTAATTTTTGTATTTTTAGTAGAGATGGGGTTTCACCAGGTTGGCCAGGTTGGTCTCGAACTCCTGACCTCAGGTGATCAGCCTGCCTTGGCCTCCCAAAGTGCTGGGATTACAGGCATAAGCCACGGCACCTGGCCTGTAATGATAAACTTATTTAAAATGTTCTTCCAAATTATTATCAAGAAGGCTTTTTCTTGTATATTTATTCTGTTCTTTCTAAGGGACTAAGAGGCTGTCAGTTCCCAAAGTCGTGATGGAGTTTAGTCTTCAGAGCTGATCCCAGTGGTCTTTGAAGTAGCATTAGAACCTCTGAGGATTGTCAGTAGAGGTGGAGATGGTGCCTTGTGACCACAGCCTTGGGGAGTCAGAGGGTGGAGGGGCAGCTGGTTGAATGGTGAGCAGTGAATGGGTCTCAATGCAGTTCTGGATAAGGACAGTGGGCGCAGCTGTGGCCCTGGACCAGGGTGGCAGGGTGTGGTACAGGGCCAGAGGGCAGTGGGCTGGGAATGCAATCCTGGCTCCAGGTAACTGTCTCACGGTGGGAAGACACTAAATGTAGGAGGTGAGGGGAGGCCAGGTTGGATTAAATGTTCAAGTTGGACAAAGTAAAAAGAAAAATTATCTGCATAATAATTGATAGTACAGAATGTTTTCGAATGGTGCTAATGAGCATAGGAACATTTTTAATGTAGCCTGGGCTGTTAGAGCTCGATGATAACTAAATGGAGTTTTGGTCTTTTGTGTTCTTACTTGGGAATGAAAAAGAAAAATCCAACAACCAACTCTTTAAGGCAGCCGTCATCCTTGTGTTTTTATTTTACTTTTCTTGAGGGTTGGACTGCAGTGACTGTACTTGTTTTTCTCTCCTGAAGCCCCTGGGGAGTCCCTAGGGTTTTGAATGAGGTGAGAACAAGGTTTGACAAAAAGAATTGGTGTGTAATTACACACAAGGAGAGAATGCAGGTTGAAGATTCCTTATCTGAAATGCTTGGGACCAGAAGTGTTTCAGATTTTGAATTATTCAGATTTTTGAATGTTTGCATATACATAATGAGATGTCTTGGGGATGTTACTCAACTCTAGATGGGAAATTTATTTATGTTTCAAACATACCTTATACGCATAGCCTGAAGGTAATTTTGTATAATATTTGAAATAATTTTCTGCATGAAACAAAGTTCATTTACATTGAACAATCCATGGTTGCTTACTATCACCATTATTCCTTAATTTATATGATTACCAATAAAGGGATCATTTTCTTACATTTATTCATATGACACACTAACAATACAATGGAAAAATAATGTGTAGCGAAGCAATAGCGTAGCATCACCAGAATACCCAGATCAACTGTTAAACCACAGCAACAGCAGACATGGCAGATTTTCAGTCTCCACCTGCGATGCTGTGTTTTGACTAGAAGCGTCTGCGTTTTGACTGCGACCTGTCTCACGAGGTCACGTGCAGAATTTTCCACCTGTGGAGTCATGTCGGCGCTCAAAAAGTTCCAGCTCTTTCATAATAATTGGGTTGGGGCATGAGGCAGGGGGGATGGAGCTTCCTGGGGTGTTTTGAGAGGTGGTTGTGGGTGGAGCATTCTCTCAAGGACCTGACATTTTGGCTCAAATTATATTCCTATGTGGCATTTCAAAAATCCATAAATGTGACCGTCATCCTCTTCCCACCTTGTGCCATCTATAGTCGTTTTCTCATTGAGGTTTTAGTTATTCATCCTCATGAAATAATAGATAATAAAATATCTATGGGAAGTATGTTGCTAAATCCATGTTGAAATAATTAAAATTCAAGGTCCGAAATGCTTTCAGTAGAAGGAACTTCTGCGATTATGGCTTAGGCAAGTACAAAGAGTTTAGGCCTAGTAACTAATTTAACGCTAATTGGTATGGACTTTCTAATTTGTTTACTGAGAGAGGTGGGGATTAGTTGCTGGGGGACAACCACAAGAACAGCAAAATCCTGCAAATGTCACGTAGGTAAACCCTTGGTCACATCCCTGCTACTCAGTGTTTGAAATCTGTATCCTTTTCTTCCTTTTTTTTTGAGATGGAGTCTCGCTCTGTCGCCCAGGCTGGAGTGTGGTGGCACATGATTGTGGCTCACTGCAGCCTCCCCCTCTCAGGCTCAAGTGATTCTCCTGCCTTAGCCTCTGAGTCGCTGGGATTACACGTGTGTGCCACCATGCCTGGCTAATTTTTATATTTTTAGTAGAAGTGGGTTCTGCCATGCTGTCTAGGCTGGTCTTGGATTCCTGACCTCAGGTGATCCATCTACCTTGGCCTCGCAACGTGCTGGGATTACAGGCATGAGCCATTGTGCCTGGTTGAAATTTGTACCCCTTTCTACAAATTCTTTTTAATTTACATATATAAAGTTTATGAATACATTTGTTATAACTTATGCTAATTTATCAATAATTCCCACAGTTTATTGTACATTGGGCTGTTTATTCTATAAACCCCTAAAGCATGCCCACTACTCTTTTTATTGATAGGTATTTTTTTTTTGAAAGAACAATAACCCTATATGCTTAGCCTCAGGCTCAGCTCAGAAAAGGATCTATGACAACTTGACCATTTAGAAGGCATCCATGCTAGTCTGGGATTGGAGGAAGCCTCAATGCCCTAAATAATGTAATTGCTATTGATTTTAGAATACTGTGAAAATATTTTTAGAATATTGCTATAGATATTGAAGCACAACAATCTCTACTTCTCATTGTGCTGGCTTCTCAATTTTCCCTTTGACGTATCATTTAATTTACCCGCTTACTCAGTTCCTAGAGAAATATTTTTTATAAAAGGCTTTAGTATTTGTTAGTAACGGACATTTAGGCCTGGCCTTGGTATTACTGAGTCATCTTGTTAGTCTTGAGCTTGTTAAAAATAATTCAAAGTTTTTATTAGTGCTGCTTACTATGGAAGAAAGCCTGCATTTCATGGCAACAGAAACTAGGACAGGAGGAGAGAACTAACATTTGTTACTTAACTTTATTAACTTGTCACAGGGCACTGTGTCAGGTGATTGAATGATATTTGCTCATTTTGTTTTCACAGAAATCCTGGAGGGTGGGATAGTTGTTTTCATTTTGCATAGGGGAAATTAGTGGTAGAGAGACAAGTAAGTGACCCAAACCCTACCAAGTGGCAGATCTGGGGTCTGCCCTTCGCACGTCACTGGCCTGTTGATTCCTGCGGCTGGCATTCTTATGAATGAGTTCTTTCTACTTGGAAAACACACTCCAGGATTTAACAAGTAACAATGTAACATGTAACTCCTTTGCAAGCAATCCTTGTTCAATATTGATTAATGGGGACAGTCTAGTGCTGTGGGAGGGGCTCATTGATTGCTGACCTCTGACTTCTGCTTTCCACCTTGACTTTTTTTTTTTTTTTTTTTTTTTGAGACAGGGTCTCACTGTATCAACCAGGCTGGAGTGCAGTGGTGCAGTCAGTCACGGCTCTCCTAGGCTCAAGTGATCTTCCCACCTCAGCCTCCCAAGTACCTAGGACTGTGGGCACACACACCATGTTTGGTGACTTTTTTATTTTTTGTGGAGGTGGGGTTTTGCCATGTTGCCCAGGCTGGTTATGAACTCCTGAACTCAAGTGATGCCCGCCTAGGCCTCCAAAAGTGCTGGGAGTATAGGTGTGAACCACTGCACCCCGCCCTGAGTTAATGACTAAAGCCCAATGACAGCTTGGACTCTAGTAGCTGCCCGCATGAGGCATCCTGATCTGCTTTTCTCCTTGTACTCACGTCCCTCATGGGACCATCAGACTTGGTGCCTCCCTGTGTCTTTTGTGGTTTCAGGCTTCCTGTTTCTTTGTCTTTTCACCCATGCTGTCCTCCTTATGGGGATTGGGGCCTCCCTGGTTCCTCATGTCCAAGTCGGACACATTCTTCAAGGCCGGGACCGCCAGCAAGGCTTTCCAGCTCTGCCCTGTCGTCACCCTGCCCCTGTCTGAACCCCCACCCGGGAGAGGCGCTCCTGCACTCTGTGATCCTACAGGCTCTGGCAGGTAGTCTTTCCTGCTCCTAGCCTGCTCTCATTTCATGGGTGCAGCATCTGCCTTTCTCTCTCTGGAAGGAGAGTCCACACCCTCTCCAAATCCTTTTGAAAGTTCTGAAGTTTGTTTCATTACAGAAATCGGTATTCTCCGTTAGGTGTGTTTTATTCGCTCCTTCCTTTAAGCTAGATCCGAAATACACCTTCCTCTGGTTTGACTCGACAATCTTAGTGGTAATTGCTGCTGGAAATCCTGTTTCAGATAAATAGAATGGATTTTGTTGTGTTTTTTGTTTTTTTGTAAACCATGGATAGTTTCTTGCCCTCATTCCAGATGACCAGTTTATATTTTGTTGTTGTTGTTTGTTTCTTTTGAGACAGAGTCTTGCTCTATCTGTCCAGGATGGGGCGCAGTGGTGCAATCTCGGCTCGCTACAACCTCTGCCTCCCGGGTTCTAGTGATTCTCCTGCCTCAGCCTCCCGAGTAGCTGGGATTATAGGCACCTGCCACTATACCCAGATAATTTTTGTATTTTTAGTAGAGATGGGGTTTCACCATGTCGACCAGGCTGGTTTCAAACTCCTGACCTCAGGTGATCTGCCTGCCTCAGCCTACCAAAGCGCTAGGATTACAGGTATGAGCCACCTTGCCTGGACCCAGATGGCCAGTCTATCTTGCCTCTTTATCGAGTTTGTCAGATGTCTTTGCTATCTTTTCTCCCCTTTGGCTCTAGGTCCTTTGATAGCTGGTGCTGTGCCTGATTCCTTCTTGTGTCATTAATGCACAGTGCCTAGCACACCAGCCTTGCTAGAAATTGGGACAAATGTGACTGCATGTGAAATGAGTGACTTGTCAGCTATAGCCAGTACAGCTGGAGATTCAGACGTTCATCTTGTGAAACTTGGAGCTGACTCTTTATGGATGCTGGCATTTACTTTGTTCAAAAAATTTCTGATACAGGCCAGGCATGGTGGCTCATGCCTGTAATCCCAGCACTTTGGGAGGTGTATGGAGGTGGATCACTTGAGGTTAGGAGTTTGAGACCAGCCTGGCCAACATGGTAAAACCCCATTTCTACTAAAAAAAAAAAAAAAATGAGTTTGGCATGGTGGCGCATATCTGTAATCCCAGCTACTCAGGAGGCTGAGGCAGGAGCATTGCTTGAACCTGGGAGGCGGAGGTTGCAGTGAGCCGAGTCTGCACCATTGCACTCCAGCCTGGGTAACAGAGCAAGACTCTGTCTCAAAAAAACAAAACAAAACCAAAAAACCCAAAAAGTTTGGAATGTGGATTTGCTGCTTGGATCATTCTGATAATGGTGGAATGAAACAGAACAGCTCTGTGACCCCTGGAAACTCTCATGTGTTCCTTTCAACAGAATTAATTGATGAATCGAAATCCAAAGTAGCCTTCTGTCAAATGTTTTTCTCACTTTCCAGAGAGGCACATTATCTGTCCTGCAGCCGTCAGCTTTATCTTTGATAGCGTTGTTCCAAACCTTATCTCTGATGTCCATACCTCTGACACAGGTACCATGAGGACCTTCTCAGTGGGCCTTTATCTCCCTTGGACTGTCTGCCAGTGGGAGGAAATTAAAACATAGAGAGTGCTTAAGAGAGAATTTATTACAGAACTGCATTTTGTGGGCCAGGGGTATAACCATGGATTTTCTTTTTCTGAGATATTTGGCTTCGGACAGAAGTTTAGGTAGAGCAACATGGCATCTTCAAGTGCTCGGTCAAGGATGGTGCCTTTTAAGTTACCTGAGATTAAAGTACAGTTAGTATGTTTCTATAAAATAGCATTGGAAATAGTGCTTCCCATCCTGACCAACATCCCCAGTCTTGGGGTCAACCTGTAAGATGTCCCCAGAGGGCAGGGTGACAGTCAAAGCAGATCCTGAAATGTACCTTGCCTGGGATGAGCTCGATTATTCTCTGGTGAGGTCTGTAGCATTCACTTTCTGGGCTAAGCTCATGCCACTGAAATCATTGCTTCCTAGAGGTCCACAGAGAGGAGGCTGCTCAGGAAATCGTTCTTTGTTCAGTGGGTCATCAGCTTTTGCTTTGTCTACAGTAAGGAAAAGTGTGACAGCTTTGAAAAATCAGGGAGGTAAAATATGTTAGCTACACTTGGTGTCATTTGTGGCAGCCTTTCACGTTAGAGCCTTCTAACAGATTTCTCCAGATTCTGCTTAAGTCCGGGGATTCTGTGACCATAGAAATGACTGGCACCTCCATTTGCTCATGCATTTGTTTGTTTCTTCCTTCACTGATTCACTCATTCTCCCCTGTGTACTTACAGTCATTCAACAGTTAGTTACTTTCTAGGCATTGTGAAACGGATCATTGGTCACACTGTCATTATTGTAAATGAGTCTTCTGGAAAAAAAAGCCACAGTTTTTTTCCCCTTAAAATGCCACTTTTCAGAAATTATGTCTAGTCTTGGAATGAGGTAAAGTTATCCTTGGGAAAATGCTCCAGGCTCAGTCAACTGAGCCCTGAGACAAAGCTGGGAGTCCCTGTCCAGCCGTGGTTAACTTCTAGGAACATTCACACAGAGCCCAGGCAGGCAGAGGGTCCCTGAAAGCCACTCATTCGACAGCTTCTTGTTGAGGACTGTTTAACCCACAGTTTTATAGAGATGGCTCAGACTCCACGAAAGGTTTGAACACACTGCTGGATGCAGAAGTGCTTGGGGGATTTGTTTGGTGCTTGTCATTTCAAATGATGCATGAATGTTTCTTTTCTGTTGTCAGGTCAGTAGATCCTCATTTTTTTCCCCCCTGACTTTCCCTTACGGAGCACTTGAATCCCTCTTGTAGGGTAGCAGCTGCTTGTATTTTCATTCTTGATCAAGCCACCTTTTTCTTTTCTTTCTGTTTTGTTTTTTTTTTTTTTTTTTTTCTGAGACAGTCCCACTCTGTCACCCAGGCTGGAGTGCTGTGGTGCAATCTTGACTCACTGCAACCTCTGCCTCTCGGGTTCAAGTGATTCTCTTGCCTCAGCCTCCTGAGTAGGTGGGACTATAGGTGTGCGCCACCATGCTCAGCTAATTTTTTTGTATTTTTGGTAGAGATGGGATTTCACCATATTGGTCAGGCTAGTCTTGAACTCCTGACCTTGTGATCCGCCCACCTTAGCCTCCCAAAGTGCTGGGATTATAGGTGTGAGCCACCACGCCCTGCCCAAGTGACCTTTTTCATTAGCTGTTGAACCCAGAAGGCAGAGGATGCAGTGAGCTAAGATCGTGCCACTTACTCCAGCTCCAGCCTGGGTGACAGAGTGAGACTCTGTCTCAAAAAAAAAAATAAGAAAAGAAAAGAAAAAGGTGGCTTAATTGAGAACAAAAATACATGTAGCAGCTACCCTACAAGAGGGATTCAATCTTCTGCCTTAGCAGTTATTCAGTGGTCCCCCGTTTGATTTTATTTATTTACCTCTTTCATCCCTATGTTGCCTCAGTACTGTAAAGAAGCACTTTGCTCAATCTAAGGATGGGGTAAAGGAAAGGATAATATTGTACAAATAGGCCAGGCACAGTGGCTCGCACCTATAATCCCATGACTTTGGGAGGCTGAGGTGGGAGGATCACTTGAGACCAATAATTTGAGACCAGCCTGGGTGACATGGTGAGACCTTGTCCCTATACAAAATCAAAAAATTAGGCAGGTGTGGTGGTGCATACCTATTGTCTCAGCTACTCAGAAGTGGGAGGATTACTTAAGTCTAGGAGGGAGAGGCTGCAGTGAACCATGATCATGCCACTGCACTCCAGCCTCAGCAACAGAACAAGACCCTGTCTCTAAAAACTAACTATACAGGAATGGATGGATATCATGTCTTTTGTTAGTTCCTTTAGCTGTTAAAGTGGGTATTTTACCTGTTGTAGAGACAGAGCCTTCTTATGCTTGGAGCGTGTATTGGTGAAGCTAACTAGGTGGGAGGTTATGACAGATGGTGAGGGGTATGGAAGGGATAATCCAGGGTCCCTGTTATTTTTGACACTCCTTCCCCAAAATCGTTCTCTTTTGTTTATGAATCTTATTCCTCCTTTCTTCTCTTTCCTCATCTCTCTTTGAACAGATGCCTGGACTGGTGATCAGTATTGATTGACAGGGCTGGAAAAGAAGTAGAGATGGAGCGGGTCGGGCATGGTGGCTCATGCCTGTAATCCCTGCACTTTGCGGGGCCGAAGCAGGTGGATCACCTGAGGTCAGGAGTTCAAGACTAGCCTGGTGAACATGGAGAAACCCCGTCTCTACTAAAAATACAAAAATTAGCCAGAGGTGGTGGCGGGCACTTGTAATCCCAGCTACTCAGGAAGCTGAGGCAGGAGAATTGCTTGAACTCTGGAAGGGGAGGTTACAGTGAGCCGAGATCGTGCCAGTGCAGTCTGGGCAACAGAATGAGAGTCCATCTCAAAGAAAAAAGAAGCAGAGATGGGCGAGACCCTTATTTCACAGGAGGAAGGAAGAGGGAAGCAGGCGTTTACTGCTATGGCCGCACAGCTGGTCTCCTGGCCCCATGCAGTTTTATTTCTTATGTGCAGTGCCCCTTGTCTGCCCCTGCTGTGCACAGGACTAGCCTGCTGCTGTAAACGTGGTGCACGTTGTAAATATTGTACAAGCCTCCCCAGATACTAAATACGTGTAATTCTTGGGGCATGGACGCTGTGGTTCATCTGGAAGTGATAAGGAATTACTGTATGGCTGTTCCCAAATGAAAGTCACGCCCATTGCCCAGTGAGTTTTGTCTATCAGCTGGATGAGGATTCTCCTTTGGTCTAGAAGCCAGAATTCAGTGGCAGCTTTTGGAATACCAATGCTAAGCCAGTTTCTTTTGTCTTGGCAAGGGATGGGATAGAGTTTTCATAAGTAATATCTTCTATACTGGACAGTGTGGCCGTAGGTGACATACAAATCCAGACATATGTAGCCTTAGGGCTTCAGGGCAAATGCACCGAGAGAACCAGCCGTAAACCTTCTGGCATTTTCTGGCCCAGCCATGGAAATCCTAGGGTCACGTCAGCTGTACTATAAAGGTTGGAGCAGAATCGAGGTGAAGGGGGCATAGGGCTGCCCTGCTACCCTTCCTAAGAGGAGTGTCGGAGAACTTTCTGACCTCTTTGAAAATGTGAATAGGATCCTAGTGGAGAAAGATCCATTCTGATCTACCTGGGGCACTGCATGCAGGTAATTTTTGCGGTGTGAGTGTTCTGTTCTTGCATTTGAGTCTTACTTGAAGACAGGGGCAGGGGCCCCTTCACAGCCTCTTAGCCCCACCCCCGATCATGTTCCTCACCACGTGTTGGGGCTAATGGCTTGCTTGTGTACAGGCAGGATCATAAGCAAGCTCTGTCACCATTGCATTCCTAGCACTTAGCATAGTGCCTTGAACAGAATTTAGATATTCAACCAATACTTCTTGAATTGAAAGTAATTAACTGGACTTGGTGTGGTGGCTCAAGCCTGTAATCCCAGCACTTTGGGAGGCCGAGGCAGGTGGATCACGAGGTCAAGAGATGGAGACCATCCTGGCCAACATGGTGAAACCCCGTCTCTACTAAAAATACAAAAATTAGCTGGGCATGGTGGTATGTGCCTGTAATCCTAGCTACTCAGGAGTCTGAGGCAGGAGAATCCCTTGAACCCAGGAGGCGGAGGTTGCAGTGAGCCCAGATAGTGCCACTGCACTTCAGCCTGGGGACAGAGCAAGACTGAGTCTCAGAAAAAAAAAAAAAAGTGATTAACTCAAAAATTGTGCTAACTTTTGTGTCCTTGCATTTTGTCACTGGATACATGAACCCTTGTGGGACTCCCATGCACCCTTGCGGGACTCCCAGGAAGGACTTACTCTAAACAGAAACCAAATTGGCTGCTATGATCACCAGCCTGGGGAGAAGAGTGAACAAAATGGATAGACCTTCTCCTTCGAGCTGGTCATTTTTTTTTTTTTTTTTTGGTGTTTCACATGGGCTGCTTTATAAATAACAAGGGCCTTTTTGTAACTTGACTTACAGGACAGAGTAAATACTGTGCTCCATGTGTATAGAAGCTTGTCCTTTGGGGAGGATACATTGAAACTTGCTGTTTTCATTGTAATTGGTCATCCCTTTGTCATGAGTGGCAGCTTCTCTCCCATTCTCTGGTCTACTGGGTATCTCTACAGTTTTCCTTTGTCAAGCGCAGCATCTGATTCTATTAGTTCTTTGTGCATGAACAGTGCATTAGTGTGGATGTGAGAGGCTGGTGAAAATTGTTATTTAAGGCATACATCGTGATGTAGTCTTCCCTACTCCCTTGGAATAAGAGTCCCAGAATGGTTTGTTCATTATGTCTGAACTCTCTAAGGGCCCTGAGTGCCTGAGATAATAAGTAATCCACCTGTAAATGGAGGGCCCAGTTAGATTCTCCAAACCTGGGTCATGGGAGGGGTTAAGGGAGATGGGAGTTGCATTTCTCACTCCCAGGCCTGGAAAACATCCCACTTTCTGCATTGTTTTACTACAGACATTGAGTTGAATCTCTGAATTGATAAGCTGCCCGGCTGATAACGAGGCTAAAGTAAACCCAGCAACTTTAAAACGTTTTTTAAATTCAGGGAGATGGTGGCTACAGAGAAGATATAAATTGAGAAAAAATTTCTAGTAACAAATGCATTCATTAGGGCGTTTGTGGGAGGCGTGTTTGAAGGGCACAGGGTGAGTAGTAACTTTCTCTTTCCTTCCCCACTGTTTCTCATTGATCTGCATTGACCGTTGTGCTGAGTGCTGTGGGCTTGCACACTGGTTCACCTACCAGTGAAAGTTTTATAAACTCTGAACTTCACCCAGTTCTTGGCAGTAGGCTTCTAGATTGCTTAATTATGTAGTATTTCTTAGATGTGGCCTAAAAAAAAAAAAAAAGCAAACCTTTGTGATCTAGTTGAAGGCCCAGATTATATTCAGCCTTTCAGTAGGGCATGGGGCAGAATCCCTAGCACTGTAAAAACATAACCGCTTTTCATCACAAGGCTCAAGGGAAAAGAATGTAAGGTGTATTCATGTTCGATTAAATTACCCTGATGTCATGGTACAAGCAGGCAGCTCCAAGGCTGTGGAACGGGCTGGTTTTCATGCTGTTAAAAGCATGAGTGAAGCCTGTTGATTGATGACTCTGTCCACACATGGTACCTATGTGCTGTGAGAGATACAAGCACTCTTTGTATAAGCAAAAACATGGCATCACTTGAGTTTTATTATAGATATAGTTTACCTAGCACCACCTCGGATCTCATAGGCTCACATGCCCAAGGGACCCTGTTTGATGTTTCTGTGGTCATGAGATACTGCAGCCCAGCCCACTGCTACTTCTTCCTAAAGCAGGACCTTGACTGGCAGCGAAGCCCAGTCTCCACTGTTGAAAGAAAAGCAGCTTTCCGGATTGCAGTCCAGCTCGATGAAGGTTCATTGTTCACATGGCACTCGTGTACCTAAGGAAAGCGGAGGAGGTCACGAGGAAGGTGCTGGATCCAAGGAAGCGCATTCCTGGAACGAGTAATTTGTCACCCTGGAAACAGAACTGATGTAGCTGCTTGGAGATCTTAGTTCTTCTCTTAGTTCTTTCCCACTCTCTATGTGAGAGGTCTAGTTGATCTTTACTGGACTTCATTTTCTTCATCTGCAAAGTGAATAGGGATGGAGTCGATGTGCTGTAAACTTAAATGTTCTATAATCCTGCTTAAAATCATTTCAATCCAAAATGACCAGTAGTTGGCTAGGGGCACTGGCTCATGCCTATAATCCCAGCACCTTGGGAGGCCGAAGTGGGTGGATCACCTAAGGTCAGGAGTTCGAGACCAGCCTAGCCAACATGGCAAAACCACATCTCTATTAAGAATTAGATGAGTGTGGTGGTGGGTTCCTGTAATCCCAGTTACTTGGGAGGCTAAGGCAGGAGAATTGGTTAAACCTGGAAGGCAGAGGTTGCAGTGAGCTGAGATCGCACCACTGTACTCCAGCCTGGGCAACAGAGCAAGACTCTGTCTCAAAACAAATAAACAAAAAACTAAAAACAGAAACAACAACAACAAAAAGTCCCCACCAAAATGACCAGCAGTTAAACTGCAGCTTCCTCTTTAACTCAGGTCTTGGTGCTATGATGGAAAAGCAAGCCAAGCCACAGCTAAATCATGTTGTATTAGCAATTTGATGAATCAGTTATTTCATGAACACATTTATGAAGCACCCATGAGTAAGGAATTGTGTCAGACACCAGGGAAACAAAGTACTTCCCTTTCAAAGCAGTTCTAGTAAAGGAGAAAGATAAGTGAATTTTAGTAAAGGAGACAGATGACTGAAAAAGAAATAATTGTGAGGCAATTGCCTATATCAGAAAAAGTGCCGAGGGAACGATAACCCTGTGAATTTTGGGGTAGTGAGGTAGCTGATCAGAGGAAGAGACACTTAAGCTTGGTCTTGAAGGGTAATTAGGTATTCTCCAAGGGAGACATTCCCTGTAGGGAAAAGTATATACAATGGCATAGAAATAAAAAAATAGTCACATTCATGAATATGTGGAAAGTTCTCATGTAACAGATGCTTGAGATCCAACGTTAGTCTCATTGGAAATGTTAAAATATGGCAGATCTTATATTTTATAGTTTTCAGTTAGCAAATAATCATTTATGAGGCCATCAGTAAAATATGACAATTTTTGGTTTTTAAAGATTGTCAGTGTGATGTATTTAGACACAGTCCATTGAAGCTTGATTCGGTTTTCTATTCTTATCATTTAAAAATATTTTTTCAACTGGGTGCAGTGGCTCATACCTGTTGCTCCAGCACTTTGGGAGGCTGAGGCGGGTGGATCACTTCAGATCAGGAGTTCGAGACTAGCCTGGCCAACATGGTGAAACCCCGACTCTACTAGAAATACAAAACTTAGCCGAGCATGGTGGTGGGCACCTGTAATCCCAGCTACTTGGGAAGCTGAGGCAGGAGAATCGCTTGAACCCAGGAGGCGGAGGTTGCAGTTAGCAGAGATCATGCCATTACACTCCAGCCTGCGTGATAGAGCAAGACTCTGTCTCAAAAAATAAAATAATAAAATAAAATAAATTTTGTGTCCATACTGGGTTAATGACAAAGTGAGTTAAAAATTTAAAAATCAATATGGAATTTATTCTATGAGGCAAGCATTCCTCACCAGATATAACACATTTCTGAAAATAATTCGCTGAACTAATTATGTCACGTTGGGCAAATCACACTACCTGTTTGAGTTTTACATTCTCATCTATAGAATGAGGGAAATGGGTGGGTTTTAAAAGGTCCACCCCAATCCTGATATCCTATAATCCAATAAATAAAAATTGTTCTTTTTACTATTCCCAGTTATATAGGTGTATTTCTATAGCATGAGTCATTGTGATAGTCAAACCTTTCTCAATAATGACTATTTACTGTGAAAGTCTAGTTGAGGTTTATTGCCACTTTGAGTATGTCACGTGTTTCAACCAATTTATTATTTTATGTGCATTATTTCATTAAATAGTTAGAATAACCCTGTAGGGCAGATCATATTTTCGTTTTATAGTTTAAGAAATCAGAGGCTCAGGCAATCTAAATAACTTGGCTGAGCTCACTCAGCTGGTCATGGAGTGACTGGGGTTTGAACTCCAATCTCAGTCCCCTTGCTCTTTAGGGGGACAAGCAGGCTTGTCCAGCCCATGGCCTGTGGGCCACCTGTGGCCCAGGATGGCATTGAATGCAGCTCAACACAAATTCGTAACATTTTTTTAAACATTATTAGACTTTTTTTTGCAACTTTTTTTAAGCTCATAAGCTATCATTAGTGTTAATATATTTCAGGTGGCACCCAGGACAATTTTTCTTCCAGTGTGACTCAGGGAAGCCTAAAGATTGGACCCCCCTGCCCTAAAGTCTGCATTCTTTATCAAGGACTGCATTCTGGGTTAATGGCACATGGTTATTGCTGTAATATCATGTCTTGCGGACATCACAGAGGTAATATCATGCCTTCTAAAAAGATAAGTCTCAGGCCGGGTGCGGTGGCTCAAGCCTGTAATCCCAGCACTTTGGGAGGCCGAGGCGGGTGGATCACGAGGTCAACAGATCAAGACCATCCTGGTCAACATGGTGAAACCCCGTCTCTACTAAAAATTACAAAAAATTAGCTGGGCATGGTGGCGCGTGCCTGTAATCCCAGCTACTCAGGAGGCTGAGGCAGGAGAATTGCCTGAACCCAGGGGGCGGAGGTTGTGGTGAGCCGAGATTGCGCCATTGCACTCCAGCCTGGGTAACAAGAGCGAAACTCCGTCTCAAAAAAAAAAAAAGATAAGTCTCACTCCGAGAGCAGTTGTTTCACATTTTAAACAGTGAAAAAAGGTACTTTCTAAAGTGTTGACTAGTGGACCATGAATTTTAATGTATCACCAGGCAGCATATCAGATACAGGAAGAAAGTATTATTATTCTCCATAATAGGAGAGGACCTAGAAACCACCTATTTTTTTTTATTGAGACGGAGTCCTGCTCTGTTGTCTAGGCTGGGGTGCAGTGGCGCTATCTCAGCTCACTGCAACCTCCGCTTCCTGGGTTCAAGCAATTCTCCGGCCTCAGCCTCCGAAGTAGCAGGAACTACAGGCATGAACCACCACACTCAGCTAATTTTTATATTTTTAGGAGAGATAGGGTTTCACCACATTGGCCAGGGTGGTCTTGAACTCCCGACCTCAAGTGATCCATCCACCTTGCCTCTCAAAGTGTTGGGATTACAGATGTGAGCCAACGTGACTGGCCTCACCTGTTTAATACATTATGAAATTCTAATCCTTTGGCACTACTCACTTGGGTTCTGCTCCAGAATCTATCCTAATGGCTCAAGACATGCTGGTTCTTAGCTGGTCCCTCTGCCTGGGGGATCATTTCCCTAAGTTCAAATACCCTTCAGATTTCAGGCTAGTTGTCATTTCAGAGAGCCTATTCCTAATCTTCCAATTTAATTTAGCCACTCTATGTCATTGCCCGATTGACTCTGCATTGCCTATGTCACTCTAGGATATTTTTCTTATTTATTTATCGAACTGCTTCTATTTGAATGAAGCTCAGTGAGAGCAGAGATTTTCTTTTATTCACTGCTTTATTTCTAGCATCTGGAATAGTGGCTTGGTCACAGTAGGCTTGCTCTGTCTATCAGTCTGTCAATTCATCTGTCTATCCGTCAGTCCATCCCTCCATCCATCCATCCGTCCATCTGTCTCTCCATCCGTCAGTCCGTCCATCCATGCATCCATCTCT
This sequence comes from Callithrix jacchus, assembly GCF_049354715.1. Lineage (NCBI taxonomy): Eukaryota > Metazoa > Chordata > Mammalia > Primates > Cebidae > Callithrix > Callithrix jacchus. The sequence goes on from NC_133505.1 coordinate 161,880,123, forward strand.
CCATCCATTTGTCCATCTGTCCATTCATCCATCTATCCATCTCCATCTGTCTAGTTATCTGTATCTATATCTCTCTCCCCTCCCTCCATCCATTCTGTCTTCAAATGGTTCAGTCATATGAAATAATTATGAAATAAAGCAGTAAGTCTACAGTAAATCTGCTTCTCCAGTTAGGATGTGGGAAGACCTTATTTTCTTTATAGTTAATCACTTAATTCTTGATTTCTCTTTCAGATTCTCTCTTCTTGTATCACGTCAAAGATACAAAAGAATGCTGAGAAACAGCTTTAATTTTAAAATTCTAATTTTGAAAAATTATTTCTCATAGCCTCTGTGTTTTTGTTTTATTTTGCCAGGGTTTTGTGTATGAATGACAAGGATACCTTCAGCCAGCTCATTCTGGATGAAAGAACGATTACACTAAGTCTCCTCCACCCTTCCTCTGTGGGTAAGTTTGAGGCACTTACATATCTCAAATGCTTTAAAAGTATATGTCAGTCTGTATTTCTTTGCTTAATCACCACGTTCTCATGTAGTTCTGTTAATTGCACTTTGTATGAGAATTTGAGTGGGAAAAGCCAGTTCCCCCAGTGCTGATAACTGAGGTTCCTGCAAGCAGCGGGGCTCGAGATCTCAGTAGATTATTACAAAAGCACTTTAACTGGAAATGCTGGATGATCCAGTCAGTGTGGAAAACGGGTATGCCAGGCCTCTGTGGGACCTGAGGTGGAGAAGATGTGGTCTTTTCCTTTTTTACTTTTTGAGACAGAGTCTCGATCTGTTGCCCAGGCTAGAGTGCTGTGGTGCTGTCTTCGCTCACTGCAGCCTCCGCCTTCTGGGTTCAAGTGGTTCTCCTGCCTCAGCCTCCTGAATAGCTGGGATTACAGGTGCCTGCTAACATGCCCGGCTAATTTTTATATTTTTAGTAGAAACAGGGTTTCACCATGTTGGCCAGGCTGGTTTCAAACTCCTGACCTTGTGGTCTGCCTGACTTGGCATCCCAAAGTGCTGAAATTACAGGCATGAACCACTGCATTTCTGTCCTTTTATGTGACAAATACTGATAGAGCACACACTTTCACTCCAAACAAAAAGGACTTCCTGCTTGAGAACACATAGAGCATATAATTTCACACACACACACACACACACACACACACACACACACATCTTATTGCACCTTAGGTTCTGGGGCACATGGACATAACATGCAGGATTGTTGCATAGTTACATACATGGCAATGTGGTTTGCTGCCTCCATTCCCTTGTAGAGCATATAATTTCTAACTGGAGTTGCAGGATCAGGTAAGCTCAGGGGATATGGATTTTAGGAAGCCACTGAGGAAAGATCAGATTCCAACTGTGACCTGAAAGCTGTTTCATTCCAACTGAGGTGTTTTACTAATTGGGTGTGTTGGTGTCGCAGGTGAAGTACTAGAGCGGGAAGGCTGAACAGTTCCCAGCGGTGTTTGAAATGGTAACAGGTAGTTCCCTGGACTGTTTGCCGTGTTTGGAGTTCACGTGTGCTTAGCTGAAGCACACTCAGATAAACATAACCTTCCCGGGCATAATCTGCTGTTTTTCTTAGATTACCCCAGCTTTCCTTGGCTGACTGCTTCATGCTTTTTGATCTCAGCTCAAGGTATTCCCTCTGAAGGACCCCTGACCACCCAATCTAAAGGACACCCAGTCACTGCTACCACGCCACACTATCTTAGTTCCCTGCAGAGTGCTTGTCCATCACTGATCATTTTCTCCTTTGCATATTTACATATCGACTTGTTGTCTTTCTCTGCCTTCTTTGGAGCAGAAGCTCCATAAAGGCTGGAACCTTGTCTGCCGGGTTCCCCTCACCTGTGTCCAGAGCCCACAGCAGGTATGTTTTGTCTGAATGTATGAGTTGAACAGTTATATGAGGCTCATTGTATAAATTGCTCAGTGTCACATGGTGAGATATTTATTCACAGTGGAGGATATTTAAAATATTTAATTTGTCTTCTTTTTTTTTTTGAGATAGAGTCTTGCTCTGTCACCAGGCTGGAATGCAGTGGCATGATCTCAGCTCGCTGCAATCTCTGCCTCCTGAGTTCAAGTGATTCCCCTGCCTTAGCCTCCTGAGTAGCTAGGACTACAGAGATGCACCACCACGCCTGGCTAATTTTTTGTATTTTAGTACAGACGGGGTTTCACCATGTTGGCCAGGATGGTCTCGATCTCGACTTCGTGTTCTGCCTGCCTCGGGCTCCCAAGGTGCTGGGATTACAGGCGTGAGCCACCTCACCCTACCCCTGTTTAAACATTTTTTGAAATGTGAATTCCTCCCCTACATTATGATCAAGTTTAACATTATATTACATGTAGACAGGAGGTTGTCTAATATCTCTGGGTTTGTTTATAGATATAATACATATTAAAGGTAGAAATTTTGAACCTAATGGGTAAGCTTTATTGTGTTGACCTTTTTTTTTTTTAAATCATCTACATTGGAATGTCCAAAAGTAGTATCTAATTAGACTTGGAGAGGTGTTTAGGCTTTAACGATGTTCAAAACTGCTACTGAAACACACTATTTGGAAGCGTAAGGTCTAGAGTTATTTGGAGTCAGACTGCCTGAGTTCTTTGAATCTGGTCTTCGGCATTTTCTGGCAAGTGATCTGGGGTACGTTATTACTGTTATTTTTTTGAGACAGGGTCTCACTCTGTTGCCCAGGCTGGAGTGAAATGACATGACAAGGTTGGCTCACTGCAACCGTGACTGCCCAGGATCAAGCAATCCTCCCACCTCAGCCTCCTGAGTAGCTGGGACCACAGGCACCCACTACCGTGCCTGGCTAATTTTTTTTATTATTTGTAGAGATGAGGTCTTGCTATGTTGCCCAGGCTGGTCTTGAACTCCTGGACTCAAGTGATCTGCCCACCTCAGCCTCCAAAGTGCTAGGATTACAGCCTGAGCCACTGTGCCGGCTGGGTAGGTTATTTAACCTCTCGATGCTTCACTTTCCTCTTATGTAAAATGAGGGCAATAAAATTTTGCTTGTAGAATTATGATGATTATGTGAATATATGGGTTATATAAATTTCTGTTGTTTTATTTGGTATATACTCAGATTTTTATATATTCAATATACCAATTAGGTTTAAAAATAATATATTTGGGTCCCGGTCATTAGATGGAGACACAATTTGAAATTTGTTTTTGTATAACGTTTGTTTTGTTTACATGGAGAATTTGTTTTGAATTGAAAACAACAGTCCATTCATGAAATCAACAGAAAGAAATAGACTTGCTTATATTAAGTTATACTTTTAATGAGTTATAATGACAATAAAACTGTTTGCAAACATGCTATTTTCTGTGTCTATAACAATATAGTTGTCTTTTTGGTATCAAACAGACCTGGTTTGAGTTTTCCAGCTGTGCTTGTTTTGTAGCCTTCCATAAATTGCTAAGCTTTGCTTGGCCTCAGTTTCCTCGTTTGTAAAATAATGATAATAGTACAGTTCAGAGAGGACTGCTGTGAGAATTCAATAAGAAAACATATGTCACCCTCCTGGCATGGTGCCTCCCTGACAGTGTAGGTGCTTAATAGACCTTAGTGTCTTTCTTTCCCTTTCTCCAGACCGTACATGTAAGATACACATCGATGGCCAGAGGGAGGTGACCACCGTGGGGAAGGTGTGGAAATGGCATCCTTTACGTAATGACGAAGGGAGCACGTTTAGCTTAGCAAGTGGTAAGCTTAGCAGGGAACCCAATTCCGACCTTGAAGTGTCTGAGCAGATGCCATGTGTAAGGGAAGCAGGGATGCTGCGTCTCATCTGTTTCTGTAGGAAGCTCTAGGACCTACATGTATCAGTAGTGAAAGGCCACTTTGAGTTTCATGTGAGGAAGACTTTCCTGTGGAGTAGTGGAAAGATGAGATGGTGCCTCTCTTTGCAATAATGAGCGTCCCAGGGCCGGATATGGTTTCTGAAGGCTGGTTGGCTGCAGATCAAGAGGTCTGTAGAGAGGACTCCTCCATGCACCAGGAAGGCAAGTGACATGGCCTCTGCAGTCCTTTCCAGCGTCTCTATGTCAGTGATCCCCTTTCCAAATTCATGCCTGATTATCTGCTTGCCTTGGCCAAGTTGGTTGTGTGCCCCCAGACACCTAGTGTTTAGCCTTCTGAAGTCAGGAAGTTGGGACTGCTTATTGTTTTGATTAAAAATGTTTTCTTAGGATTGAAATTTTTCTGTTTGCATTTTGTCATTTGCAGCAGAGGCTGCAAACTGGCAGGTTTTGGGCTGGTTCTGAGCTGTGGATAACCTTTGTTTGGTCTAGAAAATGTATCCCCAATCACAGTGTTAACTAAATTTAAATTGATTGCCTGCATTTAAAAACTAAGAATTTTACCAAAAAAGCCACACTTTTAGTGGAGTTTCTTCAAAACGTGGGTTTATCTGGCAACATCGGGCTCTGCCTTCTCAGCTGGCAGTGGATAGCTGAAGCTGTGTAGATGGCAGCCTTTTGGTTGGGTCATTCGTCCGCTGGTTTGCCACAGCCCCCACCACTCCACACAGTCTTCCCAACACCAAATGTCAGTTGTCATTTTTCACTTACTTGCTTTCTTTTAGTAGAAGTAGTAGGAGAAAACTGAAAAAATTATTTTATCAACGTCCATAGTCGTGGAAAAACTAAAGATATTTTCATGGTTTCAAACTTCAGAAAAATAGAAAAGGGTATATTTAGTATGTGTGCCGACGTATACTTGTACCAGCCTAACTTTTAAATGTGTTTTCTGTGTCTTAAGACTTCATGACTCAGTCAGGCCTGCTTCACTCACACATTTGCTTTTTTTGAGACAGGGTCTTACTCTGTTACCCAGGCCGGGGTGCAGTGGCACGATCTCAGCTCACTGCAGCATCAACCGCCTGGGCTCAAGTGATCTGCCTGCCTCAGCCTCCTGAGTAGCTGGGACTACAGGCATGCCATACGATTAGCATATATATGTTTTAAACATTGTTAAAGCATATATATATACACATATACATATATGTATAAATATATATAACATATATACATATACATATTATATATGTATACATATATAACATATACATATACATATATATGACATATATGTTTTGAACATTGTTAAAGCATAATATGCATATATATGTTATATATGTATATGTGTGTATATACATATATACTTGTTATATATACCATATATACATGTAAAAAATACACATGCACACACACACACTAAATATATAACATGTATATATGTATCTATTTAACATATGTCTATATGTATATATTTAACATGTATACACATATATAAACATGTCTATATATGTTAAAGCATGTATATACACATATGTATGCACACACATGTAAACTATATTTAGTGCATGTGTGTGTGCGTGTATTTTTTTTTTTTTGTAGAGATGAGGTTTCACAATGTTGCCCAGGTTGGTCTTAAATTCCTGAGCTCAAGTGATCCACCTGCCTCAGCCTCCCAAAGTGCTGGGATTACAGGCGTGAGCCACCGTGCCTGACTTCACTCGTATGTTTAAATAGCTCTGAAGGTATTTGAGTGTGACCCCTAATCTGGACGTTAAATTTTCCCTCACTCTTTAGACGTGACTCATTTCCTTCCTCTTCTTCAGTTCTCTGTAGGCATAGAGAGGTTGCCTGGCAGCAGATCTCCTTTGCCTTTCCTAATGTCCACTGTGGCCTCCTGGCTTGGTGAAATGGGAACAATGTGTAATTTGCACACATCTTTGGCCTATGGAACTAAGTTCCATTGTGCCTTTTCCAGTGGACCCCCAGTCCGCCCTAGATTTCATGGCCCCACGCAGATAGAGCCTGCAACCTCATTGACTCTGAGTGGATATAACTGAGAGAGTGGGCTTAATGTCTACTAAGGCACAGATTGAAGTCTCGGGACTCTGTTCTTTGTGCATCTTGATGTTTAGGTACGAAGAGAATTTGGCTTTGTTTTGCTTTACAGAGTGCTTCTGGCTTCATTGTGAAGATAGACCAGAAGGGAGGAAAGAGCTTGGCTGGAGAGAGCAGGGAAGATCCATGGTAATTGACTTCAGATTTTTTAGGGTGGTTGGTGGAAGAGAGGCCTAGGATGTGTGTTGATAATGATAGAAAGACGAATGAGTGGAATTTTTCGAATAACTGATTTAAAGTTGCTGGAAGGAGCTCTCATCTATCAACTTGTTATTTACCGATGGAATGTGCCCCCTAACAGATCTGTGAACTTCCCATCACTCAATGTATTTAGGTAAATGAAAGTGGCCCCATCTGTCAGGATGTCGTAGGAGGTTCTCAAATTAGAAGGAAGGTTGGACTAGATAGATCACCTCTCTTGTCTCTTTGGAACTCAGATTCAATTATTCTCTGAATTAAACTTACTAGGCATCTTCTAGCTTGAACAATTTTACATCAGCCCATAAAGAGAAAATATTATGAGTTGACTGAGAGGCTGAATATAGCATTATAACTTTAACTACAGTTAGATCTGGGCAGATTACTTTCACTTTCCTCAATGTTCCAATATAATTTTGTTCCTTCAAAAATGTTGTGAACAGATGTACCCAGTGGCTAGTATTTATAAGCTGGAATTTTACAAGCCTATTTCCCTAAAGGATTTTTTTTCTACCAAAAACTTTATTTCACCTTAGCTGAAACTCATTTTATAGGTTTCTTTTTGGGTAGCATAATTTTTAATACAGATGTTATTTACATAAAAGTATTACCTGTTACTCATTGTGAAGCATTCTATTTAATTTCAAAAGTTAGGATTTTGTACATATTGTCATTTGTTAAGGTGTATTTAATTTGGATATAATATGACCTATAGAAAAAAGTCACTTTAAAGAAAAACTTTCCAAAAATGATTTTTATATTAATGCATAATAGATGTACATAGTTTAGGGCTATGCATGGTAATTCAACACATTCATATAATTTGTAAAGATCAAATCAGCGTAATTGGGATACCTATCACCTTGAATATTTGTATTTTATGTTAGAAACATGAGAACTATTCTTTTGTAGCTAGTTTGGAATTTATAATAGATTATTGTAAACTAGAGTCACCCTACTGATCTACCTAACACTAGGTTTTATTTCTTCTATCAAACATTTGAACCCATTAATTAATCTGTCTTCATCCTTTCCTTCCTACCCTTCCCAGCCTCTGGCAACCACCAATCTACTCTCTCCTTTCATTAGATTAACTTTTTTTTTAAGTCTCCCACATATAAATGAGAACATGTGATATTTGTCTTTCTGTGCTTGGCTTATTTCACTTAACATAATGGCCTCCAGTTTCAGCCACGTTGCTGCAAATGACATGATTTCATTCTTTTTATGAGGGAATAACAATCTATTATGTATATATACCGCACCTTCTTTATCCGTTCATCTCTTGATGGGTACTTAGGTTGATATATTTTGGCTGTTGTGAGTAGTGCTGTAATAAACATGGGAGTGCAAATACCTCTTTGATATTATTGGTTTTCCTTCTTTTGGATCTGCACCCACCAGTGGGATTGCTGGGTCATATGGTAGTTCTATTTTTAGTTTTTTGGGGAACCTCCAAACTGTTCTCCATAGTGGTTGTACTGATTCACATTCCTACCAAGAGTGTACAAGGATTTCCCTTTCTCCACATCCTCTCCAGCATCTGTTGTTGTGTATCATTTTTATAAATGCCATTTTAGCTGGGGTGAGATGATATCTCATTGTAGTTTTGGTTTGTATTTCTCTGATGATTAGTGATGTTAAACATTTTTTCATATACCTGTTGGCCATTTGTCTGTCTTCCTTTGAGAAATATCAGTTCAGCTTTTTGGCCACTTTTAATTGAATTATTTGTTTTTTGCTATTAAGTTGTTTCAGCTCTTTATGTATCATGGTTATTAATCCTTTGTCAGATGGGTAGTTTGCTGATATTTTCTCCCATTTTGTGGGTTGTCTGTTTAGTTTGTTGATTGTTCCCTTTTTTTGTGCAGAGCTTTTTGTTCTTATTTTTTTGAAACAGAGTCTTCTGTCACTGTGACTGGAGTGGATTGGCTGGAGTGCGTTGGTGTGATCACAGCTCACTGCAGCCTCCAACTCCTGGGCTCAAGCCGTCCTCCCACCTCAGTCTCCTGAGTAGCTGGGAACACAGGCATGCACCATCATAGCTGGCTACTTTTTCAATTTTTTGTAGAGATGAAGTCCAACTCTGTTGCTCAGGCTGGTCTCACACACATGGCCTCAAGTAATCCTCCTTCCTTGACCTCTGAAAGTGCTGGGATTACAGCCGTGAGCCACCGTGCCTAGCTTGTAGAAGATTTTTACCTTGATGTAATTCCATGTGTCAATTTTTGCTTTGATGCCTGTGTTTTTGTGGTCGTACACAGAAAGTCATCACCCAGACTGATGCCCTGGAGCATTTCCCAAATGTTTTCTTCTGGCTGTTTCATATTTTCAGGTCTTAGATTTAAGTCTTTAATTCATTTTGACTTGATTTATATGTATAGTGAGAGATGGAGTCTAATTTTATTCTTCTGCCTGTTGTTAACAGTTTTCCCAGCACCATTTATTGAAGAGACTGTCCTTTCCCTGTTACATGTTCTTGGTGCCTTTGTCAAAGATAAGTTGGCTATAAACGTGTGGATTTATATCTGGATTCTCTGTTCTGTTCTGGTGTATTTTTTTTTTTTTTCTTTCTTAAGTCACTGCCATGCTCATTTGGTTCTTATAGCTTTGCAGTAAAATTTGAAGTCAGGTAGTTTGATGCCTCTAACTTTGTTCTTTTTGATGTATACCTTTGGCTATCTGGGGTCTTTTGTGGTTTTACATAAGTGGTTTTACATTGTGGTTTAGAATGTTTTTTTTCTATTTTTGTGAAGAATGTCATTGGTATTTTGATAGGGATTGCATTGAATCTGTAAATTGCTTTGGGCAGCAGTGCCATTTTAACAATATTAATTCTTCCAATCCATGAGCATGAAATATCTTTCCATTGTGTAATGTGTCCTCTTTGGTTTATTTTATCAGTGTGTTACAGTTTTTATTGCACGGATCTTTTACTTCTTTGGCTAAATTGCTTCCTAGGTATTTTACATTCGTTGCAATGGTTTTAAATGGGATTGCCTACTTGATTTCATTTTCATATTGTTCGCTGTTGGTGTATATAAATGCTACTGATTTTGTAGGTTGATTTTGTATCCTGCAATTTTGCTGAATTCATTTATCAGTTCTAACAGTTTTTGGTGGAGTCTGGGTTTTTCTAAATATAAAACCATGTCATGTGTGAACAAAGGCTAATTTGAACAAAAGGGTAATTTGACTTCTTCCTTTACAATTTGGTTGCCTTTTATTTCTTTCTCTTGCCCAATTGCCCTAGCCAGGATTTCCAGTACTATGTTGAATACAAGAGATAAAGGAACAACTTTTATGAAGAATTAGTTTTTTTTTTTTTTGAGACAGAGTCTCGCTCTATCGCCCAGGCTGGAGTGCAGTGGTGTGATCTCGGCTCACTGCAACCTCTGCCTCCCGGGTTCAGGTGACTCTTCTGCCTCAGCCTCCTGAGTAGCTAGGACTCCAGGTGCATGCCACCATGCCCAGCTAATTTTTTTATTTTTAGTAGAGATGGGGTTTCACCATATTGGCCATGCTGGTCTCAAACTCCTGACCTTGTGATCTGCCTGCCTGGGCCTCACAAAGTGCTGGGATTACAGGCATAAGCCATCATGCCCAGCCTGAATAATTAGTTTTAAATCCTCATTTTTATGTCACTTAATATTTATACATTCTTGGAAAAGTAATAGGTCATTTGGTGATATTATTGGGGCTTGCTTGTTATGTAAGCAACACTTGGAGTTTATGAATATACCATAAAATCTCTCTTTTCTGTGATAATTGACTGCATTAAAATTTGTTTGTGCATTTAATGCCTTTGAAACTCTTAGAAAAAGTTTGTATTAGGGAATTCAGCTTTGCAATGGCTTTCAAGCAATATGTGCCATGGTAGTATTGCATTTTGAATTTTCTCAAAATTGACTATTGATTTAGAAGACATCTCCAGTTTGCTTTTAAAAATGTTAAAAATTCACTTTCTTCTTCATTTTGTTTTCATCCAATATATGGCCATTGAATAATTAATGATGGCATGGTATAAGGCTCACAAAAAAAATGATGCGTAGTAACTGTAGGGGAAGAAAATGACCAGAACTTTAGGCTCCGTCACATTCTTCATTACAGTGCTGTTAGGCAATGGCATTGAAGTTATTATTATTAATGCTATGTTTACCCATGTTTTTCATTCATTTGTTATATGTAGGATTTGTCTGAATCCGTTAATATGCAGTATAGTCATGTATCACTTGGCAGTGGGGAAATGTTCTGAGAAAAGTGTCAGGCAATTTCCTCATTGTGTGGCCATCACAGAGTGTACTTACAGAAACCTGGATGGTACAGCCTGCTACGCACATCAGCTGTATGGCATAGCCTATTGCTCCTAGGCTGCAAACCTGTATGGCATGTCACTGTACTGTAACACAATGGGAAGTTTTTGTGTATCTAAACATATCAGGGACATGGCCGAAACTGGAAACCATCATTCTCAGCAAACTGACACAAGAACAGAAAACCAAACACTGCATGTTCTCACTCAGAAGTGGGTGTCGTACAATGAGAACACATAGACACAGGGAGGGGAACATCACATGCTGGGGCCCGGGGGTTGGGGGACTAGGGGAGGAATAGCAGGGGGTGGGGGGATTGGGGAGGGATAGCATTAGGAGAAATACCTAATGTAGATGACGGGGCGATGGATGCAGCAAACCACCACCATGGCATGCATATACCTATGTAACAAACTTGCATGATCTGCACATGTACCCCAGAACTTAAGGTATAAAATTTTTTTTTTAAATCTAAACAGAGAAAAGGTACAGTAAAAATATGTATTATCATCTCATGGAGCCACTGTATATGCAGTCTACTGTTGGCCATAACGTTGTTATGCTGCACATGACTGTATTCAGTTTATTGACCAAGACTGTTGGGTTCTGTTTTCTTCTCCATCAGCATTTGTGAGAAGTGCTGTCTTTTGACTGTGTACAGTCACTGGGAAACAGGCAGAGCAGACGTTTGGGTCATCTGATTTTGCGGCTTGAGACCTTGACTCAGCAGCAGGTGCTGGCACTTCTCCCATAGTATGGCCCCCACACAGTGGGAGGCAGGAGCATGTGGCCAGCTGCCAGCACAGTGGCACTGCAGCATTGCCTGTTCAAGATGCGGGCTTGGACTATGAAACGCTAATGGAGAATGGCGGGGGATCTTTAAACAGAAACTCCATGAAAATTTTGCTTGATGGACAGTGATTGCAGGTGGAGTGGCTTATTTTAAATAAAGGGATTGCTTGGCTTCTGACACAGAGATGTAGGTACAACAAACACTGTTCTTCCTTTCACATTTACCACCACTGCCACCATCACTGTCACCTCCCATCCATTAATTCATTCATGTATGCATGCATTTATTTAACATATATTTATTGGGTATTCACCATGTGCCAGGCACTTCTTAAAATCCTGGACTTTCAACAGTAAACAATTTAAACAAGATCCCTGTGGAATGTACATTCTAAGGCAGGCCTTATGTTAAACAATCTACAGCCGTTACTTCACGTGATCCTTACAATGACCCTGGGAGGCAGACATAATTATCCTCATTTTATAGATTAAGAAACCAAGGCTCAGAGAAATTAAATCGTGTGTCCAGTGAGTGTCACACAGTGGGATCTGACATCAAGCCAGAGGGACTCTGCATTGTGGGCCCTGAACTGTTTTGCAGCCTCTTAGGAGCAATGACTGAGTGACCAGTGAATTGCACGTGAGTTGTACATTTGTGTGGGTTTTCAGCATCACACATGGGAGGTAAAGATTCATACCACCCCCGTTTTAGATGTGAAGGCCAGTCCTACCTGCTCTTACTGTATTACCTGGGCAAATTTGGAAACCTTTGGTTTTAGAAACAGACTTCGTAAATTTGGGCCTTTTGATCAAATGGGGAGAAAAAGCAGCTCCCCAGGTAACGTTTCTGAGCGTGTCAGGATTCTCAAATGTCACTTGGTGTGCTTCATTTTCTTCTGGTATTGCCTTCATCTGGGACATTTTTGCCACTGCATTTCTCAAGGTCTGTGTTCCTTCAGCCTACGTTATTCAAAGTATTGTGTTTTCATCAAAAACTGTAGGGAAGCCCTCTTTAGCACATAAATATTGCTGAGTTTTTTTGCCCATTAATGTAATTACATCCAAGGTGCGTTTTTACATTTGTGACGGACTATTTAATCTTTGGTAATCCTGTTTGGATAAAAGTAATTTATATTTTTAATCTTTATTATTCTTTTATTTTTGCTTTTCTCTTCCTTGTCTATAGATGTAGCAGTAAGGAGTGGTGCTTGCTTGTTCTTTCAGAAGCATTCTGTGCTTGACCTGAAAAGCAAAGAATATGGAAGCAGTTTTTATTACTGTCTTTTTTTGAATTCTAAGCAGAGAGTTTCTTTCTGATAGCTCACATTATTTTAGAGCTTTTATCCATTTATTTATTTGAGACAGGATCTCATTCTGTTGCCCAGGCTGGAGTGAGTGTAGTGGCATGATATAGGCTCATTGCAAACTCTGCCTCCTGGGTTCAAGTGATTCTTCCACCTCAGCCTCCCTGGGACTACAGGTGCATGCCACCAGACCCGGCTAATTTTTTGGCAGAAATGGGGTTTCACTGTGTTGGCAAGGCTGGTCTTGAACTCCTGACCTCGAGTGGTCCACCTGCCTTGGCCTTCCAAAGTGCTGGGATTACAGGCATGACCCAGTGCACTTTGCCTAGAACTGATATTTTTAATGTCACTTTTTCTTATAATTATTTATAGGTTAGAACATGTTATTGACATTTTTATTTGTGATAGGCATTATGATTGTCAACCCCACTTTACGATGAAGGAAAATGGGATTCAGGAAGCCTCTAAGTTATGAAGAGATGAATTGCTCCCAGATCTACTGGTTTTGAAGCCTGAGACGTTTCCACTATTTCCCTATTTTTTTTTTTTTTTTTTTTTTTTGAGACGGAGTTTCGCTCTTGTTACCCAGGCTGGAGTGCAATGGCGCGATCTCGGCTCACCGCAACCTCCACTTCCTGGGTTCAGGCAATTCTCCTGTCTCAGCCTCCCAAGTAGCTGGGATTAGAGGCACGCGCCACCATGCCCAGCTAATTTTTTGTATTTTTAGTAGAGATGGGGTTTCACCATGTTGACCAGGATGGTCTCGATCTCTCGACCTCGTGATCCACCCATCTTGGCCTCCCAAAGTGCTGGGATTACAGACTTGAGCCACTGCACCCGGCCCCTATTTTTTATTAATAATAATTTGTCATGTGATAGTGGCTCTCAAACTTTTCATTCTGGAGGTGTTTCTATGCCCCATATTTTCATTTTCTATTCTCCAGCTCTTCTCTGGATAGGAACAGAAACCCTCAAGGACATACCTTTGCACTCACATGTGCACATACAGTCTAGGATAGGCACGTCTTTGATTACGATCAGGTTTGTAACAATTTTTGCATAATATTGGACTAGGCATGTAGTAAAACACCCTGTTTTTAATGGATTGATTTATTGCAGTGTGTGTGTGTGTGTGTGTGTGTGTGTGTGTACATGTATTTTCCTCCCAATATTTTATTAAGAAAATTTGAAAAAATATAGGAACATCAAAAGAATTTACACTGAACACCCCTAAACCCCCCCCTTGATTCTATAATTGTTAACACTCTGCTATTTTTGCTTTTACATGGGTCATTTTGCATCGTATGCTTCAGAATAGAATACTTCCTAAGTGGTAATTTACATCTTTCTTAGAGATCTTTGCCAAGGAATTTAATTTTAGATGCCTGTTAACACATATGTCCTGTTATATTATTATCTGAGACTGAAGCATTAGAAAGATCAGTCTAGCTTTTTGGACCTATCTGGTTTTTGTAATTTTGGGATGGTGAACTAAATTGACAATATTTGACTGTAGTTGGGCAGTCTAAAGAACTTGAAAAACCTTACATAGTTTGAAACCCCAAGTGGCTTTATAAATTTATAGAACTAAAGTCATTTGGGTGACCTCAGTAATAAAAAATGGAATCAGACAATGCAAACCCATTGGAAATGCCTGAGGAATGTTGGAGATAATTCATTTGTACAGGCAGTTCTGGCAGAGAGAGATCTACATATAAAATGTATCAAAAGGCCAAAATTGTTTTAAGAATACCTAGAAGCAGGAATTAGTGGCTGGGCTCGGTGGCTCACGCTTGTAATCCCAGCACTTGGGGAGGCTGATTCGGGTGGATCACCTGAGATCAGGGGTTCAAGACCAGCCTAGCCAACATGGTAAAACCCTGTCTCTACTAAAAACACAAAAATCAGCTGGGTGTAGTGGCGCATGCCTGTAATCCCAGCTACTTGGGAGGCTGAGGCAGGAGAATCACTTGAACCCAGCAGGTAGAGGTTGTGGTGAGCTAAGATCACACCATCGCACTCTAGCCTGGGCAACAGAGTGAGACTCCGTATTAAAAAAAAAAAGGCGTGGGGAATTAGGATAGGGGCATGCAAGTATCTCCATGCAATTAATTGTTCTTCTGACATTTTTTTTGCCCTCTGATACATAACTCTCTACATTTCCTTCTGCATAATTTTTCTTCCCTTTGTATCACGGAGTCCCTTTTCTGTCTTAAATCACTGTGGAAGGCTTTCTTTTACACTGGCTGTTATTTTATTTTACCTATTTTAGTAACAGAAGTGATGCTACTGGGTCTGAAGGAATCAGAGCTCACGATTTAATAGCATCCATTCTTCTTCTGTATTTACCTAACACACACACACGCACGCACACACACGCACGCACGCGCACACATGCACACACACACACACGCACCAAAATAATGTTTTGGGAATCCCCATGTTTTATGTTATGTGACTTGGCCTCCATGGCAACCTTCTGACTTCAGTCCCGGGGCTTGTGGTTACTTGGGTGGTACATCCCTGTGCTGTTGCCTGCTGCTGGCCAGCTCTGTGACCTTTTGCAAGTCACTTAAGGTCTCTCTTTATCTGTAATTCGAGAGGGTTGGAATAGGGAATTTTGCAGGTTTATCCTACCAGCACTAAAACTTCCCTCTTTCTGTGTTCACATTAACATTTTTTTTCCTCCTTCCTGCACTTTTCCCCGTCCCACCTTGACTTAAATTTTTGGTGGTCAGGCTAATTTTTGTAACTATTATGCTGATGGTCTTCAAGAATGGCTGTTACTATTTGCCAATTAAGATTAGAAAACATACCTTCAGGTGTGTAGTAACTGCATATGGTAAAAGATTGTGTGTGTATACCCATATGGGTAGATGTGTGTATGTGTATATACAGATACAGTTTTCATCCAGATAAGCAATTAAAGACTTATCTGTCTACAGTAGAGTCTGATCTATAATATCAGGTAAAAATCTTTCTGTTGGATATGTAGATCCTTTTTCTTTTGAGACAGGGTCTCGCTCTGTCACCCAGGCTGGAATGCAGTGGTGCAGTGACGGCTCACTGCAGCCTCGACCTCCCCAGGCTCAATAGATCCTCCCACCCCAGCTCTTAAGTAACTGACTGATAGGTGCTACCATGCCTGTTTTTCGAGAAAGTGTTTTGCTCTATTGCCCAGGCCGGAGTGCAGTGGCGCATTCTTGGCTCACTGCAGCCTCTCCCTCTCAAGTTCAGCAGTTCTCCCACTGCAGCCTCCCGAGTAGCTGAAACTATATGTGCATTCCACTATGCCTGTCTAATTTTTGTGTTTTTAGTAGAGATGAGGTTTCACCATGTTGGCCAGGCTGATCTCAAACTCCTGGCCTCAAGTGATCTGCCCACCTTAGCCTCTCAAAGGCTGGGATTACAGGCATGAGCCATTGCACCTGGCCCTGGCTATTTTTTTATTTTTGTTTATTTATTTATTTTTTGAGACAGAGTCACTCTGCCGCTCAGGCTGGAGTACAGTCAATTGATCTCTGCTTACTGTAACCTCCACCTCCTGGGTTCAAGCGATTTTCCTACCTCAGCCTCCTGAGTAGATGGGATTACAGGTGCACGCCACCACGCCCGGCTAATTTTTGTATTTTTAGTAGAGATGGAGTTTCACCATGTTGTTCAGGCTGGTCTCGAACTTTTGACCTCATAATCTGCCCGTTGCAGCCTCCCAAAGTGCTGGGATTACAGGCGTGAGCCACTGTGCCTGGCCTGTTTTTATTTTTTGTAGAGACAGGATCTCCCTTTGTTGTCCAGGATGGTCTTGAACTTCTGGGCTGTGTGATCTGCCCACATCAGTCTCTCTTGTAGCTTGGACCACAGGCTTACACTCCCAGGCTTAGCTAATTTTTAAATTATTTTTTCTGGTAGAGACAGGCTCCCTATGTTGCCCAGGCTGGTCTCGAACTCCTGGGCTCAAGTGATCCTCCCAAAGTGTTGGAATTACAGGCATGAACCACTGTGCCCAGCCTCTGTTGTTATTTTTGAAATGATGAAGATAGTACCTTAAAAATCTCTTGTCACATGTTTGTCCAGAATAACTTGTGTATTTACATATTTAGAATATGTATATTTTGAAAACCTTTGATTAAGTGGTTTTCTTCTGTAAAATACAGAAGGTTTGTGATCCTGTTTTCCTATTCATCATCCCCACTCCACCATAACATGAAAGATCTGAAAATACTGCTTTATCTTTTGAGTATTTTTATTTATTTTATTTTTTAAATTGATTTATTTTTTATATATATTTTTTGAGAGGGAGTCTCTGTGTGTCTCCCAGAGCACAGTGGCGTGATCTTGGCTCACTGCAACCTCTGCCTCCTGAGTTCAAGCAATTCTTCTGTCTCAGCCTCCCTAGTAGCTGGGATTACAGGTGTGCACCATCACGCCTGGCTAACTTTTATATTTTTAGTAGAGATGGAGTTTCACCATATTGGTCAGTCTGGTCCCGAACTCCTGACCTCAGGTGATCCACCCTCCTCCACCTCCCAAAGTGCTGGGATTACAGGCATGAGCCACTGTACCCAGCCTTTTTGGGGTATTTTTAAAATGTAAGGTCTTTCATCAAAGGATATAGCAAGACTCCGAAACACTCTGAACCTCTGCTGTATATAACTTTTATTTAAGATAATTTAATGGTTCATTTTTAATAAAAAAGCACCACGTTGGGGTAACAAGGACTTCCAGTGTCCAAGACTGTAGTTCAGCTAACTTAAAAATGAAAGGACTCCAGCAAGGAACACAAGTAAGTTTATACCCGATATTTTGCAAATCATGATATTATTTTTAAGGGCTGCTCTTGAGGCAGGGTTTTTATGACCATAACATTCCAGCTGTGGTTTTGGAGGCAGCATGTTTACTACTGCTCTAAATACAAGGATGGTAGGTGTGTATTCTTACTGCTAACGGGCTGAAAAAAGAAGCTGAGGCTCCCTTCAAGTGAGTAAACCTTTATTCATTGGGTTTGGGACCCGTGTTCCTATGGACCTTCGGTGGTCATTATGGAATGCAGGCCCAACAACAACCCAGTCATGGGCAAGCCTGGCCTCTCCGAGGGATGATGGCACGCTGTCCCGGCTAATGGCTTCAGGCAGCCCATGGAAAACCACTTTCTGGTTAAGTCTGCATGATACTGTTCCACCAATGGAAAAAATTGAACATGATGAGGGTGTGTAGCTAGCAGACAAAAATACATCCAGCATTGCACAGGATCTGTTTTTAGCTCTCAACGGCTGAGCATTTGAAGTGTTAGACACTGTTTCCTGGCTTACCATGAGCAGAAGGAAGAGTGAGTTTGTGGATGTGTATATAGACGCTCGCTTTGTGAAACTTTTCTTATTAACGAAAAGACCCTGAGGAAAACTGGCTGCATCAAAAGCGTTGGCAAAGGTAAGGTTATAAGTGTTTACTTCCCCTCTTCTGGAGTTGAGACGTAATTTTATATGTGAGATATAAATGTTTCTCAAAATGCTCCCTCCGGCAGTATCTAAGCACTGCTTTATCTTTGACATGATTTTGTACTTAGCCTGCACACGTTGTTTTGCATAAGGGAATTGTTACTTTTAAATTTGATGTCTATATATAGACTTATGTCTAGATGTCTATATAGTTGCCTTCCCTGTTTTACTAATTAACTCTCCAAAAGTTGTACGTATTGTGTGGATTTATTTTCTCCTGATGGTGTCAAGAAAGTACCGCTTCTCAGTCTGGGCACGTTTAAAGCATTGATGACCATTACCTTACCAGTAACTTTTTTTTTCAGGGTAGAAAGGGAAATTAAAATGTGGCAGAGATTGTGTTTTGCAGTTTTTTGGTTATTATGTAATCTCATCAGGACTTGGTTTTTAGCTGAGTGGGCTATTTGGCTTAAGAGTTGCTTTTCAAACTTGTAATTTGATGTTCACTGTTTAGTATTGTCTGTTTGTCTTAAACTTTATGAGAAAGAAATGGAATCTTTTTTAATCTTGGGAGGGGGAAGTCCTTGTTTAAGTGGAATGATTGATTCGTGTTCTAGTCCATTAGAGGCTGCTCATTCATTATTGTGTTTGAAACGCCCGAAGCACTAGTCCTGCTGAATGTCTAGTGTGTGCTCATCAGCAGGGGATGAGGAGTCCTGGCTTTGGTGTAGTTTTTTCTTGGCTTTACATTAATTTGGCCAAGCATGTAATTCGCAGAAAATTGGTAGGTGGAGAGACAGAAATAGGAAGCTTCATTGAAGTCATTGTAACTTACAAGATTATTTATAGAATTTCTGGAAAGTAAGGGTTCGGGCGAATGGCTGCCGGAGTTTTTCGTAACATGTTTAAACATTTTCTCGTGGCCTCTCGTCACACGTAGGGATCCTAAAATTTTATACTTTCAGCCTTACCAGGTTATGAATTATTTTCAGGCAGGCTAGGTGGGTTCCTTTTCAGCTGTGTTAGGTCGAGGCTGCCTTCTGCATGGGCGTCTTGTGCCTCTCCCATTTGTTCACTTCCTTTACAGACACGTCTTTAGGGAGAGAGGAATGTGAGTGTGGTTCAGGTAGGCTACAGTGCATAGAAAGATTGGTCACACTTTCTGGATGACTTTTCCTTTTAATCTGAAAGATGCTGTTCTGACAGAGCCAGCAAGCATCGAGAGCAGGAACAGAGGCGCGTGCTGACTGCCTCCTTCTCTGGTCACATGAATGCTTGTCACCTACTTTGATTCTTGCCAGAGCTTGTGGACAGAAAGTGAAGTCTGCTGAAGAACGTGATGACTCAAATCCATACCGACCAGACCCTAAATAGTGTTTTGAATGCAAATAGATAACACCTTTTTTCAATGCTTTAGTGTTGAGGGAGTGATGGCAGAGCCCTCTCATTAGATCAGGCCTGCAGGAAGGATGCCTGGAAGTGCAAGATAAGCATGCGGCTCCTTGAGAAGAGATTAGTTGTCCAGTGGGTAAGTGGTCCTTCATTTACCCACTTAAGTAAAACGGATGATTCTGTCTTGGTGGTCCCAGATTGCGTTTGAGCAGAGCCATGCTCTCTTTTGCAAAATTAGCGCAGGCTCTCTGCAGTGTCTTCCCAACAGAAGTGTTGGCTAAAATAACACAGAGCTTGAGCCCCTTAAATACCTGATGGGGCACTTTACACGATATGTATGTGCCTCTATGATTGACTCACTTTGTAAGAAATATTCTGTGATTATAATAAGGTTAGTGAGATCTCTTAGTTCACCTTTCAGATTAAAAAGAAATACTTCCTTTTTATGGGACATGAAGAACAAGGTCTATTTGGACTGTTTTTTTTTTTTTTTTTTTGAGATGGAGTCTCACTCTGTCACCCAGGAGTGCAGTGGCGCGATCTCAGCTCACTGCAACCTCCGCCTCCTGGGTTCAAGGGATTCTCCTGCCTCTGCCTCCCAAGTAGCTGGAACTATAGGCGTGTGCCACCATGCCTGGCTAATTCTTTGTATTTTTAGTAGAGGCAGGGTTTCACCATGTTAGCCAGGATGTTCTTGATCTCCTGACCTCATGATCTGCCTGCCTCAGTCTCCCTAAGTGCTGGGATTACAGGCATGAGCCACTTTGCCCAGCCTATTTGGATATTTTTTTAAAGGAATAATTTGCATCTTCTTAGTGAAATTAAGTGTGCTTTATATGTGAACGTAATAACACCTTTACTAGAAGGGCTACAAAAGATAAAGGTATGTAATAGAAAGAAATAGCAGCAGTATTTAAGATAGTAAAAAGTCAATAATGGTAGTAGATAA
Source organism: Callithrix jacchus (assembly GCF_049354715.1). Classification (NCBI taxonomy): domain Eukaryota; kingdom Metazoa; phylum Chordata; class Mammalia; order Primates; family Cebidae; genus Callithrix; species Callithrix jacchus. The sequence goes on from NC_133505.1 coordinate 161,900,450, forward strand.
ACCTGAATTTCTGACTGTTGAATTCTAATAACTGGGTGGAATGTTTTTATTACTCAGTTCTACTTAAAACAGGCTTACAAATACCAGGAGGCTTTAACATCAGAGTCTCAGGAAACATGTTGAACACTCAATTTTCAGGTGTTTATAGTCCACAGTATTGTAGACATAGAATATTACAGCTGAAAATGGACCTTAGGTGATGTTTCAGAGGAGACAATTGAAGACCCACAGAACTGAAGTGACTTGTCCAAAGCCATAGAGATGTTTAGTTATCCAGCTGAAAAGAAATTCCAGGTATCCTGTTAGTCCTTTTCTTACTCTACCCGTTCCTTAATTGAGAAAACTTTGGCACATCCTGATGTGTCTTAGGTAATTGATAGTGCCTGTATCTACAGACACATGCACATATTTTCTTTCTTTCTTTTTGGAGATGGAGTCTCCCTGTCTTGTCCAGGCTGAAGTGTAATGGTATGATCTTGGCTCACTGCAACCTCTACCTCCTGTGTTCAAGCGATTCTCCTGCCTCAGCCTCCTGAGTAGCTGGGATTACAGGCTCCTGCCACTACGCCCAGCTAATTATTTTTGTATTTTTATAGAGACAGGGTTTCACCATGTTGACTAGGCTGGTCTCAAACTCCTGACTTCAAGTGATCCACCTGCCTTGGCCTCCCAAAGTGCTGGGATCACAGGCGTGAGCTACCGCACCTGGCCTACATGCATATACATTTCCTTTCCTCTCTCCTCCCTTCTTCCTTTCCCTTTTATTTCTGGTTCTTTCTTTCATCTATTTACTTACCTGTTTATCAAACCTGTTTGGTGACCTGTCTGTTGGTTTGGTTTATCTGTCTGTTGTTAAAGCTCTAGTGGAGAAAGGGGCTTTTGCTTTTCTTATAGCCTAATCAAGTTCAAAGGTTTACATTCAATCTGTGACCATCAGTTCTCCGACTGTTGCCAGGGAGAATTTTAGGTGCACATGTGTTACTCTAACCTATGCAATAAGATGGCTTGGATTAGACTTCACCTGCCCATCTCTTTCTGTTTCAGCCTTCGATTGAGTTTGTTTGTTTCATGGTCACATTCCAATAGAAGACTGTTTAGGTTTTGTTACTTCTGTGCCTTACAAAAAAGAAGCCCTGGAAGGGAACGGAAAGATAGCAGATGAGGCCTGGCTTTAGTGCCAAGGTGATGTCAGGCACTTTTGGAAAAGTAAACTTTACACATGATGTGATAGACCAAGTTATCATTTACACTTAAGGAAAGGGATGTGGTGGGCCGCACTGATAGTGTCGGGATGAAGTTGATTCAGGGCGTTCCTAGGACTTGAATAAAGGTTAAAAAATCCTGGGTATTGTTCAAGCGCTGGAAAGCAAGAATAATCCTTATCCTGCCTTTGTACTTGACACTGACCCTTCTCTATAGTTGCAGAATTGCTGGAGTTGGATTTCTAAAGTGGAGATGTGAAGAAGGGCTAAGGAGAGATGGGGTTTGCAAGCTTTTAAAGACAAAAGCTAGAATCTATGCGATTAAAGGCAATGAGAAGAAACCCAGTAGAGAGAATAAAGATAGACTTGTTTTCAGGCTGCCCCTGGCCACCCCTGGAAGGTAGAAAAAGGCATCTTAAAGACAAGTGAAAGGAAGCTTTATACCCAGACACAGTGGGGAACCGAGGAAACTCATGACATTAGGAGGTGCTAGAGAGTAAAGTGCTTCAAGGAAATGTTCATAAATTCTTGGAATACGTATATACACACACACACACACGCACACACACACACACAAACACTGAAAATTGATTGGATGATCACAAATGTATCCAAACAGCCAGACAAGCTAACTATAAAACAACAACAATAACAAGATGCCTGAAATAACAGGAAACTAATAGTAACTGTTATTTACCTTTTTAAAAAATGTCAGCCGGGTGCAGTGGCTCATGCCTGTAATCCCAGCACTTTGGGAGGTCGAGGAGGGGGGATCACAGGGTCAAGAATCAAGACCATCCTGGCCAACATGGTGAAACCCTGTCTTTACAAAAAGATTAGCTGGGCATGGTGGCATGTACCTGTAGTCCCAGCTACTCAGGAGGCTGAGGGAGGAGGATAGCTTTAATCTGGGAGGTGGAGGTTGCAATAAGCCAAGATCGTGCCACTGCACTCCAGCCTGGTGACAGAGGAAGACTATCTCTCTCTCTAAAAAAACGAATGTTACTTGTAGGACAAAAAATAGAAATTACAAGACGGCACAGTGACATGCAGGTAATCAAGGAGTTTCTCACTGAAGCTCTTTTATCCTGGCACCCTACTGTGTGCATGTGATGTTCATGCCTCTCAAACGTTTCTGCAAGTTTCTGTGATAGGAGGGGCGGTTGCTCTAGAGCCACCTCATGTTGTATGTGTGATTCCTCTCCCTTTGACCCATTCTAGGACATTTCAGGAATGGCCCCTCTCTCTACACCACATCACATTCTCCTTTATTTCTCATTAGCGTGCTGGAATTTCTCCTGGGGATACACACATATGCAACAATGAAGCTCTTTTGATCCTTCTGTCCTTCCCACTAGCATCGGATTCCGCTCTGCTCCCCTTTATAGTAAATCTCTTTGAATGAACTGACTCTATTCACTCCCTTCAGTTTCATTGACCTCATCCTCAAACTCGATCCAGTCTATCTTTCTCCACCTCACTCTGCCCTTGTCTTGTTCACAGAGACCTGCACACTGTCAAGTCTTCTAAATGCAGTGCCCATTTTTTTTGTTATTTGAATAACAAAAATTTTTTGAATTTTGAATCGGAAATATTTGACATCATTGCTCAGTCTTCTCCCTGAAATCCTTTTCCTGATTGGCTTTGGGTGCCACACACTATCTTGGTTTTCTGTTTTTCTTTTTTTGAGATGGAGTCTCGCTTTGTTACCCAGGCTAGAGTGCAGTGGTGTGATCTTGGCTCAGTACAACCTCTGCCTTTCGGGTTCAAGTGATTCTCCTGCTTCAGCCTCCCGAGTAGCTAGAACTGCAGGTGTGTGCCACCATGCCTGGCTAATTATTGTATTTTTTTTTTTTTTCAGTAGAGATGGGGTTTCACCATATTGGCCAGGCTGGCCTCGAACCTGACCTCAGGTGATCTGTCTGCCTTGGCCTCACAAAGTGCTGGGATAACAGGCATGAGCCAGCATGCCCTGCCTCTTGGTTCCTCTTAATTCAGTTGACTGACTGCTTCTTCCGTCTTCTTCATGGGTTTCTCCTTATTTCCTTGACCTCTTGATGTCAGGGTGCCCAGGGTCTCCTTGGACCTCCTGTCTATCCTTTGTTCACTTATGGAGAGCTCATCCAGTTTGTGTTTTAAGTACCATCTTTGTGTGGATGAGTAGCCCACTTCTCCCCTGAACTCCAGACTGGTATTGCCACTTAAGTCTCCAGTGGACGCCTCAAAGCCAGCATGTCCAAAATTGAACTTTTCATCTTGCCCTGCACAGCCTGCTCTACTCTGCCATCCCCATTCTCCCATGGCTTTATGGAACGGTATGGAGTCATCCTTGATGTCGCTCACACTTACTTCCACCTGCTCTCAAGTCCTGGTGGCTCTCCCTTTAGCCCTCCAGAGCTTCAGCTGTGTCGGGAGGCAGCCCCCTCCCCTACTATCCCTACAGAAGCTGGGGCGCATCACCTGTCCCCTGCATTGGTCCAATAGCCTAGCAGGTCCCCCTGCTGCTTCCACTTTGCTGCTGGCAATCCAGATCCATGCAGTGGCCACACAGGTCCTTTTAAAATGTCCCTCGATGAACCTTCTCAATCACACCCTCTAATTATGACTTCTCTTCTCAATGTGAACACCAGAGTCCTTCAACTCAAGGCTGCTCCCTCTGGCTCTGACCTCTCCTGCCCTTCTTCCCATGTGTGCTCTGCTGCGGTCACGCTGGCCCCTGCCCATCCACCTCTCGGGCACTCGCACTTTCTGTTGCCCCTGCCACAGGGCCCTTTCCCCAGAGCTCGCTTGGTGTCTCCTCCTTGCAAGTCTCTACTGAGGTTTCGCCATTCAGCGAGGCTTCCTCCCCTCTTAAGAATCGAGGCAACCTTTCCCTCCACAATGCTCCTCCTCCATTTCCTTCCTTACTGTTTTGTCAAAGTGCTTATCACCTCCTAATAGAACATTTATTTTCCGGCCGGGCGTGGTGGCTCACGCCTGTCATCTCAGCCCTTTGAGAGGGGGTGGCCAGCGGATCACTTGAGGTCAGGAGTTCGAGACCAGCCGGGCCAACATAGTGAAATCCTGTCTCTACTAACAAAAATTAGCCAGGCATTATGGTGGGCTCCTGTAGTCCCAGCTACTCGGGAGGCTAAGGCAGGAGAATCGCTTGAATCCAGAGGACAGAGGTTGCAGTGAGCTGAGGTTGCACCACTGCACTCCAGCCTGAGTGACAGAGCAAGATGCTGTCTCAAAACAAAACAAAACAAAAGCAAAATGTATCTCTCTCCACTTTAGTATGAACTCCACAAGAGCTGGGATATTTCTCTGGATGGGCGTCTGTTTTGTTTATCGCTGTATCCCCAAGGGTTAGAACAGTGTCTAGCAAAGAGTTGTGATTTAGTAAATATTTATTGCCTTACTCAGTGAAAACATAAGTAACCTCCCTGGGAAGCCTGTTGATGTAACAGAAACAACCTAATGTAAATGCGAAATACGTTGAACTCCTATAATTTATCTTAAAGATGTAAATTTTATACTTTACTTCATGATATATATTTCCTTTTTTATCTGAGATGAGTCTTGCTCTGTTGCCCAAGCTGGAGTGCAGTGGTGCCATCTCAGCTCACTGCAACCTCCACCTCCTAGGTTCAAGTGATTCTCGTGTCCCAGCCTCCTGAGTAGCTGGGATTACAGGCGCGCGCCACCACACCTGGCTAATTTTTGTATTTTCTATAGAGACAGGGTTTCACTGTGTTGGCTACACTGGTCTCAAACTCCGGACCTCAAGTGATCCACCTGCTTCAGCCTCCTGATGTGTTGGGATTACAGGCGTGAGCCACTGTGCCCTGCCATGATACATATTTCTTTATTATGGACATAATATTTAAATTACTTAGCATTAAATGAAATCAGCATCAGGAATATGTCCCTTGGTCATTCTGTGGTGTTGAGTGTCTCCTGTGCTCCCCTTTGTCTTGGTGGCCATGCCGCACCCCCACAGCCATTGGGAGGCACAGTCTGAGTTATAATTGTTATTGAAACAGTGACCATGAAGCTTAAAGTATCAAAAACAAAACAAAACAAAATTCTCATTTGTTTGATGTTCTTTGTAATGTAGCAGTAGATTCGGATAATTAAATTTTAACCTTAAAGCATTTTTGTTAACTTACACGTTTAGTTTTTTCATCCTATTCTTATCTCTTCATCCTCAGCCGTGAAAGTCTTTGCTACCTGGAGAAAAAATATTCTTAGAGAAGGACATTAAGCTGTTTTATCTGTGAAAGGGGCATAGATTGATCAGAAACACGACCACTCTTTCATTTATTTATTTTTAATTTTAATTTTTGTTTTTCTGAGATGGAGTCTCGCTCTGTCGCCTGGACTACAGTGGTGTGATCTCAGCTCACTACAGCCTCCGCCTTCCAGGTTCAGGCAATTCTCCTGCCTCAGTTTCCCAAATAGCTGGGATTACTGGCGCCCGCCACCACATCCGGCTAATTTTTGTATTTTAGTAGAGATGGGGTTTCACCATGTTGGCCAGGCTGGTCTCAAACTCCTGACCTCAGGTGATCCACCCGCCTCAGCTTCCCAGAGTGCTGGGATTACAAGCCTGAGCCACTGTGCCTGGCCACAGCCACTCTTTTAAAAGGGAATCCTGAAAGTTAAATTGTACTTAAAAAAAAGAGAGAGAAAAAAATTTTAAGTTAAAAAGTACAAAAGAATTTAAAATTATTATTTTATTTTTTAAAGAAACAGGGTTTTACTATATTGCTTAGGCTGGTCTCAAACTCCTGGACTCAAGGGATGTTCCTATCTTGGCCTCCCAAAGTACTCGGAATACAGGCATGAGCCACTGCATTGAAATGGCCTGGTACGGTGGCTCACACGTATAGTCCCAGCGCTTTGGGAGGCCAAGGTGGGAGGATCCCTTGAGCCCAGGAGTTGAAAATCAGCCTGGGCAACATAGTGAGACCTTGTCTTTACAAAGAATAAAATAAAATAATTAGCAGGGATGGTAGTGCAAGCCTGTAGTCCCAGCTACTTGGGAGGCTGAGACAGGAGGATCGCTTAAGCCCTGGCATTTGAGGTTACAGAGAACCATGATCGCACCACTGTACTGCAGCCTGGGTGATAGAGCAAGACCCTGGCAATCAATTGATCGATCAATCAATTTTTTAAAATGATTGAAAATATCCAGGTTTGATTCCCACCTTTGCCTTTTAGTGATTTTGGCTGAATTATCCCCTCAGAGGCTGAAATTCTTTTCTGTAGAACAGGGATGATTATGTAAGCTATGAGGGTTCTTGTGCCTGGGATACCCTGGCACATAGCAGCTTTGAGAACGGATTGGCCAGGCGTGGTGGCTCATGCCTGTAATCCCAGCACTATTGAGGCTGAGGTGGGCAGATCACCTGAGATCAGGAGTTCGAGACCAGCCTGGCCAACATGGTGAAAGCCCATCTCTACTAAAAATACAAAAATTAACTGGGCGTGGTGGCATGTGCCTGCAATCCTAGAGGATGAGGCCTGAGAATTGTTTGAACCTGGCAGGCAGAGAGAGGTTGCAGTGAGCTGGGATCACGCCAGTGTACTCCAGCCTGGGCGACAGAGTGAAACTCCCATCTCAAAACAAAGAACGGATTATACCCTTCCTTCTCCGTCCATGTTTCATCTGCTTTGGGTATGAAAAAATTTTAAATTTCTCTAAATTAGGCAATTTAAACTATACCAACAAGTGTGTGTGTGTGTGTGTGTGTTGTGTGTGTGTGTATACACAACTCGTGTGTGTGTGTGTGTATTTTTTTTTTCCTGGAAGTTTCTATAAAGTTATTAGCTAAAAGCTTATCAGGTTGGTGTGAATACTCGTACAAATTAAGGGAAATTTCAGCAATGATTGCTTAATTTACCTGCCGCTTCAGGGACAACCTATGTTGTAGCCTTAAGACATGCATTTCTAAAAATGACTCTCAAACAGGGCAAAAGCCTTAGTTGAAGTAGAAGAGTTACACATTTTATGAGGGTGGGGAAAGCACCTATTTAGATGAGGGGAAAAAATGTGTGGTTTAAGCCCTGTTCATTTTTTAACTTAAATGGAACAGTGCAAAATGAAGAAACAGGTTGCCAAGAATAACTTGGTACAATGACCGTGGTATATTTTGGTTACAGAATGTGACTGAGGTTTAGGAGGATGGTATCTGCTTCTGATTTACTGAAGCTCGGACCTTACATACGTGCAGGTTTCCATAGGCAGCGAGAAGCCGTGTGGTGGCCGTCTGAGATTTCAGCGCAATTCTGTTTAAGTTTTGATGTAAATCTTGGGAAGTGCTTACCCAGGCCTATGCTTGTTCTTTGTGGAGTGGCTCAAGTTCAGAAAATGAGAGGTTATTTACAAGTCAGGTGAATAATTTTGAATCTCATGTTTATAAAAGTTGCAAAAGAGGGGTATTTAAAAGACATGCCAACAGCATTAGCTGTTTTGAATCTTTAGTCTGCTCATCACCAAGACAGGACCATGAGGTTTACAGACACCAGGACGTTGGACCAGTTTTGGCTCAAATTAAAGTAGGCGGGGGAGAAAGGGCAGAGTGGGACTGAACATTTGATTTTTTTTTAAAAAATCCATGCTTGAAAGAGCCATGGTGAGAATGTATAAAATTCATTTGAATCATTTCTAAAAGAAAAATAAGGAAAATATTTTATCTTATCTGGGATTATTTTATTTTAGCCAATATTGATTGTGTAATTAAAAAAATTAAAAAACAAAATTTTTATTGGGCAGCTCCTGAACCAGAATAGGTTCGGAGAAGCTTCTTGATTTTGTAATTTTGCCCAAAAGTGTGTGTGTGTTTAAATATTTTCAGTTTCCCTGATGGCTCACGTATAGCCGGGCCACTGAATTTACTTGACGTTCCAAAAACATACCAGTAATATTTGTGGGATTGCTGGTTTCACCATCTCTCTCATAAACTTCATGCTGTTAAAGTTGTCAAATTTTCTCTCTCTCTCTTCTCTTCCCTGTCCCCCAATTACCCCACAGACGGAGTCTTACTCTGTCACCCAGGCTGGAGTGCAGTGGAGTGATCTTGGCTCACTGCAACCTCCACCTCCCAGGCTCAAGCAATTCTCCTGCCTCAGCCTCCCGAGTAGTTGGGACTACAGGGGTGCCACCATGCCAGCTAATTTTTGTATTTATAGTAAAGACAGGGTTTCACTATGTTGGTCAGCTGGGCTCAAATTCCTGACCTCAAGTGATCCACCCACCTTGGCCTCCCAAAGTGTTGGGATTACAGCCGTGAGCCACTGTACCCGGCCTTTTATGTTGTCTCTTACTGATTCTCTGCATTTCATGGTTTATAATCTCTCTCCCTCCACGTACAAGCTGATGAGCCCCTTTGGGAAGGGATGGTGTCACCTCTCACACTATGTCTCTCATCGTGGCCAGCACAGTGCTTATAGGAAAATCTCCAAACTTCCATGTCAAATTGTTGAGTGGAGCTTCTAAATTTCACTTCATTTCCCCAAGTTTCTGCCAATACTTTGAACATTTTCTTCCTGGGCCAACACTGCCTCCCACACTGACACTGAGCTGTTGGCTATAGTGGACTCCTTCCCCAGCGGGTGTTCCAAAGTGTCCTGAGGTTGATGGTCACTCTGTGGTGTTTCTGGGGATGGTGGGTATCAGAGGGTGCGAAGGGGGAAGGGCAGATACCTGTCCAGTTCCCTTAGCTTCCGCTCCTCAGTCTACCGTTTCCCTCTTACCTCCTCCTCTCTCCAAACTTCGTCCCTGACCCTGGTGCTCAGGACCTGCAGCCCCTTCACACCTTTCCCTGCAGGCGCTGGGGTATTTCTCCTTGTATTCTCTTGGGGATTCGATCCTTCGGGTCCAGCAAGTGGTTATGAAGCACTGTGTCTTTGGACAAGCCATTTTCTGCTCCCCGGAATTCTTCTCTTTCCTTTCCTTTCTTTTCTTTTCTTCTTCTCTCTTTTCTTTCCTTGCCTTCTCTTTTCTTTTCTCCTTTCCTTTCCTTTCCTTTCTTTTCTTTTCTTTGACACAGTCTTGCTCTGTTGCCCAGGATGGAGTGCAGTGGCATGATCTCAACTCAGTTCAATCTCTGCCTCCCAGATTCAAGAGATTCTTCTGCCTTAGCCTCCTGAGTAGCTGGGATTCCAGGTGCCCACCACATCCACCTAATTTTTGTATTTTTTAGTGGTGATGGGGTTTCACCATGTCGGCCAGGCTGGTCTGGAACTCCTGACCTCAGGTGATCCATCTGCTTCGGCCTCACAGTGCTGGGATTACAGGTGTGATTACAGGAAAGAGAGGACTACTGTGCCCTGCCCCCTCTTTCCTTTCTTCATCTAATGGAATCCCACTTCCTTCAGGACCCACTTGTTCAGTTATTTTCCTCATGGGGTTGTTCCTAACTTTCCTACAAAGAAGTTGAATGTCCAGTGAATGTGTGTGTTTCTTTTTTTAATTCATGCAATGCAAAAGGATGAAGCCCGTGGGTCTAACTTGTGGTGTCCAGATTGCACATTAATTATGAGCTGTCTTTTTAAAAAAGATCTGGCTCTTACTGTCTCCATCTGAAGCGTTTGCCTTGGACAATTACCCTTTCCTTTCCCTTTCCCTTTCCCTTCCCGTTCCTTCTTTGTTTTGATGGAGTCTTGCTCTGTGTCTTAGGCTGGAGTGCAGTGGTGCGACTTGGCCCACTGCAACCTCCACCTCCCAGGTTTAAGAGATTCTCCTGCCTCAGCCTTCCGAGTAGCTGCGATAACAGGAATGTGCTGCCATGTTGGCTAATTTTTATATTTTTAGTAGAAATGAGGTTTCACCATGTTAGCCAGGTGGGTCTCAAGCTTCTAACCTCAGGTGATCCACCTGCCTTGGCCTCCCAAAGTGCTGGGATTACAGGCATGAGCCACTGAACCCAGACCTGACTCTCTCTCTTTCTCTCTCTCTCTCTCTCTGTCTATTTTTTTTTGAGTCAGAGTCTTGCTCTGTCACCCAGGCTGGAGTGCAGCGATGCAATCTGACTCACTGCGACCTCTGCCTCCGGGGTTTTCATGACTCAGCCTCCCAAATAGCTGGGATTACAGGCATTAGCCACCCATTTTTGTATTTTTGGTAGAGATGAATATCACCATGTTGTCTAGGCTGGCCTCGAATTCCTGACCTCAAGTGATCCGCCTGCCTTGGCCTCCCAAAATGTTGAGATTACAGGCGTGAGCCACTGTGCCTGGACAACAATGACTTTTTGAATGTTTTGGGACTCTTCAGAGCTTGGCTGTCCTTGGTTTTTATTCAAATGTATGTACCATTCTGACAAAACTACCTCTTGTGGTTTTATATGTCACTGTTTTTAAAACAATTTTTTGAAAAAATTATGACTCAAGAAGGTAAAATTTTGCTTCACAACCCAGTATATGGACAAACACACAAGCACACACAAGAATTTGGTTTCATGAAACAAATTTTGCTCTTACTGGAATTCACTCTTCCATTTTCTGTTCTTTTTATTCTGTCTTCTGCTCTATTTTGTTCTTTTCTATTCATTTAAAAATACTGGCGTCAAATCACTGAATGAATTTCATGACCCAACAATGGGCTGTGACCCTTGATCAGCCTTCTGTAAGCCATGCTGCAGATGTTAGGATGTTTTCTAAAACAGGTGTGGGTGCCGAGATCCTCCTTGTGATGAATTGACTTACTAAGGTGATGAACTGGACAAAAAGCTGAGCTATTGTCTCTGTGGAATTTATGACTTTCCCGTTGTTGAATACCAGCCATGTTTGTCAGCTGAGATCCTGCTCGGAGGGCATTCCTTGCTGCAGATGGGTTTATCCATTCATCTGTTAATATGCATTTGGAAGGAGTCCTGCTGAATTGAAAGAAAGCCGATGGGGCCCGACAATGGAAGCTTAGCTTCTGAAGGGCCCTGAGCAGCTTGCTTTCTGCTCACTGTATTTGTAAGGATTACTCTTCCTAAGCATTATTCCTGTGGAGACCAGATGTTCCTTTTGCCTGCCTCTTTATATCAATTGGGTTCAAGTCTTCTTGTGATTAGAAATGAGCTCCTTCAAGTCTTGGCATTCAATTCATGTGTACTGAGTGTAGTTCATTGACTCAAGATGAGAGAAACAGATTCTGGCAGTATTTCCAGAGTTTATTGGTAGGTTTGGATCCCTGGAAGAGTTGACTGCTTTTGTTTTAGATTTTTAGGCACATTTGTCCCATGTTTTAATATTGTCAGTGATGGAGACAATAATACAACTCCAGGGCAGGGTCTCACAGCCTTGGGACAGTCGACATATGAGGCCAGATGATTATTTTTGTGGTGAACTGTCCTGAATGTTTTATGGGGTTCAGTAGCTTCCCCCAGCCTTAATCCACTAGGTGACAGAAGCAGACCTCAGTTGTGACAACCAAAAATATTCCCAGACATGCCTAATGTCCCTTGGGGGGACAAAATCTCCCTCGTTGGGAATAACTACTTTAAGGTTGTACCAGTTGTTCAATGTGCTCTCAGGTTATTTTCTTTTTTTTTTTTTTTTTTTTTTTTTTTTGAGACGGAGTTTCGCTGTTGTTACCCAGGCTGGAGTGCAATGGCACGATCTTGGCTCACCGCAACCTCCGCCTCCTGAGTTCAGGCAATTCTCCTGCCTCAACCTCCTGAGTAGCGGGGATTACAGGCATGTGCCACCATGCCCAGCTAATTTTTTGTATTTTTAGTAGAGACGGGGTTTCACCATGTTGACCAGGATGGTCTCGATCTCTTGACCTTGTGATCCACCCGCCTCGGCCTCCCAAAGTGCTGGGATTACAGGCTTGAGCCACCGTGCCCGGCCCTATTTTCTTACATTTTCTAACATGAGTATCTACTAATGAGAGTATATGGCCTGTGTCATTGGTTTTCTTTACATTTGATAGACTGCTTGCAAATTCGGTAGTTTTTCTTTTTTTGAGATTGAGTCTTGCTCTGTCACTTAGGCTAGAGTGCAGTGGCACTGTCTTGGCTAACTGCAACCTCTGCCTCCCGGGTTCAAGTGATTCTCCTGCCTCAGCCACCCAGGTAGCTTGGAGTACAGGCTCCCGCCACCACATCTGGCTAATTTTTGTATTTTTAGTAGAGATGGGGTTTCACCATGTTGGCCAGGCTGGTTTCGAACTTTTAACCTCGTGATCCACCCGCCTTGGCCTCCCAAAGTGCTGGGATTACAGGTGTGAGCCACCGCACCCAGTCAAATTAGGTAGTTTTATATGCTGTAATAATTTAGGGGAATTGATCAAAATCAAATGCTAACCAGTAGGACCTAGAAGATTCTAAATTTATATATATACCAATATATGTAATATTTCATTTAATAGGTAATGAAAGATCTGAAATGACAGTTGTAATAAGATCTAATGTCATAATATTCAAAATCAGACTTAAAACTAAAATTGATTAATGCTTTGTGTTGCATTCTTGAATAATGAAGAGGTAATGAAAGACTGAGACAACAGTTATAATGAGATGATGCCATAACTTACAAAATTAGACTTATAACTAAAAATTAAGAACAGTACTCTGTTGCATTTCTCAGTATTTTAGGTGGTTTCACGTATATTTCCACACTTGCTTCTCAGTCTGCGAGGGAGTAGAGCAGATATTTTTATCCTCAAGTTGCAAATGAGGAAAATGAAATTCAGAAAGTGTTAGCAGTTTGCCCAAAGTCTCGCATGCTGTTTAAGACACAAAAGCATTTCAAACCAGACTAGAATTCAGAGACTCCTGTCCTTAGTGGTTAAAGCTGTCCCCTACCCTCCCCAAATGAAGAAAACCAAGTAGCTATTGTTCATGATGGCCAGCCCTTTCGTGATCTGGCTCTCGTCACTATCTGAAGTATTTGCCTGGGACGAGGATGAGGGTCCTAGCTCAGTATAAACAGTTCTCTGGAGTGACGTGAAGCCTGTTGCTATCTCCTGGTGGTATTCGTGCTTCCTCTCATGGACTCGGCCAGCTGTGGATCTGCTTTTGTGCAGTGGCTTGGTTCTGTTTGCTGTCCCCGATCTGCCCCCTGCCCTCCTCGCAGGCCTCTGAGAGCACCATCTGCCCACCAGAGGGTTTCCTCTCACTCCCCTTCAGTTGCTCCATCTGGGCAGCCAGCTCAGGGCCTCAGTTCGGAGACAAAGCCAAGGCGGACGATTCTAGTTTTCTTTGCTGTAAATGCCACACTACATGGAACCAGAGAATTTTGGAATCTGACTCAACCAATCAAGCCCCAGGCTAAAGGCAAATGAAAAGGTAAATCTTGAATTTCCTCCTGAAAGCTACTTTTCCCTGGGACTCAGTAGATGATGGCAGCTGTTGGGACTGTGATGGCATACTTACCACGTTCCTCCACGTGGCTGCATGCTTCTGGTGTGGTTATGGATTACAATTCAAAAAAAGAAAAACAACTCTCATTCTTTGTAATTTTAGCTTAAAAAGCTACAGAGCATCCTCATGTGAATGGGGAATGGAAGGGAGGGAGTGCAGAATGAAAGACCTTACTTACAAAGTGCTGGCATGGCAGGTGTGAGCCACTGTGCCCTGCCCAGCTGTTGGTTTTTTTTTTTCCCTGCCAGTATTGACCCAGCGTTGCCCATTTAGGGATTGGAAGGGAAATGCAGAGTGAAAGGTAGGATTTTAGGGATGGGAAGGAAATGGAGAGTGAAAGGTAGGATTTTAGGGATGGGAAGGGAATGCAGAGTGAAAGGATTTTAGGGATGGGAAGGGAATGCAGAGTGAAAGGATTTTGGGGATGGGAAGGGAATGCAGAGTGAAAGGATTTTGGGGATGGGAAGGGAATGCAGAGTGAAAGGATTTTGGGGATGGGAAGGGAATGCAGAGTGAAAGGATTTTGGGGATGGGAAGGGAATGCAAATAAAAGGTAGGATTTCTTTTTTTCAGGTCCATGGTATTGTGATCACTGGAAGTTTTTAAAACTTCCAGTATTTATTATTGTCTCATAAATAAAAAATTATTATAAAAAAGTATGTACACAGCATGAAATGTTTGCTCACTATACCCACTCTTGGTGTCACGTTATTCCAGAGTGACTTCACATAAATGACCTCTCCACCAGCCCCGGGCCTCATCACACATTGTCCTGTCTCATACTATTGCCTCACGTTAGAATTCCTTCACAGGGATTATTGCAGGGGACCACACCTATCCTTACTTTTGCTATTTGCAAACACTAGGCCGTTTTAAACTACTACTACCACTTCTTTTTTTTTTAAAGGAGTTTACATAAAATCTGTTGTTTTATTTTTTTTCGGCCCCCTTTCTATTAACTAAAATAGTTTTTAAGCTTGACTATCATAAAATTCCCTTAATAAAGGAATCAGGGGGCCAGAGGTTACTGAACGTTTGGCTTAAATATTCCTTTGCTTCCAGACAAAAATCATAGCTGAAGCATGACAGGTAAATATCTGTTCAATTTGTCAAACTCCTCAGGGACAGTAATTACTTAGTTTCCTCAGGGATTATCCTTCCTGTCAGTATATTTCTCATAAATATTGGACAAATTCTTCCTCCTATAGTTTAAGGCTAGGTTTTTTTTTTTGAGATGGAGTCTTACTCTGTTGCCCAGGCTGGAGTGCAGTGGCATGATCTTGGCTCACCACAGCCTTTGGCTCACCGCAGCCTTCACCTCCCAGGTTCAAGTGATTCTCCTGCCTCAGCCTCCCGAGTAGTTGGGACTACAGGCCCGTGCCACCATGCCCAGCTAATTTTTACAGTTTTGGTAGAGATGGGGTTTCACTTTGTTGGCTAGGCTAGTCTCGAACACCTGATCTAGTAATCTGCCTGCCTCAGCCTCCCAAAGTGATGGGATTAACAGGTGTGAGCTACTGTACCTGGCCCGGCTGTTTTTTTTCCCTTCCCTGCCAGGATTGACCCAGCATTGCACATTTGGTCAGCATTATGCATATGTGAAAATGTACATTGTTCTAGACTTCCGTCACTTCCGGTTTGCTCTTCTCTTTCTTAATTATGGAAACGTATCCTTGTGGGTTGATACATCAGTCTTTCTGCCACACCCAGTAAGGAGGATTCCTGCCCTTGGTCTGGGGTCCAAATCAACTGTGTAGCCCGTGAATCTCTGTCTTCAGTCCCACCGGTGTCTACTGAGTGCTTATGAGAACTTCCACGTGCCAGGCCTTGAGTGCACAGAGTCCGGGCAAGGATGGAGACTCCTGTGGTTTTTGAAATATCCCACGAAATAAAAAAATGAAGCTATTCAATTGCAAATGTAGTAAGATGAGTTTAGGTTCTAACCCGGGGCAGAAACTTCTACCTGGGAGCCATTCTGCGGCTGTGAATTCTGGCTGTGTGTGTGTCCTGAGCAGCGGACACAGCCGGCCACCCGATCGCAGTTTTGTCTGCTGGTGTTGGTGAGCTCAGGGCCTGTGCTGTGTGTGCTGGAGCTCAGGAGGGCTGATAAAGAGAGGTGGCTGCGGAGTGAGTGGTCAGGAGCCTGTCCCTTCAGTGTCATGGCTGAACCTTGGTCCTTACCAAAGGAAACAAATGAAGGCTCGCTCTGACGCACTCACTGTGACAGTCTGCGTGGCAGCAGCCAAGAGCTTCTCTGGCCATTTGTGGTTCCCTCAGTTAAAAAATAAAAAGGTAGCTAAGGTATAGCAACAGCTCAGGTTTTGAACTTTATTTATTTATTATTATTATTATTATCATCATCATTTTTGAGACAGAGTTGACAGAGTCTTGCTGTGTCTGTCACCCAAGCTGGAGTGCAGTGGCTTGATCTCAGCTCACAGCAACCTCCGCCTCCCGATTCAAGCAATTCTCCCACCTTGGGCTCCCAAGTAGCTGGGATCACAGGTGTGTGCCACCACACTCGGCGAATTTTTTGGTCTTTTTAGTAGAGACGGGGTTTCACCATGTCGGCTGGGCTGGTACCGAACTCCTGGGCTCAGATCCATCTGCCTGGGCCTCCTGAAGTGCTGCGATTATAGGCTTGAGCCACCATGCCTGGTCAGGTTTTGAACTTTTTTTGTTTTTTGAGACAGAGTTTCGCTCTTGTTGCCCAGGCTACAGTGCAATGGTGCGATCTCAGCGCATCGCAACCTCTGCCTCCCAGGTTCAAGCCATTCTCCTGCGTCAGCCTCCCAAGTAGCTGGGATTACAGGCATGCATCACCATGCCTGGCTAATTTTGTATTTTTAGTAGAGACAGGGTTTCTCCATGTTGGTCAGGCTGGTCTCAAACTCTTGATCTCAGGTGATCTGCCTGCCTCGGCTCCTAGTGCTGGGATTACAGGCATGAGCCACCATGCCCCGCTGGTTTTGAACTTTTAAAAGGTGGGGTTCTTGTGGACCAGCCCATATGTGTGATGGGGCCAGGTTCTAGTGGCAGGTCTACCAGTTGCTATCCCTTTTTCAGATGTGTGGCACAGTGGCTTACTGAAACGTGGGGGGGCAGTAGCATAGCAGGCACCTTCTTGGTCCTCATCAATTAGAGGCTGAGCTGTTGGATTTCCTGCTGATGGCCAAGTGGAAAATCTATTTGACTTTTTTATTTTTAATTTAAAATGTATCTGCACGAATAGACTCAGGCAGGAGGTTTGTCTTTGGCTTTGTTGGAGGAACTGAGCTCCAGTGTCATTGCGTCTCCTCTTTAATTTGACTAACTTTAAATGTCACCACTGAGGCCGGGCGCAGTGGCTCATGCCTGTAATCCCAGCACTTTGGGAGGCCGAGGCCGGTGGATCACCTGAGGTCAGGAGTTTGAGACCAGCCTGGCCAACATGGTGAAACCGTCCCTAATAAAAATATAAAAATTTGCTAGGTGTGGTGGCAGGTGCCTGTAATCCCAGCTGCTCTGGAGGCTGAGGCAGGGGAATCACTTGAACCCGGGAGGTGGAGGCTGTGGTGAGCCGAGATCGCATCATTGCACTCCAGCCTAGGCAACAGAGTGAGACTCTGTCTCAAAAAAAAAAAAAAAAAGTCACCATTGAACCCTCCTAAGAAGATATACAATAGCCAGTAAGCACACGAAAAAGATGGCTCAATATCACTCATCATTAGAGAAATGCAAACGAAACTCATAATGAGATACCTAACACCTATGTCCATTTGGATGGCTACTGTCCAAAAACAACAGGCATGGCTGAGGACGTGGAGGACGTGGAGGAATTAGAACTCTGCTGCACTGTTATTGGTGGGCATGTCAAATGGCGCAGCTGTCGTAGAAAACAGCATGGCAGCTCCTTAGAGAATTTAAAATAGGGCGGGGCACAGTGGCTCATGCCTGTAATCCTAGCACTTTGGGAGGCTGAGGTGGGTGGAGCACTTGAGGCCGGAAGTTCAAGACCACCCTGGCCAACATGGTGAAGCTCCATCTCTATTAAAAATACAAAAATCATCTGCTGTAGTGGTATGTGCCTATAATCACAGCTACTCAAGAGGCTGAGGCAGGAGAATCACTTGAACCTGGGAGGCAGAGGTTGCAGCAAGCTGAGATCCCACCATTGCACTCCAGCCTGGGAGACAGAGTGAGACTCTGTCTACTAAAAAAATAAAAATAAAAATAGAATATCCTGATGCTCTTGCATTTCCACTTCTGGTTATATATCCCAAAGAATTGAAAGCAGGGTCTAGAACAGATTAAACACCCGTGTTCATAGCAGCATTATTCATAATAGCCAAGAGGTGGAAGCAACCCAGTGTCTCTCCATGAGATGAATGAATAAACCAAATGTGGCATATACATGTAATAGAATGCTATTCAGCCTTAACAAGGAAGTAAGTTCTCATACCTGCTACCATGTGGATGAAACTTGAGGGCTTTCTACTAAGTGAAATAAGCCAGTTGCAAAAAAAACAAACACTTTCACTTATATGAGGTACCTAGAGTCCTCAAATTCATAGAGACAGAAAGTAGAAAGGTGGTTTCCAGAGGCTGTGGGAGTGGGGAGTTGCTGTGTAATGTGTGCAGAGTTTCCGTTCTGCAAGATGGAAAGAGTTCTGGAGATAGATGTTGGCGATGGTTGCACAATAATGTACTATGCCCTGTACACTTAAAAAGGGAAGATGGAAAATGTTATGTGATCCATGTTTGACCACAATTACAAATGCAATTTTTTTTTTTGAGATGTAGTCTCGTTCTGTCTCCAAGCTGGAGTACATTGGTACGATCTTGGCTCACTGCAACTTCTGCCTCCCGGGTTCAAGCGATTCTCCTGCCTCAGCCTCCTGAGTAGCTGGGACTACAGGCGTGCGCCACCACGCCTGGCTACTTTTTGTATTTTTAGTAGAGATGGGGTTTCACCATGTTGTCCAGGCTGGTCTCGATCTCTTGACCTTGTGATCTGCCTGCCTCGGCCTCCCAAAGTGCTGGAATTACAGGTGTGAGCCAGTGTGCCCAGCCACAAATACAAATTTTTTTAAAAGAGAACAAAAAGTCACTATTAAACCCTCACCCCTCTGTTCCCCCCGATGTCTGTGGCTTCGTGTCAGGCAGTGATCGCTGCCAGATGGGAGCCTCCCCATCTCAGCCAGTCCTCCTCCCCTTCACAAGCCCTGCCTTATCCCTCAGAGGGGGGCCTCTTGCCCCTGCTAACATTGCTTGAGAAAGCTTCTAATCTCATTTATGGGGTCAGCCTCCACAAGCTAAGTTATTTTAGCCAAGGACTGTTGACTATGATGTTACATTTTGGCTTTTGTTTTCACTGCTTGGTCAAATAGAGAGCAAGGGCCACCTCTTGCCATGCCAGCCTGCCGCTCCTGCCGCCCTGTGAGACGGAGGGTTGTTTTCCTGGTTGTGGTGACAGATGAGCCACACATGACTCACTGGAGCGGTCTCCCCTGAAACAAAGGCTTGTATTTGACTGCAGACTGAGTGTTGAGTTGGTGGCCTTTGCAAGATTGGATGGGCAGTTCTGGCTTCAAATGACCCTGATGAATCACACGGTTCACAGACATTTCATTTATTTTTATATGCCTTGATGGTGATTCTGGACACCACTCGTTTCTTCGTATAATTTGCATTAAACTTTCCTTTTGACTGTGTGCGAGCGTGGTGTCAGATGCTTCACAGAGTTTTCTTGTGTTTCTGTTTTTCAGGATCACTTATGGACTCACTTTCTGTGCTGGTTAAATGTGCTGCTTTGCTTCCAACACCATGTGAAGCCTACTGACCTCTGATCTCCCTCAGAGCAGAAACTGGACTTCGGGTAAACCCAGCCCATGGGCCTTGTAGTTCACATTAATTTGCCTGACTGTGATTGAGGTAATAAGAAAAGGTTTAATTATTTGGGCTAATGATTTTGATTTTAAAATATTTGATAATTACCACCAAAGAAAAGTCAATCCATTTGACTTCTGTTTCGTGGCTATGCATTCTTAGATAGGAAGTACTTAAAATAAGACGCCTGCTAAATAAACTTGAAAACCTCACCAGGAGAGCATCACCTCCAACTGAGCTAAAATAGAGATATACTGGTTTGAGTGAAAACCTAGCTGGGCATGGCGGCATGTGCCTGTAGTTCCAGCTACTTGGGAGGCTGAGGCAGGACGCTCCCTTGAACCCAGGGGTTTGAAACCAGCTTGGGCAATGTAGCAAGATCCCATCTCAAAAAAAGGATTTCAGAATAAAAAAAGATGGTTCCTTCTTTCCTCCCTCCCTCTTCCCCTTTTCACTTTGAGTTTGATAATAGACTCCTTGAGCAAACTGGGATTTTTTACAAGGAAGTAATAGTCTAATATTAAATTTTCTGATGCCCTTATTCTAAGTCAGCTTTATAATTTTTTCTCTCATCATATTCTAAAGTGAGGACACCTGAAGTCTTTAGAAAAGCTCTAGAGATTTGTTTTATTAATATGTTTTTCTTTCTAAAATGAGAGCTCTTATTTTTTTTCTGCATTTTTCATCTCATCCTCATTTTTGAGATGAGAGGCCTTCTTTTGTGGTATTCCTAGAGCCCCAACAGAGCCTGGTACCTGGTGTCACCTTAAAAAATGTGGTAGTTTTTTTTTTAGAGATGGGGTTTTACCATGTTGGCCAGGATGGTTTTGATCTCTTGACATTGTGTTCTGCCCGCCTTGGCCTCCCAAAGTGCTGGGATTACAGGCATGAGCCACCGCACCCAGCCAAAATGTGGTAGTTTTTGAGCAAAAATCTCTCCAAATACTATGGAGAGATGTTTTCTCTATCAGTAATTTATGTATAATGAAAGTGTATCTCTCTGATCATTGAAATCTGTGTATTTAGACTGACAGAATAAATATACTTTCTCTGATTTTTCTCTTCAAGAATCACTAGTTTGGCCAGGTATGGTAGCTCACATCTGTAATGCTAGCACTTTGGGCGGCTGAGGCAGGAGGATCTCTTGAACCCAGGAGTTCAAGACCAGCCTGGATCAACAGAGTGAAACCCTGTATCTTTAAATAATAATAATAAAGGCCAAGTTTGAGCATGGTGGCACGTGCCTATAGTCCCAGCTACTTGGGAAGCTGAGGCCAGAGGGTCACTTGAGTGTAGTAAGTCGAGGCTGCCGTGTGCTGTGACTACAGCACTGCACTCCAGCCTGGGTGATAACAGTGAGACCCTGTCTCCAAAAAACAAAAAGGCAAAAAAAGAATCATTAGTTCAAAATCTCCCTACACCAACCCGAAGCAGATCTTTCTCATAAGCTGATCTTTATGCCTGTTCAACTTCTAAATTAATATTGTATAACGAATAGTGTATTTAAAATAGCTAGGACACAGGTGTGCGGTGTTGTCTGTCTAGCTAATGAGCAGCCTTGCAAAATAAGGAGAGCCTGTGCTACTGCCTGACTCTTGTCCCTCCTCCTTTGAGTCATGCCAGCACTGAAGTTGCTGTGTAATATGCAGGGGATTCTTTTAAGAAAGTTCCATCATAAGGGAACCTAATTTCGGCCACGGTCTTACTGATGCAGCTGTTCTTAATTTAGGTTAAAATGGGCAACTCTGAGAGTCAGTACACCCTTCAAGGATCTAAAAATCATAGCAATACTATTACTGGTGCTAAGCAAATTCCTTGCTCCCTGAAAATACGTGGCCTTCATGCAAAAGAGGACAAGTCGTTGCATGGGTGGGGCCACGGAAGCAGCGGAGCAAGTTACAAGTCCCGGTCCCTGGCCCGAAGCTGCCTTTCTCACTTTAAGAGTAATCAGCCTTACGCGTCGAGACTTGGCGGCCCCATGTGCAAGGTCTCCAGAGGCACTGCCTACTCCACGCACAGGACGAATGCCCCAGGGAAGGATTTCCAGGGCTTCCATGCTGCTTTCTCAGCTGATAATGGCTTCCACTCTGTTGGCCACGAGCCCGCAGATCACATCACCTCCAGAGACTGCAACGGGCACCTTCTCAACTGCTACGGGAGGAATGAGAGCGTGGCCTCCACTCCGCTGGGCGAAGACCGCAAGAGCCCCAGAGTGCTCATCAAAACTCTGGGGAAGCTGGATGGGTGTTTAAGGGTCGAGTTCCACAATGGTGGCAACCCCAGCAAGGTGCCTGCAGAGGACGCCGGTGAGCCGGTGCAGCTGCTGAGGTACTCGCCTACTTTAGCATCAGAAACCTGCCCGGTGCCTGAAGCCAGGAGGGGGTCTAGCGCCGACTCCCTGGCCAGCCATCGCCCCTCTCCCACGGACTCTCGCCTGCGGTCAAGCAAAGGCAGCTCCCTGAGTTCCGAGTCATCCTGGTACGACTCTCCTTGGGGCAACGCTGGAGAGCTGAGCGAGGCTGAGGGCTCCTTCCTGGCCCCCGGCATACCTGACGCCAGCCCCCATGCCACTTTCCCACCTGGTGATGCCAAAAAGCCTTTCAACCAAAGCTCTTCCCTCTCCTCACTCCGGGAACTGTACAAAGATGCTGACCTGGGGAGCCTTTCCACCTCAGGCATCCGCCTTTCTGATGAGTACATGGGCACGCACACCAGCCTGAGCAACCGTGTCTCTTTTGCCTCCGACATTGATGTGCCCTCCAGGGTGTCACACAGAGACCCCGTCCCATACAGTTCCTTCACCCTCCCCTGTCGGAAGCCCAAAGCCTTAGTGGAGGATACTGCAAAGAAGGACTCCCTCAAAGCCAGGATGCGAAGGATCAGTGACTGGACGGGAAGCCTCTCAAGGAAGAAAAGGAAACTCCAGGTGAGCGCACCTTAGAGCTGGGGGTAGGGGGGGGTGGGGGAGTGGGTGGGATGGGGAAGTGTCCCCGTGGTTTCCCCATCTGGAGAAAGGGAGGGTTGGTGGACTCCACCATAGAGTGTTGTAGGGGTGCTTAAATGATCTGGCAAAAGTGAAGAGTTCCATGGAAAGCGTGGCTCATCTCTCGTCTTCAGGTGTGAGATTGTTTTCTCTTTTGCTTCAGATATTTTCACTTTTAGCCCACAACTTTAATCTTCCCGTGTCTTAGTCAGTTTGGGCTGCAAACAACATACCACAGACTGGTTGGTTTAATCAACAGACATCTGTTTCTCACAGTGCTGGAGGCTGGAAGTCAAAGGTCAGAGTGCCAGTGGGGTCCGATCCTGGGGAGGGCTCTCTTCCTGGCTGCAGACAGCTGCCTTCTCGCTGTGTCTTCATGAGGCAGAGAGCGGGAGCTCTAGGCTCTTTCTCAGGACCTTAATCACATCATGGGGACCCTACCCTCATGACCTCTTCTAAACTAATTACCTCTCAAAGCCCTCAGCCAAATACCATCCACTGGTAGTTAAGGCTTCCGCATGGATTTTGGGGGAGGAAACAAAAGTTGAGTCGGTAGCACTCTGGTTCTGTGCATGCCCCTGCACTCTTGCATGCACTCCACGGGCCTCATCTTCAGACTTGGCCATAGCTGGGCGCAGCGGCTCACACCTGTCATCCCAGCACCTGGGGAGGCCAAGGTGGGCAGATCATTTGAGACCAGGAGTTTGAGACCAGCCTGGGCAAGATGGCGAAACCTTGACTTTACCCAAAATACAAAAATTACCTGGGTGTGGTGGCAGGTGCCTGTAATCCCAGCTACTCGGGAGGCTGAGATAGGAGAATTGCTTGAACCTGGGAGGCGGAGGTTGCAGTGAGCTGAGATTATGCCTGGGCAACAGAGAGAGACCCTGTCTTTAAAAAAAAAAAAAAAGAAAGAAAAAGAAAGTACAGAGTTGGAGAGAATTCCTGAAAGAATTGGTTATCTGAGAATTTTGCTAGACCTCATTCTTAAAACAGAAAAGATGAGATTGTCATTATTTTTGGTTGAATAGGTTTATTGAACTTGATATTACTCTGATGAAATTAAAATTTCTATGCTTACATTGGCAAATCAAAAAAAAAAAAAGTTGATGATATGTGTGTGATCTTTTTTTTTTTTTTTTTTGAGATAGAGTCTCACTCTGTCACCCAAGCTGGAGTGAAGTGGTGTGATCTTGGCTCACTACGACCTCTGCTTCCCAGGTTCAAGCAGTTCTGCTGCCTCAGTCTCCTGAGTAGCTGGGATTACAGGGTTGCACCACCATGCCCAGCTAATTTTTGTATTTTAGTAGAGATGGGGTTTCCCCATGTTGGCCAGGCTGATCTCAAACTCCTGATCTCAGGTGATCCACCCCCTTGGCCTCCCAAAATGCTGGGATTACAGGCTTCAGCCACCGCATCTAGCCTGTATGTGTAATCTTAACCTCCTCATAGAGATAGCTGGTGGTATTCTGAAAGCATCTTGTAACTAAGTACATGTAATCGAAAAATATATATACTGATAAAACTGATAAGAATGATGAATATACTTCTGTGTCCTGGTGTATAAGGTTCTACTGGGGGAGCAAAGTGGCTTATCTACCAGGAAGAAAGTTAGAGTTTGCCTTTTTGGGTAACTAGTGGCAATTGCTAGATTTTCAGTTTGTTGTTGCTTTGTTACTTGTTTTTATTTTTGATTATTTATAGAGGGGAGAAGCTCTTTTTTTATCTACTGTGTATAAGTCATAGAGTTGAAGGGAATTTGTGTGGGCAGTTAGTCTCTAGCAGAATTGCATCTTAGATAGACATAAAATTATAAAATTCTATAAATTATATAAAGATTTCAGGGTGGAAAATGTGACTGAGTAGATTGCTTCAGGTTTATTAAGCTTGACATTCATTACTTCCTGCTTGTGCATAGTGCGTCTGCTTCTACCCTCCGTCCTGTGCTGGGCTTGGATTCTCCTTCCTCCTCCTCCACACAGAGATGAGGAAGAGACCATCACCAGCCTGGTTTCAGAGCCTCTTCCTATCCCTGAATATACTGTATAATTTTACTCCTGGATCATCACTTTTTCAGACGAAACCACGAAATAGTAGAGATTTCCTTGACATTTTTCTCTCAGCTCCCATTTCCTGAACAACTCATGCCAGCTGAGCATAATGGGGAAAGCAGCTTCTGCTTACTGGAGGGCTGCAATCCCAGGTGGAGAGCTTTAACGTCTTTTTGATTCCAGTGTTATGGTGCCGACCTGTGTTCCCTAATTGGTGGTAGCATCGAGCCAATGATTCTGTATCTCTATTTTTTTTTTTTGAGAGGGAGTTTCACTCTTGTTGCCCAGGCTGGAGTGTAGTGGAATCATCTTAGCTCACTGCAACCTCCGCCTCCCAGGTTCAAGTGATTCTCGTGCCTCAGACTCCCGAGTAACTGGGATTATAGGCATGTGCCACCATGACTGGCTAATTTTGTACTTTTAGTAGAGACAGGGTTTCTCCATGTTGGTCAGGCTGGTCTCAAACTCTTGACCTTAGGTGATCCACCTGTCTTGGCCTCCCAAAGTGCTGGGATTATAGGTGTGAGCCACTGCGCCCGGCTTCTGCATCTCTTATGTGCACTGAGTGTGTTGCTCATAGGTGTGTGTACCCGGCTTACACGCAGCCCTACTGAGTTCCATTCAGTGTCAGTCCCCACTTGATTCAGAGGTAGATCAGTTGCTGCTGTGTATTTAACATTCTATCATGGGCAGAGTGACCCTCCTTGTCTCTCCTGCCCATGGGAACTGGGTCTCCCTCAATTTTGCACTGTCCGAAAACCTAACTCTGAATTGTGTGCCTGTAGAATTAAAAGCAAACTGGTTAGGGCCAGGCACAGTGGCTCACGCCTACAATTCCAGCACTTTCGGAGGCCAAGGTAGGCAGATCACTAGAGGTCAGGAGTTCAAGACCAACCTAGCCAACTTGGCAAAATCCTGTCTCTATTGAAAATACAAAAATTAGCTGGACATGGTGGCATGTGCCTGTTAGTCCCACCTCTTGGGAGGCTGAGGCAAGAGAATGGCTTTAACCTGGGAGGTGGAGGTTGCAGTGAACTGAGATCCTGCCACTGCATTGCAGCCTGGGCAACAGAGTGAGTCAAAAAAAAAAAAAAGGTTAGACTCAACGAATTAGAATTTTATTATTTATTTTTAGAGACAGAGTCTTACTCTGTTAAAAAAAAGTAACTTCTTAGCAAATTTTAACCATAGATTATAGTATTATTAACTGTAGTCACCATACTTTACCTTAGAGCTCCAGAACTCATTCCTCCTGAGGCTTTGTGCCCTTTGACCAGCATCTTCCCATTTCACCCTCTCTCCTGCCCCTGGCGACCACCATTGTACTCTCTGCTTCCATGAGTTGGACTATTTCTCATTTCACATATAGGTGGAATCTTGCAGTACAAGTCTTTCTGTGGAGTGACATCTCTTGAGTTTTTACTGTTTTTTCTTTTTCCTTTTTTTGAGACAGAGTCTTACTCTTGTGTCCTAGGCTGGAGTGCAATCTTGGTTCACTGCAACTTCTGCTTCCTGGGTTCAGGAGATTCTCCTGCCTCAGCCTCCTGAGTAGCTGGGATTATAGGCATGCACCACCACACCTGGCTAATTTTTTATTTTTAGTAGACAGGGTTTTTCCATGTTGGTCAGGCTGGTCTTGAACTCCGGACCTCAGGTGATCTGCCTGCCTCGGCCTCCCAAAGTGCTGGGATTACAGGCATGAGCCACCACACCCGGCTTGAGTTTTTACTCTTGAGTCTTTACTCATCTCTTACTCTTTGCTATACTGCCCTGGTCATCAAGTTACATTAGCCCTTGTTTCTGATTATTTGATTTGGTGGAAGTGGAGTCATTTGTATGGAAATGGAAATCACATGCTTTGTGTACATATAGAACAGACACCTTAATTTCATCTGTTTAACACAGTGATTAAGAATTCTAGCTGAACCTATTTAAAGACATTCTATATTTTTTAAAGGCTCTTTTTTATTTGCTGAAAATTAGTCACTGGCTATTAGCATTCTAGATAAAAAGATTAAGAAATTTATTAGAGAGTTCATGCGTATGTATAGGAATCAGTTATAAAGGCCGGCACGGTGGCTCATGCCTGTAATCTCAGCACTTTGGGAGGCTGAGGAGGGTGGATCACCTGAGGTCAGAAGTTCAGAACCAGCCTGACCAACAGGGAGAAACCCCGTCTTTACTAAAAATACAAAATTAGCTGGGCGTGGTGGCGCATGCCTATAATCCCAGCTACTCGGGAGGCTGAGGCAGGAGAATGCTTGAACAGAGAGGTGAAGGCTGCAGTGATCTGAGATTTTGCCTTTGCACTCCAGCCTGGGCAACAAGAACAAAACTCCATCTCAAAAAACAAAAAAAGAATCGGTTATAAATGCTAAAATGCATTTCCTGCCCATTTCTGAAAAAGGAAAATTCTTGCTTTGCTTGGTTAAACATTTGAAAGTTGGCAGTACAGTTTGACAAGCAGCGTCAAGAGTACGCGTAGGTCACACTTCACTTCGGGACTCTGTGCGTTTCTCTGGCAGAGTTGTGCTTGCTTTGAAGCACTCCTTCGTGGCCCTTGCAGGGTGTCAGAGGGTGTTCCTGTGTTTTTAGGTTATGAATCAGAGGGACATATTTGTAGCTGAGATAATGTTAATACTAGCTAGATGAGAAGTGTTTCTTCACCCTTTAGAAGTTTTTGAAAAGCAACAAAGTGACAATTAAAAACACCTCCTCTAAGTATCTGGAAAGTTTTCTGTCCAAGTGACTCACAGCAGCTGGTTTCTTTGCTCTGCGTGAGCATCAGTGTATAAATAAACATGACTGTGGGATGCAGTGTAAACAGTGACTAATAATATTTCCATCTCTAATATCTGTTTGGGGCTCAGTTGTTCATAGCTCCTGGGAATTTGGAAGCACTCTTCAGTTGTGTGATTATTTTCCTACCAGACAGCAAGTAATTGCGACTTGATTTTTGGATGAAATTTTTGAAAAGGAAACCTCTCTACCCAATGTAATATTCAAAATGAGGCCTTTAGTCAATGGTCCTTGACCCAGTTTTCCATCATTTTTATTTTAATGCATAAGGAAATCTAATTGAAAGCCCAGTAGCAGCTGAGTGGTCTGGAGTGTGCTTGGCGTCTCTGCGGAGTTATCTTCATCTAGGCCATACGTCTTGAGTGTCAGTGCCTTTTGAGTCAGAAGTTAAGCTCCCTTTATGCTGAAAAATTTAATTACTGCTATTTTACCAGTGAAAAGCCTGTATGCAAATTATTTTTCTTGACTGACTAGACTCGCAATCCAGATATTAGAGAAATGTCTTTCTGTTTTCAGCTCTGTGCACGGTGCATGGCCAGCTTGATCAGTGCACCCGGTCCTCACAGGGAGCAGCAGTATAAGTATGAATTGTATTTAGAGCTGCCTATGTTTGCTTTTGTGTTGGAATAAATACTAAAGTTAAGAATCATGTGTCTTTGACATCTCCAGTACCTAGCGTAAAACAGGTACTCAAATAAAAGGATATGAATGAATAAATGAGTGTATTTTTTTCACGTAAGCAATTCTTAAGTAAGAAATACTAATTATGAAAAAAAGCTATAGTTACCAGCCAATACCCTTCATGGATAAGGAATCCTAAGTGTAGTATTATTTTTATTATTTATTTATTTATTTATTTTTGAGATGGAGTTTTGCTCTTGTTGCCCAGGCTAGAGTGCAGTGGCGTGATCTCGGTTCACTGCAACCTCCACTTCCCAGTTTCAAGTGATTCTCCTGCCTCAGCCTCCTAAATTGCTGGGATTACAGGTGTGTACTGCCACACCTGGCTAATTTTTGTATTTTTAGTAGAGATAGAGCATCACCATGTTGGCCAGACTGGCCTCGAACTCCTGACCTCAGGTGATCCGCCTGCCTTGGCCTCCAAACGTGCTAGGATTGCAGGCATGAGCCACCACACCACCTCCTATTTTTACTATGTGAACCAGGAAAATAAGATAGTAGAGATCTCAAAGGCTAGAGTCTAGACCTGAGCACTTGGCCAGAGGCTGGGGACTGTAGGGAGCGGAAGAGAAGTTTTTGGGTTTTGCATAACAACGTGAGTCCCTAACTTCCTTGCCCTACCCTGGTACTAGTCATTTCCTAATTTAGCTTTCAGATGATCCAGAGGAAAAACGAATTGCAAGAATATGACTTCTTTCCTGGAAGACACTGATTCACGGTTAGCAAAGAAGAAACATCATTTTAGTAATCTTCACGAGTGTGCTGTAAACATACTAGTTACTTTCTTGATGCTAAGCATAGGTTAGATTTAGGAGAGCTGTTGGTATTTTATTTACTTCTTTAAGTGTTAACTCCACTGGGTATAAATTGGCTTGGGCAACACTCTTTCTAAAATTCTTTCTGATATGAAGACTTGATAATTAAAGATGTATTTTTGTGACAAGAACCTTGCTTTGCGTTACATTATTAGCAGCCACCACTATTACACTTATGCTGTGTTTAAGAAGGGATGCTTTCGATAGCTATAACCTCTGATGGGTGATCACGTGTGTTTCCCACAGGAACCAAGGTCCAAGGAGGGCAGTGACTACTTTGATAGTCGCTCTGAGGGACTGAATGCTGATGTGCAGGGGTCCTCCCAGGCATCTGCCTTTCTGTGGTCAGGGGGCTCTGCTCAGATCCTGTCTCAGAGAAGTGAATCCACACATGCGATTGGCAGCGATCCCCTCCGACAGAACATTTATGAGAATTTCATGCGAGAGTTGGAGATGAGCAGGACCAACACTGAGAACGTCGAAACCTCTACAGAAACCGCCGAGTCCAGCAGCGAGTCGCTCAGCTCTCTGGAACAGCTGGATCTTCTTTTTGAGAAGGAGCAGGGCGTGGTCCGGAAAGCTGGGTGGCTCTTCTTCAAGGCCCTGGTCACGGTGCAAAAGGAAAGGAAGCTGGAGCTGGTGGCACGAAGGAAATGGAAACAGTACTGGGTAACACTGAAAGGTGAGTGCATTATCAGCGGCTGAGGCCACTGAAATCATTACCTCTAGCCGAGGTCTTTCCCAGGAAGTGCCAGGAGCTAGCGTTGGGTTGAGTTCACATGAGGGGTTTGACAGAGGATCCGTGCCATGCCTTATTAGGGATACTTTCTCATACCTGTGTCGTAGGCTTTACCTACTAGTTACACGTATTATGCAGTCTAATAAATAATTATTGGATTTTTACTTATATTTATTTTTTTGAGACAGAGTCTCGCTCTGTTGCCCAGGTTGGAGTGCAGTGGCGCGATCTCAGTTCACTGCAACCTCTGCCTCCCAGGCTCAAGCAATTCTCGTGTCTCAGCCTCCTGAGTAGCTGGAATTACAGGCATATGCACCATGCCTGGCTGATTTTTGTCTAATTTTTAGTAGAAATGGGGTTTCAACATGTTGACTCGGCTGCTCTCATAAGTCCTGACCTCAAGCAATTTGCCCACCTTGGCTTCCCACTGTGCCTGGCCAAATATAATGATGGGATTTAGTACTTATTGCTTATTTTATAGGCATGCCTGTACCATTCTTTGATACTTTCCCTGCATTTGGAGAAAAAAGTCAATAACGAAATGTGGTTTAGTTATTTGGAAGGTAGCTTCTGAATTTCACATTCTGTATGTGTTCAGAACTCCAAAGAGGTTTTCTTTCCAACTTGTGCAACTAAGAATATCTCCTGGATTATTAATTTGTGTCATTCCAGCTTTATGAACAAAGTCCAGTTGTCATCACTAACAAGTGCAGCTATTTTTTTTTTAACATAAAGGCAATTGAAGTAAGAATTTGTTTTGTTGAGATGAGAAGTTTCTTATAAGCATTGCCATTTAAAAACTGTCATTGCCTTGCTCATTGCACATGTATAGGTTTGAAGAACTCTAAATGTCTTGTGAGGAAACGAGACGCTCCAAATCTGTACAGTGTTGATTTATGCAGATGCACACAGAGCTGCCTCACAGCCCCTGGCACCTGCACAGCACCCGGGACTCTTTGTCAGAGGAACTGAGTGTGTTGTTCAAAAATTAAACCCAAGGCCGGGCACGGTGGCTCACTCCTGTAATCTCAGCACCTTGGAAGGCTAAGGTGGGTGGATCACCTGAGATTGAGAGTTTGAGACCACTCTGGCCAACATGATGAAACCCTATCTCTACTAAAAATACAAAATTTAGGCAGACGTGGTGGTGCTTGATTGTAGTCCTAGCTACTCAGGAGACTGAGGCAGGAGAATCGCTTGAACCTGGGAGGCGGAGGTCGCAGTAAGCCTGGATTGCTCCACTGTACTCCAGCCTGGGCGACAGAGAGACTCTGTCTCAAAAACAACAAAAGTCAAGCCTCATCGTCAAGTGATTTCCTTCCCTGTTACAGGAGAGAGCAGAAAGATCTGCAAACGTGACATGTGCAATGCCCAGTGCCCTCTGATTTACCCCTTTCTTGCTTTTCTTTGCCCCTTATTGAACAAAGGAGCCCTGCTTCCTCAACCATGGAAGGCAAGCATCATGTCTTGATTACCACAAGCTCCTCTGGTGCCTCTGGTAAAGAGGCCCTTGCAAAGGTGTTTCATGTCCAAGTGACACGTTTCCCCAGCAGGCCAGCGGGTGTACAAAGCCCAAGGGCCCAGTGTTGCTCACATCCTGCAGTCCTTTTTTCCAACCCTAGGTTTGGATGCCTGTAGACATTGTGGCTGGCTAAGGAAGGTAAAGAACTTCCCCGGCTTCTCCATACTAGAGAGGCAGATTTCTGTACCGAATGACAGAAACAATTTGGAAAGCTGCAATAATGGGCTGAATCTAGCAGGATTAAAATTTAAAGAGATAAGAAAGTTCTGCTTTAAGGTGTAAAAGTCAGATAGCTACCCAAGGACAGGACAGGGAGATGTGACTACAAACTGTTATGAGTGAGTCTGGGTGTGGCAGCTGATGCCTGTAATCCCAGCACTTTGGGAAGCTGAGGCAGGTGGATCACCGGAGTTCAGGAGTTTGAGACCAGCCTGGCCAACATGGCAAAACCCTGCCTCTACTAAAAATACAAAAATTAGCCAGGCATGATGGCAGGTGCGTGTAATCCCAGCTACCTGGGAGGCTGAGGCTGCAGAATCGCTTGAACCTGGGATGAGGAGGTCGCAAAAAGCCGAGATCATGCCATTGCACTCCAGCCTGGGCAACAAGAGTAAAACTCAATCTCAAAAAAAAAAAAAAAAAAAAAATTATGTGTGAAAAAGATGTCAGGACTAACTTCGCAGGCCACGTGTTTCCAAGGTGATGTGGCTGAAAAAGTAAATGTGATTTCGTCAAGAGCAAATGTGATCTTTAGCTATCTCATTAGAGATGTCCCGTGATGATCGGCTATATCATTAGAGGATCAGCTTCTTCCTTAGAGATGCTGTGTCCCTTGCAGAGGAAATGACAGTCTCTCCTTTCTTTGTCCTGGTCAGAGTTGGTCATTTCCCCCCTCGTGGGCACAGTATTGCAGGAGACTTGTTAGGAAATAAGAGATTGATTCTTGAAAGGTTCTCCCAAAGGATCCCTGAATGGGGAGAGAGTGAACATGTTCCCTAAGGGGCTGAACATCTGGGACTATTTGTGAATCATAGTTTGAAGCAGCCTCCTAGTCACATGATATTAATACTTAGAACAGATGCATGTTACCCTATCATGTGTCATGTGTCTATTTTTTTAATGTAAAATTTATTGCTTAAAATTAGTGCTTTGAGAATTTCTCCCCTGCCTATGGATTTGAAAACCCCCAGTATACATACATCACCCCAGGGGTGGGGGTGCTGGATTGGGATGCAGGGTGTGTGTGTATGTGTGTGTATGTCTTTGTGTATGTGTGTCTGTGTGTGTATGTGTCTGTGTGTATATATGTGTGTATGTGTATGTACGAGAGAGAGAGAGGGAAAGAGAGAGAGAGAACATACCACTTTGAGAATCAGGTCCATAGGTGACGACAAGGGGATTTGGAGCCGTGCCACATGGAAGAGGGCATAAAGATTTAGGGATGTTCAGCATGGAGAAAATAAGAACTGGATGGGAATGAACAGCAGTGTGTAGAAAAGGCATTGAATTTATTCTGGGCCTGCGGAGGTTGGGATGGGACTAAGAGATAGGAGACAGGCTGATTCTAAATTAATGCAAAAAACAACAGTGTCAGCCCTGGGCAAGGAGAAAGACGCTCCCTTGTTGATTTCTCTGCTACTGACCACATTTACCCAGAGCCAACTCGTTGCAGGCTTCTTGAGGGCAACTCAGGCAGATATTGCTTAAGGGCTGGAAGAGCTGATTGGCAGGTCTGTGTGTTTTATCTCAAAAGGTAGACCAAGAACTTCTGGCTACCAACTTTAGAGGTAAGGACAGACCTGAGTTGTCACTGACCATTGCTGTATTTGTAGTCTTGGCTAGGCCCTGCTTTCCTGGTGTTTGCTTGTAAAACACTTTAAGATCCATGGATAAAGGGTGCTTTGTAGTATAAACGTTATCAAGCACACATTCCTTCCTTTCCTTTGCAGCCAAGGCAAGACATGCGATAAACATGTCTTTTCCCCGCATAACCTTTTCCATGTGGCTTTCTACACCTCCTTCCTCTGGGAATTCAGTGTGTTGAGTTCTGATTTCTTGGCTTAGAATCCAAGTTGTAATGTTTGGACTTAACTGTTTGGTTTAATCCTAGTTAAAAACACAGATATGTGTATACATACATACTTACATGTAAGCCTAATTTGAAAATTATCCTTCAAGTATCTATGTCAATAAATGGGAAACAGTTTTCTGGAGAGAGCCGTTATTAACAAACCATCTGGCTTGTTACCTACATGGAATGTGTAGGTATGCTGGGGACATAAATGTGTTTCAAGGCTTTGGAGGATGTAATAAATTTTTAACAAGGGCAATTCTGCTTTCCATTTGTCTTTTCCAATGAGTGGATTTTCATGCAGTTCACTGGGGACTTCCTGGGCTGAAGAGCTGGCAAGGTCATGAAACATCCCTCAAAATGCGCAGCAGACTGAGTGATGGTCAATGTCAGGAGAGGAGTTTGTACAGTAATTTCAGGATGCTGGTGATTCTGCCTTGAGCTGGGCCAGCAGCAGGGTTTGGAGGCCAAGAGGGTATCATAGAAAGGGAGGATTTGAGGGAGAACCAAGACTAATTGCCCTCCTTCCCTGGGTGATAGTTCTACTAATATCTATAATTTCTACTAATATTACCTCTCTATTCCTGAACTGCCATTGCTATGCCAATCTGTTTTCTGCTTCTGCTCCCATGGCAAGAATGTCCAGTGTCAGCGACCCGTCCAAGCCAAGACCAGCACTTGGTAGGGACTGAGCGGGGCCAGTCCGGCGCCGGCAGTGGGGTGAACGGCAGAGGCTTCATTGATGTGGGTGCCACCCCTTTCCACTGGCCCCAGTGCCCCCTTAGAGATGCAGGGTCCCTTGAAATTCAACTTGATGTAACAGAGTTAAGATTGATTTCCTGATTTGTGAATTCGATAACCACACAATTCTGCGTATTGTTTTCCATCCTGGCCTGGCTCTAATGTGAAATGCCCTGTTTTGATTTCATGCCTCCAAGTTAGAGCCGTGGTCTGTTGTCCACGGGGTGTTGGGTTTGGTGGCATTTTGGCATTGGCTCAAGGTTTGTGTGCATTTCCTCTACCTGCCACGATTTAAACCATGGCTGTTGGGATTCCAGTGTTAGGGAAGCTGGGAAGTGAACGTGAGCCCATCGGAAAGAATTTGGACGTGGGTGCAGCTGGAGCTGCTCTGTCCCCTTTGCCTTGGTCCTTGGGCCCCAGGTCATGGCATGTTGCATGTGCAGCAGTAGCATCAGACGGGCCTTACCCCATGGGAAGACTGGGGTTATTGTTTAACTGCTGTGTCGGTGGCTGGAAAAAGATACTGGCCAGGACTGCAAGGAGCAGCTCTGGCTGCAAACCTGTTGCTCCTTCCCCTTGTTTGTCATATTTGAGCTCTGTCAGCCTCTTAGTTTGGATGAGTTTTATTTGTGCGGGGGGAGCGAATGTGTAGCGTTTCTTGAGATCTAAAGTAGTAGAGGGAGAAAGTAGTGTTTCTGAAGGCTGAGCTTGGTGCAGGCTTCTTTCTCTCTTGGCTTCTATGTGCCGTTATGGGTTCTTTTGTATAAAACTGTTTGTTCATAGCAACACTGACTTTTAAAGAAAGTAATGAAATTGGAAGGACTGAAATAGTTTTTAAGAAATCTGAACTTTTATGAATGAGGACACAAGCACAGTAGGGTAAAGTACCGTGAAGTGAAGCCCAGGCGTTTATTCACAGTGAAGGAGGGCTGGTGTTTCTTTCCTGTCAGTGTGAAAGGTGCTTCTGAAGCTCCCAGTTGGTGGGCATATCACTGTTACTCATACGCTGGAGATTGGAACCTGAGAAGTGGTCAAAACAGTTTATAGGATACAGATTTGAGGAGATAGTCCACTTGTACAAGAGAACACACCTGTGAGCATCTTAGCATTAATTTGCTTAAAAATTGTGTCTAGTAATTGTAATGCAATTTCTAACTAATGAAGCAAACTCTTAATAACTTCTACCTGCAATACTTTATTAGCATATGAGGGGAAACGTAAGTGCTTGAAAGCATATGTTGTAGTATTTTTAGAGTATTGTTTTAAAATTCAGGCACATTTAGTTTGACTTTTCTCCCTCAAACAGTGTTTTCTATTACTGTGAGATAAAAGGAAATACTAAAAGCATTTGGAGAATAAGCTGCGTACTTTCTCATAAATGCCAGAGTTCCACAGGAGGTCCAGTTGCTTGTTCCCATTGATTGCTAATGGAATAAGTGAGTATGGCATTTTCTTCGGCCTCTCACATCGAGATTCCCTAAATAATGTGGTGTCGTGTTTAAGGACAAGGGTTTTGGGGCCAGAGGGCCTTAGTTCACATCCTTACTGCTCCACAGTGCAGCGATGGGACCCCTGCAAGTGATTCGATCTCTCAGTTTTCTCATATGTAGTGTGAAAGGAATATAAAGGCTGGGGACCCCAATTCATGATGCTAGAAGGAAAAAAAATTAAGCCAAAAGCTGTCATTCAAGAAGCTGCCTTTCCTTTTGCTCCTAAGCAAGAGCTGTAGATAAAAGGTTAAATATCCCTACAGGTAGCTAGCTACTCTGTTTTCACCTTTTTTTTTTTTTTTTTTTTTTGGAGACAGAGTCTTGCTCTGTTGCCAGGCTGGAATGCAGTGGTGTGATCTTGGCTCACTGCAGCCTCTGCCTCCCGGGCTCAAGCGATTCTAGTGCCCCAGCCTTCCAAGTAGCTGGGACTACAGGTGCACGCCACCACGCCCAGCTAATTTTTGTATTTTTAGTAGAGATGGGGTTTCACCATGTTGGCCAGGATGGTCTCGATTTCTTGACCTCATGATCCACCCGCCTCGGCCTCCCAAAGTGCTGGGATTGCAGGCATGAATCACCGTGCCCGGCCATCACCTTATCTTATGTAAAGTACTGATTCACCAAGTGCTGGATGATTACATGATTGACACTTTCCCTGCCTGCAACTTTTCCCTTGCAGCAGGTGGATTACACACTCTCCCTCTTTCCCCTCCAGCCCACTTTAAACATTAAAGCCCTCGGCATCATCTTTGGAGAAATGCACAGACCGCAGACTGTTTCTGTGATTCTGTGTTCTCTTCTTTCAGGCATGTCCTTAACCTTGGCAAAATAAACTGTCCCAGACACTTTTTGGGTTACAGTAGAGTGGGCTAAAAAGCCCTGCCCACCTTAGGGCCTCTATGGGGGTTAATTAAGCCAGTACATGTGGAGTACTTAGAAGAGTTAAGCAATGGCTTACTGTTTGGTATTGTTACTACTGATATGACATTTACAAAGACATCTCATTTTCATTCAGGTGCATTTTGATACAACTAGGTGTGCTTCAGATGCCACTTTTCCTTGTTTACCATGTTTCTATCGCATGATTGTCTCACTCAGGTGTTTTTAAAACCGTGTCACTTACCTTCCCGGTCCTTTCCCGCATCTCCAGGCCTGACCGGGATGTTCTTTTGCTTCTCTGTTTCACAGGATGCACACTGCTGTTTTATGAGACATATGGGAAGAATTCCATGGACCAGAGCAGTGCCCCTCGGTGTGCTCTGTTTGCAGAAGACAGCATAGTGCAGTCTGTTCCAGAACATCCCAAGAAAGAGAACGTGTTCTGCCTCAGCAACTCCTTTGGAGATGTCTACCTTTTCCAGGTACTGCTGGTACTTTGTAAGTGGAGGTAATAACTTATGTATTGCGGGTACAGTAGCTCATGTCTGTAATCCCAGCACTTTGGGAGACCGAGGTGGGTGGATCACCTGAGGTCACCAGTTCAAGACCAGCCCGGCCAACATGGTGAAACCCAGTCTTTACTAAAAATACAAAAAAAATTAGCTGGGTGTGGTGGCAGGCACCTGTAATCCCAGCTACTCAGGAGGCTGAGGCAGGAGAATCGCTTAAACCTGGGAGACGGAGGTTGTGGTGAGCTGAGATCATGCCATTGCACTCCAGCCTGAGCGACAGAGCAAAACTCCATCTTAAAAAAAATAGCTTATGCATTGCTAGAATAAGAAGGAACAGAAAAGGCAAAACTTGGAAATGAAATCGAATAAATGCTTAGGCTTTGGATTTGGCCTTAAGCAAGAGAAATTGGCCTCTGCTGACTGCCAAGGGCACTGGGTCATCACCAATGCAGTCATTCACACAGAGGGCATTTTTCAGGTGCCTCTGAAGTCCCAGGC
Organism: Callithrix jacchus; assembly: GCF_049354715.1. NCBI lineage: Eukaryota > Metazoa > Chordata > Mammalia > Primates > Cebidae > Callithrix > Callithrix jacchus. Next base: position 161,937,645 of record NC_133505.1, read on the forward strand.
TGTGGTCCAGGAGATGCTCATTGGGACACAAAGAGAAAAAATCATGATCCCTGTTCAGGAGTAGCTCGTGATCCAGTGAGTGCAATGGTCAAGATTCTCAGATTTGGGGAGTTTTTTAAATGAAGCTTGGAGAATATTGATGGGAGAGGCTTGGGTTCTTCCCATGAATCTCAGTGGATGTCAAAGATTTTCAGGAAAACCCTCACAGGCAAATGCTATGAGATCTCCTTTCCCTGTGGAAGTGGTTTTAGGATCTTAAGATTCAGGGTATCTACTGTTAAGACTTTTCGGTGACTTTTAGCCAATGAGATGTCACAGAACATGGTGGTGCTGAGCCATCGGCACTGGGCCAGGCTTCGGTTTGAATCCTGGCGCCTTTGTTAGTGTTGAGTTTGTAAGTGATCTTGGAGCATGTAGCAGACTTCTCTGAGCCTTGGGCCCTTTGACCAGTAGGATAATAATGGCTTACAGGATTGCTGTAAGAGTAAATAATCACGTGTGTGTTAAATGCTAATGAAATTGTAATTATGGTTATTAATATTAATTCAGAAGAGGTGAGACTGATAGCTGGGGAATGAAGTGTGCTTCTTAAATGCCTCCCAGTCTATACCCAGCATCTGACATAGACACAGTGTTGGCTGAAGGTTCCATCTGACTGGAAGTTTCATGGAAAGCCTCATAAAGCCTGGGTTTAGATCTCTCATAAAGATGGCCCTGGGCACCCTCTGAAGCCCTGCCGAGTAACTGTCCTGTAGGCTGACTGTGGGAGTCTGGAATGCTCTGAAGAGCTCCTCCTGGGACCAGCACTGGGTAAACTCCCTGGGCCTTTAGTTGTACTGCTTTCCCAAACTGACTTGACTAACTAGAGCCGGGGCCTGAGATTTGATTTTCATTTTCCTAACAGAAAGGTTACTTAAAGACTTCTATGATGCTTTAAAGCAAAGTAATCAATTTATGTTAGTCTGAAAAGTAGGGAAGTTTGAAAACAACAACAACAAAATCTTAGGTGAATTGTTTGTAAGCTTCTTAGTGGTAAGTGTGAAATGAACGTTTTATTTTGTGATTCAGGCAAAATGTCCTTAGTTTTAAGAGTTTTTCCCTCCTGTGATCCCAGCACTTTGGAAGCTGAGGCAGGAAGAAGGCTTGAGACCAGGAGTTTGAAATCACCTTGGTCAACATAGCGAGGCCCCCATCTCTTCAAAAAAAATAAAAAAAATTAGTGGGTCATGGTGGTGTGCGCCTGTGGTCCCAGCTACCTGGGAGGCTGAGGTGGGAGGATCGTTTGAGCTCAGGAGGTCAAGGTTGCAGTAAGCTATGATTGTGCCACTGACACAGGCCAAGAGACAGAGTGAGACCTGTCTCAGAAACAGTAACAGTAACAGTTTTCCCAGGTGGTCCTATTTTGTGATCCCAGAGGCCACTTGAGGTTTGACCCTGTGACTCCACTGTGTGTGATTATTTCTGGACATCAAGAGAACTGAAAGTACTTTCCAGTCTGCTTAGAATCGTACCTGTTTGCCTGCTGTGCTTCATTCAAACTTCGTTGTTTTTAAAATATTTTTTTCTTAAAAAAAATTTATCATCATTATTTGAGATGGAGTCTTGCTCTATTGCCCAGGCTGGAGTACAGTGATGCGATCTCAGCTCACTGCAACCTCCACCTCCTGTGTTCAAGCAATTCTTGAATTCCTGCCTCAGCTTCCCAAGTAGCTGGGATTATAGGTGCCTGCCACCACAACTGGCTAATTTTTTTTTCTTTGTGTGTTTTTAGTAGAGATGGGGTTTTACCATGTTGGCCAGGCTGGTTTTGAACCCTGACCTAAGTGATCTGCTCGCCTTGGCCTTCCAAAGTGTTAGGATTACAGGCATGCGCCACCACACTGGGCCTATTATTATTTTTTAATTGACGTGGGGACTCACTATGTTCCCTAGGCTGGTTTTGAACTCCTGGGCTCAAAAGTCCTGGGGTTACAGGTGTGAGCCACTGTGCCCAGCCAAAATTAAATAGTTTTCTTTTATAAAAATAATATATCATCTTTGCGTTAGAAGTCATTGAAAAGTAGAGAAAGAAGGAAACTTCCTGTCTTCAAAGACAATAGCATTATTTTGTTTCCCCTCAATATACTTTTATTTATACTTTTTTGTATTGAGGCCATACTGTAGATGTAATTTTATATCCAGGTTTCAAAATTTCATATTCTAGTCCTAATGTTTACTCATTCTGTTAAAATTCTGAAAACAAGCAACCTTTTATTTATTTGTTTATTTTGAGACAAAGTCTTGCTCTGTTGCCCAGGCTGGAGTGCAATGGTGTGCTCTCAGCTCACTGCAACCTCCGCCTCCTGGGTCAAGTGATTCTCCTGTCTCAGCCTCCCAAGTAGCTGGGATTTCAGGTGTGTACCACCACACCCACCTAATTTTTACATTTTATGTATTTATATGTATGTATGTATTTATTTATGAGACAGAGTCTCACTCTGTCACCTGGGTTGGAGTACAGTAGCACAATCTCAATTCATTGCAACCTCCACCTCCCATGACCGAGTGGTTCTCATGTCTCAGCCTCCCAAGTAGCTGGGATTATAGGTGCGTGCCACCATGCCTGGCTAATTTTTGTTCTTTTAGTAGACAGGGTTTCACCATGTTGGCCAGATTGGTCTCCAAGTCCTGACCTCAGGTGATCCGCTCATCTCGGCCTCCCAAAGTGCTGGGATTATAAGCATGAGCCACCGCGCCTGGCCAAGCATCCTTTTAGAGAGCGGCACAGTGTTTCTTGACTGTGTCTACCCTGTTGTCCTTATAGCTCCTGTGTTGTGGGCCAGTGCTTGTTTCTAGCTTTAGTTCCTGTCCTATTCAGGGCTCTAGGATGCTTTCTGCTCTGCTCCTGACTTTCTCTGAGTCCCTCTGAACCTGAGTTGAATGGTTGAATATGTTTTTGAAATTAACAGCTTTTCTGGAGTGCAAGTGCTCCTTGGGTTTACACTTCCAAGCCCAGCCTGCCATTTCGGAGGGCACGTTTGGGGTAAAATGATCTGAAACAGGTTTTCTCCCTCTCCACGTGCAGGCCACCAGCCAGACAGATCTAGAAAACTGGGTCACTGCCATACACTCTGCTTGTGCGTCCCTCTTTGCGAAGAAGCACGGGAAAGAGGACACAGTGCGGCTGCTGAAGAACCAGACCAAAAACCTGCTTCAGAAGATAGACATGGACAGCAAGATGAGGAAGATGGCAGAGTTGCAGCTCTCTGTGGTGAGCGACCCAAAGAACAGGAAAGCCATAGAGAACCAGGTATTGTTCATGTACACCTGCGTTTCCTTCCAGTGCTCACGTCGCTTGCGCAGTGACTTGCTGGTATTTCTTGGCTCACACGTTAGTGGTATTTCTTACACCCTGGAGGAAATAGTTTCTGTGGCTTTTCATTTTAGGTACTTAATGTTTGCCATGTTGTGACATGGGTGATATGATATGCTTTACAACCTTTGGTGGCTCCACGTATATACTGAAATATTTTGTGACCAAAACTTAATTTCTCATTTTTTTTTTTTTTTTTTGAGATGGAGCCTCACTCTTATTGCCCAGGCTGGAGTGCAATGGTGCAATCTCAGCTCATCGAAACCTCTGCCTCCCGGGTTCAAGTGATTCTCCTACCTCAGCCTCCTGAGTAGCTGGGATTACAGGCACCTGCTACCAGGCCCGGCTAATTTTTCATGTTTTTAGTAATGATGGGGTTTCACTATGTTGGCCAGGCTAGTCTTAAACTCCTGACCTCAGGTGATCCACCTGCCTCTGCCTCCCAAAGTGCTGGGATTACAGGCGTGAGCCACTGCACCCAGTCCCAGAACTTAATTTCTAATTTGAATAGTGCCTTCTGGCCTAGTGGATTCACTCATATATTGTTGTTTTCTGGGGGAAAAAAAAAATCCCTGCAATAAAACCACTAGAAGGTTAGACAGGTAAGATTCTAATACGATGGCTTTGGAAAAAGTGGTTTGGTATAACATAGCTGTTTCTGTGTCTGTGGATTGCAGAAAACAAGTAATTTTTCTATTTCCAGCAGAGAAGCAGCTAATGAAATGCTTTCTTTTCTCTGCTCTGGTTCCACATTCACATAATAAATGGCTGGTTCCCATGCTGTTTGCACTTTAGAGAAGGGAGGCAGTTTGAAAATTTTTATTTCCCTTTGTTCAGACGACCTAAACGCTTAGACAAGTGTTAGTGGAATTTCTAGCCGCCCTATCTTAAGTCAGGTTTCCTAGGAGACAGACCTTGAGAGAGATTTAGATGTGAGAAGTTTTACTGGGAATGCTCTTAGGGACAACTCCAGCCTGGAGTGAGGGAGCAGGATCTGGGGACAAGTTCCATTGTGATGCAGCCTGTCCCACAGTGAGCTGTGGAGCTGGGAGGGCCATTCAGAGCTTGGAGGCAACAGGCCACCGTGTTCCTCTCAGGCCAGCAGGGCAAGGCAGTTCCCTTCAGCAGACATCACTTTCCCTGAGGGGATCTGTGCGAGCTGGAAAAAGGAAGGAATGCCTCTGTTTGGAGGGGGATCTGGGTGATGCACTGTAGAATCCGCAGCAGCTCCCCCAAAACCAACTGAGCAAATGTCAAATGACCTGGGAGTTTGAATGAGGAATGGGATGAAGATAGATAGTGGGTAGGTTCTTGAATTTTTCTTCCTTTAATTACTTATTACAGAGAAACCAGGTTCTTTAGAGAAAAAAAAATTTATGGTAACAGAACAATTTAGACATATTGTGACTTATTAGAAAGAAATTTTGCATATGGTGTTTTATTTAAATTGCAACTTACATCATATCTCTGTTTATGTCTGAATGTTTAACCTTGTTTGGAAATTTTTTCACCTGTGTATATATGAAAAATTCTGCATGAGGCTGGGCACGGTGACTGACGCCTAAAATCCCAGCACTTTGGAAGGCAGAGGCAGGCAGATCACCTGAGGTCAGGATTTCGAGACCAGCCTGGCCATCATGGTGAAACTCATTTCTACTACAAATACAAAAATTAGCTGGGCGTGGTGGTGGGTACCTGTAATCCCAGCTACTCAGGAGGCTGAGACAGGAGAATTGCTTGAACCTGAGAGAGATGGAGCTTGCAGTGAGCCGAGATTGTGCCATCATACTCTAGCCTGGGTACAGAATGAGACTCTGTCTCAAAAAAAAGAATTCGGCATGAGTAGGAAAAAATTTCTGTCTAGAAATAGGAAACTGATCAAAGGCATGCATTCACTGATACGTTGAGAATTTGGAACACTGCATCAATTGACGATAGCAAAATAACCAAATAATTCCCACCTCTGCCCCTCATTAATCTTCTGACTATGTCCGCCTTTGCTCATATCTGTTGTTGTCTTTCTTCCTTCCCAGTTCTTTCTTTTTTGCTTATTTTCCCCTCTGCAAATGCTGGTGTACCTAATAGATGCATTTGGCTTGAAGAAATAAAACTAATTATAAAATATGGACCCCGTTTCTAAGAAATTATCATTTAGTTGGAGAGCAAGCCTTATGAATATGAAACTAAAGGACATTCTAAAATGGTCTATTAGGTGACAGCTGGTGTAGTTATCAAATATGATGGGAGATCAGGGGGTTGAGGTTGTACTGTGATCCTGAGGAAATGAAGGGTCCCTGGATGGTGTTAAAACATTGTTAAGAGGCGTGAAGGATTTCCAGGCTGGAGGGGGTTGGGTGAGCATGGAGAGATAAGCATGAAGTGACAGAGTGGTGGCTTGGGGCTCTGGAGCACACTGGAGTCAGAGGCTCTGGCTGGGAAGTGATGAGAGCTGACAGTCAGGTTGGACAGGCAATGCAGCTGGTTCAGTCTGTGTCTCGGTCTGTAACAAAGTACCGTAAACCGGGTGGCTTATGAACAAGAGTAATTTATTTCTCAGAGTTCTGAAGGCTGAGAATTCCAAGAGACTGGCAGATTCAGTGTCTGGCGAGGCCCTGCTTCCTGGTTTCGTAGAAGCATCTTCTTACTGTATTCTCGCGTGACGGAAGGGGCAAGGGATCTTTCTGGGGCCCCTTTTATAAAGCCACTCACCCTTTTCATGAGGGCTCTGTCATTATGACTGTCCTGCGCAGTGGATTAAGCAGCGAAGGATGAAAGACACCGTAACTGAATGCTTGAATCACATGGTTTATTGGCATGCAAACAATTCTGAACAAAGATAAATGTTTTATCCGCATTCTCCCTACACACAACTCCTGTTTTTCACCCTGCTAGGAACAGATTGGGGATCTTAGATGAATAGGCACAGGTTTGGTCGCAGAGGTCCTCATGCATCTGGTAGTAGCTTCCTCTGGCGTCGAGGCTGGAATGCTGAGGCTGAGCGTCCAGCTGAGGAGACGGCAAGCCTGACTCCAGGTCCCTTTCTGAGTGGCAGCGGCTCGTCTGCACGAGTCTGTGTCTCAGCAGAGCAGGCTGAGCTGACTGAGGACTTCTCTTTTTATAGTCCCTGTATGGGTATCCACCTGTGTCTGGTTATCTTGAAGGTTGGCGCGCCCTAGCATGTGATGTCGTCCCAAACACAGTTGGTCTAAACAGATTTGGGCATTCTGGGCATTTTGGCAGACAGTTGCACTTACAGTAACTATGATAACATATTCACACTACACCTGTAAACTGCAGTTGTAACAATAACCTAATCACTGCCCCTTTTAAAAAGGCTCCATAGCCAGGCACTGTGGCTCAGGCCTGTAATCTCACCACTTTGGGAGGCCAAAGCAGGTGAATCATGAGATCCGGAGTTCGAGACCAGCCTGGCCAACATGGTGAAACCCCATCTCTACTAATAATACAAAAAAATTAGCTGGACTTAGTGGTGGGAGCCTGTAATCCCAGCTACTTGGGAGGCTGAGGCAGGAGAATTGCTTGAACCCAGGAGGCAGAGGTTGCAGTAAGCTGAGATTTCACCACTGCACTCCAGCCCAGGTGACGGTGAGACTATGTCAAAAAAAAAAAAAAAAAGTCCCATTTCCTAATACCATCACCTAAAGCAACGAGGTGGGCAGATCACGAGGTCAGGAGATCGAGACCATTCTGGCTAACATGGTGAAACCCTGTCTCTACTAAACATACAAAAAATTAGTCGGGCATGGTGTCATTGTGCCTATAGTGCCAGCTACTCGGGAGGCTGAGGCAGGAGAATCGCTTGAACCTGGGAGGCAGAGGTTGCAGTGAGTCGAGATTGTGCCACTGCACTCCAGTCTGGGTGACAGAGTGAATCTCTGTCTCAAAAAAAAAAGATTTCAATGTACGTATTTTGGAGGGACACATTCAGCCCATAGTGATCTTGTATGCAAGGCTTAGATGGTAAGGTTTATTTTATACTCTGCATTCAAGAGGAGGTATAGGTTTTTAAGATGAGGACAAAGCGTGATGACAGTATCTCTGGAAGATTAATCAGGTAGCAGCTTGGAGGACAGAGTGGGGCAAAAGGTGTCAGGCAGTGGAGGGCGCTGTGCTGGGTGTGCAGATATAAGGGCCTGGTCCCAAGTGACACAACAGTAGTTCAACAGTTGACATGGAAAATGTATACCGGGGTGCCTAATTTTCTGCAATTCTATAGAATCTTAAAGACAGTAACTTACATCCCTGAATGGAGCTGTTGCTCAACCAGGATATGCCATTATTTAAAGAGTACCTGCTGGCAAACTCCAAAATACAAAACAGTTTTAACAAGGAAGCTGAAACTGCCAGGAAGAATGCAGGTGATGGAAGGCGTTTGGGGTCTGAGAATAAAGCTGCTGACGTTGCTGGAGGGAGTGCTGTCCCCATGAGCCCCGCTTGCATCCTTTCAGGACCCACTCACACTAGGAGTTCGGCTCCCAGGGCCGTGCAGCTCTACCTCCCAGCTCTCTGTCTGTGTGGAATGTAGGGTGTCAGGCCATGGGAGAGGTGATGGGACAGATCAAAGAGCCTGAAGGAGACACAGTTTCCCCAGAGTTTTCTTTGTACCATGTCTCACCCCTGGTGCTGATTTTCCAGGATCCAGCAGCCACAGTCTGTCTGTCCTGAGATGCGACTTGTGGATTTGAGTGTCTCAGGGTGTTCAGAGCACCCTAGTCAAAAGTCTTATCCTGACCATAATTGAGAAAAATAGGGTTTTAACTTTTCCTGGCTCTCTTAAACCTAGGTATGCCTAGTGTTCCATTATTGGAATTATTTGTATCCTACTGCTCAGGGTCATCACAAAGGTCTGATTTAATTAATTAATTAATTAAATGAGATGGAGTTTCATTCTTGTTGCCTAGGCTGGAGTGTAGTGGCATGATCTCAGCTCACTGCAACCTCCACCTCCCGGGTTCAAGTGATTCTCCTGCCTCAGCCCCCTGAGTAGCTGGGATTACAGGCACATACTACTGCACCTGGCTAATTTTTGTATTTTTAGTAGAGATGAAGTTTCACCATGTTGGCCAGGCTGGTCTTGAACTCCTGACCTCAGGTGATCCACCTGCCTCGGCCTCCCAAAGTGCTGGCGTTTACAGGCATGAGCCACCATGCCTGGCCCAAGGTCTGATTTTAAAAATTCAAAAAATTGCAACCTCAGGCATACGTGGGTTAAGTTTAACTTTGGAGCCATATTTCAGTCCTGTCAAAGGGATGCCCAGCTTGGAGTTTTCAGGTCTTTGCATAGGGTCTGGTGTTCAGGTCTCAGGAGAGAAAAGGGACATTTGGCAGTACCGAGAGGCTCGTAGCCTGTCATGTGTGTAGAGGTGGCGGTTGAGGGGGCGTATTTCTTTGTGGCCACAAGGAGGCTAAGCAAACATTTTTTTTAAATTAAATTTTCTTTAAATGTAATTATATTCCCTTGTCTATAGTTTATAAATGTTTAACTGATGACATCATAGTTGGTGCTATTCTCTGATTAAGATGGGAGGTTACTTTAACACAAATCCAGGGGTCTGGTTGGTTGAGTGGCCTGAAGAGAAGCTGTTTTGAAGAATGAGAGGAATGATCACTTGTGGCCCATTATCCATCCTTTGACAGAATCATCCCTCTAGTTATTTTAAGCACTGTCCTAACACTATGAATTTTTCATTTTTGGTTCTCCTCTCCCTGTAGCCCTGGCTCTAAAACCCCTTCCTGCATCTTCCCCGTGCCCCCTTCTCCCAGCCTCCGCCACACACGCATTCCCTTCTCATGTTGTTCTTGTGAGTTCCTGGTAACAGACAATTGGGACTGATCATAGAAATTCTTGGCTGGGAACGGTGACCCACCGCTGTAATCCCAGCACTTTGGGAGGCTGAGGCTGGAGGGTCACTTGAGACCAGAACCTCAAGACCAGCCTGGGCAACATAGCAAGATCCTCTTTCTGAAAAAGATGAAAAAAGAAATTCTACCTGAAAATATTCTCCTTGCCATATTGCACTCACTCTTTGAAATTATGATTTAGCCACGTGTTCCTGAAGGGCTTTGCAGCACGTAGCCTGAGTTACGTTTGCTGTGCCCGTTGTCCTTGTGTCCTTTGTCAGCAGATCGTAAAGAAAGCTGTTTACTTTTTTTTTTTTTTTTTTTGGTGGACAGAGTTTTGCTCTGTCACCCAGGCTGGAATGCAGTGGCACCATCTCGGCTTACTGCAACCTCTGCCTCCCTGAGTAGCTGGGAGCAATTCTCCTACCTCAGCCTCCTGAGTAGCTGGGATTACAGGCGTCTTCTACCACACCTAGCTAATTTTTGTATTTTTAGTAGAGATGGGGTTTCACCATGTTGTCCAGGCTGGTCTTGAACTCCTGACCTCAGGTGATCTGCCTGCCTCCACCTCCCAAAGTGGTGGGAGATGTAAAGGTGTGAAACTACCACGCCTGGCTAAGAGCTGTTTACTTTTTACCTGCACACACAAAGACTGGGAAACGTTAATCAGGAACAAGTACTTGCTTAGAACTGCTTTTATAAGATATTGGACAAAAAACTGTTAGGTGAAGCTGCAGAGGCAAAGGTATTTACAGATCAAGACCAATCGGGACAGGGTCTCCAAAATATTCCCTGAGAGTTCAGTTTTCTCTAAACTCCCTTTTAAAAAATGTCTGAAAGAAGGCTGGGCACAGTGGCTCACGCCTACAATCCCAGCACTTTGGGAGGCCGAGGCGGGTGGATCACAAGGTCAAGAGATTGAGACCATCCTGCTCAACAAGGTGAAACCCCGTCTCTACTAAAAATACAAAAATTAACTAACTGGGCATGGTGGTGCACGCCTGTAGTCCCAGCTACTTGGGAGGCTGAGGCAGGAGAATTGCTTGAATCCAGAAGGCAGAGGTTGCGGTGAGCTGAAATCGTGCCATTGCACTCCAGTCTGGGTAACAACAGCGAAACTCCATCTCAAAAAAAAAAAAAAAGTCTGAAAGAGAGCAGTGCTTTACCCACTTAGTTTCAAACCTCAACAAATATACATTTATTTATGTAGCTTCCTCCCCAGCGGGTTTATCTGAGAACCTCAGATGGAGTCATTTTTACCTTAAAAATAGAATGTACAATCTAGGTTACATCATGCAAGAGAAATTCTCTGGAGCAGGTTTTCTTTGAAGTACGTGGGTGGAGAAGTTCCTTTTTGAATTAAAAAGGCAGTATCACAGTTGTAATGAACCGGCTGAGCTGCGTACTGTCAGTGGTCACAAGCTCTGGGGTGTCCTGGGCCCCTTGGGTGTTTCTGGGGAGGATGATGCGACTTTCATTTGAGCGTGTCCAATGTGGACCAGATCATGCCGCCATCCACATGTCAGATCGCCTTTGAAGTTCCCGGGGAGGGAGAGTTGTAAATTAAGTCCAGTTAGTACTTTATTTTCCTTTCTGCTTATTATTTCAAATAAGTAAACAGGGACAAAACCTCATCACCCTTAGGCAGCTTTGGCATTCTCCCAGATGGCGTCCCCCATCCTGCCTCATTATGTGTGATTCCCAGGGGAGCCAGGCCCGCTTCCCGTGGTTAATTAGGCTGGAGACGGGGAGGTGGTTGTGCTACCCCGGGTGCGCTGGGGAAGGAGGGAGGGCTTGCTGGCAGGGGTGGGACTGCTCTGGGTTTTGCAAAACGTGGACCTCAGTTTAAATATTTATCTAAATACAGTTTTAAAATCATAAAGAGGATGGACTGCATTTAGACAATTGGAAACTGCTGAACAGAACAATGAGAACAAAGCTTCGAGAAAATATGAGGGTACTATGGTGCATTTGGGGATGATGGAGGGGCAGCAGTTTGGGGAACAAACTGTTGGCGAGCAGCATATTTGTGAGGGCGTTTGAGGGAGAAAAAGCCATATTGTGGATGTGTTGGGTGAAGATGTGAACTTTATTCCGTAGGCAATAGGGAGATGGTGAAAGTGAAAGTGTTGTTTCGTCTTTTTTTTTTTTTTTTTTGCAGAGTCTTGCTGTGTTGCCCAGGCTGGAGTGCAGTGGTGCGATCTTGTCTCACTGCAACCTCCACCCCCGGGGTTCAAGTGATTCTCCTGCCTCAGCCTCCCGAGCAGCTGCAATTACAGGCAAAGGCCACCACGCCCGGCTAATTTTTGTATCTTGGTAGAGATGGGGTTTCACCATGTTGGTCGGGCCAGTCTTGAACCCCTGACCTCAAATGATCCTCCCACCTCAGCCTCCCAAAGTGCTGGGATTACAAGCATGAGCCAACGTGCCCAGCTGGAAGTGATTTTGGCAGGAGAATAAGAACATTTGGTTTAGTTGAATGAGTGTTTGTTCAGTGCATACTCTGGGTCAGGCAAGTGTGCACAGATTGGAAATTCAAAGAAGTCACTGTCTCTGCCCTCAGGGCGCTGTCAGTCTAGCAGGTGACAGACAGTCAAGCATGCAGTTTTGACATAATACAGTGATTCAGTGCACATGGCATTCCAGTGCTGTGGAAGATGGAAACAGGAAATGAAGCCTCGTGTGCAGTCATGGAAGACCCTGGAGGAGGAATGCCAATTGCTTCTTGAAAAATGAGGAGTTAGCCAAAAGGAGAAGGGAGAGGGGTCTTCCAGGCCAAGGCACAGCGGGAGCAAGGGCAGTGTGGTCTTAGGCAGGTGGTGAGAGGTAGACAGGGGAAGTAGGACTGTCTGTCACTCTCTCCTCCTGGTACCACTGCAGAAGCCTCCAATTTCGCCCTTCGTCAGATGCATCTTCCATATAGCAGCCAGACAGATTGCATCTGAAAAGCGCATCTGGGCTGGGCGTGGTGTCTCACACCTATAATCCCAGCACTTTGGGAGGCCGAGGTGGGCGGATCACTTGAGGTTAGGAGTTCGAGACCAGCCAGGCCAACCTGGTGAAACCTCATCTCTACTAAAACTACAAAAAGAATTAGCCAGGTGTCATAGCACATGCCTGTAATCCCAGCTACTTGGGAGGCTGAGGCAGGAGCATTGCTTGAACTCAGGGAGCGGAGGTTGCCGTGAGCTGAGATCACACCACTGCACTCCAGCCTGGGCAACAGAGTAGTATGTCTCAAAAAATATAATAAAATGAAAATAAAAAAATAAAAAGCACACGTGATCCTGTGATTACCAGATAAAGTCCCTGATAACCTCTCCCCACCTTGACCTTTATCTGCCACTCCAGACCTGCTGTGGAGCCCTGAGCTCCCCATTCTGCTCCTTACTTTGGGTTTTTCCTCAGACAGAGAGGACTTCTGTGCTGTGCACAAATGTGCCCTGCTCCCCTCCCGCCCTCTTCATCTGGCTCACCTGTCTCGACTATAATAAGGGATTAGGAATTGCTTCCTCCAAGGCGCCAACCTTGACCACCCTCTCGCCCACTCCGTCAGGAAGGCCCCTCTCCTCCCACAGCTCTCCATGTCTATGCCACTGCTCTCTTCCCTGGCTTTGTAATGATTTCTTCGTGTGCAAGGTTGCTCCTGCTATAAAATACGTGCTCCTAGAGAAACTGTGACTTTTCCATCTCTGAATCCTCGATGCTTTGCTTGAGTTCATGAATGTATGGATGCACCTCTGTCTCATCTGTCTGAGGATGCTTTCCTCCTTACTGCTGGAACAGAGTTCTGCTCTGAGTCAGTCCGCATCCACTCCCCAGTGTTCTAGGCCTTCCTGCTTCACCCGTGGGTAGCAGCACCCCTGTTCTTACACTCCGCCTCCCTGCTTTCTCAGGGCTCCTCCCTGAGGCCACTATCATATGTAGTTTCACAGTAATCCACAAGGTAAAGATGTAGATATAGCACCTGCTTGATGGATGACTAAATAGCCCCTTAGGAGAAGTACATTTCTTTTCTTCTTCTCCTCCTCTTTCTCTTCTTTTTCCTTTTTTAGAATTAAAAAATATTTTTAAAAATAGAGACAAGTTCTCAGTACATGTCCAGGTTGGTCTCGAACTCCTGGGCTCATGTGATCCTCCTGTCTTAGCCTCCCAAAGTGCTGGGATTACAGGAGTGAGCCACTGTGCCCACACAAGAAGTACACTTTCTGTATAAGTATCGTTTACTAACTGATTGCATCACTGGAGCTCCAAGAAGTACGTTTGCTAATGTCTCACAGCTGGTAAGTGGCAGAGCTGGGATTTGGACGCAAATCTCTGCTCCTAATTCATGGGCTTTACTGCTCTGTAAGACTTGGGTAAATCAGATGATGCTTTGCTTGCTAACTAAACCAGGTGATGAATTGTTTCATATAGAATAGAATCCTTGGCTGGGTGCAGTGGCTCATGCTTATAATCCCAGCACTTTGGGAGGCGGAGGCAGGCGGATCACGAGGTCAGGAATTCAAGATCAGCCTGGCCAACACAATGAAACCCCGTCTCTACTAAAAATACAAAAATTAGCTGGGTGTGATGGTGGATGCCTGTAGTCCCAGCTACCCTGGAGGCTGAGGCAGGCTTGAACCCGGGAGGCAGGGGTTGCAGTGAGCCGAGATCGTGCCACTGCACTCCAGCCTGGGCGACAGAGCTAGACTCTGTCTCAAAAAATAAAAAGAATAGAATCCTTGATTTATTTGTTTTTGTAAGTTGGATTTTTCAGGTTGATTTGATGGGAATTACATTGATTATAAAACTGAGTGAATTTTTTGGTATGGGAATTACATCTCAAAGGAAAAGCGAGTAAAACCAAATCTCTCAACTTTAGCTGGTTGTTCCAACTACTGGTGAATTTTAGTGTGATCCGTGTCACTGGCTGGTTTTCTATGAAGATAGGTTTTAGTATTTGGAAAGCACAAAAAGGGAGTTTTTCAGCTTCTTACACCAAGAAAGGAACATGAATTATAGGGCAGGCCTAGTAATACACAAATGACTACATGCCGCGATTAAATGACCAAATGGCAGAAAATATTTTTCTGGGACTGCTGGGTGTGGCAGGAATGTGCTTGTCATCTTTTCTAAAAAATGTATCACTTATTCATGTTATTTTTAGCATTAGACTTCATCCCTCTCCCTCCCACTTTACTACAGGAGACCATAACCTCTCAGAGTTCATTAAATAATAGAGCTGTGTTAGCAACGGACAGGAACATTTTGCATTGAATTTGTGCCAGTGTTTGAAAATGAGAGTGTTCCCCTGTAATCTGGTTATTAGTAACTTCCTTTATTACAACGTGATAAAGTCTTGTCATTTTTATGCTTTGAGCATGGCCATTAAATGAAACAAAAGCTCGATCTATGTAGAAGTTATTTATTTTTATTTTTGACAGGATCTCACTCTGTTGCCCAGGCTGGAGCATGCAGTGGCCCTGTGTAGGCTCACTGCGGCCTCGACCTCCTGGGCTCGAGCTATCCTCCCACCTCTGCCTCCCGCATAGATGGTACTACAGGCATGTGCCAGCTGCACCTGGCTAAGTTTTGTATTTTTTATAGAGATGAGGTTTCATCATGTTGACTAGGCTGGAAGTGTTTTTTGATTTTCTTTTTATGTCAAATCTTGATGTTTATCTCTAAAAAAAAATAAGAAAACATCTAGAAACTTAGGAAAAAAGGGTGGGGATATCTTGGATTAAAGGGGACTGATTTTGGGCATTTTAGTTTTTGATAATGTTAGAAAAAAAAGTCTCCAGAAACACTTTGATAAATGTGGTCAGGTAATAGATGACTATTTTAGTGATGATTATCATTATCATTGAACTGTACCAAATCTCTAAATGAAATTATAGCTAAAAGACTGTCTTTTATTTTTTCCTTTACCCTTTAAAGTATGTACCTTTGTCTTTTCCTTCATGCCACCTTCTGAGGAATTGTTATAAAATGTTTTTCTTGGCTGGGAGGGGTGGCTCCCACCTGTAATCCCAGCACCTTGGGAGGCTGAGGCAGGCGGATCATGAGGTCAGGAGATTGATACCAGCCTGACCAACAGGGTGAAGCCCTGTCTTGACTAAAAATACAAAAAAATTAGCCAGACCTGGTGACATGTGCCTGTAGTCCCAGCTATCTGGGAGGCTGAGGCAGGAGAATGGCGAAGGTAACAGTGAGCCAAGGTCATGCCACTGCACTCCAGCCTGGGCCACTGAGAGAGACTCTGTCTCAAACAAACAAATAAATTAATTAATTAAATTAAATGTTTTTCTTTCAAGTTAACATTACTTTAAATTTGGGCTGACTTTGAATGTCAGGATACTGAAACGTAAAGTGTTCAATATAAATAGGGCCGTAAATGAGAGTGTGGTAGTCTGAACCTCCTTCTCTGTAGAATACCTGGGGCTATATGGGCAGACATAAAGTTGACAGGTGAAAATGTGAGTGAAAGTTGCTGAGGTCACTGTTGGGATAGTGCACAGGCATCTGTCTTATGAGTCAGAAGACCTGGGAATCAGGGGCCCCATTGTAGCTATTTGAGAATGTCCCTGTCCCCAACACATTGTTCACATCAGAATCAGCTTTGGGTCTGCTGCTCTGGTGGGGCGAGCTTTTTACATGAAGTTGGTCAAATGACCCTGGTCAAATCTCTTCTCTTCTGAACTTAAGTCTCAACTGCTGAGAAATGAAGATATGGTAATGTCAACTCCTTTGCAATTTCATTGAAAATGTTAGCCTTTCTAAATATGGTAAGGTCTCCTGTGAGCCTGTGGGTCCAGTCCTCCTTCTTCCTTCCCTCCAAGGAACCCGAGCATCTGAATCTGGGGCCTCGCCATGCTTTTACTTGAATATTCTTTCAAGTTCCTCTCCATAACTTTGGTGAGTCTGTGGAAAGAAGAGTCAAATATTTCATATTGATTCTTATTCAACCACAAATCTTCATTTATGATCCGTGACTGATTCTTTCTATAAAGAACCATGACCTTAGAAATAAGATGAATATTGTCTTTCAGTAGAGAATAGGTATGTGAGTAAAGGTGGCAGGTCTGCCACAGAGATCTACAGGGGTGAGGGCTATGTAAGTCAGGGGCCTCCAGAGAAATGGAACGAGTAGGATGTGTATATACAGGAAGAGGTGTGTGTGTATGTGTTTGTATAGGGAGAGAAAGAAAGAGAGAGATTTATAATAAGAAATAGGCTCATGCAGTTATGGAGAAGGGCAAGTCCCAAGAGCTACAGGGCAAGTCAGTAAGCTGGAGAAGAGCCAATGGTATAGTTCTAGTCTGAGTCTAAGGCATGAGAATGAAGAGAGCCGATCGTATAGTTCTAGGCTGAAGACTGGCAGACTCAAGATTCAGGAAGCGCCCATGTTTCAGTTCAAGTCCAAAGCCAAATCCAAAAAAAAAAAGCCCGTTTCCCAGTTTGAAGGTTGTCAGGGAGGAGGGGCTCTCTATTCCTTGAGGGGGAGTCAGCCTTTTTGTTCCCTTCAGGCTCTCAGCAGATCGGATGAAGCCCACCCACATTAGGGAGGGCAGTCCACATTACTCAGTCTACCCATTTAAGTGTTAATCTCACCCAAAACATCCTCAAACACATCCAGAATAATGTTTGAGTAAATAGCTGGGCACCCCATGTCCCAATCAAGTGAGTACATAAAACTAACCGTTACACGGGTGCATCCCTTTGAGCTTAGGAGTTTGAGGCCAGCCTGAGCAACGTGGCAAAACCTGGTCTCTACTAAAAAATACAAAAATTACCCAGGAGTGGTGGCATGCACCTGTGGTCCCAGCTACTTGAGAGGCTGAGTTGGGAGGATCACTTGAGTGAGGAAGCAGAGGTTGCAGTGAGCCAATGGCATGCCACTGTACCTCCAGCTGGGGCATCACAGTGAGACCCTGCCTCAAAAAACAAGATGCTACAGTCAGAATAAGAATAAGAAGGGTAAGGAACATTTTGAAATAGAGTAGTCATAAGGTTACTTTTTCTTTGCGTTTTCTACTAAATTAAATTTTAAATGAATTCTACAGTATACAGTTTATTGAGATACTGGTTGTCTTGAAACTTAATAAGGTATAATCAAGACAACAAACATCTTGATTTTTATAAGGTCTCCTTTGGGCTATTGGGGTGTCCCAGCCCTGTCGCCTTTACAACAAACGGAAGCCTCTGGGTCCATGTTCTTCCTGTGAATTCACCTGTATTTTGTCCCAAGCTTTGGGCGGAGAGCTCTCTGAGTGCTGAAGATTATTAAAGTGTTTCTGATAAAACTTTAGGATTCCCCACTTAAACCCAGGAGGTGGAGGTTGCAGTGAGCCGAGATCGTGCCATTGCACTCCAGCCTGGGCAGCAAGAGCAAAACTCTGTCTCAAAAAAAAAAAAACAAAAAACACTTTACCTTTCCCTGTGTATCCTTTGGGACAGAACTGACTTTACCTCTCAGGGCTGCTCCGATGTGTAGCCACACAAATACATTATATAATACTTTAAAAATACCTTTTAAACTATACGATTCAGTGCCAATACAAGAGAATGTCTTCTTCCACAGTCTATGGTGATTGGCATAGACCTGGATTTTATTTTATTTTGTCTTTTTTTTTTTTTCCCTGAGATGGAGTCTCACTCTGTCGCCCAGGCTGGAGTGCAGTGGTGCGATCTCAGCTCACTGTAGCCTTAGCCTCCTGGGTTCAAGCGATTTTCCTCCTCAGCCTCCCGAGTAGCTGAAATTACAGGCATGTGCCACCACACCTGGCTAATTTGTTTCATATTTTTAGTAGAGACGGGGTTTCACCATGTTGGTCAGGCTGGTCTTCAACTCCTGACCTCAAATGATCCGCCCACCACAGCCTCCCAAAGGGCTGGGATTACTGGCATGAGCCACTGTGCCTGGTCTTTTTTGGCTTTTTAATCCACCATGGATGGCATGGGCATCTTTGCCTTCTGGTATCCAATGACTCATTCGTTTTCTTTTTCTTTCCTTTTTTACTTCTTGGAAATATTCTGTCATCCATTCTGTCACCCAGGCTGGATTGCAATGGTGTGATATCAGTTCACTGCAACCTCCATCTCTTGGGCTCAAGCGATCCTCCCACCTCAGCCTCTCAAGTAGCTGGGCCTACAGACATGCACCACCATGGCTGGCTAATTTCTGTATTTTTTGTAGAGTCAGGATTTCACCATATTGCCCAGGCTGGTCTCAAACTCCTGGGCCCAGGCAATCTTCTTGCCTTGGCCTCTCCAAGTGCTGGGATTACAGGCATGAGCCACCATGCACGGCCAATCATTCATTTTTTTTCCTTTCATATCTTCACCCTCCAGACAACCTTCAGAAAATACCTGATAAACTGTTTTACACTGAGGCATAAATGAGTGTAATAAACTTTAAAGTAGTATCCAGTCTAGAAATACCTATTAGAAGACAAAGAAATCCATCTATAATTGTGGATTTTCAAGAATCATCTGGAGAAAAGATGTTTAGGAAACAGGACTGAGAGTGTAGTTTTTACTGAACCTTAAGTAAGGTGTCAGTTTGTACCCATCCTTCACTCTGGAATCTAGAATTCTCTAATATGGCAGGATCAGGAAGAGACTTGCAGTTTCAATTTGAACTCGTTAGTCTAGAACAGGGGTGTTCTAGACTAGGAAAGTAAACTTTCACTTGAGTGGGAGGATTGCTTGAGCCCAAGAGGTGGAGGTTGCAGTGAACTGAGATCATGCCATTGCACTCCAGCCTGGGTGACAGAGTGAGACTGTCTCCAAAAAGAAAAAACGGAAAAGAAAATGAAGGAGTCATTGGATACCAGAAGGTAAAGATGCCCATGCCATCCACGGTGGATTAAAAAGCCAAAAAAGGCCAGGCACGGTGGCTCTCACCTGTAATCCTAGCCCTTTGCGAGGCTGAGGTGGGCAGATCATTTGAGGTCAGGAGTTCAAGATCAGCCTGACCAACATGGTGAAAACCCATCTCTACTAAAAATACAAAAAAATATTAGCCAGGTGTGGTGGCCCATACCTGTAGTCCCAGCTAGTAAGGCCGTGCACTAGAGTCCCAGGAGGTGCTTATGAAATGTAAATCTTCCTAGGTCTCAGACCTAATGGATAGAATCTTCAGGCGTAGGACCTGGGCATCTGCATTTTTAAAAGCCAACAGTTCATTCTGTCCATTCAAGGCTGTTACCAGTAGGCCACCACATTGCTAATATGGATGTACAGGATTTCAAGTGAGGTAAATTCATTACGGATGTCGACATTGTTTCAATGCACCTTGAAACTTCACTGTTTTGCTGACAAATGATCAAGAAATTCTTTGTTTAGATCTTGTGGCTGTTTTTCTTCCATGCAGAAAAGTTATATAGCAACCACCCTAAGAAATAGATACAGAGAACGTGGAGAAGGTCTGGGGAATGCCCAGAATTTGTAGTACTTTTCCATGGGGAGAAACTGGAGGGGCAGTGCTGGAAATCCTTCAAAGTATCATTTATCCAGAATGAAGGATTCACATAGAAAGCTTAGCATGAAAGTGAGGATCCCTTTGGGTGCTCAGCAACATGGCAGAACTAGAGATGTAACTGCTGCACCCGAAATGACATCATTCTTTACACTGAATCCTTTACTACAGGTGCTCACTGACACCTTGTCTCGAGTGTTGAGGTTGCTCTCAGGACCTTTTGAATCACGGCTTTCTGTTCTTCTCCTTCTGCTGAGTCCCTGTTTTGGCAAATCACAACAGCCCCTCTTCACCTATTATTAATGATTTATTTTGCGTAAAGATAATACTTGTAGGTAATGCATTTTGGCATCCTTGGAAGAAAGAAAAATGGCTCCCAGAGTTTGGCTGCATTTATTATTATTTTTTCTTTCCCTTTTTTTGAGATGGAGTCTTGCATTGCCACCTGGGGTGGAGTGCAATGGTGTGATCTTGGCTCACTACAACCTCTGCTTCCCGGATTCAAGTGATTCTCCTGCCTCAGCCTCCCAAGTAGCTGGGATTGCAGATGCCTGCCACCACACCCAACTAATTTTTGTATTTTTAGTAGAGATGGGGTTTCACCACATTGGACAGGCTGGTCTCAAACGCCTGACCTCGTGATTCACCCGCCTCGGCCTCCCAAAGTGTTGGGATTACAGGTGTGAGCCACTGTGCCCAGTCTTGGCTGAATTTCTTTACCAACTCATGACTTAAGTTTTGAAGAAGAACATAGGAACTTCTGTGGTGTAAACATCTGTATATACTATAATTTTATTTAGATGCACAGATGGCTGTTATTCTCCAAGATACTTAGGAGTATTCTAAGTAAAAGTTCTATTTGTCCTTATCCCTGAAGTCCATTTGCTTCTTATTGTTTTGAGTCATTTACTGAGAATGAACAGAAACATAAAGACACTGCCTTTGTTTATCTGGCATCTGTCTGTGTGCAGCACTGTTAATCCACTTTGGGATCAGGGGCTGTAAATGTGAAGGGAAATGAAGCAAAGTGAAAAAGCTGACTTGCAAGTTTTAAGTTTTAAGTCAGGATGGTTTAAGAGTGCTGGTATGCTCCAAAGATCATGCCATTTGGCATGTCACCGGATTGGGATCACCGGCTTTTTGTTTTTGTTTTTTTGGCTATCCTCATGAAGTAAAGTGCTGGATGACCCAATGCATTTTTTTTTTTTTCTTTTTTGAGATGGAGTGTTGCTTGGTCATCCAGGCTGGAGTTCAATGGTTTGATCTCAGCTCACTGCAGCCTCCACCTCCCAGGTTCAAGCAATTCTCCTGTGTCAGCCTCCAGAGTAGCTGAGATTACAGGTGCCTGCCACCATGCCTGGCTTGCTTGCTTGCTTGCTTATTTATTTATTTATTTATTTATTTATTTATTTATTTATTTTAGTAGATAGAGGGTTTCACCATGTTGGCCAGGCTGGTCCTGAATGCCTGACCTTCATTGATCTGCCCGCCTTGCCTCCCAAAGGGCCTCATGCATTTAGATGGAGGGATTGAGATGGGGTGAGAAGGAAGGGCTAATTTAAACCATGCAGAGGAGCTGAAACTAATTTTTCCTTCAAGTTTGTGAAAGGGATTACATTTTCATCTCAACCCATGAAAACTTTTAATTTTTATTTAAAGTACCTCTGTTTTTGCTTTTAGATCCAGCAATGGGAGCAGAATCTTGAGAAATTTCACATGGATCTGTTCAGGATGCGCTGCTATCTGGCCAGCCTACAAGGGGGGGAGTTACCAAACCCCAAGAGTCTCCTTGCAGCTGCCAGCCGCCCCTCCAAGCTGGCCCTCGGCAGGCTGGGCATCTTGTCTGTTTCCTCTTTCCATGCTCTGGTAAGTTCCTGAGAAAGGCTGTTTCTGCAGCATTTGGCGAGGGTTGCGGATGTTCCCCTTCTTCGGCTTGTCGCCAACAGCGCTTGTGGACTTGACCCAACAACTAACACCTGGAGGCCAGGTCACCCAGAGGCCATGGGCCTGGGGATGAAGGAGACCAGACGTAGAGCCCCCAGTTTCTCTACTGCTCATTCTGGAGTCCAGCAGCTAGTGGACAGTTACCGCATGTTCACATCTGTACGCCTTTCTGTCTGTGCCACCCTATACCATCAGGGAGATGGGATCCTGGAGAAGTGGCAGCAGTGGCATGGAGATTAAAGGGTGGATTAAGGGTTGTTTTCTCTGCCCTGCAGAGCGCCCTGTTGGGTTTTCTGCAGTCGCTCCCATTTTGCTGGCTTCTGTGTGTTACGCTGGCTCAGCCAGGGGGTCTGTGGGTGGTTTTGCTGACACTGCTGCCCACCGTGGAGAGACCTGAATGTTGTGACTTGTGTTGTCCAGATGAGAGCTGTCTATATAGTGGATGCTTTCCTGGTGTTTCAGACATGCAGGAGCTTTTGGCCATGGTGGGAATGCATTTATAGCAAGCAGAGCTCACTTCTTTAGGGCAACTGTTAATTGTCTCTGCCGCTCAAATACTAAGCCTTGAGATCTTTAAAACTGTGTTTTATGTTAGGTATGTTCTAGAGGTGACTCTGCTCTCCGGAAAAGGACACTGTCACTGTCCCAGCGAGGGAGAATCAAGAAGGGAATATTTTCTTCGTTAAAAGGGCTGGACACACTGGCCAGAAAAGGGAAGGAGAAGAGACCTTCTGTAAGTCAGGTGAGCTCTTCAGCATGGGAACAGCAGAATGGAGTGAAATTCCTGAAACCCCTGATTTTCAGCCTGCCATAAATCATCAATGTTCATTCTCTGTTAAGAATGAAATCAGGCCAGGTCGGGTGGCTCACACCTGTAATTCTAGCACATTGGGAGGCCAAGACGGGAATATCACCTGAGTCTAGGAGTTCAAGACCAGCTTGGGCAACATAGTGAGACTCCATCTCTACAAATAGCCAGGTGTGGTGGCGTGGGCCTTTAGTCCCAGCTACTCAGGAGGCTGAGTTGGAAAGATCGCTTGAGCCTGGGAGGTCCAGGCTCCAGTGAGCCATGATTGTGCCACT
Organism: Callithrix jacchus; assembly: GCF_049354715.1. NCBI lineage: Eukaryota > Metazoa > Chordata > Mammalia > Primates > Cebidae > Callithrix > Callithrix jacchus. The sequence continues at coordinate 161,960,351 of NC_133505.1, forward strand.
GCACTCCAGCCTGAGTGACAGAGCAAGACCCTGTCTCAAAAATAAAAATAGAAGTTGGTTTAAAGGAATCAATTCTTAGCATGCACTTTTTCTCCCCCTGACAAAACTGTACAGGTTGCCGCATCTATCCTGGCACTCCCAAAGAGGTAGTCACACTGTGTGCAGTGCTTAAGAACAGAAAAAATAAGAATAATCAGAAAATAATCCACACTTTTCCTGCCCTCTAGTACTAATATTCATTTACTCATAGATTTTATATTAAAATAAATGCGGAAAATTAATAATCAGAGGAGTAGCAGCTACATTCTGTTGATAGTGCTGTGGATTTTGCTCACGAAATCCTTACAGCATGGCCTTGGGGTTTTGTCATCCCATTTTAGAAATGAGGAGACTGACACTTGAAGAGGTTACATCACTTACCTTACCCTGTTCACCAGCACTGAAGGGCAGAGCTGGAGCTCATTCCTGCCTAAGTCCACAGTCATGAAACTCTGGAAAATTGCTGGTGCTTGTTTTCCCTTGAGGAGGCGTGGCTCTTTTAACATTTTCTTTTTATCTTTTTTTGAGATGGAGTCTTGCTTTGTCACCCAGGCTGGAGTGCAGTAGCACGATATTGGCTCACTGCAACCTCCATCTCCCGGGTTCAAGCAATGCTCCTGCCTCAGCCTCCTGAGTAGCTGGGACTACAGGTGCATGCCACCATGCCCAGCTAATTTTGGTATATTTGGTAGAGATGAGGTTTTACTGTGTTGGCCAGGCTGGTCTTGAACTCCTGACTTCAGGTGTTACATCTGCCTGGGCCTCCCAGAGTGCTGATTACGGGCATGAGCCAATGTATCCAGCCTCTTGTAACATTTTTATCATGGAAAAATAGCCTAAGCCCATGTTGATGAAATGTGGCCCAAGTATCGTAAATTGTTTTCAGAACATTTTGAATATGTGAATTTCATGATGCACCTGTATTTCATAATGGGGAGTGTATGATAATGGATTCCATCTTGCTGATACGTTTTAGGATTATTCTGTTTCAAAGCTGTCGAAAAGATAAGTTATATGTTGACCTGATCATTCAGGTGAATAGGGAAAATGTTTGCAATTAAATCCGAAGAACTTTTTGCTTTTATTTTGAATGAGCTGCTGTTTTTCTGATTATACTTTCACTATCATAGAAAAAAGAGTCACATTTTATTGGATCTTTGTTTTCTAATTTGCACATGGCTATTTATTTTGTAACGCTTTTGTGAATTAGGTAAGTAAAAGAGCTAGTATCCTTTCCTTTGACTTGTTTAAAACCTTGAAACAATAAAGTTGGAGGTTGCAGGGAGTGGGTTGGTTGATTAACAGCAGAATCACAGGAAGCTTCAGCGTGGCCGTGCTTTTGTATACTCATATACAAAAATAATACCAGATTTTAAAATTGTGGTTCTACTCATAATTAAAAAAAAAAATTTTTTTTTTTTTTTTTTTTTGAGACAGAGTCTCACTGTGTCACCCAGGCTGGAGTGCAGTGGTACGATCTTGGCTCACTGCAGCCTCCACATCCCAGGTCCAAGCGATTTTCATGTCTTAGCCTCCCGAGTAGCTGGAACTACAGGCTTTAGCCACCACACTTGGCTAATTTTTATATTTTTAGTAGAGGCGGGGTTTCACCATGTTGGCCAGGCTGGTCTTGAATTCCTGGCCTCATGTGATCTGCCTGTCTCTACCTCCCAAAGTATTGGGATTGCAGATGTGAACCACCATGGCCAACCTGTAATTTAATTTAATTGTAAAGAGTAATCTTATTTGTTGGTTTTTGGAAATGTATTTTCTCATTTGACTGTAGTCAGCTGCAAGCCCTTTGCTAATAGTGGGCCTATGCTTTCTTCATTAAAAAAAAATTATTTTTGTAGAAATGGGGAGGGAGTCTCCCTATGTTGCCCAGGCTGGTCTCAAACTTCTGGCCTTAAGCAGTCTTCCCATCTCAACCTCCCAATGTGCTGGGAGTACAGGCCTGAGCCATAATAGCCTTTATGCTCTGGGAATGGAACTTCTTTGATGGTTAACTAATGTCCTTAAGGTATTTTAATCAAGACAGTATGTTCTGTGTAATTAACTAATAACCTGATAAATAACTTGCTGATTTTTCTTAGCTGTAGACATTCTGCTAATTAGGTACGAGCCTAATACGGTTTTCACCCAGCATGTGTGGCAATTTGTTCTCAACATAAGATTTTTTGATAAACAAAAGCATTTGGTCAACATTTTTTGTTTTAAAAAGATATGAAACTAATTACAGTGTCAGTATTTATATAACTGAATGAAGTTGATGTAGTAGGTATTTCTAAATGTTTATATCGTTTTTAATGTTAATTATGCCACTACAAAATTGAGAAGGTGAAATTTGGAAAAGGAAATTGTTTTTAGTTCTACTCAAACAAGCCACTTTTAACATTTAGCTATATTTTATTCCAAGATTTATTTCGTGCACTTTAAAAAAAGTAGATATGAGTTGGATTTTGGTTGTTCTGTTTCACACCTTTCAGAAATGTGTGCTTTTCGATTAACAGCGGTATCAAGAAGACATAGGATGACTTGAATAATTTTTTTTTTTTTTAATGAGACAGAGTCTCGATTTGTCACCCAGGCTGAAGTGCAGTGGCGCGATCTCGGTTCACTGCAACTTCCACCTCTTGAGTTCAAGCGATTCTCCTGCTTCAGCCTCCTGAGTAGCTGGGACCACAGGCAGGCACCACCATGCCCAGCTAATTTTTGTATTTTTAATGGAGATGGGGTTTCACTATTTGGGCCAGGCTGGTCTTGAACTGCTGACCTCAGGTGATCCACCCACTTCAGCCTGCCAAAGTGCTGGGATTACAGGCCAACTTGAATAATATATGACTTGAATTATATATGGCATAAAAAAGTAAAATATAACTACGTGGGAAGTTAAAACTTGAAGTGTATTAGAATAGTAGATAGTACAAATTGTGACATGAAGCTCTTATAAAATGTTATAGAACTTTAATTTTTAAATAATGAAAAAGGGTAGCTGGCAAATGAACATTACAGGGCCATTTCATTAGTCTTTCCTCACCTACCATCTGTCAGATGTTTGAATCAAGTGGTAGCCATGGCTTTTCTGGAACTCAGCTACCTCAACACTTCAGTATCTCCAGTGAGGTAAACTTTGCTGTAGGTGGCCACCATCTTGTTTCACATGAATAGCACAAATGCTTAGT